>NW_028123801.1:0-669817 GCF_965194805.1 Balaenoptera borealis | reverse complement strand
GATACATAAAACAAGGGTATCAAATTAGCTCAGATACCGTTCCATAAACCCAATATGTAATAGACAAGACCTACTCCTTGCTCAGAGAACTGGACTCAACACGCCCTATTCACCGCACAAGAATATATCTGACTAGTAATAATTTTAAAACCTATGTATTGATATCTCTCTGTTAGTGTGTCAAGTGGGTGTAAAGCGGCATAAACACAGCCGTGAAAAGCAGCTAAACCCCATTATGAAAATAAATTACTTTGAAAAACCCATGAAACAACGACAGTGAAAGAGAGAGAAATTCTTACAGAATGCGTTCAGGGGCTGTGATGCAACCTGGATTGACCATATCTAGACCCACAGCTGGATGAGACATAAGGGTGGACACTCTTGGGGCTGAGAGGTTTGGTGAGGTTGGGTGAGCAAACGCAGACCCTTTAAAATAATACTGCGTGGTACCCATCGCATGGGTCCCAAATCTCCAGCTTCAAGGGCATCTTCCTACATCGAAAACATGCATGAGAAACCCAGAAGATGGTACACCGTGTGATGGGGAAAGGTTTCTAAAACGCACCTCATTTCTCATCTCCTTGTGCCCGGGTTCGCCATTCCAGCCGCTTTACTAGCAATCTCCCTACTTGGAGCATCAGCACCTTTAACCTCCTGTTCCGTACAGGTTGCAATTTGTCCTGAGGATGAACGGGAAGACGGGGAACCAACGAGAGACTAGCTCTTGGTGTCGGGACAGGCACAGGTCACTCTATTTTCCCATCAGGAAGAAGAATTAACCACAGGCTCAGCCTGCCCCCCGGAACCAGAACAGGGCCTGAAGCCATCCTGCGCTTTTGCGTCCAGCTCCCAAAAAAGCGAGTTGTAAAATGGAGGTTCAGGGCACTGCAATTCACAAACCTGCAGAGTTATAAATGATAACTCTCGTCCACAAATATATTGAGGGAAGGCAAAGAAGAGGATTTGAAATCAAGGCAGAATTGCACGAAACAGATTTCAGGAGGTAGATACGAATCGCCTTTAAAGCACATGAAAAGCGGCAAAACGTTGACAATGATGCCCTTGGCCAAAAAGGGCGTATGCGTTTTTTCCTGAATATATTCAGGAAAAAACGCATACGCCCTTTTTGGCCAACCAAGCAACCTGGAAAGGCAAATCAGCGCTACAGAGAAGTCTCGCTTCCCATCGGTCAAAAGGGCCATGCTGAAAAAAGTGTCAAAACCAGAAATGCAGGACAGGCCATGGAGAAATGGGAGCCTTGCTACACTGATGGGCGGGATGTAAATTGCCAACAGCCACTCTGGAGAAGTGTACGGTGAGTCCTGAAACATCTAAAAAACACAGCTTAGAGAGCATAGGGCACTTCCACTCATGGGGGTATAAATTGGGAAAATTAAAAATCAGCAAAACACAAGCACCCCAAAGTTTAGGGCTGCTCTGTTGACAAGGACCTCCACTTCATTCCACCTTAAATATCCCAGGAAAGAGAAAAATGGATAAAGAAGTTGTGGTCCTTATGTACAATGGAATATCATTCAGCCATGAAATCAATGTCATAAGGTTAGTAGCAGCATGATGAGTGGATTTAGGTACGACGATTCTAAGTGAAATAAGTCACACAGAAAAGGACACTTCTCATAAGGTATCACTTTTAGAGGGAATGTAAAAACCGTTACACTTGAACTGAATTACAAAACAGAACAGAGTCACACATGCAGAAAACAGACTGTGGCTGCTTAACGGGAAAGGTGAGGTGGGGTGATACATAAAACAAGGGTATCAAATTAGCTCAGATACCGTTCCATAAACCCAATATGTAATAGACAAGACCTACTCCTTGCTCAGAGAACTGGACTCAACACGCCCTATTCACCGCACAAGAATATATCTGACTAGTAATAATTTTAAAACCTATGTATTGATATCTCTCTGTTAGTGTGTCAAGTGGGTGTAAAGCGGCATAAACACAGCCGTGAAAAGCAGCTAAACCCCATTATGAAAATAAATTACTTTGAAAAACCCATGAAACAACGACAGTGAAAGAGAGAGAAATTCTTACAGAATGCGTTCAGGGGCTGTGATGCAACCTGGATTGACCATATCTAGACCCACAGCTGGATGAGACATAAGGGTGGACACTCTTGGGGCTGAGAGGTTTGGTGAGGTTGGGTGAGCAAACGCAGACCCTTTAAAATAATACTGCGTGGTACCCATCGCATGGGTCCCAAATCTCCAGCTTCAAGGGCATCTTCCTACATCGAAAACATGCATGAGAAACCCAGAAGATGGTACACCGTGTGATGGGGAAAGGTTTCTAAAACGCACCTCATTTCTCATCTCCTTGTGCCCGGGTTCGCCATTCCAGCCGCTTTACTAGCAATCTCCCTACTTGGAGCATCAGCACCTTTAACCTCCTGTTCCGTACAGGTTGCAATTTGTCCTGAGGATGAACGGGAAGACGGGGAACCAACGAGAGACTAGCTCTTGGTGTCGGGACAGGCACAGGTCACTCTATTTTCCCATCAGGAAGAAGAATTAACCACAGGCTCAGCCTGCCCCCCGGAACCAGAACAGGGCCTGAAGCCATCCTGCGCTTTTGCGTCCAGCTCCCAAAAAAGCGAGTTGTAAAATGGAGGTTCAGGGCACTGCAATTCACAAACCTGCAGAGTTATAAATGATAACTCTCGTCCACAAATATATTGAGGGAAGGCAAAGAAGAGGATTTGAAATCAAGGCAGAATTGCACGAAACAGATTTCAGGAGGTAGATACGAATCGCCTTTAAAGCACATGAAAAGCGGCAAAACGTTGACAATGATGCCCTTGGCCAAAAAGGGCGTATGCGTTTTTTCCTGAATATATTCAGGAAAAAACGCATACGCCCTTTTTGGCCAACCAAGCAACCTGGAAAGGCAAATCAGCGCTACAGAGAAGTCTCGCTTCCCATCGGTCAAAAGGGCCATGCTGAAAAAAGTGTCAAAACCAGAAATGCAGGACAGGCCATGGAGAAATGGGAGCCTTGCTACACTGATGGGCGGGATGTAAATTGCCAACAGCCACTCTGGAGAAGTGTACGGTGAGTCCTGAAACATCTAAAAAACACAGCTTAGAGAGCATAGGGCACTTCCACTCATGGGGGTATAAATTGGGAAAATTAAAAATCAGCAAAACACAAGCACCCCAAAGTTTAGGGCTGCTCTGTTGACAAGGACCTCCACTTCATTCCACCTTAAATATCCCAGGAAAGAGAAAAATGGATAAAGAAGTTGTGGTCCTTATGTACAATGGAATATCATTCAGCCATGAAATCAATGTCATAAGGTTAGTAGCAGCATGATGAGTGGATTTAGGTACGACGATTCTAAGTGAAATAAGTCACACAGAAAAGGACACTTCTCATAAGGTATCACTTTTAGAGGGAATGTAAAAACCGTTACACTTGAACTGAATTACAAAACAGAACAGAGTCACACATGCAGAAAACAGACTATGGCTGCTTAACGGGAAAGGTGAGGTGGGGTGATACATAAAACAAGGGTATCAAATTAGCTCAGATACCGTTCCATAAACCCAATATGTAATAGACAAGACCTACTCCTTGCTCAGAGAACTGGACTCAACACGCCCTATTCACCGCACAAGAATATATCTGACTAGTAATAATCTTAAAACCTATGTATTGATATCTCTCTGATAGTGTGTCAAGTGTGTGTAAAGCGGCATAAACACAGCAGTGAAAAGCAGCTAAACCCCATTATGAAAATAAATTACTTTGAAAAACCCATGAAATAACAACAGTGAAAGAGAGAGAAATTCTTACACAATGCGTTCAGGGGCTGTGATGCAACCTGGATTGACCATATCTAGACCCACAGCTGGATGAGACATAAGGGTGGACACTCTTGGGGCTGAGAGGTTTGGTGAGGTTGGGTGAGCAAACGCAGACCCTTTAAAGTAATACTGCGTGGTACCCATCGAATGGGTCCCAAATCTCCAGCTTCAAGGGCATCTTCCTACATCGAAAACATGCATGAGAAACCCAGAAGATAGTACACCGTGTGATGGGGAAAGGTTTCTAAAACGCACCTCATTTCTCATCTCCTTGTGCCCGGGTTCGCCATTCCAGCCGCTTTACTAGCAATCTCCCTACTTGGAAAATCAGCACCTTTAACCTCCTGTTCCGTACAGGTTGCAATTTGTCCTGAGGATGAACGGGAAGACGGGGAACCAACGAGAGACTAGCTCTTGGTGTTGGGACAGGCACAGGTCACTCTATTTTCCCATCAGGAAGAAGAATTAACCACAGGCTCAGCCTGCCCCCCGGAACCAGAACAGGGCCTGAAGCCATCCTGCGCTTTTGCGGCCAGCTCCCAAAAAAGCGAGTTGTAAAATGGAGGTCCAGGGCACTGCAATTCACAAACCTGCAGAGTTATAAATGATAACTCTCGTCCACAAATATATTGAGGGAAGGCAAAGAAGAGGATTTGAAATCAAGGCAGAATTGCAGGAAACAGATTTCAGGAGGTAGATTCGAATCGCCTTTAAAGCACATGAAAAGCGGCAAAATGTTGACAATGATGCCCTTGGCCAAAAAGGGCGTATGCGTTTTTTCCTGAATATATTCAGGAAAAAACGCATACGCCCTTTTTGGCCAACCAAGCAACCTGGAAAGGCAAATCAGCGCTACAAAGAAGTCTCGATTCCCATCCGTCAAAAGGGCCATGCTGAAAAAAGTGTCAAAACCAGAAATGCAGGACAGGCCATGGAGAAATGGGAGCCTTGCTACACTGATGGGCGGGATGTAAATTGCCAACAGCCACTCTGGAGAAGTGTACGGTGTGTCCTGAAACATCTGAAAAACACAGCTTAGAGAGCATAGGGCACTTCCACTCATGGGGGTATAAATTGGGAAAATGAAAAATCAGCAAGACACAAGCACCCCAAAGTTTAGGGCTGCTCTGTTGACAAGGACCTCCACTTCATTCCACCTTCAATATCCCAGGAGGGAGAAAAATGGATAAAGAAGTTGTGGTCCTTATGTACAATGGAATATCACTCAGCCATGAAATCAATGTCGTAAGGTTAGTAGCAGCATGATGAGTGGATTTAGGTACGACAATTCTAAGTGAAATAAGTCACACAGAAAAGGACACTTCTCATAAGGTATCACTGATAGAGGGAATGTAAAAACCGTTACACTTGAACTGAATTACAAAACAGAACAGAGTCACACATGCAGAAAACACACTATGGCTGCTTAACGGGAAAGGTGAGGTGGGGTGATACATAAAACAAGGGTATCAAATTAGCTCAGATACCGTTCCATAAACCCAATATGTAATAGACAAGACCTACTCCTTGCTCAGAGAACTGGACTCAACACGCCCTATTCACCGCACAAGAATATATCTGACTAGTAATAATTTTAAAACCTATGTATTGATATCTCTCTGTTAGTGTGTCAAGTGGGTGTAAAGCGGCATAAACACAGCCGTGAAAAGCAGCTAAACCCCATTATGAAAATAAATTACTTTGAAAAACCCATGAAACAACGACAGTGAAAGAGAGAGAAATTCTTACAGAATGCGTTCAGGGGCTGTGATGCAACCTGGATTGACCATATCTAGACCCACAGCTGGATGAGACATAAGGGTGGACACTCTTGGGGCTGAGAGGTTTGGTGAGGTTGGGTGAGCAAACGCAGACCCTTTAAAATAATACTGCGTGGTACCCATCGCATGGGTCCCAAATCTCCAGCTTCAAGGGCATCTTCCTACATCGAAAACATGCATGAGAAACCCAGAAGATGGTACACCGTGTGATGGGGAAAGGTTTCTAAAACGCACCTCATTTCTCATCTCCTTGTGCCCGGGTTCGCCATTCCAGCCGCTTTACTAGCAATCTCCCTACTTGGAGCATCAGCACCTTTAACCTCCTGTTCCGTACAGGTTGCAATTTGTCCTGAGGATGAACGGGAAGACGGGGAACCAACGAGAGACTAGCTCTTGGTGTCGGGACAGGCACAGGTCACTCTATTTTCCCATCAGGAAGAAGAATTAACCACAGGCTCAGCCTGCCCCCCGGAACCAGAACAGGGCCTGAAGCCATCCTGCGCTTTTGCGGCCAGCTCCCAAAAAAGCGAGTTGTAAAATGGAGGTTCAGGGCACTGCAATTCACAAACCTGCAGAGTTATAAATGATAACTCTCGTCCACAAATATATTGAGGGAAGGCAAAGAAGAGGATTTGAAATCAAGGCAGAATTGCACGAAACAGATTTCAGGAGGTAGATACGAATCGCCTTTAAAGCACATGAAAAGCGGCAAAACGTTGACAATGATGCCCTTGGCCAAAAAGGGCGTATGCGTTTTTTCCTGAATATATTCAGGAAAAAACGCATACGCCCTTTTTGGCCAACCAAGCAACCTGGAAAGGCAAATCAGCGCTACAGAGAAGTCTCGCTTCCCATCGGTCAAAAGGGCCATGCTGAAAAAAGTGTCAAAACCAGAAATGCAGGACAGGCCATGGAGAAATGGGAGCCTTGCTACACTGATGGGCGGGATGTAAATTGCCAACAGCCACTCTGGAGAAGTGTACGGTGAGTCCTGAAACATCTAAAAAACACAGCTTAGAGAGCATAGGGCACTTCCACTCATGGGGGTATAAATTGGGAAAATTAAAAATCAGCAAAACACAAGCACCCCAAAGTTTAGGGCTGCTCTGTTGACAAGGACCTCCACTTCATTCCACCTTAAATATCCCAGGAAAGAGAAAAATGGATAAAGAAGTTGTGGTCCTTATGTACAATGGAATATCATTCAGCCATGAAATCAATGTCATAAGGTTAGTAGCAGCATGATGAGTGGATTTAGGTACGACGATTCTAAGTGAAATAAGTCACACAGAAAAGGACACTTCTCATAAGGTATCACTTTTAGAGGGAATGTAAAAACCGTTACACTTGAACTGAATTACAAAACAGAACAGAGTCACACATGCAGAAAACAGACTATGGCTGCTTAACGGGAAAGGTGAGGTGGGGTGATACATAAAACAAGGGTATCAAATTAGCTCAGATACCGTTCCATAAACCCAATATGTAATAGACAAGACCTACTCCTTGCTCAGAGAACTGGACTCAACACGCCCTATTCACCGCACAAGAATATATCTGACTAGTAATAATTTTAAAACCTATGTATTGATATCTCTCTGTTAGTGTGTCAAGTGGGTGTAAAGCGGCATAAACACAGCCGTGAAAAGCAGCTAAACCCCATTATGAAAATAAATTACTTTGAAAAACCCATGAAACAACGACAGTGAAAGAGAGAGAAATTCTTACAGAATGCGTTCAGGGGCTGTGATGCAACCTGGATTGACCATATCTAGACCCACAGCTGGATGAGACATAAGGGTGGACACTCTTGGGGCTGAGAGGTTTGGTGAGGTTGGGTGAGCAAACGCAGACCCTTTAAAATAATACTGCGTGGTACCCATCGCATGGGTCCCAAATCTCCAGCTTCAAGGGCATCTTCCTACATCGAAAACATGCATGAGAAACCCAGAAGATGGTACACCGTGTGATGGGGAAAGGTTTCTAAAACGCACCTCATTTCTCATCTCCTTGTGCCCGGGTTCGCCATTCCAGCCGCTTTACTAGCAATCTCCCTACTTGGAGCATCAGCACCTTTAACCTCCTGTTCCGTACAGGTTGCAATTTGTCCTGAGGATGAACGGGAAGACGGGGAACCAACGAGAGACTAGCTCTTGGTGTCGGGACAGGCACAGGTCACTCTATTTTCCCATCAGGAAGAAGAATTAACCACAGGCTCAGCCTGCCCCCCGGAACCAGAACAGGGCCTGAAGCCATCCTGCGCTTTTGCGGCCAGCTCCCAAAAAAGCGAGTTGTAAAATGGAGGTTCAGGGCACTGCAATTCACAAACCTGCAGAGTTATAAATGATAACTCTCGTCCACAAATATATTGAGGGAAGGCAAAGAAGAGGATTTGAAATCAAGGCAGAATTGCACGAAACAGATTTCAGGAGGTAGATACGAATCGCCTTTAAAGCACATGAAAAGCGGCAAAACGTTGACAATGATGCCCTTGGCCAAAAAGGGCGTATGCGTTTTTTCCTGAATATATTCAGGAAAAAACGCATACGCCCTTTTTGGCCAACCAAGCAACCTGGAAAGGCAAATCAGCGCTACAGAGAAGTCTCGCTTCCCATCGGTCAAAAGGGCCATGCTGAAAAAAGTGTCAAAACCAGAAATGCAGGACAGGCCATGGAGAAATGGGAGCCTTGCTACACTGATGGGCGGGATGTAAATTGCCAACAGCCACTCTGGAGAAGTGTACGGTGAGTCCTGAAACATCTAAAAAACACAGCTTAGAGAGCATAGGGCACTTCCACTCATGGGGGTATAAATTGGGAAAATTAAAAATCAGCAAAACACAAGCACCCCAAAGTTTAGGGCTGCTCTGTTGACAAGGACCTCCACTTCATTCCACCTTAAATATCCCAGGAAAGAGAAAAATGGATAAAGAAGTTGTGGTCCTTATGTACAATGGAATATCATTCAGCCATGAAATCAATGTCATAAGGTTAGTAGCAGCATGATGAGTGGATTTAGGTACGACGATTCTAAGTGAAATAAGTCACACAGAAAAGGACACTTCTCATAAGGTATCACTTTTAGAGGGAATGTAAAAACCGTTACACTTGAACTGAATTACAAAACAGAACAGAGTCACACATGCAGAAAACAGACTATGGCTGCTTAACGGGAAAGGTGAGGTGGGGTGATACATAAAACAAGGGTATCAAATTAGCTCAGATACCGTTCCATAAACCCAATATGTAATAGACAAGACCTACTCCTTGCTCAGAGAACTGGACTCAACACGCCCTATTCACCGCACAAGAATATATCTGACTAGTAATAATCTTAAAACCTATGTATTGATATCTCTCTGATAGTGTGTCAAGTGGGTGTAAAGCGGCATAAACACAGCAGTGAAAAGCAGCTAAACCCCATTATGAAAATAAATTACTTTGAAAAACCCATGAAATAACAACAGTGAAAGAGAGAGAAATTCTTACACAATGCGTTCAGGGGCTGTGATGCAACCTGGATTGACCATATCTAGACCCACAGCTGGATGAGACATAAGGGTGGACACTCTTGGGGCTGAGAGGTTTGGTGAGGTTGGGTGAGCAAACGCAGACCCTTTAAAGTAATACTGCGTGGTACCCATCGAATGGGTCCCAAATCTCCAGCTTCAAGGGCATCTTCCTACATCGAAAACATGCATGAGAAACCCAGAAGATAGTACACCGTGTGATGGGGAAAGGTTTCTAAAACGCACCTCATTTCTCATCTCCTTGTGCCCGGGTTCGCCATTCCAGCCGCTTTACTAGCAATCTCCCTACTTGGAAAATCAGCACCTTTAACCTCCTGTTCCGTACAGGTTGCAATTTGTCCTGAGGATGAACGGGAAGACGGGGAACCAACGAGAGACTAGCTCTTGGTGTTGGGACAGGCACAGGTCACTCTATTTTCCCATCAGGAAGAAGAATTAACCACAGGCTCAGCCTGCCCCCCGGAACCAGAACAGGGCCTGAAGCCATCCTGCGCTTTTGCGGCCAGCTCCCAAAAAAGCGAGTTGTAAAATGGAGGTCCAGGGCACTGCAATTCACAAACCTGCAGAGTTATAAATGATAACTCTCGTCCACAAATATATTGAGGGAAGGCAAAGAAGAGGATTTGAAATCAAGGCAGAATTGCAGGAAACAGATTTCAGGAGGTAGATTCGAATCGCCTTTAAAGCACATGAAAAGCGGCAAAATGTTGACAATGATGCCCTTGGCCAAAAAGGGCGTATGCGTTTTTTCCTGAATATATTCAGGAAAAAACGCATACGCCTTTTTGGCCAACCAAGCAACCTGGAAAGGCAAATCAGCGCTACAAAGAAGTCTCGATTCCCATCCGTCAAAAGGGCCATGCTGAAAAAAGTGTCAAAACCAGAAATGCAGGACAGGCCATGGAGAAATGGGAGCCTTGCTACACTGATGGGCGGGATGTAAATTGCCAACAGCCACTCTGGAGAAGTGTACGGTGTGTCCTGAAACATCTGAAAAACACAGCTTAGAGAGCATAGGGCACTTCCACTCATGGGGGTATAAATTGGGAAAATGAAAAATCAGCAAGACACAAGCACCCCAAAGTTGAGGGCTGCTCTGTTGACAAGGACCTCCACTTCATTCCACCTTAAATATCCAAGGAAAGAGAAAAATGGATAAAGAAGTTGTGGTCCTTATGTACAATGGAATATCACTCAGCCATGAAATCAATGTCATAAGGTTAGTAGCAGCATGATGAGTGGATTTAGGTACGACGATTCTAACTGAAATAAGTCACACAGAAAAGGACACTTCTCATAAGGTATCACTTTTAGAGGGAATGTAAAAACCGTTACACTTGAACTGAATTACAAAACAGAACAGAGTCACACATGCAGAAAACAGACTATGGCTGCTTAACGGGAAAGGTGAGGTGGGGTGATACATAAAACAAGGGTATCAAATTAGCTCAGATACCGTTCCATAAACCCAATATGTAGTAGACAAGACCTACTCCTTGCTCAGAGAACTGGACTCAACACGCCCTATTCACCGCACAAGAATATATCTGACTAGTAATAATCTTAAAACCTATGTATTGATATCTCTCTGTTAGTGTGTCAAGTGGGTGTAAAGCGGCATAAACACAGCCGTTAAAAGCAGCTAAACCCCATTATGAAAATAAATTACTTTGAAAAACCCATGAAACAACGACAGTGAAAGAGACAGAAATTCTTACACAATGAGTTCAGGGGCTGTGATGCAACCTGGATTGACCATATCTAGACCCACAGCTGGATGAGACATAAGGGTGGACACTCTTGGGGCTGAGAGGTTTGGTGAGGTTGGGTGAGCAAACGCAGACCCTTTAAAGTAATACTGCGTGGTACCCATCGCATGGGTCCCAAATCTCCAGGTTCAAGGGCATCTTCCTACATCGAAAACATGCATGAGAAACCCAGAAGATGGTACACCGTGTGATGGGGAAAGGTTTCTAAAACGCACCTCATTTCTCATCTCCTTGTGCCCGGGTTCGCCATTCCAGCCGATTTACTAGCAATCTCCCTACTTGGAGCATCAGCACCTTTAACCTCCTGTTCCGTACAGGTTGCAATTTGTCCTGAGGATGAACGGGAAGACGGGGAACCAACGAGAGACTAGCTCTTGGTGTCGGGACAGGCACAGGTCACTCTATTTTCCCATCAGGAAGAAGAATTAACCACAGGCTCAGCCTGCCCCCCGGAACCAGAACAGGGCCTGAAGCCATCCTGCGCTTTTGCGGCCAGCTCCCAAAAAAGCGAGTTGTAAAATGGAGGTTCAGGGCACTGCAATTCACAAACCTGCAGAGTTATAAATGATAACTCTCGTCCACAAATATATTGAGGGAAGGCAAAGAAGAGGATTTGAAATCAAGGCAGAATTGCAGGAAACAGATTTCAGGAGGTAGATTCGAATCGCCTTTAAAGCACATGAAAAGCGGCAAAACGTTGACAATGATGCCCTTGGCCAAAAAGGGCGTATGCGTTTTTTCCTGAATATATTCAGGAAAAAACGCATACGCCCTTTTTGGCCAACCAAGCAACCTGGAAAGGCAAATCAGCACTACAAAGAAGTCTCGCTTCCCATCGGTCAAAAGGGCCATGCTGAAAAAAGTGTCAAAACCAGAAATGCAGGACAGGCCATGGAGAAATGGGAGCCTTGCTACACTGATGGGCGGGATGTAAATTGCCAACAGCCACTCTGGAGAAGTGTACGGTGAGTCCTGAAACATCTGAAAAACACAGCTTAGAGAGCATAGGGCACTTCCACTCATGGGGGTATAAATTGGGAAAATGAAAAATCAGCAAGACACAAGCACCCCAAAGTTGAGGGCTGCTCTGTTGACAAGGACCTCCACTTCATTCCACCTTAAATATCCAAGGAAAGAGAAAAATGGATAAAGAAGTTGTGGTCCTTATGTACAATGGAATATCACTCAGCCATGAAATCAATGTCATAAGGTTAGTAGCAGCATGATGAGTGGATTTAGGTACGACGATTCTAAGTGAAATAAGTCACACAGAAAAGGACACTTCTCATAAGGTATCACTGATAGAGGGAATGTAAAAACCGTTACACTTGCACTGAATTACAAAAGAAACAGAGTCACACATGCAGAAAACACACTATGGCTGCTTAACGGGAAAGGTGAGGTGGGGTGATACATAAAACAAGGGTTTCAAATTAGCTCAGATACCGTTCCATAAACCCAATATGTAATAGACAAGACCTACTCCTTGCTCAGAGAACTGGACTCAACACGCCCTATTCACCGCACAAGAATATATCTGACTAGTAATAATCTTAAAACCTATGTATTGATATCTCTCTGTTAGTGTGTCAAGTGGGTGTAAAGCGGCATAAACACAGCCGTGAAAAGCAGCTAAACCCCATTATGAAAATAAATTACTTTGAAAAACCCATGAAACAACGACAGTGAAAGAGATAGAAATTCTTACACAATGCGTTCAGGGGCTGTGATGCAACCTGGATTGACCATATCTAGACCCACAGCTGGATGAGACATAAGGGTGGACACTCTTGGGGCTGAGAGGTTTGGTGAGGTTGGGTGAGCAAACGCAGACCCTTTAAAGTAATACTGCGTGGTACCCATCGCATGGGTCCCAAATCTCCAGGTTCAAGGGCATCTTCCTACATCAAAAACATGCATGAGAAACCCAGAAGATGGTACACCGTGTGATGGGGAAAGGTTTCTAAAACGCACCTCATTTCTCATCTCCTTGTGCCCGGGTTCACCATTCCAGCCACTTTACTAGCAATCTCCCTACTTGGAGCATCAGCACCTTTAACCTCCTGTTCCGTACAGGTTGCAATTTGTCCTGAGGATGAACGGGAAGACGGGGAACCAACGAGAGACTAGCTCTTGGTGTCAGGACAGGCACAGGTCACTCTATTTTCCCATCAGGAAGAAGAATTAACCACAGGCTCATCCTCCCCCCCGGAACCAGAACAGGGCCTGAAGCCATCCTGCGCTTTTGCGGCCAGCTCCCAAAAAAGCGAGTTGTACAATGGAGCTTCAGGGCACTGCAATTCACAAACATGCAGAGTTATAAATGATAACTCTCGTCCACAAATATATTGAGGGAAGGCAAAGAAGAGGATTTGAAATCAAGGCAGAAATGCAGGAAACAGATTTCAGGAGGTAGATTCGAATCGCCTTTAAAGCACATGAAAAGCGGCAAAACGTTGACAATGATGCCCTTGGCCAAAAAGGGCGTATGCGTTTTTTCCTGAATATATTCAGGAAAAAACGCATACGCCCTTTTTGGCCAACCAAGCAACCTGGAAAGGCAAATCAGCGCTACAAAGAAGACTCGCTACCCATCGGTCAAAAGGGCCATGCTGAAAAAAGTCTCAAAACCAGAAATGCAGGACAGGCCATGGAGAAATGGGAGCCTTGCTACACTGATGGGCGGGATGTAAATTGCCAACAGCCACTCTGGAGAAGTGTACGGTGTGTCCTGAAACATCTAAAAAACACAGCTTAGAGAGCATAGGGCACTTCCACTCATGGGGGTATAAATTGGGAAAATGAAAAATCAGCAAGACACAAGCACCCCAAAGTTTAGGGCTGCTCTGTTGACAAGGACCTCCACTTCATTCCACCTTCAATATCCCAGGAGGGAGAAAAATGGATAAAGAAGTTGTGGTCCTTATGTACAATGGAATATCACTCAGCCATGAAATCAATGTCGTAAGGTTAGTAGCAGCATGATGAGTGGATTTAGGTACGACAATTCTAAGTGAAATAAGTCACACAGAAAAGGACACTTCTCATAAGGTATCACTGATAGAGGGAATGTAAAAACCGTTACACTTGAACTGAATTACAAAACAGAACAGAGTCACACATGCAGAAAACAGACTATGGCTGCTTAACGGGAAAGGTGAGGTGGGGTGATACATAAAACAAGGGTATCAAATTAGCTCAGATACCGTTCCATAAACCCAATATGTAATAGACAAGACCTACTCCTTGCTCAGAGAACTGGACTCAACACGCCCTATTCACCGCACAAGAATATATCTGACTAGTAATAATTTTAAAACCTATGTATTGATATCTCTCTGTTAGTGTGTCAAGTGGGTGTAAAGCGGCATAAACACAGCCGTGAAAAGCAGCTAAACCCCATTATGAAAATAAATTACTTTGAAAAACCCATGAAACAACGACAGTGAAAGAGAGAGAAATTCTTACAGAATGCGTTCAGGGGCTGTGATGCAACCTGGATTGACCATATCTAGACCCACAGCTGGATGAGACATAAGGGTGGACACTCTTGGGGCTGAGAGGTTTGGTGAGGTTGGGTGAGCAAACGCAGACCCTTTAAAATAATACTGCGTGGTACCCATCGCATGGGTCCCAAATCTCCAGCTTCAAGGGCATCTTCCTACATCGAAAACATGCATGAGAAACCCAGAAGATGGTACACCGTGTGATGGGGAAAGGTTTCTAAAACGCACCTCATTTCTCATCTCCTTGTGCCCGGGTTCGCCATTCCAGCCGCTTTACTAGCAATCTCCCTACTTGGAGCATCAGCACCTTTAACCTCCTGTTCCGTACAGGTTGCAATTTGTCCTGAGGATGAACGGGAAGACGGGGAACCAACGAGAGACTAGCTCTTGGTGTTGGGACAGGCACAGGTCACTCTATTTTCCCATCAGAAAGAAGAATTAACCACAGGCTCAGCCTGCCCCCCGGAACCAGAACAGGGCCTGAATCCATTCTGTGATTTTGCGGCCAGCTCCCAAAAAAGCGAGTTGTAAAATGGAGGTTCAGGGCACTGCAATTCACAAACCTGCAGAGTTATAAATGATAACTCTCGTCCACAAATATATTGAGGGAAGGCAAAGAAGAGGATTTGAAATCAAGGCAGAAATGCAGGAAACAGATTTCAGGAGGTAGATTCGAATCACCTTTAAAGCACATGAAAAGCGGCAAAACGTTGACAATGATGCCCTTGGCCAAAAAGGGCGTATGCGTTTTTTCCTGAATATATTCAGGAAAAAACGCATACGCCCTTTTTGGCCAACCAAGCAACCTGGAAAGGCAAATCAGCGCTACAAAGAAGACTCGCTACCCATCGGTCAAAAGGGCCATGCTGAAAAAAGTCTCAAAACCAGAAATGCAGGACAGGCCATGGAGAAATGGGAGCCTTGCTACACTGATGGGCGGGATGTAAATTGCCAACAGCCACTCTGGAGAAGTGTACGGTGTGTCCTGAAACATCTAAAAAACACAGCTTAGAGAGCATAGGGCACTTCCAGTCATGGGGGTATAAATGGGGAAAATGAAAAATCAGCAAGACACAAGCACCCCAAAGTTGAGGGCTGCTCTGTTGACAAGGACCTCCACTTCATTCCACCTTAAATATCCAAGGAAAGAGAAAAATGGGTAAAGAAGTTGTGGTCCTTATGTACAATGGAATATCACTCAGCCATGAAATCAATGTCATAAGGTTAGTAGCAGCATGATGAGTGGATTTAGGTACGACGATTCTAACTGAAATAAGTCACACAGAAAAGGACACTTCTCATAAGGTATCACTTATAGAGGGAATGTAAAAACCGTTACACTTGAACTGAATTACAAAACAGAACAGAGTCACACATGCAGAAAACAGACTATGGCTGCTTAACGGGAAAGGTGAGGTGGGGTGATACTTAAAACAAGGGTATCAAATTAGCTCAGATACCGTTCCATAAACCCAATATGTAGTAGACAAGACCTACTCCTTGCTCAGAGAACTGGACTCAACACGCCCTATTCACCGCACAAGAATATATCTGACTAGTAATAATCTTAAAACCTATGTATTGATATCTCTCTGTTAGTGTGTCAAGTGGGTGTAAAGCGGCATAAACACAGCCGTGAAAAGCAGCTAAACCCCATTATGAAAATAAATTACTTTGAAAAACCCATGAAACAACGACAGTGAAAGAGACAGATATTCTTACACAATGAGTTCATGGGCTGTGATGCAACCTGGATTGACCATATCTAGACCCACAGCTGGATGAGACATAAGGGTGGACACTCTTGGGGCTGAGAGGTTTGGTGAGGTTGGGTGAGCAAACGCAGACCCTTTAAAGTAATACTGCGTGGTACCCATTGCATGGGTCCCAAATCTCCAGGTTCAAGGGCATCTTCCTACATCGAAAACATGCATGAGAAACCCAGAAGATGGTACACCGTGTGATGGGGAAAGGTTTCTAAAACGCACCTCATTTCTCATCTCCTTGTGCCCGGGTTCGCCATTCCAGCCGATTTACTAGCAATCTCCCTACTTGGAGCATCAGCACCTTTAACCTCCTGTTCCGTACAGGTTGCAATTTGTCCTGAGGATGAACGGGAAGACGGGGAACCAACGAGAGACTAGCTCTTGGTGTCGGGACAGGCACAGGTCACTCTATTTTCCCATCAGGAAGAAGAATTAACCACAGGCTCAGCCTGCCCCCCAGAACCAGAACAGGGCCTGAAGCCATCCTGCGCTTTTGCGGCCAGCTCCCAAAAAAGCGAGTTGTAAAATGGAGGTTCAGGGCACTGCAATTCACAAACCTGCAGAGTTATAAATGATAACTCTCGTCCACAAATATATTGAGGGAAGGCAAAGAAGAGGATTTGAAATCAAGGCAGAATTGCACGAAACAGATTTCAGGAGGTAGATACGAATCGCCTTTAAAGCACATGAAAAGCGGCAAAACGTTGACAATGATGCCCTTGGCCAAAAAGGGCGTATGTGTTTTTTCCTGAATATATTCAGGAAAAAACGCATACGCCCTTTTTGGCCAACCAAGCAACCTGGAAAGGCAAATCAGCGCTACAGAGAAGTCTCGCTTCCCATCGGTCAAAAGGGCCATGCTGAAAAAAGTGTCAAAACCAGAAATGCAGGACAGGCCATGGAGAAATGGGAGCCTTGCTACACTGATGGGCGGGATGTAAATTGCCAACAGCCACTCTGGAGAAGTGTACGGTGAGTCCTGAAACATCTAAAAAACACAGCTTAGAGAGCATAGGGCACTTCCACTCATGGGGGTATAAATTGGGAAAATTAAAAATCAGCAAAACACAAGCACCCCAAAGTTTAGGGCTGCTCTGTTGACAAGGACCTCCACTTCATTCCACCTTAAATATCCCAGGAAAGAGAAAAATGGATAAAGAAGTTGTGGTCCTTATGTACAATGGAATATCATTCAGCCATGAAATCAATGTCATAAGGTTAGTAGCAGCATGATGAGTGGATTTAGGTACGACGATTCTAAGTGAAATAAGTCACACAGAAAAGGACACTTCTCATAAGGTATCACTTTTAGAGGGAATGTAAAAACCGTTACACTTGAACTGAATTACAAAACAGAACAGAGTCACACATGCAGAAAACAGACTATGGCTGCTTAACGGGAAAGGTGAGGTGGGGTGATACATAAAACAAGGGTATCAAATTAGCTCAGATACCGTTCCATAAACCCAATATGTAATAGACAAGACCTACTCCTTGCTCAGAGAACTGGACTCAACACGCGCTATTCACCGCACAAGAATATATCTGACTAGTAATAATCTTAAAACCTATGTATTGATATCTCTCTGATAGTGTGTCAAGTGGGTGTAAAGCGGCATAAACACAGCAGTGAAAAGCAGCTAAACCCCATTATGAAAATAAATTACTTTGAAAAACCCATGAAATAACGACAGTGAAAGAGAGAGAAATTCTTACACAATGCGTTCAGGGGCTGTGATGCAACCTGGATTGACCATATCTAGACCCACAGCTGGATGAGACATAAGGGTGGACACTCTTGGGGCTGAGAGGTTTGGTGAGGTTGGGTGAGCAAACGCAGACCCTTTAAAGTAATACTGCGTGGTACCCATCGAATGGGTCCCAAATCTCCAGCTTCAAGGGCATCTTCCTACATCGAAAACATGCATGAGAAACCCAGAAGATAGTACACCGTGTGATGGGGAAAGGTTTCTAAAACGCACCTCATTTCTCATCTCCTTGTGCCCGGGTTCGCCATTCCAGCCGCTTTACTAGCAATCTCCCTACTTGGAAAATCAGCACCTTTAACCTCCTGTTCCGTACAGGTTGCAATTTGTCCTGAGGATGAACGGGAAGACGGGGAACCAACGAGAGACTAGCTCTTGGTGTTGGGACAGGCACAGGTCACTCTATTTTCCCATCAGGAAGAAGAATTAACCACAGGCTCAGCCTGCCCCCCGGAACCAGAACAGGGCCTGAAGCCATCCTGCGCTTTTGCGGCCAGCTCCCAAAAAAGCGAGTTGTAAAATGGAGGTCCAGGGCACTGCAATTCACAAACCTGCAGAGTTATAAATGATAACTCTCGTCCACAAATATATTGAGGGAAGGCAAAGAAGAGGATTTGAAATCAAGGCAGAATTGCAGGAAACAGATTTCAGGAGGTAGATTCGAATCGCCTTTAAAGCACATGAAAAGCGGCAAAATGTTGACAATGATGCCCTTGGCCAAAAAGGGCGTATGCGTTTTTTCCTGAATATATTCAGGAAAAAACGCATACGCCCTTTTTGGCCAACCAAGCAACCTGGAAAGGCAAATCAGCGCTACAAAGAAGTCTCGATTCCCATCCGTCAAAAGGGCCATGCTGAAAAAAGTGTCAAAACCAGAAATGCAGGACAGGCCATGGAGAAATGGGAGCCTTGCTACACTGATGGGCGGGATGTAAATTGCCAACAGCCACTCTGGAGAAGTGTACGGTGTGTCCTGAAACATCTGAAAAACACAGCTTAGAGAGCATAGGGCACTTCCACTCATGGGGGTATAAATTGGGAAAATGAAAAATCAGCAAGACACAAGCACCCCAAAGTTGAGGGCTGCTCTGTTGACAAGGACCTCCACTTCATTCCACCTTAAATATCCAAGGAAAGAGAAAAATGGATAAAGAAGTTGTGGTCCTTATGTACAATGGAATATCACTCAGCCATGAAATCAATGTCATAAGGTTAGTAGCAGCATGATGAGTGGATTTAGGTACGACGATTCTAACTGAAATAAGTCACACAGAAAAGGACACTTCTCATAAGGTATCACTTTTAGAGGGAATGTAAAAACCGTTACACTTGAACTGAATTACAAAACAGAACAGAGTCACACATGCAGAAAACAGACTATGGCTGCTTAACGGGAAAGGTGAGGTGGGGTGATACATAAAACAAGGGTATCAAATTAGCTCAGATACCGTTCCATAAACCCAATATGTAGTAGACAAGACCTACTCCTTGCTCAGAGAACTGGACTCAACACGCCCTATTCACCGCACAAGAATATATCTGACTAGTAATAATCTTAAAACCTATGTATTGATATCTCTCTGTTAGTGTGTCAAGTGGGTGTAAAGCGGCATAAACACAGCCGTTAAAAGCAGCTAAACCCCATTATGAAAATAAATTACTTTGAAAAACCCATGAAACAACGACAGTGAAAGAGACAGAAATTCTTACACAATGAGTTCAGGGGCTGTGATGCAACCTGGATTGACCATATCTAGACCCACAGCTGGATGAGACATAAGGGTGGACACTCTTGGGGCTGAGAGGTTTGGTGAGGTTGGGTGAGCAAACGCAGACCCTTTAAAGTAATACTGCGTGGTACCCATCGCATGGGTCCCAAATCTCCAGGTTCAAGGGCATCTTCCTACATCGAAAACATGCATGAGAAACCCAGAAGATGGTACACCGTGTGATGGGGAAAGGTTTCTAAAACGCACCTCATTTCTCATCTCCTTGTGCCCGGGTTCGCCATTCCAGCCGATTTACTAGCAATCTCCCTACTTGGAGCATCAGCACCTTTAACCTCCTGTTCCGTACAGGTTGCAATTTGTCCTGAGGATGAACGGGAAGACGGGGAACCAACGAGAGACTAGCTCTTGGTGTCGGGACAGGCACAGGTCACTCTATTTTCCCATCAGGAAGAAGAATTAACCACAGGCTCAGCCTGCCCCCCGGAACCAGAACAGGGCCTGAAGCCATCCTGCGCTTTTGCGGCCAGCTCCCAAAAAAGCGAGTTGTAAAATGGAGGTTCAGGGCACTGCAATTCACAAACCTGCAGAGTTATAAATGATAACTCTCGTCCACAAATATATTGAGGGAAGGCAAAGAAGAGGATTTGAAATCAAGGCAGAATTGCAGGAAACAGATTTCAGGAGGTAGATTCGAATCGCCTTTAAAGCACATGAAAAGCGGCAAAACGTTGACAATGATGCCCTTGGCCAAAAAGGGCGTATGCGTTTTTTCCTGAATATATTCAGGAAAAAACGCATACGCCCTTTTTGGCCAACCAAGCAACCTGGAAAGGCAAATCAGCACTACAAAGAAGTCTCGCTTCCCATCGGTCAAAAGGGCCATGCTGAAAAAAGTGTCAAAACCAGAAATGCAGGACAGGCCATGGAGAAATGGGAGCCTTGCTACACTGATGGGCGGGATGTAAATTGCCAACAGCCACTCTGGAGAAGTGTACGGTGAGTCCTGAAACATCTGAAAAACACAGCTTAGAGAGCATAGGGCACTTCCACTCATGGGGGTATAAATTGGGAAAATGAAAAATCAGCAAGACACAAGCACCCCAAAGTTTAGGGCTGCTCTGTTGACAAGGACCTCCACTTCATTCCACCTTAAATATCCAAGGAAAGAGAAAAATGGATAAAGAAGTTGTGGTCCTTATGTACAATGGAATATCACTCAGCCATGAAATCAATGTCATAAGGTTAGTAGCAGCATGATGAGTGGATTTAGGTACGACGATTCTAAGTGAAATAAGTCACACAGAAAAGGACACTTCTCATAAGGTATCACTTTTAGAGGGAATGTAAAAACCGTTACACTTGAACTGAATTACAAAACAGAACAGAGTCACACATGCAGAAAACAGACTATGGCTGCTTAACGGGAAAGGTGAGGTGGGGTGATACATAAAACAAGGGTATCAAATTAGCTCAGATATTGTTCCATAAACCCAATATGTAGTAGACAAGACCTACTCCTTGCTCAGAGAACTGGACTCAACACGCCCTATTCACCGCACAAGAATATATCTGACTAGTAATAATCTTAAAACCTATGTATTGATATCTCTCTGTTAGTGTGTCAAGTGGGTGTGAAGCGGCATAAACACAGCCGTGAAAAGCAGCTAAACCCCATTATGAAAATAAATTACTTTGAAAAACCCATGAAACAACGACAGTGAAAGAGATAGAAATTCTTACACAATGAGTTCAGGGGCTGTGATGCAACCTGGATTGACCATATCTAGACCCACAGCTGGATGAGACATAAGGGTGGACACTCTTGGGGCTGAGAGGTTTGGTGAGGTTGGGTGAGCAAACGCAGACCCTTTAAAGTAATACTGCGTGGTACCCATCGCATGGGTCCCAAATCTCCAGGTTCAAGGGCATCTTCCTACATCAAAAACATGCATGAGAAACCCAGAAGATGGTACACCGTGTGATGGGGAAAGGTTTCTAAAACGCACCTCATTTCTCATCTCCTTGTGCCCGGGTTCGCCATTCCAGCCACTTTACTAGCAATCTCCCTACTTGGAGCATCAGCACCTTTAACCTCCTGTTCCGTACAGGTTGCAATTTGTCCTGAGGATGAACGGGAAGACGGGGAACCAACGAGAGACTAGCTCTTGGTGTCGGGACAGGCATAGGTCACTCTATTTTCCCATCAGGAAGAAGAATTAACCACAGGCTCAGCCTGCCCCCCGGAACCAGAACAGGGCCTGAAGCCATCCTGCGCTTTTGCGGCCAGCTCCCAAAAAAGCGAGTTGTAAAATGGAGGTTCAGGGCACTGCAATTCACAAACCTGCAGAGTTATAAATGATAACTCTCATCCACAAATATATTGAGGGAAGGCAAAGAAGAGGATTTGAAATCAAGGCAGAATTGCACGAAACAGATTTCAGGAGGTAGATTCGAATCGCCTTTAAAGCACATGAAAAGCGGCAAAATGTTGACAATGATGCCCTTGGCCAAAAAGGGCGTATGCGTTTTTTCCTGAATATATTCAGGAAAAAACGCATACGCCCTTTTTGGCCAACCAAGCAACCTGGAAAGGCAAATCAGCGCTACAAAGAAGTCTCGCTTCCCATCGGTCAAAAGGGCCATGCTGAAAAAAGTGTCAAAACCAGAAATGCAGGACAGGCCATGGAGAAATGAGAGCCTTGCTACACTGATGGGCGGGATGTAAATTGCCAACAGCCAC
Organism: Balaenoptera borealis; assembly: GCF_965194805.1. Taxonomy (NCBI): domain Eukaryota; kingdom Metazoa; phylum Chordata; class Mammalia; order Artiodactyla; family Balaenopteridae; genus Balaenoptera; species Balaenoptera borealis. The sequence goes on along the minus strand of NW_028123801.1, from coordinate 647,400 downwards.
TCTGGAGAAGTGTACGGTGTGTCCTGAAACATCTGAAAAACACAGCTTAGAGAGCATAGGGCACTTCCACTCATGGGGGTATAAATTGGGAAAATGAAAAATCAGCAAGACACAAGCACCCCAAAGTTGAGGGCTGCTCTGTTGACAAGGACCTCCACTTCATTCCACCTTAAATATCCCAGGAAAGAGAAAAATGGATAAAGAAGTTGTGGTCCTTATGTACAATGGAATATCACTCAGCCATGAAATCAATGTCATAAGGTTAGTAGCAGCATGATGAGTGGATTTAGGTACGACGATTCTAAGTGAAATAAGTCACACAGAAAAGGACACTTCTCATAAGGTATCACTTTTAGAGGGAATGTAAAAACCGTTACACTTGAACTGAATTACAAAACAGAACAGAGTCACACATGCAGAAAACAGACTATGGCTGCTTAACGGGAAAGGTGAGGTGGGGTGATACATAAAACAAGGGTATCAAATTAGCTCAGATACCGTTCCATAAACCCAATATGTAGTAGACAAGACCTACTCCTTGCTCAGAGAACTGGACTCAACACGCCCTATTCACCGCACAAGAATATATCTGACTAGTAATAATCTTAAAACCTATGTATTGATATCTCTCTGTTAGTGTGTCAAGTGGGTGTAAAGCGGCATAAACACAGCCGTGAAAAGCAGCTAAACCCCATTATGAAAATAAATTACTTTGAAAAACCCATGAAACAACGACAGTGAAAGAGACAGAAATTCTTACACAATGAGTTCATGGGCTGTGATGCAACCTGGATTGACCATATCTAGACCCACAGCTGGATGAGACATAAGGGTGGACACTCTTGGGGCTGAGAGGTTTGGTGAGGTTGGGTGAGCAAACGCAGACCCTTTAAAGTAATACTGCGTGGTACCCATTGCATGGGTCCCAAATCTCCAGGTTCAAGGGCATCTTCCTACATCGAAAACATGCATGAGAAACCCAGAAGATGGTACACCGTGTGATGGGGAAAGGTTTCTAAAACGCACCTCATTTCTCATCTCCTTGTGCCCGGGTTCGCCATTCCAGCCGATTTACTAGCAATCTCCCTACTTGGAGCATCAGCACCTTTAACCTCCTGTTCCGTACAGGTTGCAATTTGTCCTGAGGATGAACGGGAAGACGGGGAACCAACGAGAGACTAGCTCTTGGTGTCGGGACAGGCACAGGTCACTCTATTTTCCCATCAGGAAGAAGAATTAACCACAGGCTCAGCCTGCCCCCCAGAACCAGAACAGGGCCTGAAGCCATCCTGCGCTTTTGCGGCCAGCTCCCAAAAAAGCGAGTTGTAAAATGGAGGTTCAGGGCACTGCAATTCACAAACCTGCAGAGTTATAAATGATAACTCTCGTCCACAAATATATTGAGGGAAGGCAAAGAAGAGGATTTGAAATCAAGGCAGAATTGCACGAAACAGATTTCAGGAGGTAGATACGAATCGCCTTTAAAGCACATGAAAAGCGGCAAAACGTTGACAATGATGCCCTTGGCCAAAAAGGGCGTATGTGTTTTTTCCTGAATATATTCAGGAAAAAACGCATACGCCCTTTTTGGCCAACCAAGCAACCTGGAAAGGCAAATCAGCGCTACAGAGAAGTCTCGCTTCCCATCGGTCAAAAGGGCCATGCTGAAAAAAGTGTCAAAACCAGAAATGCAGGACAGGCCATGGAGAAATGGGAGCCTTGCTACACTGATGGGCGGGATGTAAATTGCCAACAGCCACTCTGGAGAAGTGTACGGTGAGTCCTGAAACATCTAAAAAACACAGCTTAGAGAGCATAGGGCACTTCCACTCATGGGGGTATAAATTGGGAAAATTAAAAATCAGCAAAACACAAGCACCCCAAAGTTTAGGGCTGCTCTGTTGACAAGGACCTCCACTTCATTCCACCTTAAATATCCCAGGAAAGAGAAAAATGGATAAAGAAGTTGTGGTCCTTATGTACAATGGAATATCATTCAGCCATGAAATCAATGTCATAAGGTTAGTAGCAGCATGATGAGTGGATTTAGGTACGACGATTCTAAGTGAAATAAGTCACACAGAAAAGGACACTTCTCATAAGGTATCACTTTTAGAGGGAATGTAAAAACCGTTACACTTGAACTGAATTACAAAACAGAACAGAGTCACACATGCAGAAAACAGACTATGGCTGCTTAACGGGAAAGGTGAGGTGGGGTGATACATAAAACAAGGGTATCAAATTAGCTCAGATACCGTTCCATAAACCCAATATGTAATAGACAAGACCTACTCCTTGCTCAGAGAACTGGACTCAACACGCGCTATTCACCGCACAAGAATATATCTGACTAGTAATAATCTTAAAACCTATGTATTGATATCTCTCTGATAGTGTGTCAAGTGGGTGTAAAGCGGCATAAACACAGCAGTGAAAAGCAGCTAAACCCCATTATGAAAATAAATTACTTTGAAAAACCCATGAAATAACGACAGTGAAAGAGAGAGAAATTCTTACACAATGCGTTCAGGGGCTGTGATGCAACCTGGATTGACCATATCTAGACCCACAGCTGGATGAGACATAAGGGTGGACACTCTTGGGGCTGAGAGGTTTGGTGAGGTTGGGTGAGCAAACGCAGACCCTTTAAAGTAATACTGCGTGGTACCCATCGAATGGGTCCCAAATCTCCAGCTTCAAGGGCATCTTCCTACATCGAAAACATGCATGAGAAACCCAGAAGATAGTACACCGTGTGATGGGGAAAGGTTTCTAAAACGCACCTCATTTCTCATCTCCTTGTGCCCGGGTTCGCCATTCCAGCCGCTTTACTAGCAATCTCCCTACTTGGAAAATCAGCACCTTTAACCTCCTGTTCCGTACAGGTTGCAATTTGTCCTGAGGATGAACGGGAAGACGGGGAACCAACGAGAGACTAGCTCTTGGTGTTGGGACAGGCACAGGTCACTCTATTTTCCCATCAGGAAGAAGAATTAACCACAGGCTCAGCCTGCCCCCCGGAACCAGAACAGGGCCTGAAGCCATCCTGCGCTTTTGCGGCCAGCTCCCAAAAAAGCGAGTTGTAAAATGGAGGTCCAGGGCACTGCAATTCACAAACCTGCAGAGTTATAAATGATAACTCTCGTCCACAAATATATTGAGGGAAGGCAAAGAAGAGGATTTGAAATCAAGGCAGAATTGCAGGAAACAGATTTCAGGAGGTAGATTCGAATCGCCTTTAAAGCACATGAAAAGCGGCAAAATGTTGACAATGATGCCCTTGGCCAAAAAGGGCGTATGCGTTTTTTCCTGAATATATTCAGGAAAAAACGCATACGCCCTTTTTGGCCAACCAAGCAACCTGGAAAGGCAAATCAGCGCTACAAAGAAGTCTCGATTCCCATCCGTCAAAAGGGCCATGCTGAAAAAAGTGTCAAAACCAGAAATGCAGGACAGGCCATGGAGAAATGGGAGCCTTGCTACACTGATGGGCGGGATGTAAATTGCCAACAGCCACTCTGGAGAAGTGTACGGTGTGTCCTGAAACATCTGAAAAACACAGCTTAGAGAGCATAGGGCACTTCCACTCATGGGGGTATAAATTGGGAAAATGAAAAATCAGCAAGACACAAGCACCCCAAAGTTGAGGGCTGCTCTGTTGACAAGGACCTCCACTTCATTCCACCTTAAATATCCAAGGAAAGAGAAAAATGGATAAAGAAGTTGTGGTCCTTATGTACAATGGAATATCACTCAGCCATGAAATCAATGTCATAAGGTTAGTAGCAGCATGATGAGTGGATTTAGGTACGACGATTCTAACTGAAATAAGTCACACAGAAAAGGACACTTCTCATAAGGTATCACTTTTAGAGGGAATGTAAAAACCGTTACACTTGAACTGAATTACAAAACAGAACAGAGTCACACATGCAGAAAACAGACTATGGCTGCTTAACGGGAAAGGTGAGGTGGGGTGATACATAAAACAAGGGTATCAAATTAGCTCAGATACCGTTCCATAAACCCAATATGTAGTAGACAAGACCTACTCCTTGCTCAGAGAACTGGACTCAACACGCCCTATTCACCGCACAAGAATATATCTGACTAGTAATAATCTTAAAACCTATGTATTGATATCTCTCTGTTAGTGTGTCAAGTGGGTGTAAAGCGGCATAAACACAGCCGTTAAAAGCAGCTAAACCCCATTATGAAAATAAATTACTTTGAAAAACCCATGAAACAACGACAGTGAAAGAGACAGAAATTCTTACACAATGAGTTCAGGGGCTGTGATGCAACCTGGATTGACCATATCTAGACCCACAGCTGGATGAGACATAAGGGTGGACACTCTTGGGGCTGAGAGGTTTGGTGAGGTTGGGTGAGCAAACGCAGACCCTTTAAAGTAATACTGCGTGGTACCCATCGCATGGGTCCCAAATCTCCAGGTTCAAGGGCATCTTCCTACATCGAAAACATGCATGAGAAACCCAGAAGATGGTACACCGTGTGATGGGGAAAGGTTTCTAAAACGCACCTCATTTCTCATCTCCTTGTGCCCGGGTTCGCCATTCCAGCCGATTTACTAGCAATCTCCCTACTTGGAGCATCAGCACCTTTAACCTCCTGTTCCGTACAGGTTGCAATTTGTCCTGAGGATGAACGGGAAGACGGGGAACCAACGAGAGACTAGCTCTTGGTGTCGGGACAGGCACAGGTCACTCTATTTTCCCATCAGGAAGAAGAATTAACCACAGGCTCAGCCTGCCCCCCGGAACCAGAACAGGGCCTGAAGCCATCCTGCGCTTTTGCGGCCAGCTCCCAAAAAAGCGAGTTGTAAAATGGAGGTTCAGGGCACTGCAATTCACAAACCTGCAGAGTTATAAATGATAACTCTCGTCCACAAATATATTGAGGGAAGGCAAAGAAGAGGATTTGAAATCAAGGCAGAATTGCAGGAAACAGATTTCAGGAGGTAGATTCGAATCGCCTTTAAAGCACATGAAAAGCGGCAAAACGTTGACAATGATGCCCTTGGCCAAAAAGGGCGTATGCGTTTTTTCCTGAATATATTCAGGAAAAAACGCATACGCCCTTTTTGGCCAACCAAGCAACCTGGAAAGGCAAATCAGCACTACAAAGAAGTCTCGCTTCCCATCGGTCAAAAGGGCCATGCTGAAAAAAGTGTCAAAACCAGAAATGCAGGACAGGCCATGGAGAAATGGGAGCCTTGCTACACTGATGGGCGGGATGTAAATTGCCAACAGCCACTCTGGAGAAGTGTACGGTGAGTCCTGAAACATCTGAAAAACACAGCTTAGAGAGCATAGGGCACTTCCACTCATGGGGGTATAAATTGGGAAAATGAAAAATCAGCAAGACACAAGCACCCCAAAGTTTAGGGCTGCTCTGTTGACAAGGACCTCCACTTCATTCCACCTTAAATATCCAAGGAAAGAGAAAAATGGATAAAGAAGTTGTGGTCCTTATGTACAATGGAATATCACTCAGCCATGAAATCAATGTCATAAGGTTAGTAGCAGCATGATGAGTGGATTTAGGTACGACGATTCTAAGTGAAATAAGTCACACAGAAAAGGACACTTCTCATAAGGTATCACTTTTAGAGGGAATGTAAAAACCGTTACACTTGAACTGAATTACAAAACAGAACAGAGTCACACATGCAGAAAACAGACTATGGCTGCTTAACGGGAAAGGTGAGGTGGGGTGATACATAAAACAAGGGTATCAAATTAGCTCAGATATTGTTCCATAAACCCAATATGTAGTAGACAAGACCTACTCCTTGCTCAGAGAACTGGACTCAACACGCCCTATTCACCGCACAAGAATATATCTGACTAGTAATAATCTTAAAACCTATGTATTGATATCTCTCTGTTAGTGTGTCAAGTGGGTGTGAAGCGGCATAAACACAGCCGTGAAAAGCAGCTAAACCCCATTATGAAAATAAATTACTTTGAAAAACCCATGAAACAACGACAGTGAAAGAGATAGAAATTCTTACACAATGAGTTCAGGGGCTGTGATGCAACCTGGATTGACCATATCTAGACCCACAGCTGGATGAGACATAAGGGTGGACACTCTTGGGGCTGAGAGGTTTGGTGAGGTTGGGTGAGCAAACGCAGACCCTTTAAAGTAATACTGCGTGGTACCCATCGCATGGGTCCCAAATCTCCAGGTTCAAGGGCATCTTCCTACATCAAAAACATGCATGAGAAACCCAGAAGATGGTACACCGTGTGATGGGGAAAGGTTTCTAAAACGCACCTCATTTCTCATCTCCTTGTGCCCGGGTTCGCCATTCCAGCCACTTTACTAGCAATCTCCCTACTTGGAGCATCAGCACCTTTAACCTCCTGTTCCGTACAGGTTGCAATTTGTCCTGAGGATGAACGGGAAGACGGGGAACCAACGAGAGACTAGCTCTTGGTGTCGGGACAGGCATAGGTCACTCTATTTTCCCATCAGGAAGAAGAATTAACCACAGGCTCAGCCTGCCCCCCGGAACCAGAACAGGGCCTGAAGCCATCCTGCGCTTTTGCGGCCAGCTCCCAAAAAAGCGAGTTGTAAAATGGAGGTTCAGGGCACTGCAATTCACAAACCTGCAGAGTTATAAATGATAACTCTCATCCACAAATATATTGAGGGAAGGCAAAGAAGAGGATTTGAAATCAAGGCAGAATTGCACGAAACAGATTTCAGGAGGTAGATTCGAATCGCCTTTAAAGCACATGAAAAGCGGCAAAATGTTGACAATGATGCCCTTGGCCAAAAAGGGCGTATGCGTTTTTTCCTGAATATATTCAGGAAAAAACGCATACGCCCTTTTTGGCCAACCAAGCAACCTGGAAAGGCAAATCAGCGCTACAAAGAAGTCTCGCTTCCCATCGGTCAAAAGGGCCATGCTGAAAAAAGTGTCAAAACCAGAAATGCAGGACAGGCCATGGAGAAATGAGAGCCTTGCTACACTGATGGGCGGGATGTAAATTGCCAACAGCCACTCTGGAGAAGTGTACGGTGTGTCCTGAAACATCTGAAAAACACAGCTTAGAGAGCATAGGGCACTTCCACTCATGGGGGTATAAATTGGGAAAATGAAAAATCAGCAAGACACAAGCACCCCAAAGTTGAGGGCTGCTCTGTTGACAAGGACCTCCACTTCATTCCACCTTAAATATCCCAGGAAAGAGAAAAATGGATAAAGAAGTTGTGGTCCTTATGTACAATGGAATATCACTCAGCCATGAAATCAATGTCATAAGGTTAGTAGCAGCATGATGAGTGGATTTAGGTACGACGATTCTAAGTGAAATAAGTCACACAGAAAAGGACACTTCTCATAAGGTATCACTTTTAGAGGGAATGTAAAAACCGTTACACTTGAACTGAATTACAAAACAGAACAGAGTCACACATGCAGAAAACAGACTATGGCTGCTTAACGGGAAAGGTGAGGTGGGGTGATACATAAAACAAGGGTATCAAATTAGCTCAGATACCGTTCCATAAACCCAATATGTAGTAGACAAGACCTACTCCTTGCTCAGAGAACTGGACTCAACACGCCCTATTCACCGCACAAGAATATATCTGACTAGTAATAATCTTAAAACCTATGTATTGATATCTCTCTGTTAGTGTGTCAAGTGGGTGTAAAGCGGCATAAACACAGCCGTTAAAAGCAGCTAAACCCCATTATGAAAATAAATGACTTTGAAAAACCCATGAAACAACGACAGTGAAAGAGACAGAAATTCTTACACAATGAGTTCAGGGGCTGTGATGCAACCTGGATTGACCATATCTAGACCCACAGCTGGATGAGACATAAGGGTGGACACTCTTGGGGCTGAGAGGTTTGGTGAGGTTGGGTGAGCAAACGCAGACCCTTTAAAGTAATACTGCGTGGTACCCATCGCATGGGTCCCAAATCTCCAGGTTCAAGGGCATCTTCCTACATCGAAAACATGCATGAGAAACCCAGAAGATGGTACACCGTGTGATGGGGAAAGGTTTCTAAAACACACCTCATTTCTCATCTCCTTGTGCCCGGGTTCGCCATTCCAGCCGATTTACTAGCAATCTCCCTACTTGGAGCATCAGCACCTTTAACCTCCTGTTCCGTACAGGTTGCAATTTGTCCTGAGGATGAACGGGAAGACGGGGAACCAACGAGAGACTAGCTCTTGGTGTCGGGACAGGCACAGGTCACTCTATTTTCCCATCAGGAAGAAGAATTAACCACAGGCTCAGCCTGCCCCCCGGAACCAGAACAGGGCCTGAAGCCATCCTGCGCTTTTGCGGCCAGCTCCCAAAAAAGCGAGTTGTAAAATGGAGGTTCAGGGCACTGCAATTCACAAACCTGCAGAGTTATAAATGATAACTCTCGTCCACAAATATATTGAGGGAAGGCAAAGAAGAGGATTTGAAATCAAGGCAGAATTGCAGGAAACAGATTTCAGGAGGTAGATACGAATCGCCTTTAAAGCACATGAAAAGCGGCAAAACGTTGACAATGATGCCCTTGGCCAAAAAGGGCGTATGCGTTTTTTCCTGAATATATTCAGGAAAAAACGCATACGCCCTTTTTGGCCAACCAAGCAACCTGGAAAGGCAAATCAGCACTACAGAGAAGTCTCGCTTCCCATCGGTCAAAAGGGCCATGCTGAAAAAAGTGTCAAAACCAGAAATGCAGGACAGGCCATGGAGAAATGGGAGCCTTGCTACACTGATGGGCGGGATGTAAATTGCCAACAGCCACTCTGGAGAAGTGTACTCTGTGTCCTGAAACATCTGAAAAACACAGCTTAGAGAGCATAGGGCACTTCCACTCATGGGGGTATAAATTGGGAAAATGAAAAATCAGCAAGACACAAGCACCCCAAAGTTGAGGGCTGCTCTGTTGACAAGGACCTCCACTTCATTCCACCTTAAATATCCAAGGAAAGAGAAAAATGGATAAAGAAGTTGTGGTCCTTATGTACAATGGAATATCACTCAGCCATGAAATCAATGTCATAAGGTTAGTAGCAGCATGATGAGTGGATTTAGGTACGACGATTCTAAGTGAAATAAGTCACACAGAAAAGGACACTTCTCATAAGGTATCACTTTTAGAGGGAATGTAAAAACCGTTACACTTGAACTGAATTACAAAACAGAACAGAGTCACACATGCAGAAAACACACTATGGCTGCTTAACGGGAAAGGTGAGGTGGGGTGATACATAAAACAAGGGTATCAAATTAGCTCAGATACCGTTCCATAAACCCAATATGTAGTAGACAAGACCTACTCCTTGCTCAGAGAACTGGACTCAACACGCCCTATTCACCGCACAAGAATATATCTGACTAGTAATAATCTTAAAACCTATGTATTGATATCTCTCTGTTAGTGTGTCAAGTGGGTGTAAAGCGGCATAAACACAGCCGTGAAAAGCAGCTAAACCCCATTATGAAAATAAATTACTTTGAAAAACCCATGAAACAACGACAGTGAAAGAGATAGAAATTCGTACACAATGAGTTCAGGGGCTGTGATGCAACCTGGATTGACCATATCTAGACCCACAGCTGGATGAGACATAAGGGTGGACACTCTTGGGGCTGAGAGGTTTGGTGAGGTTGGGTGAGCAAACGCAGACCCTTTAAAATAATACTGCGTGGTACCCATCGCATGGGTCCCAAATCTCCAGCTTCAAGGGCATCTTCCTACATCGAAAACATGCATGAGAAACCCAGAAGATGGTACACCGTGTGATGGGGAAAGGTTTCTAAAACGCACCTCATTTCTCATCTCCTTGTGCCCGGGTTCGCCATTCCAGCCGATTTACTAGCAATCTCCCTACTTGGAGCATCAGCACCTTTAACCTCCTGTTCCGTACAGGTTGCAATTTGTCCTGAGGATGAACGGGAAGACGGGGAACCAACGAGAGACTAGCTCTTGGTGTCGGGACAGGCACAGGTCACTCTATTTTCCCATCAGGAAGAAGAATTAACCACAGGCTCAGCCTGCCCCCCGGAACCAGAACAGGGCCTGAAGCCATCCTGCGCTTTTGCGGCCAGCTCCCAAAAAAGCGAGTTGTAAAATGGAGGTTCAGGGCACTGCAATTCACAAACCTGCAGAGTTATAAATGATAACTCTCGTCCACAAATATATTGAGGGAAGGCAAAGAAGAGGATTTGAAATCAAGGCAGAATTGCAGGAAACAGATTTCAGGAGGTAGATACGAATCGCCTTTAAAGCACATGAAAAGCGGCAAAACGTTGACAATGATGCCCTTGGCCAAAAAGGGCGTATGCGTTTTTTCCTGAATATATTCAGGAAAAAACGCATACGCCCTTTTTGGCCAACCAAGCAACCTGGAAAGGCAAATCAGCACTACAGAGAAGTCTCGCTTCCCATCGGTCAAAAGGGCCATGCTGAAAAAAGTGTCAAAACCAGAAATGCAGGACAGGCCATGGAGAAATGGGAGCCTTGCTACACTGATGGGCGGGATGTAAATTGCCAACAGCCACTCTGGAGAAGTGTACTCTGTGTCCTGAAACATCTGAAAAACACAGCTTAGAGAGCATAGGGCACTTCCACTCATGGGGGTATAAATTGGGAAAATGAAAAATCAGCAAGACACAAGCACCCCAAAGTTGAGGGCTGCTCTGTTGACAAGGACCTCCACTTCATTCCACCTTAAATATCCAAGGAAAGAGAAAAATGGATAAAGAAGTTGTGGTCCTTATGTACAATGGAATATCACTCAGCCATGAAATCAATGTCATAAGGTTAGTAGCAGCATGATGAGTGGATTTAGGTACGACGATTCTAAGTGAAATAAGTCACACAGAAAAGGACACTTCTCATAAGGTATCACTTTTAGAGGGAATGTAAAAACCGTTACACTTGAACTGAATTACAAAACAGAACAGAGTCACACATGCAGAAAACACACTATGGCTGCTTAACGGGAAAGGTGAGGTGGGGTGATACATAAAACAAGGGTATCAAATTAGCTCAGATACCGTTCCATAAACCCAATATGTAGTAGACAAGACCTACTCCTTGCTCAGAGAACTGGACTCAACACGCCCTATTCACCGCACAAGAATATATCTGACTAGTAATAATCTTAAAACCTATGTATTGATATCTCTCTGTTAGTGTGTCAAGTGGGTGTAAAGCGGCATAAACACAGCCGTGAAAAGCAGCTAAACCCCATTATGAAAATAAATTACTTTGAAAAACCCATGAAACAACGACAGTGAAAGAGATAGAAATTCGTACACAATGAGTTCAGGGGCTGTGATGCAACCTGGATTGACCATATCTAGACCCACAGCTGGATGAGACATAAGGGTGGACACTCTTGGGGCTGAGAGGTTTGGTGAGGTTGGGTGAGCAAACGCAGACCCTTTAAAATAATACTGCGTGGTACCCATCGCATGGGTCCCAAATCTCCAGCTTCAAGGGCATCTTCCTACATCGAAAACATGCATGAGAAACCCAGAAGATGGTACACCGTGTGATGGGGAAAGGTTTCTAAAACGCACCTCATTTCTCATCTCCTTGTGCCCGGGTTCGCCATTCCAGCCGATTTACTAGCAATCTCCCTACTTGGAGCATCAGCACCTTTAACCTCCTGTTCCGTACAGGTTGCAATTTGTCCTGAGGATGAACGGGAAGACGGGGAACCAACGAGAGACTAGCTCTTGGTGTCGGGACAGGCACAGGTCACTCTATTTTCCCATCAGGAAGAAGAATTAACCACAGGCTCAGCCTGCCCCCCGGAACCAGAACAGGGCCTGAAGCCATCCTGCGCTTTTGCGGCCAGCTCCCAAAAAAGCGAGTTGTAAAATGGAGGTTCAGGGCACTGCAATTCACAAACCTGCAGAGTTATAAATGATAACTCTCGTCCACAAATATATTGAGGGAAGGCAAAGAAGAGGATTTGAAATCAAGGCAGAATTGCAGGAAACAGATTTCAGGAGGTAGATACGAATCGCCTTTAAAGCACATGAAAAGCGGCAAAACGTTGACAATGATGCCCTTGGCCAAAAAGGGCGTATGCGTTTTTTCCTGAATATATTCAGGAAAAAACGCATACGCCCTTTTTGGCCAACCAAGCAACCTGGAAAGGCAAATCAGCGCTACAGAGAAGTCTTGCTTCCCATCGGTCAAAAGGGCCATGCTGAAAAAAGTGTCAAAACCAGAAATGCAGGACAGGCCATGGAGAAATGGGAGCCTTGCTACACTGATGGGCGGGATGTAAATTGCCAACAGCCACTCTGGAGAAGTGTACAGTGAGTCCTGAAACATCTAAAAAACACAGCTTAGAGAGCATAGGGCACTTCCACTCATGGGGGTATAAATTGGGAAAATTAAAAATCAGCAAAACACAAGCACCCCAAAGTTGAGGGCTGCTCTGTTGACAAGGACCTCCACTTCATTCCACCTTAAATATCCCAGGAAAGAGAAAAATGGATAAAGAAGTTGTGGTCCTTATGTACAATGGAATATCACTCAGCCATGAAATCAATGTCATAAGGTTAGTAGCAGCATGATGAGTGGATTTAGGTACGACGATTCTAAGTGAAATAAGTCACACAGAAAAGGACACTTCTCATAAGGTATCACTTTTAGAGGGAATGTAAAAACCGTTACACTTGAACTGAATTACAAAACAGAACAGAGTCACACATGCAGAAAACAGACTATGGCTGCTTAACGGGAAAGGTGAGGTGGGGTGATACATAAAACAAGGGTATCAAATTAGCTCAGATACCGTTCCATAAACCCAATATGTAATAGACAAGACCTACTCCTTGCTCAGAGCACTGGACTCAACACGCCCTATTCACCGCACAAGAATATATCTGACTAGTAATAATCTTAAAACCTATGTATTGATATCTCTCTGTTAGTGTGTCAAGTGGGTGTAAAGCGGCATAAACACAGCAGTGAAAAGCAGCTAAACCCCATTATGAAAATAAATTACTTTGAAAAACCCATGAAACAACGACAGTGAAAGAGAGAGAAATTCTTACACAATGCGTTCAGGGGCTGTGATGCAACCTGGATTGACCATATCTAGACCCACAGCTGGATGAGACATAAGGGTGGACACTCTTGGGGCTGAGAGGTTTGGTGAGGTTGGGTGAGCAAACGCAGACCCTTTAAAGTAATACTGCGTGGTACCCATCGAATGGGTCCCAAATCTCCAGGTTCAAGGGCATCTTCCTACATCGAAAACATGCATGAGAAACCCAGAAGATAGTACACCGTGTGATGGGGAAAGGTTTCGAAAACGCACCTCATTTCTCATCTCCTTGTGCCCGGGTTCGCCATTCCAGCCGCTTTACTAGCAATCTCCCTACTTGGAAAATCAGCACCTTTAACCTCCTGTTCCGTACAGGTTGCAATTTGTCCTGAGGATGAACGGGAAGACGGGGAACCAACGAGAGACTAGCTCTTGGTGTTGGGACAGGCACAGGTCACTCTATTTTCCCATCAGGAAGAAGAATTAACCACAGGCTCAGCCTGCCCCCCGGAACCAGAACAGGGCCTGAAGCCATCCTGCGCTTTTGCTGCCAGCTCCCAAAAAATCGAGTTGTAAAATGGAGGTCCAGGGCACTGCAATTCACAAACCTGCAGAGTTATAAATGATAACTCTCGTCCACAAATATATTGAGGGAAGGCAAAGAAGAGGATTTGAAATCAAGGCAGAATTGCAGGAAACAGATTTCAGGAGGTAGATTCGAATCGCCTTTAAAGCACATGAAAAGCGGCAAAATGTTGACAATGATGCCCTTGGCCAAAAAGGGCGTATGCGTTTTTTCCTGAATATATTCAGGAAAAAACGCATACGCCCTTTTTGGCCAACCAAGCAACCTGGAAAGGCAAATCAGCGCTACAAAGAAGTCTCGCTTCCCATCGGTCAAAAGGGCCATGCTGAAAAAAGTGTCAAAACCAGAAATGCAGGACAGGCCATGGAGAAATGGGAGCCTTGCTACACTGATGGGCGGGATGTAAATTGCCAACAGCCACTCTGGAGAAGTGTACGGTGTGTCCTGAAACATCTGAAAAACACAGCTTAGAGAGCATAGGGCACTTCCACTCATGGGGGTATAAATTGGGAAAATGAAAAATCAGCAAGACACAAGCACCCCAAAGTTTAGGGCTGCTCTGTTGACAAGGACCTCCACTTCATTCCACCTTAAATATCCAAGGAAAGAGAAAAATGGATAAAGAAGTTGTGGTCTTTATGTACAATGGAATATCACTCAGCCATGAAATCAATGTCATAAGGTTAGTAGCAGCATGATGAGTGGATTTAGGTACGACGATTCTAAGTGAAATAAGTCACACAGAAAAGGACACTTCTCATAAGGTATCACTTTTAGAGGGAATGTAAAAACCGTTACACTTGAACTGAATTACAAAACAGAACAGAGTCACACATGCAGAAAACAGACTATGGCTGCTTAACGGGAAAGGTGAGGTGGGGTGATACATAAAACAAGGGTATCAAATTAGCTCAGATACCGTTCCATAAACCCAATATGTAGTAGACAAGACCTACTCCTTGCTCAGAGAACTGGACTCAACACGCCCTATTCACCGCACAAGAATATATCTGACTAGTAATAATCTTAAAACCTATGTATTGATATCTCTCTGTTAGTGTGTCAAGTGGGTGTAAAGCGGCATAAACACAGCCGTGAAAAGCAGCTAAACCCCATTATGAAAATAAATTACTTTGAAAAACCCATGAAACAACGACAGTGAAAGAGACAGAAATTCTTACACAATGAGTTCAGGGGCTGTGATGCAACCTGGATTGACCAAATCTAGACCCACAGCTGGATGAGACATAAGGGTGGACACTCTTGGGGCTGAGAGGTTTGGTGAGGTTGGGTGAGCAAACGCAGACCCTTTAAAGTAATACTGCGTGGTACCCATCGCATGGGTCCCAAATCTCCAGGTTCAAGGGCATCTTCCTACATCGAAAACATGCATGAGAAACCCAGAAGATAGTACACCGTGTGATGGGGAAAGGTTTCTAAAACGCACCTCATTTCTCATCTCCTTGTGCCCGGGTTCGCCATTCCAGCCGATTTACTAGCAATCTCCCTACTTGGAGCATCAGCACCTTTAACCTCCTGTTCCGTACAGGTTGCAATTTGTCCTGAGGATGAATGGGAAGACGGGGAACCAACGAGAGACTAGCTCTTGGTGTCGGGACAGGCACAGGTCACTCTATTTTCCCATCAGGAAGAAGAATTAACCACAGGCTCAGCCTGCCCCCCGGAACCAGAACAGGGCCTGAAGCCATCCTGCGCTTTTGCGGCCAGCTCCCAGAAAAGCGAGTTGTAAAATGGAGGTTCAGGGCACTGCAATTCACAAACCTGCAGAGTTATAAATGATAACTCTCGTCCACAAATATATTGAGGGAAGGCAAAGAAGAGGATTTGAAATCAAGGCAGAATTGCAGGAAACAGATTTCAGGAGGTAGATACGAATCGCCTTTAAAGCACATGAAAAGCGGCAAAACGTTGACAATGATGCCCTTGGCCAAAAAGGGCGTATGCGTTTTTTCCTGAATATATTCAGGAAAAAACGCATACGCCCTTTTTGGCCAACCAAGCAACCTGGAAAGGCAAATCAGCACTACAGAGAAGTCTTGCTTCCCATGGGTCAAAAGGGCCATGCTGAAAAAAGTGTCAAAACCAGAAATGCAGGACAGGCCATGGAGAAATGGGAGCCTTGCTACACTGATGGGCGGGATGTAAATTGCCAACAGCCACTCTGGAGAAGTGTACGGTGAGTCCTGAAACATCTAAAAAACACAGCTTAGAGAGCATAGGGCACTTCCACTCATGGGGGTATAAATTGGGAAAATGAAAAATCAGCAAGACACAAGCACCCCAAAGTTTAGGGCTGCTCTGTTGACAAGGACCTCCACTTCATTCCACCTTAAATATCCCAGGAAAGAGAAAAATGGATAAAGAAGTTGTGGTCCTTATGTACAATGGAATATCACTCAGCCATGAAATCAATGTCATAAGGTTAGTAGCAGCATGATGAGTGGATTTAGGTACGACGATTCTAAGTGAAATAAGTCACACAGAAAAGGACACTTCTCATAAGGTATCACTTTTAGAGGGAATGTAAAAACCGTTACACTTGAACTGAATTACAAAACAGAACAGAGTCACACATGCAGAAAACAGACTATGGCTGCTTAACGGGAAAGGTGAGGTGGGGTGATACATAAAACAAGGGTATCAAATTAGCTCAGATACTGTTCCATAAACCCAATATGTAGTAGACAAGACCTACTCCTTGCTCAGAGAACTGGACTCAACACACCCTATTCACCGCACAAGAATATATCTGACTAGTAATAATCTTAAAACCTATGTATTGATATCTCTCTGTTAGTGTGTCAAGTGGGTGTGAAGCGGCATAAACACAGCCGGGAAAAGCAGCTAAACCCCATTATGAAAATAAATTACTTTGAAAAACCCATGAAACAACGACAGTGAAAGAGATAGAAATTCTTACACAATGAGTTCAGGGGCTGTGATGCAACCTGGATTGACCATATCTAGACCCACAGCTGGATGAGACATAAGGGTGGACACTCTTGGGGCTGAGAGGTTTGGTGAGGTTGGGTGAGCAAACGCAGACCCTTTAAAGTAATACTGCGTGGTACCCATCACATGGGTCCCAAATCTCCAGGTTCAAGGGCATCTTCCTACATCAAAAACATGCATGAGAAACCCAGAAGATGGTACACCGTGTGATGGGGAAAGGTTTCTAAAACGCACCTCATTTCTCATCTCCTTGTGCCCGGGTTCGCCATTCCAGCCACTTTACTAGCAATCTCCCTACTTGGAGCATCAGCACCTTTAACCTCCTGTTCCGTACAGGTTGCAATTTGTCCTGAGGATGAACGGGAAGACGGGGAACCAACGAGAGACTAGCTCTTGGTGTCGGGACAGGCACAGGTCACTCTATTTTCCCATCAGGAAGAAGAATTAACCACAGGCTCAGCCTGCCCCCCGGAACCAGAACAGGGCCTGAAGCCATCCTGCGCTTTTGCGGCCAGCTCCCAAAAAAGCGAGTTGTAAAATGGAGGTTCAGGGCACTGCAATTGACAAACCTGCAGAGTTATAAATGATAACTCTCATCCACAAATATATTGAGGGAAGGCAAAGAAGAGGATTTGAAATCAAGGCAGAATTGCACGAAACAGATTTCAGGAGGTAGATTCGAATCGCCTTTAAAGCACATGAAAAGCGGCAAAATGTTGACAATGATGCCCTTGGCCAAAAAGGGCGTATGCGTTTTTTCCTGAATATATTCAGGAAAAAACGCATACGCCCTTTTTGGCCAACCAAGCAACCTGGAAAGGCAAATCAGCGCTACAAAGAAGTCTCGCTTCCCATCGGTCAAAAGGGCCATGCTGAAAAAAGTGTCAAAACCAGAAATGCAGGACAGGCCATGGAGAAATGAGAGCCTTGCTACACTGATGGGCGGGATGTAAATTGCCAACAGCCACTCTGGAGAAGTGTACGGTGTGTCCTGAAACATCTGAAAAACACAGCTTACAGAGCATAGGGCACTTCCACTCATGGGGGTATAAATTGGGAAAATGAAAAATCAGCAAGACACAAGCACCCCAAAGTTGAGGGCTGCTCTGTTGACAAGGACCTCCACTTCATTCCACCTTCAATATCCCAGGAAAGAGAAAAATGGATAAAGAAGTTGTGGTCCTTATGTACAATGGAATATCACTCAGCCATGAAATCAATGTCATAAGGTTAGTAGCAGCATGATGAGTGGATTTAGGTACGACGATTCTAAGTGAAATAAGTCACACAGAAAAGGACACTTCTCATAAGGTATCACTTTTAGAGGGAATGTAAAAACCGTTACACTTGAACTGAATTACAAAACAGAACAGAGTCACACATGCAGAAAACAGACTATGGCTGCTTAACGGGAAAGGTGAGGTGGGGTGATACATAAAACAAGGGTATCAAATTAGCTCAGATACCGTTCCATAAACCCAATATGTAGTAGACAAGACCTACTCCTTGCTCAGAGAACTGGACTCAACACGCCCTATTCACCGCACAAGAATATATCTGACTAGTAATAATCTTAAAACCTATGTATTGATATCTCTCTGTTAGTGTGTCAAGTGGGTGTGAAGCGGCATAAACACAGCCGTGAAAAGCAGCTAAACCCCATTATGAAAATAAATTACTTTGAAAAACCCATGAAACAACGACAGTGAAAGAGATAGAAATTCTTACACAATGAGTTCAGGGGCTGTGATGCAACCTGGATTGACCATATCTAGACCCACAGCTGGATGAGACATAAGGGTGGACACTCTTGGGGCTGAGAGGTTTGGTGAGGTTGGGTGAGCAAACGCAGACCCTTTAAAGTAATACTGCGTGGTACCCATCGCATGGGTCCCAAATCTCCAGGTTCAAGGGCATCTTCCTACATCAAAAACATGCATGAGAAACCCAGAAGATGGTACACCGTGTGATGGGGAAAGGTTTCTAAAACGCACCTCATTTCTCATCTCCTTGTGCCCGGGTTCGCCATTCCAGCCGATTTACTAGCAATCTCCCTACTTGGAGCATCAGCACCTTTAACCTCCTGTTCCGTACAGGTTGCAATTTGTCCTGAGGATGAACGGGAAGACGGGGAACCAACGAGAGACTAGCTCTTGGTGTCGGGACAGGCACAGGTCACTCTATTTTCCCATCAGGAAGAAGAATTAACCACAGGCTCAGCCTGCCCCCCGGAACCAGAACAGGGCCTGAAGCCATCCTGCGCTTTTGCGGCCAGCTCCCAAAAAAGCGAGTTGTAAAATGGAGGTTCAGGGCACTGCAATTCACAAACCTGCAGAGTTATAAATGATAACTCTCATCCACAAATATATTGAGGGAAGGCAAAGAAGAGGATTTGAAATCAAGGCAGAATTGCACGAAACAGATTTCAGGAGGTAGATTCGAATCGCCTTTAAAGCACATGAAAAGCGGCAAAATGTTGACAATGATGCCCTTGGCCAAAAAGGGCGTATGCGTTTTTTCCTGAATATATTCAGGAAAAAACGCATACGCCCTTTTTGGCCAACCAAGCAACCTGGAAAGGCAAATCAGCGCTACAAAGAAGTCTCGCTTCCCATCGGTCAAAAGGGCCATGCTGAAAAAAGTGTCAAAACCAGAAATGCAGGACAGGCCATGGAGAAATGAGAGCCTTGCTACACTGATGGGCGGGATGTAAATTGCCAACAGCCACTCTGGAGAAGTGTACAGTGAGTCCTGAAACATCTAAAAAACACAGCTTAGAGAGCATAGGGCACTTCCACTCATGGGGGTATAAATTGGGAAAATTAAAAATCAGCAAGACACAAGCACCCCAAAGTTGAGGGCTGCTCTGTTGACAAGGACCTCCACTTCATTCCACCTTCAATATCCCAGGAAAGAGAAAAATGGATAAAGAAGTTGTGGTCCTTATGTACAATGGAATATCACTCAGCCATGAAATCAATGTCATAAGGTTAGTAGCAGCATGATGAGTGGATTTAGGTACGACGATTCTAAGTGAAATAAGTCACACAGAAAAGGACACTTCTCATAAGGTATCACTTTTAGAGGGAATGTAAAAACCGTTACACTTGAACTGAATTACAAAACAGAACAGAGTCACACATGCAGAAAACAGACTATGGCTGCTTAACGGGAAAGGTGAGGTGGGGTGATACATAAAACAAGGGTATCAAATTAGCTCAGATACCGTTCCATAAACCCAATATGTAATAGACAAGACCTACTCCTTGCTCAGAGAACTGGACTCAACACGCCCTATTCACCGCACAAGAATATATCTGACTAGTAATAATCTTAAAACCTATGTATTGATATCTCTCTGTTAGTGTGTCAAGTGGGTGTAAAGCGGCATAAACACAGCAGTGAAAAGCAGCTAAACCCCATTATGAAAATAAATTACTTTGAAAAACCCATGAAACAACGACAGTGAAAGAGAGAGAAATTCTTACACAATGCGTTCAGGGGCTGTGATGCAACCTGGATTGACCATATCTAGACCCACAGCTGGATGAGACATAAGGGTGGACACTCTTGGGGCTGAGAGGTTTGGTGAGGTTGGGTGAGCAAACGCAGACCCTTTAAAGTAATACTGCGTGGTACCCATCGAATGGGTCCCAAATCTCCAGGTTCAAGGGCATCTTCCTACATCGAAAACATGCATGAGAAACCCAGAAGATAGTACACCGTGTGATGGGGAAAGGTTTCGAAAACGCACCTCATTTCTCATCTCCTTGTGCCCGGGTTCGCCATTCCAGCCGCTTTACTAGCAATCTCCCTACTTGGAAAATCAGCACCTTTAACCTCCTGTTCCGTACAGGTTGCAATTTGTCCTGAGGATGAACGGGAAGACGGGGAACCAACGAGAGACTAGCTCTTGGTGTTGGGACAGGCACAGGTCACTCTATTTTCCCATCAGGAAGAAGAATTAACCACAGGCTCAGCCTGCCCCCCGGAACCAGAACAGGGCCTGAAGCCATCCTGCGCTTTTGCTGCCAGCTCCCAAAAAATCGAGTTGTAAAATGGAGGTCCAGGGCACTGCAATTCACAAACCTGCAGAGTTATAAATGATAACTCTCGTCCACAAATATATTGAGGGAAGGCAAAGAAGAGGATTTGAAATCAAGGCAGAATTGCAGGAAACAGATTTCAGGAGGTAGATTCGAATCGCCTTTAAAGCACATGAAAAGCGGCAAAATGTTGACAATGATGCCCTTGGCCAAAAAGGGCGTATGCGTTTTTTCCTGAATATATTCAGGAAAAAACGCATACGCCCTTTTTGGCCAACCAAGCAACCTGGAAAGGCAAATCAGCGCTACAAAGAAGTCTCGCTTCCCATCGGTCAAAAGGGCCATGCTGAAAAAAGTGTCAAAACCAGAAATGCAGGACAGGCCATGGAGAAATGGGAGCCTTGCTACACTGATGGGCGGGATGTAAATTGCCAACAGCCACTCTGGAGAAGTGTACGGTGTGTCCTGAAACATCTGAAAAACACAGCTTAGAGAGCATAGGGCACTTCCACTCATGGGGGTATAAATTGGGAAAATGAAAAATCAGCAAGACACAAGCACCCCAAAGTTTAGGGCTGCTCTGTTGACAAGGACCTCCACTTCATTCCACCTTAAATATCCAAGGAAAGAGAAAAATGGATAAAGAAGTTGTGGTCTTTATGTACAATGGAATATCACTCAGCCATGAAATCAATGTCATAAGGTTAGTAGCAGCATGATGAGTGGATTTAGGTACGACGATTCTAAGTGAAATAAGTCACACAGAAAAGGACACTTCTCATAAGGTATCACTTTTAGAGGGAATGTAAAAACCGTTACACTTGAACTGAATTACAAAACAGAACAGAGTCACACATGCAGAAAACAGACTATGGCTGCTTAACGGGAAAGGTGAGGTGGGGTGATACATAAAACAAGGGTATCAAATTAGCTCAGATACCGTTCCATAAACCCAATATGTAGTAGACAAGACCTACTCCTTGCTCAGAGAACTGGACTCAACACGCCCTATTCACCGCACAAGAATATATCTGACTAGTAATAATCTTAAAACCTATGTATTGATATCTCTCTGTTAGTGTGTCAAGTGGGTGTAAAGCGGCATAAACACAGCCGTGAAAAGCAGCTAAACCCCATTATGAAAATAAATTACTTTGAAAAACCCATGAAACAACGACAGTGAAAGAGACAGAAATTCTTACACAATGAGTTCAGGGGCTGTGATGCAACCTGGATTGACCAAATCTAGACCCACAGCTGGATGAGACATAAGGGTGGACACTCTTGGGGCTGAGAGGTTTGGTGAGGTTGGGTGAGCAAACGCAGACCCTTTAAAGTAATACTGCGTGGTACCCATCGCATGGGTCCCAAATCTCCAGGTTCAAGGGCATCTTCCTACATCGAAAACATGCATGAGAAACCCAGAAGATAGTACACCGTGTGATGGGGAAAGGTTTCTAAAACGCACCTCATTTCTCATCTCCTTGTGCCCGGGTTCGCCATTCCAGCCGATTTACTAGCAATCTCCCTACTTGGAGCATCAGCACCTTTAACCTCCTGTTCCGTACAGGTTGCAATTTGTCCTGAGGATGAATGGGAAGACGGGGAACCAACGAGAGACTAGCTCTTGGTGTCGGGACAGGCACAGGTCACTCTATTTTCCCATCAGGAAGAAGAATTAACCACAGGCTCAGCCTGCCCCCCGGAACCAGAACAGGGCCTGAAGCCATCCTGCGCTTTTGCGGCCAGCTCCCAGAAAAGCGAGTTGTAAAATGGAGGTTCAGGGCACTGCAATTCACAAACCTGCAGAGTTATAAATGATAACTCTCGTCCACAAATATATTGAGGGAAGGCAAAGAAGAGGATTTGAAATCAAGGCAGAATTGCAGGAAACAGATTTCAGGAGGTAGATACGAATCGCCTTTAAAGCACATGAAAAGCGGCAAAACGTTGACAATGATGCCCTTGGCCAAAAAGGGCGTATGCGTTTTTTCCTGAATATATTCAGGAAAAAACGCATACGCCCTTTTTGGCCAACCAAGCAACCTGGAAAGGCAAATCAGCACTACAGAGAAGTCTTGCTTCCCATGGGTCAAAAGGGCCATGCTGAAAAAAGTGTCAAAACCAGAAATGCAGGACAGGCCATGGAGAAATGGGAGCCTTGCTACACTGATGGGCGGGATGTAAATTGCCAACAGCCACTCTGGAGAAGTGTACGGTGAGTCCTGAAACATCTAAAAAACACAGCTTAGAGAGCATAGGGCACTTCCACTCATGGGGGTATAAATTGGGAAAATGAAAAATCAGCAAGACACAAGCACCCCAAAGTTTAGGGCTGCTCTGTTGACAAGGACCTCCACTTCATTCCACCTTAAATATCCCAGGAAAGAGAAAAATGGATAAAGAAGTTGTGGTCCTTATGTACAATGGAATATCACTCAGCCATGAAATCAATGTCATAAGGTTAGTAGCAGCATGATGAGTGGATTTAGGTACGACGATTCTAAGTGAAATAAGTCACACAGAAAAGGACACTTCTCATAAGGTATCACTTTTAGAGGGAATGTAAAAACCGTTACACTTGAACTGAATTACAAAACAGAACAGAGTCACACATGCAGAAAACAGACTATGGCTGCTTAACGGGAAAGGTGAGGTGGGGTGATACATAAAACAAGGGTATCAAATTAGCTCAGATACTGTTCCATAAACCCAATATGTAGTAGACAAGACCTACTCCTTGCTCAGAGAACTGGACTCAACACACCCTATTCACCGCACAAGAATATATCTGACTAGTAATAATCTTAAAACCTATGTATTGATATCTCTCTGTTAGTGTGTCAAGTGGGTGTGAAGCGGCATAAACACAGCCGGGAAAAGCAGCTAAACCCCATTATGAAAATAAATTACTTTGAAAAACCCATGAAACAACGACAGTGAAAGAGATAGAAATTCTTACACAATGAGTTCAGGGGCTGTGATGCAACCTGGATTGACCATATCTAGACCCACAGCTGGATGAGACATAAGGGTGGACACTCTTGGGGCTGAGAGGTTTGGTGAGGTTGGGTGAGCAAACGCAGACCCTTTAAAGTAATACTGCGTGGTACCCATCACATGGGTCCCAAATCTCCAGGTTCAAGGGCATCTTCCTACATCAAAAACATGCATGAGAAACCCAGAAGATGGTACACCGTGTGATGGGGAAAGGTTTCTAAAACGCACCTCATTTCTCATCTCCTTGTGCCCGGGTTCGCCATTCCAGCCACTTTACTAGCAATCTCCCTACTTGGAGCATCAGCACCTTTAACCTCCTGTTCCGTACAGGTTGCAATTTGTCCTGAGGATGAACGGGAAGACGGGGAACCAACGAGAGACTAGCTCTTGGTGTCGGGACAGGCACAGGTCACTCTATTTTCCCATCAGGAAGAAGAATTAACCACAGGCTCAGCCTGCCCCCCGGAACCAGAACAGGGCCTGAAGCCATCCTGCGCTTTTGCGGCCAGCTCCCAAAAAAGCGAGTTGTAAAATGGAGGTTCAGGGCACTGCAATTGACAAACCTGCAGAGTTATAAATGATAACTCTCATCCACAAATATATTGAGGGAAGGCAAAGAAGAGGATTTGAAATCAAGGCAGAATTGCACGAAACAGATTTCAGGAGGTAGATTCGAATCGCCTTTAAAGCACATGAAAAGCGGCAAAATGTTGACAATGATGCCCTTGGCCAAAAAGGGCGTATGCGTTTTTTCCTGAATATATTCAGGAAAAAACGCATACGCCCTTTTTGGCCAACCAAGCAACCTGGAAAGGCAAATCAGCGCTACAAAGAAGTCTCGCTTCCCATCGGTCAAAAGGGCCATGCTGAAAAAAGTGTCAAAACCAGAAATGCAGGACAGGCCATGGAGAAATGAGAGCCTTGCTACACTGATGGGCGGGATGTAAATTGCCAACAGCCACTCTGGAGAAGTGTACGGTGTGTCCTGAAACATCTGAAAAACACAGCTTACAGAGCATAGGGCACTTCCACTCATGGGGGTATAAATTGGGAAAATGAAAAATCAGCAAGACACAAGCACCCCAAAGTTGAGGGCTGCTCTGTTGACAAGGACCTCCACTTCATTCCACCTTCAATATCCCAGGAAAGAGAAAAATGGATAAAGAAGTTGTGGTCCTTATGTACAATGGAATATCACTCAGCCATGAAATCAATGTCATAAGGTTAGTAGCAGCATGATGAGTGGATTTAGGTACGACGATTCTAAGTGAAATAAGTCACACAGAAAAGGACACTTCTCATAAGGTATCACTTTTAGAGGGAATGTAAAAACCGTTACACTTGAACTGAATTACAAAACAGAACAGAGTCACACATGCAGAAAACAGACTATGGCTGCTTAACGGGAAAGGTGAGGTGGGGTGATACATAAAACAAGGGTATCAAATTAGCTCAGATACCGTTCCATAAACCCAATATGTAGTAGACAAGACCTACTCCTTGCTCAGAGAACTGGACTCAACACGCCCTATTCACCGCACAAGAATATATCTGACTAGTAATAATCTTAAAACCTATGTATTGATATCTCTCTGTTAGTGTGTCAAGTGGGTGTGAAGCGGCATAAACACAGCCGTGAAAAGCAGCTAAACCCCATTATGAAAATAAATTACTTTGAAAAACCCATGAAACAACGACAGTGAAAGAGATAGAAATTCTTACACAATGAGTTCAGGGGCTGTGATGCAACCTGGATTGACCATATCTAGACCCACAGCTGGATGAGACATAAGGGTGGACACTCTTGGGGCTGAGAGGTTTGGTGAGGTTGGGTGAGCAAACGCAGACCCTTTAAAGTAATACTGCGTGGTACCCATCGCATGGGTCCCAAATCTCCAGGTTCAAGGGCATCTTCCTACATCAAAAACATGCATGAGAAACCCAGAAGATGGTACACCGTGTGATGGGGAAAGGTTTCTAAAACGCACCTCATTTCTCATCTCCTTGTGCCCGGGTTCGCCATTCCAGCCGATTTACTAGCAATCTCCCTACTTGGAGCATCAGCACCTTTAACCTCCTGTTCCGTACAGGTTGCAATTTGTCCTGAGGATGAACGGGAAGACGGGGAACCAACGAGAGACTAGCTCTTGGTGTCGGGACAGGCACAGGTCACTCTATTTTCCCATCAGGAAGAAGAATTAACCACAGGCTCAGCCTGCCCCCCGGAACCAGAACAGGGCCTGAAGCCATCCTGCGCTTTTGCGGCCAGCTCCCAAAAAAGCGAGTTGTAAAATGGAGGTTCAGGGCACTGCAATTCACAAACCTGCAGAGTTATAAATGATAACTCTCATCCACAAATATATTGAGGGAAGGCAAAGAAGAGGATTTGAAATCAAGGCAGAATTGCACGAAACAGATTTCAGGAGGTAGATTCGAATCGCCTTTAAAGCACATGAAAAGCGGCAAAATGTTGACAATGATGCCCTTGGCCAAAAAGGGCGTATGCGTTTTTTCCTGAATATATTCAGGAAAAAACGCATACGCCCTTTTTGGCCAACCAAGCAACCTGGAAAGGCAAATCAGCGCTACAAAGAAGTCTCGCTTCCCATCGGTCAAAAGGGCCATGCTGAAAAAAGTGTCAAAACCAGAAATGCAGGACAGGCCATGGAGAAATGAGAGCCTTGCTACACTGATGGGCGGGATGTAAATTGCCAACAGCCACTCTGGAGAAGTGTACAGTGAGTCCTGAAACATCTAAAAAACACAGCTTAGAGAGCATAGGGCACTTCCACTCATGGGGGTATAAATTGGGAAAATTAAAAATCAGCAAGACACAAGCACCCCAAAGTTGAGGGCTGCTCTGTTGACAAGGACCTCCACTTCATTCCACCTTCAATATCCCAGGAAAGAGAAAAATGGATAAAGAAGTTGTGGTCCTTATGTACAATGGAATATCACTCAGCCATGAAATCAATGTCATAAGGTTAGTAGCAGCATGATGAGTGGATTTAGGTACGACGATTCTAAGTGAAATAAGTCACACAGAAAAGGACACTTCTCATAAGGTATCACTTTTAGAGGGAATGTAAAAACCGTTACACTTGAACTGAATTACAAAACAGAACAGAGTCACACATGCAGAAAACAGACTATGGCTGCTTAACGGGAAAGGTGAGGTGGGGTGATACATAAAACAAGGGTATCAAATTAGCTCAGATACCGTTCCATAAACCCAATATGTAATAGACAAGACCTACTCCTTGCTCAGAGAACTGGACTCAACACGCCCTATTCACCGCACAAGAATATATCTGACTAGTAATAATCTTAAAACCTATGTATTGATATCTCTCTGTTAGTGTGTCAAGTGGGTGTAAAGCGGCATAAACACAGCAGTGAAAAGCAGCTAAACCCCATTATGAAAATAAATTACTTTGAAAAACCCATGAAACAACGACAGTGAAAGAGAGAGAAATTCTTACACAATGCGTTCAGGGGCTGTGATGCAACCTGGATTGACCATATCTAGACCCACAGCTGGATGAGACATAAGGGTGGACACTCTTGGGGCTGAGAGGTTTGGTGAGGTTGGGTGAGCAAACGCAGACCCTTTAAAGTAATACTGCGTGGTACCCATCGAATGGGTCCCAAATCTCCAGGTTCAAGGGCATCTTCCTACATCGAAAACATGCATGAGAAACCCAGAAGATAGTACACCGTGTGATGGGGAAAGGTTTCGAAAACGCACCTCATTTCTCATCTCCTTGTGCCCGGGTTCGCCATTCCAGCCGCTTTACTAGCAATCTCCCTACTTGGAAAATCAGCACCTTTAACCTCCTGTTCCGTACAGGTTGCAATTTGTCCTGAGGATGAACGGGAAGACGGGGAACCAACGAGAGACTAGCTCTTGGTGTTGGGACAGGCACAGGTCACTCTATTTTCCCATCAGGAAGAAGAATTAACCACAGGCTCAGCCTGCCCCCCGGAACCAGAACAGGGCCTGAAGCCATCCTGCGCTTTTGCTGCCAGCTCCCAAAAAATCGAGTTGTAAAATGGAGGTCCAGGGCACTGCAATTCACAAACCTGCAGAGTTATAAATGATAACTCTCGTCCACAAATATATTGAGGGAAGGCAAAGAAGAGGATTTGAAATCAAGGCAGAATTGCAGGAAACAGATTTCAGGAGGTAGATTCGAATCGCCTTTAAAGCACATGAAAAGCGGCAAAATGTTGACAATGATGCCCTTGGCCAAAAAGGGCGTATGCGTTTTTTCCTGAATATATTCAGGAAAAAACGCATACGCCCTTTTTGGCCAACCAAGCAACCTGGAAAGGCAAATCAGCGCTACAAAGAAGTCTCGCTTCCCATCGGTCAAAAGGGCCATGCTGAAAAAAGTGTCAAAACCAGAAATGCAGGACAGGCCATGGAGAAATGGGAGCCTTGCTACACTGATGGGCGGGATGTAAATTGCCAACAGCCACTCTGGAGAAGTGTACGGTGTGTCCTGAAACATCTGAAAAACACAGCTTAGAGAGCATAGGGCACTTCCACTCATGGGGGTATAAATTGGGAAAATGAAAAATCAGCAAGACACAAGCACCCCAAAGTTTAGGGCTGCTCTGTTGACAAGGACCTCCACTTCATTCCACCTTAAATATCCAAGGAAAGAGAAAAATGGATAAAGAAGTTGTGGTCTTTATGTACAATGGAATATCACTCAGCCATGAAATCAATGTCATAAGGTTAGTAGCAGCATGATGAGTGGATTTAGGTACGACGATTCTAAGTGAAATAAGTCACACAGAAAAGGACACTTCTCATAAGGTATCACTTTTAGAGGGAATGTAAAAACCGTTACACTTGAACTGAATTACAAAACAGAACAGAGTCACACATGCAGAAAACAGACTATGGCTGCTTAACGGGAAAGGTGAGGTGGGGTGATACATAAAACAAGGGTATCAAATTAGCTCAGATACCGTTCCATAAACCCAATATGTAGTAGACAAGACCTACTCCTTGCTCAGAGAACTGGACTCAACACGCCCTATTCACCGCACAAGAATATATCTGACTAGTAATAATCTTAAAACCTATGTATTGATATCTCTCTGTTAGTGTGTCAAGTGGGTGTAAAGCGGCATAAACACAGCCGTGAAAAGCAGCTAAACCCCATTATGAAAATAAATTACTTTGAAAAACCCATGAAACAACGACAGTGAAAGAGACAGAAATTCTTACACAATGAGTTCAGGGGCTGTGATGCAACCTGGATTGACCAAATCTAGACCCACAGCTGGATGAGACATAAGGGTGGACACTCTTGGGGCTGAGAGGTTTGGTGAGGTTGGGTGAGCAAACGCAGACCCTTTAAAGTAATACTGCGTGGTACCCATCGCATGGGTCCCAAATCTCCAGGTTCAAGGGCATCTTCCTACATCGAAAACATGCATGAGAAACCCAGAAGATAGTACACCGTGTGATGGGGAAAGGTTTCTAAAACGCACCTCATTTCTCATCTCCTTGTGCCCGGGTTCGCCATTCCAGCCGATTTACTAGCAATCTCCCTACTTGGAGCATCAGCACCTTTAACCTCCTGTTCCGTACAGGTTGCAATTTGTCCTGAGGATGAATGGGAAGACGGGGAACCAACGAGAGACTAGCTCTTGGTGTCGGGACAGGCACAGGTCACTCTATTTTCCCATCAGGAAGAAGAATTAACCACAGGCTCAGCCTGCCCCCCGGAACCAGAACAGGGCCTGAAGCCATCCTGCGCTTTTGCGGCCAGCTCCCAGAAAAGCGAGTTGTAAAATGGAGGTTCAGGGCACTGCAATTCACAAACCTGCAGAGTTATAAATGATAACTCTCGTCCACAAATATATTGAGGGAAGGCAAAGAAGAGGATTTGAAATCAAGGCAGAATTGCAGGAAACAGATTTCAGGAGGTAGATACGAATCGCCTTTAAAGCACATGAAAAGCGGCAAAACGTTGACAATGATGCCCTTGGCCAAAAAGGGCGTATGCGTTTTTTCCTGAATATATTCAGGAAAAAACGCATACGCCCTTTTTGGCCAACCAAGCAACCTGGAAAGGCAAATCAGCACTACAGAGAAGTCTTGCTTCCCATGGGTCAAAAGGGCCATGCTGAAAAAAGTGTCAAAACCAGAAATGCAGGACAGGCCATGGAGAAATGGGAGCCTTGCTACACTGATGGGCGGGATGTAAATTGCCAACAGCCACTCTGGAGAAGTGTACGGTGAGTCCTGAAACATCTAAAAAACACAGCTTAGAGAGCATAGGGCACTTCCACTCATGGGGGTATAAATTGGGAAAATGAAAAATCAGCAAGACACAAGCACCCCAAAGTTGAGGGCTGCTCTGTTGACAAGGACCTCCACTTCATTCCACCTTAAATATCCCAGGAAAGAGAAAAATGGATAAAGAAGTTGTGGTCCTTATGTACAATGGAATATCACTCAGCCATGAAATCAATGTCATAAGGTTAGTAGCAGCATGATGAGTGGATTTAGGTACGACGATTCTAAGTGAAATAAGTCACACAGAAAAGGACACTTCTCATAAGGTATCACTTTTAGAGGGAATGTAAAAACCGTTACACTTGAACTGAATTACAAAACAGAACAGAGTCACACATGCAGAAAACAGACTATGGCTGCTTAACGGGAAAGGTGAGGTGGGGTGATACATAAAACAAGGGTATCAAATTAGCTCAGATACTGTTCCATAAACCCAATATGTAGTAGACAAGACCTACTCCTTGCTCAGAGAACTGGACTCAACACACCCTATTCACCGCACAAGAATATATCTGACTAGTAATAATCTTAAAACCTATGTATTGATATCTCTCTGTTAGTGTGTCAAGTGGGTGTGAAGCGGCATAAACACAGCCGGGAAAAGCAGCTAAACCCCATTATGAAAATAAATTACTTTGAAAAACCCATGAAACAACGACAGTGAAAGAGAGAGAAATTCTTACACAATGAGTTCAGGGGCTGTGATGCAACCTGGATTGACCATATCTAGACCCACAGCTGGATGAGACATAAGGGTGGACACTCTTGGGGCTGAGAGGTTTGGTGAGGTTGGGTGAGCAAACGCAGACCCTTTAAAGTAATACTGCGTGGTACCCATCACATGGGTCCCAAATCTCCAGGTTCAAGGGCATCTTCCTACATCAAAAACATGCATGAGAAACCCAGAAGATGGTACACCGTGTGATGGGGAAAGGTTTCTAAAACGCACCTCATTTCTCATCTCCTTGTGCCCGGGTTCGCCATTCCAGCCACTTTACTAGCAATCTCCCTACTTGGAGCATCAGCACCTTTAACCTCCTGTTCCGTACAGGTTGCAATTTGTCCTGAGGATGAACGGGAAGACGGGGAACCAACGAGAGACTAGCTCTTGGTGTCGGGACAGGCACAGGTCACTCTATTTTCCCATCAGGAAGAAGAATTAACCACAGGCTCAGCCTGCCCCCCGGAACCAGAACAGGGCCTGAAGCCATCCTGCGCTTTTGCGGCCAGCTCCCAAAAAAGCGAGTTGTAAAATGGAGGTTCAGGGCACTGCAATTGACAAACCTGCAGAGTTATAAATGATAACTCTCATCCACAAATATATTGAGGGAAGGCAAAGAAGAGGATTTGAAATCAAGGCAGAATTGCACGAAACAGATTTCAGGAGGTAGATTCGAATCGCCTTTAAAGCACATGAAAAGCGGCAAAATGTTGACAATGATGCCCTTGGCCAAAAAGGGCGTATGCGTTTTTTCCTGAATATATTCAGGAAAAAACGCATACGCCCTTTTTGGCCAACCAAGCAACCTGGAAAGGCAAATCAGCGCTACAAAGAAGTCTCGCTTCCCATCGGTCAAAAGGGCCATGCTGAAAAAAGTGTCAAAACCAGAAATGCAGGACAGGCCATGGAGAAATGAGAGCCTTGCTACACTGATGGGCGGGATGTAAATTGCCAACAGCCACTCTGGAGAAGTGTACGGTGTGTCCTGAAACATCTGAAAAACACAGCTTACAGAGCATAGGGCACTTCCACTCATGGGGGTATAAATTGGGAAAATGAAAAATCAGCAAGACACAAGCACCCCAAAGTTGAGGGCTGCTCTGTTGACAAGGACCTCCACTTCATTCCACCTTCAATATCCCAGGAAAGAGAAAAATGGATAAAGAAGTTGTGGTCCTTATGTACAATGGAATATCACTCAGCCATGAAATCAATGTCATAAGGTTAGTAGCAGCATGATGAGTGGATTTAGGTACGACGATTCTAAGTGAAATAAGTCACACAGAAAAGGACACTTCTCATAAGGTATCACTTTTAGAGGGAATGTAAAAACCGTTACACTTGAACTGAATTACAAAACAGAACAGAGTCACACATGCAGAAAACAGACTATGGCTGCTTAACGGGAAAGGTGAGGTGGGGTGATACATAAAACAAGGGTATCAAATTAGCTCAGATACCGTTCCATAAACCCAATATGTAGTAGACAAGACCTACTCCTTGCTCAGAGAACTGGACTCAACACGCCCTATTCACCGCACAAGAATATATCTGACTAGTAATAATCTTAAAACCTATGTATTGATATCTCTCTGTTAGTGTGTCAAGTGGGTGTGAAGCGGCATAAACACAGCCGTGAAAAGCAGCTAAACCCCATTATGAAAATAAATTACTTTGAAAAACCCATGAAACAACGACAGTGAAAGAGATAGAAATTCTTACACAATGAGTTCAGGGGCTGTGATGCAACCTGGATTGACCATATCTAGACCCACAGCTGGATGAGACATAAGGGTGGACACTCTTGGGGCTGAGAGGTTTGGTGAGGTTGGGTGAGCAAACGCAGACCCTTTAAAGTAATACTGCGTGGTACCCATCGCATGGGTCCCAAATCTCCAGGTTCAAGGGCATCTTCCTACATCAAAAACATGCATGAGAAACCCAGAAGATGGTACACCGTGTGATGGGGAAAGGTTTCTAAAACGCACCTCATTTCTCATCTCCTTGTGCCCGGGTTCGCCATTCCAGCCGATTTACTAGCAATCTCCCTACTTGGAGCATCAGCACCTTTAACCTCCTGTTCCGTACAGGTTGCAATTTGTCCTGAGGATGAACGGGAAGACGGGGAACCAACGAGAGACTAGCTCTTGGTGTCGGGACAGGCACAGGTCACTCTATTTTCCCATCAGGAAGAAGAATTAACCACAGGCTCAGCCTGCCCCCCGGAACCAGAACAGGGCCTGAAGCCATCCTGCGCTTTTGCGGCCAGCTCCCAAAAAAGCGAGTTGTAAAATGGAGGTTCAGGGCACTGCAATTCACAAACCTGCAGAGTTATAAATGATAACTCTCATCCACAAATATATTGAGGGAAGGCAAAGAAGAGGATTTGAAATCAAGGCAGAATTGCACGAAACAGATTTCAGGAGGTAGATTCGAATCGCCTTTAAAGCACATGAAAAGCGGCAAAATGTTGACAATGATGCCCTTGGCCAAAAAGGGCGTATGCGTTTTTTCCTGAATATATTCAGGAAAAAACGCATACGCCCTTTTTGGCCAACCAAGCAACCTGGAAAGGCAAATCAGCGCTACAAAGAAGTCTCGCTTCCCATCGGTCAAAAGGGCCATGCTGAAAAAAGTGTCAAAACCAGAAATGCAGGACAGGCCATGGAGAAATGAGAGCCTTGCTACACTGATGGGCGGGATGTAAATTGCCAACAGCCACTCTGGAGAAGTGTACAGTGAGTCCTGAAACATCTAAAAAACACAGCTTAGAGAGCATAGGGCACTTCCACTCATGGGGGTATAAATTGGGAAAATTAAAAATCAGCAAGACACAAGCACCCCAAAGTTGAGGGCTGCTCTGTTGACAAGGACCTCCACTTCATTCCACCTTCAATATCCCAGGAAAGAGAAAAATGGATAAAGAAGTTGTGGTCCTTATGTACAATGGAATATCACTCAGCCATGAAATCAATGTCATAAGGTTAGTAGCAGCATGATGAGTGGATTTAGGTACGACGATTCTAAGTGAAATAAGTCACACAGAAAAGGACACTTCTCATAAGGTATCACTTTTAGAGGGAATGTAAAAACCGTTACACTTGAACTGAATTACAAAACAGAACAGAGTCACACATGCAGAAAACAGACTATGGCTGCTTAACGGGAAAGGTGAGGTGGGGTGATACATAAAACAAGGGTATCAAATTAGCTCAGATACCGTTCCATAAACCCAATATGTAATAGACAAGACCTACTCCTTGCTCAGAGAACTGGACTCAACACGCCCTATTCACCGCACAAGAATATATCTGACTAGTAATAATCTTAAAACCTATGTATTGATATCTCTCTGTTAGTGTGTCAAGTGGGTGTAAAGCGGCATAAACACAGCAGTGAAAAGCAGCTAAACCCCATTATGAAAATAAATTACTTTGAAAAACCCATGAAACAACGACAGTGAAAGAGAGAGAAATTCTTACACAATGAGTTCAGGGGCTGTGATGCAACCTGGATTGACCATATCTAGACCCACAGCTGGATGAGACATAAGGGTGGACACTCTTGGGGCTGAGAGGTTTGGTGAGGTTGGGTGAGCAAACGCAGACCCTTTAAAGTAATACTGCGTGGTACCCATCGAATGGGTCCCAAATCTCCAGGTTCAAGGGCATCTTCCTACATCGAAAACATGCATGAGAAACCCAGAAGATAGTACACCGTGTGATGGGGAAAGGTTTCGAAAACGCACCTCATTTCTCATCTCCTTGTGCCCGGGTTCGCCATTCCAGCCGCTTTACTAGCAATCTCCCTACTTGGAAAATCAGCACCTTTAACCTCCTGTTCCGTACAGGTTGCAATTTGTCCTGAGGATGAACGGGAAGACGGGGAACCAACGAGAGACTAGCTCTTGGTGTTGGGACAGGCACAGGTCACTCTATTTTCCCATCAGGAAGAAGAATTAACCACAGGCTCAGCCTGCCCCCCGGAACCAGAACAGGGCCTGAAGCCATCCTGCGCTTTTGCGGCCAGCTCCCAAAAAAGCGAGTTGTAAAATGGAGGTCCAGGGCACTGCAATTCACAAACCTGCAGAGTTATAAATGATAACTCTCGTCCACAAATATATTGAGGGAAGGCAAAGAAGAGGATTTGAAATCAAGGCAGAATTGCAGGAAACAGATTTCAGGAGGTAGATTCGAATCGCCTTTAAAGCACATGAAAAGCGGCAAAATGTTGACAATGATGCCCTTGGCCAAAAAGGGCGTATGCGTTTTTTCCTGAATATATTCAGGAAAAAACGCATACGCCCTTTTTGGCCAACCAAGCAACCTGGAAAGGCAAATCAGCGCTACAAAGAAGTCTCGCTTCCCATCGGTCAAAAGGGCCATGCTGAAAAAAGTGTCAAAACCAGAAATGCAGGACAGGCCATGGAGAAATGGGAGCCTTGCTACACTGATGGGCGGGATGTAAATTGCCAACAGCCACTCTGGAGAAGTGTACGGTGTGTCCTGAAACATCTGAAAAACACAGCTTAGAGAGCATAGGGCACTTCCACTCATGGGGGTATAAATTGGGAAAATGAAAAATCAGCAAGACACAAGCACCCCAAAGTTTAGGGCTGCTCTGTTGACAAGGACCTCCAATTCATTCCACCTTAAATATCCAAGGAAAGAGAAAAATGGATAAAGAAGTTGTGGTCTTTATGTACAATGGAATATCACTCAGCCATGAAATCAATGTCATAAGGTTTGTAGCAGCATGATGAGTGGATTTAGGTACGACGATTCTAAGTGAAATAAGTCACACAGAAAAGGACACTTCTCATAAGGTATCACTTTTAGAGGGAATGTAAAAACCGTTACACTTGAACTGAATTACAAAACAGAACAGAGTCACACATGCAGAAAACAGACTATGGCTGCTTAACGGGAAAGGTGAGGTGGGGTGATACATAAAACAAGGGTATCAAATTAGCTCAGATACCGTTCCATAAACCCAATATGTAGTAGACAAGACCTACTCCTTGCTCAGAGAACTGGACTCAACACGCCCTATTCACCGCACAAGAATATATCTGACTAGTAATAATCTTAAAACCTATGTATTGATATCTCTCTGTTAGTGTGTCAAGTGGGTGTAAAGCGGCATAAACACAGCCGTGAAAAGCAGCTAAACCCCATTATGAAAATAAATTACTTTGAAAAACCCATGAAACAACGACAGTGAAAGAGACAGAAATTCTTACACAATGAGTTCAGGGGCTGTGATGCAACCTGGATTGACCAAATCTAGACCCACAGCTGGATGAGACATAAGGGTGGACACTCTTGGGGCTGAGAGGTTTGGTGAGGTTGGGTGAGCAAACGCAGACCCTTTAAAGTAATACTGCGTGGTACCCATCGCATGGGTCCCAAATCTCCAGGTTCAAGGGCATCTTCCTACATCGAAAACATGCATGAGAAACCCAGAAGATAGTACACCGTGTGATGGGGAAAGGTTTCTAAAACGCACCTCATTTCTCATCTCCTTGTGCCCGGGTTCGCCATTCCAGCCGATTTACTAGCAATCTCCCTACTTGGAGCATCAGCACCTTTAACCTCCTGTTGCGTACAGGTTGCAATTTGTCCTGAGGATGAATGGGAAGACGGGGAACCAACGAGAGACTAGCTCTTGGTGTCGGGACAGGCACAGGTCACTCTATTTTCCCATCAGGAAGAAGAATTAACCACAGGCTCAGCCTGCCCCCCAGAACCAGAACAGGGCCTGAAGCCATCCTGCGCTTTTGCGGCCAGCTCCCAGAAAAGCGAGTTGTAAAATGGAGGTTCAGGGCACTGCAATTCACAAACCTGCAGAGTTATAAATGATAACTCTCGTCCACAAATATATTGAGGGAAGGCAAAGAAGAGGATTTGAAATCAAGGCAGAATTGCAGGAAACAGATTT
This sequence comes from Balaenoptera borealis, assembly GCF_965194805.1. Taxonomy (NCBI): domain Eukaryota; kingdom Metazoa; phylum Chordata; class Mammalia; order Artiodactyla; family Balaenopteridae; genus Balaenoptera; species Balaenoptera borealis. Next base: position 610,742 of record NW_028123801.1, on the reverse strand, counting down.
CAGGAGGTAGATACGAATCGCCTTTAAAGCACATGAAAAGCGGCAAAACGTTGACAATGATGCCCTTGGCCAAAAAGGGCGTATGCGTTTTTTCCTGAATATATTCAGGAAAAAACGCATACGCCCTTTTTGGCCAACCAAGCAACCTGGAAAGGCAAATCAGCACTACAGAGAAGTCTTGCTTCCCATCGGTCAAAAGGGCCATGCTGAAAAAAGTGTCAAAACCAGAAATGCAGGACAGGCCATGGAGAAATGGGAGCCTTGCTACACTGATGGGCGGGATGTAAATTGCCAACAGCCACTCTGGAGAAGTGTACGGTGAGTCCTGAAACATCTAAAAAACACAGCTTAGAGAGCATAGGGCACTTCCACTCATGGGGGTATAAATTGGGAAAATGAAAAATCAGCAAGACACAAGCACCCCAAAGTTTAGGGCTGCTCTGTTGACAAGGACCTCCACTTCATTCCACCTTAAATATCCCAGGAAAGAGAAAAATGGATAAAGAAGTTGTGGTCCTTATGTACAATGGAATATCACTCAGCCATGAAATCAATGTCATAAGGTTAGTAGCAGCATGATGAGTGGATTTAGGTACGACGATTCTAAGTGAAATAAGTCACACAGAAAAGGACACTTCTCATAAGGTATCACTTTTAGAGGTAATGTAAAAACCGTTACACTTGAACTGAATTACAAAACAGAACAGAGTCACACATGCAGAAAACAGACTATGGCTGCTTAACGGGAAAGGTGAGGTGGGGTGATACATAAAACAAGGGTATCAAATTAGCTCAGATACTGTTCCATAAACCCAATATGTAGTAGACAAGACCTACTCCTTGCTCAGAGAACTGGACTCAACACACCCTATTCACCGCACAAGAATATATCTGACTAGTAATAATCTTAAAACCTATGTATTGATATCTCTCTGTTAGTGTGTCAAGTGGGTGTGAAGCGGCATAAACACAGCCGTGAAAAGCAGCTAAACCCCATTATGAAAATAAATTACTTTGAAAAACCCATGAAACAACGACAGTGAAAGAGATAGAAATTCTTACACAATGAGTTCAGGGGCTGTGATGGAACCTGGATTGACCATATCTAGACCCACAGCTGGATGAGACATAAGGGTGGACACTCTTGGGGCTGAGAGGTTTGGTGAGGTTGGGTGAGCAAACGCAGACCCTTTAAAGTAATACTGCGTGGTACCCATCACATGGGTCCCAAATCTCCAGGTTCAAGGGCATCTTCCTACATCAAAAACATGCATGAGAAACCCAGAAGATGGTACACCGTGTGATGGGGAAAGGTTTCTAAAACGCACCTCATTTCTCATCTCCTTGTGCCCGGGTTCGCCATTCCAGCCGCTTTACTAGCAATCTCCCTACTTGGAGCATCAGCACCTTTAACCTCCTGTTCCGTACAGGTTGCAATTTGTCCTGAGGATGAACGGGAAGACGGGGAACCAACGAGAGACTAGCTCTTGGTGTTGGGACAGGCACAGGTCACTCTATTTTCCCATCAGGAAGAAGAATTAACCACAGGCTCAGCCTGCCCCCCAGAACCAGAACAGGGCCTGAAGCCATCCTGCGCTTTTGCGGCCAGCTCCCAAAAAAGCGAGTTGTAAAATGGAGGTTCAGGGCACTGCAATTCACAAACCTGCAGAGTTATAAATGATAACTCTCATCCACAAATATATTGAGGGAAGGCAAAGAAGAGGATTTGAAATCAAGGCAGAATTGCACGAAACAGATTTCAGGAGGTAGATTCGAATCGCCTTTAAAGCACATGAAAAGCGGTAAAATGTTGACAATGATGCCCTTGGCCAAAAAGGGCGTATGCGTTTTTTCCTGAATATATTCAGGAAAAAACGCATACGCCCTTTTTGGCCAACGAAGCAACCTGGAAAGGCAAATCAGCGCTACAAAGAAGTCTCGCTTCCCATCGGTCAAAAGGGCCATGCTGAAAAAAGTGTCAAAACCAGAAATGCAGGACAGGCCATGGAGAAATGAGAGCCTTGCTACACTGATGGGCGGGATGTAAATTGCCAACAGCCACTCTGGAGAAGTGTACGGTGTGTCCTGAAACATCTGAAAAACACAGCTTACAGAGCATAGGGCACTTCCACTCATGGGGGTATAAATTGGGAAAATGAAAAATCAGCAAGACACAAGCACCCCAAAGTTGAGGGCTGCTCTGTTGACAAGGACCTCCACTTCATTCCACCTTAAATATCCAAGGAAAGAGAAAAATGGATAAAGAAGTTGTGGTCCTTATGTACAATGGAATATCACTCAGCCATGAAATCAATGTCATAAGGTTAGTAGCAGCATGATGAGTGGATTTAGGTACGACGATTCTAACTGAAATAAGTCACACAGAAAAGGACACTTCTCATAAGGTATCACTTTTAGAGGGAATGTAAAAACCGTTACACTTGAACTGAATTACAAAACAGAACAGAGTCACACATGCAGAAAACAGACTATGGCTGCTTAACGGGAAAGGTGAGGTGGGGTGATACATAAAACAAGGGTATCAAATTAGCTCAGATACCGTTCCATAAACCCAATATGTAGTAGACAAGACCTACTCCTTGCTCAGAGAACTGGACTCAACACGCCCTATTCACCACACAAGAATATATCTGACTAGTAATAATCTTAAAACCTATGTATTGATATCTCTCTGTTAGTGTGTCAAGTGGGTGTAAAGCGGCATAAACACAGCCGTGAAAAGCAGCTAAACCCCATTATGAAAATAAATTACTTTGAAAAACCCATGAAACAACGACAGTGAAAGAGACAGAAATTCTTACACAATGAGTTCAGGGGCTGTGATGCAACCTGGATTGACCATATCTAGACCCACAGCTGGATGAGACATAAGGGTGGACACTCTTGGGGCTGAGAGGTTTGGTGAGGTTGGGTGAGCAAACGCAGACCCTTTAAAGTAATACTGCGTGGTACCCATCGCATGGGTCCCAAATCTCCAGGTTCAAGGGCATCTTCCTACATCGAAAACATGCATGAGAAACCCAGAAGATGGTACACCGTGTGATGGGGAAAGGTTTCTAAAACGCACCTCATTTCTCATCTCCTTGTGCCCGGGTTCGCCATTCCAGCCGATTTACTAGCAATCTCCCTACTTGGAGCATCAGCACCTTTAACCTCCTGTTCCGTACAGGTTGCAATTTGTCCTGAGGATGAACGGGAAGACGGGGAACCAACGAGAGACTAGCTCTTGGTGTCGGGACAGGCACAGGTCACTCTATTTTCCCATCAGGAAGAAGAATTAACCACAGGCTCAGCCTGCCCCCCGGAACCAGAACAGGGCCTGAAGCCATCCTGCGCTTTTGCGGCCAGCTCCCAGAAAAGCGAGTTGTAAAATGCAGGTTCAGGGCACTGCAATTCACAAACCTGCAGAGTTATAAATGATAACTCTCGTCCACAAATATATTGAGGGAAGGCAAAGAAGAGGATTTGAAATCAAGGCAGAATTGCAGGAAACAGATTTCAGGAGGTAGATACGAATCGCCTTTAAAGCACATGAAAAGCGGCAAAACATTGACAATGATGCCCTTGGCCAAAAAGGGCGTATGCGTTTTTTCCTGAATATATTCAGGAAAAAACGCATACGCCCTTTTTGGCCAACCAAGCAACCTGGAAAGGCAAATCAGCGCTACAGAGAAGTCTTGCTTCCCATCGGTCAAAAGGGCCATGCTGAAAAAAGTGTCAAAACCAGAAATGCAGGACAGGCCATGGAGAAATGGGAGCCTTGCTACACTGATGGGCGGGATGTAAATTGCCAACAGCCACTCTGGAGAAGTGTACGGTGTGTCCTGAAACATCTGAAAAACACAGCTTAGAGAGCATAGGGCACTTCCACTCATGGGGGTATAAATTGGGAAAATGAAAAATCAGCAAGACACAAGCACCCCAAAGTTGAGGGCTGCTCTGTTGACAAGGACCTCCACTTCATTCCACCTTAAATATCCAAGGAAAGAGAAAAATGGATAAAGAAGTTGTGGTCCTTATGTACAATGGAATATCACTCAGCCATGAAATCAATGTCATAAGGTTAGTAGCAGCATGATGAGTGGATTTAGGTACGACGATTCTAACTGAAATAAGTCACACAGAAAAGGACACTTCTCATAAGGTATCACTTTTAGAGGGAATGTAAAAACCGTTACACTTGAACTGAATTACAAAACAGAACAGAGTCACACATGCAGAAAACAGACTATGGCTGCTTAACGGGAAAGGTGAGGTGGGGTGATACATAAAACAAGGGTATCAAATTAGCTCAGATACCGTTCCATAAACCCAATATGTAGTAGACAAGACCTACTCCTTGCTCAGAGAACTGGACTCAACACGCCCTATTCACCGCACAAGAATATATCTGACTAGTAATAATCTTAAAACCTATGTATTGATATCTCTCTGTTAGTGTGTCAAGTGGGTGTAAAGCGGCATAAACACAGCCGTGAAAAGCAGCTAAACCCCATTATGAAAATAAATTACTTTGAAAAACCCATGAAACAACGACAGTGAAAGAGACAGAAATTCTTACACAATGAGTTCAGGGGCTGTGATGCAACCTGGATTGACCATATCTAGACCCACAGCTGGATGAGACATAAGGGTGGACACTCTTGGGGCTGAGAGGTTTGGTGAGGTTGGGTGAGCAAACGCAGACCCTTTAAAGTAATACTGCGTGGTACCCATCGCATGGGTCCCAAATCTCCAGGTTCAAGGGCATCTTCCTACATCGAAAACATGCATGAGAAACCCAGAAGATGGTACACCGTGTGATGGGGAAAGGTTTCTAAAACGCACCTCATTTCTCATCTCCTTGTGCCCGGGTTCGCCATTCCAGCCGATTTACTAGCAATCTCCCTACTTGGAGCATCAGCACCTTTAACCTCCTGTTCCGTACAGGTTGCAATTTGTCCTGAGGATGAACGGGAAGACGGGGAACCAACGAGAGACTAGCTCTTGGTGTCGGGACAGGCACAGGTCACTCTATTTTCCCATCAGGAAGAAGAATTAACCACAGGCTCAGCCTGCCCCCCGGAACCAGAACAGGGCCTGAAGCCATCCTGCGCTTTTGCGGCCAGCTCCCAGAAAAGCGAGTTGTAAAATGGAGGTTCAGGGCACTGCAATTCACAAACCTGCAGAGTTATAAATGATAACTCTCGTCCACAAATATATTGAGGGAAGGCAAAGAAGAGGATTTGAAATCAAGGCAGAATTGCAGGAAACAGATTTCAGGAGGTAGATACGAATCGCCTTTAAAGCACATGAAAAGCGGCAAAACGTTGACAATGATGCCCTTGGCCAAAAAGGGCGTATGCGTTTTTTCCTGAATATATTCAGGAAAAAACGCATACGCCCTTTTTGGCCAACCAAGCAACCTGGAAAGGCAAATCAGCGCTACAGAGAAGTCTTGCTTCCCATCGGTCAAAAGGGCCATGCTGAAAAAAGTGTCAAAACCAGAAATGCAGGACAGGCCATGGAGAAATGGGAGCCTTGCTACACTGATGGGCGGGATGTAAATTGCCAACAGCCACTCTGTAGAAGTGTACAGTGAGTCCTGAAACATCTAAAAAACAAAGCTTAGAGAGCATAGGGCACTTCCACTCATGGGGGTATAAATTGGGAAAATGAAAAATCAGCAAGACACAAGCACCCCAAAGTTGAGGGCTGCTCTGTTGACAAGGACCTCCACTTCATTCCACCTTAAATATCCCAGGAAAGAGAAAAATGGATAAAGAAGTTGTGGTCCTTATGTACAATGGAATATCACTCAGCCATGAAATCAATGTCATAAGGTTAGTAGCAGCATGATGAGTGGATTTAGGTACGACGATTCTAAGTGAAATAAGTCACACAGAAAAGGACACTTCTCATAAGGTATCACTTTTAGAGGGAATGTAAAAACCGTTACACTTGAACTGAATTACAAAACAGAACAGAGTCACACATGCAGAAAACAGACTATGGCTGCTTAACGGGAAAGGTGAGGTGGGGTGATACATAAAACAAGGGTATCAAATTAGCTCAGATACCGTTCCATAAACCCAATATGTAATAGACAAGACCTACTCCTTGCTCAGAGAACTGGACTCAACACGCCCTATTCACCGCACAAGAATATATCTGACTAGTAATAATCTTAAAACCTATGTATTGATATCTCTCTGTTAGTGTGTCAAGTGGGTGTAAAGCGGCATAAACACAGCAGTGAAAAGCAGCTAAACCCCATTATGAAAATAAATTACTTTGAAAAACCCATGAAACAACGACAGTGAAAGAGAGAGAAATTCTTACACAATGCGTTCAGGGGCTGTGATGCAACCTGGATTGACCATATCTAAACCCACAGCTGGATGAGACATAAGGGTGGACACTCTTGGGGCTGAGAGGTTTGGTGAGGTTGGGTGAGCAAACGCAGACCCTTTAAAGTAATACTGCGTGGTACCCATCGAATGGGTCCCAAATCTCCAGGTTCAAGGGCATCTTCCTACATCGAAAACATGCATGAGAAACCCAGAAGATAGTACACCGTGTGATGGGGAAAGGTTTCTAAAACGCACCTCATTTCTCATCTCCTTGTGCCCGGGTTCGCCATTCCAGCCGCTTTACTAGCAATCTCCCTACTTGGAAAATCAGCACCTTTAACCTCCTGTTCCGTACAGGTTGCAATTTGTCCTGAGGATGAACGGGAAGACGGAGAACCAACGAGAGACTAGCTCTTGGTGTTGGGACAGGCACAGGTCACTCTATTTTCCCATCAGGAAGAAGAATTAACCACAGGCTCAGCCTGCCCCCCGGAACCAGAACAGGGCCTGAAGCCATCCTGCGCTTTTGCGGCCAGCTCCCAAAAAAGCGAGTTGTAAAATGGAGGTCCAGGGCACTGCAATTCACAAACCTGCAGAGTTATAAATGATAACTCTCGTCCACAAATATATTGAGGGAAGGCAAAGAAGAGGATTTGAAATCAAGGCAGAATTGCACGAAACAGATTTCAGGAGGTAGATTCGAATCGCCTTTAAAGCACATGAAAAGCGGCAAAACGTTGACAATGATGCCCTTGGCCAAAAAGGGCGTATGCGTTTTTTCCTGAATATATTCAGGAAAAAACGCATACGCCCTTTTTGGCCAACCAAGCAACCTGGAAAGGCAAATCAGCGCTACAAAGAAGTCTCGCTTCCCATCGGTCAAAAGGGCCATGCTGAAAAAAGTGTCAAAACCAGAAATGCAGGACAGGCCATGGAGAAATGAGAGCCTTGCTACACTGATGGGCGGGATGTAAATTGCCAACAGCCACTCTGGAGAAGTGTACGGTGTGTCCTGAAACATCTGAAAAACACAGCTTAGAGAGCATAGGGCACTTCCACTCATGGGGGTATAAATTGGGAAAATGAAAAATCAGCAAGACACAAGCACCCCAAAGTTGAGGGCTGCTCTGTTGACAAGGACCTCCACTTCATTCCACCTTAAATATCCAAGGAAAGAGAAAAATGGATAAAGAAGTTGTGGTCCTTATGTACAATGGAATATCACTCAGCCATGAAATCAATGTCATAAGGTTAGTAGCAGCATGATGAGTGGATTTAGGTACGACGATTCTAACTGAAATAAGTCACACAGAAAAGGACACTTCTCATAAGGTATCACTTTTAGAGGGAATGTAAAAACCGTTACACTTGAACTGAATTACAAAACAGAACAGAGTCACACATGCAGAAAACAGACTATGGCTGCTTAACGGGAAAGGTGAGGTGGGGTGATACATAAAACAAGGGTATCAAATTAGCTCAGATACCGTTCCATAAACCCAATATGTAGTAGACAAGACCTACTCCTTGCTCAGAGAACTGGACTCAACACGCCCTATTCACCACACAAGAATATATCTGACTAGTAATAATCTTAAAACCTATGTATTGATATCTCTCTGTTAGTGTGTCAAGTGGGTGTAAAGCGGCATAAACACAGCCGTGAAAAGCAGCTAAACCCCATTATGAAAATAAATTACTTTGAAAAACCCATGAAACAACGACAGTGAAAGAGACAGAAATTCTTACACAATGAGTTCAGGGGCTGTGATGCAACCTGGATTGACCATATCTAGACCCACAGCTGGATGAGACATAAGGGTGGACACTCTTGGGGCTGAGAGGTTTGGTGAGTTTGGGTGAGCAAACGCAGACCCTTTAAAGTAATACTGCGTGGTACCCATCGCATGGGTCCCAAATCTCCAGGTTCAAGGGCATCTTCCTACATCGAAAACATGCATGAGAAACCCAGAAGATGGTACACCGTGTGATGGGGAAAGGTTTCTAAAACGCACCTCATTTCTCATCTCCTTGTGCCCGGGTTCGCCATTCCAGCCGCTTTACTAGCAATCTCCCTACTTGGAGCATCAGCACCTTTAACCTCCTGTTCCGTACAGGTTGCAATTTGTCCTGAGGATGAACGGGAAGACAGGGAACCAACGAGAGACTAGCTCTTGGTGTCGGGACAGGCACAGGTCACTCTATTTTCCCATCAGGAAGAAGAATTAACCACAGGCTCAGCCTGCCCCCCGGAACCAGAACAGGGCCTGAAGCCATCCTGCGCTTTTGCGGCCAGCTCCCAGAAAAGCGAGTTGTAAAATGGAGGTTCAGGGCACTGCAATTCACAAACCTGCAGAGTTATAAATGATAACTCTCGTCCACAAATATATTGAGGGAAGGCAAAGAAGAGGATTTGAAATCAAGGCAGAATTGCAGGAAACAGATTTCAGGAGGTAGATACGAATCGCCTTTAAAGCACATGAAAAGCGGCAAAACGTTGACAATGATGCCCTTGGCCAAAAAGGGCGTATGCGTTTTTTCCTGAATATATTCAGGAAAAAACGCATACGCCCTTTTTGGCCAACCAAGCAACCTGGAAAGGCAAATCAGCGCTACAGAGAAGTCTTGCTTCCCATCGGTCAAAAGGGCCATGCTGAAAAAAGTGTCAAAACCAGAAATGCAGGACAGGCCATGGAGAAATGGGAGCCTTGCTACACTGATGGGCGGGATGTAAATTGCCAACAGCCACTCTGTAGAAGTGTACAGTGAGTCCTGAAACATCTAAAAAACAAAGCTTAGAGAGCATAGGGCACTTCCACTCATGGGGGTATAAATTGGGAAAATGAAAAATCAGCAAGACACAAGCACCCCAAAGTTGAGGGCTGCTCTGTTGACAAGGACCTCCACTTCATTCCACCTTAAATATCCCAGGAAAGAGAAAAATGGATAAAGAAGTTGTGGTCCTTATGTACAATGGAATATCACTCAGCCATGAAATCAATGTCATAAGGTTAGTAGCAGCATGATGAGTGGATTTAGGTACGACGATTCTAAGTGAAATAAGTCACACAGAAAAGGACACTTCTCATAAGGTATCACTTTTAGAGGGAATGTAAAAACCGTTACACTTGAACTGAATTACAGAACAGAACAGAGTCACACATGCAGAAAACAGACTATGGCTGCTTAACGGGAAAGGTGAGGTGGGGTGATACATAAAACAAGGGTATCAAATTAGCTCAGATACCGTTCCATAAACCCAATATGTAATAGACAAGACCTACTCCTTGCTCAGAGAACTGGACTCAACACGCCCTATTCACCGCACAAGAATATATCTGACTAGTAATAATCTTAAAACCTATGTATTGATATCTCTCTGTTAGTGTGTCAAGTGGGTGTAAAGCGGCATAAACACAGCAGTGAAAAGCAGCTAAACCCCATTATGAAAATAAATTACTTTGAAAAACCCATGAAACAACGACAGTGAAAGAGAGAGAAATTCTTACACAATGCGTTCAGGGGCTGTGATGCAACCTGGATTGACCATATCTAAACCCACAGCTGGATGAGACATAAGGGTGGACACTCTTGGGGCTGAGAGGTTTGGTGAGGTTGGGTGAGCAAACGCAGACCCTTTAAAGTAATACTGCGTGGTACCCATCGAATGGGTCCCAAATCTCCAGGTTCAAGGGCATCTTCCTACATCGAAAACATGCATGAGAAACCCAGAAGATAGTACACCGTGTGATGGGGAAAGGTTTCTAAAACGCACCTCATTTCTCATCTCCTTGTGCCCGGGTTCGCCATTCCAGCCGCTTTACTAGCAATCTCCCTACTTGGAAAATCAGCACCTTTAACCTCCTGTTCCGTACAGGTTGCAATTTGTCCTGAGGATGAACGGGAAGACGGGGAACCAACGAGAGACTAGCTCTTGGTGTTGGGACAGGCACAGGTCACTCTATTTTCCCATCAGGAAGAAGAATTAACCACAGGCTCAGCCTGCCCCCCGGAACCAGAACAGGGCCTGAAGCCATCCTGCGCTTTTGCGGCCAGCTCCCAAAAAAGCGAGTTGTAAAATGGAGGTCCAGGGCACTGCAATTCACAAACCTGCAGAGTTATAAATGATAACTCTCGTCCACAAATATATTGAGGGAAGGCAAAGAAGAGGATTTGAAATCAAGGCAGAATTGCACGAAACAGATTTCAGGAGGTAGATTCGAATCGCCTTTAAAGCACATGAAAAGCGGCAAAACGTTGACAATGATGCCCTTGGCCAAAAAGGGCGTATGCGTTTTTTCCTGAATATATTCAGGAAAAAACGCATACGCCCTTTTTGGCCAACCAAGCAACCTGGAAAGGCAAATCAGCGCTACAAAGAAGTCTCGCTTCCCATCGGTCAAAAGGGCCATGCTGAAAAAAGTGTCAAAACCAGAAATGCAGGACAGGCCATGGAGAAATGAGAGCCTTGCTACACTGATGGGCGGGATGTAAATTGCCAACAGCCACTCTGGAGAAGTGTACGGTGTGTCCTGAAACATCTGAAAAACACAGCTTAGAGAGCATAGGGCACTTCCACTCATGGGGGTATAAATTGGGAAAATGAAAAATCAGCAAGACACAAGCACCCCAAAGTTGAGGGCTGCTCTGTTGACAAGGACCTCCACTTCATTCCACCTTAAATATCCAAGGAAAGAGAAAAATGGATAAAGAAGTTGTGGTCCTTATGTACAATGGAATATCACTCAGCCATGAAATCAATGTCATAAGGTTAGTAGCAGCATGATGAGTGGATTTAGGTACGACGATTCTAACTGAAATAAGTCACACAGAAAAGGACACTTCTCATAAGGTATCACTTTTAGAGGGAATGTAAAAACCGTTACACTTGAACTGAATTACAAAACAGAACAGAGTCACACATGCAGAAAACAGACTATGGCTGCTTAACGGGAAAGGTGAGGTGGGGTGATACATAAAACAAGGGTATCAAATTAGCTCAGATACCGTTCCATAAACCCAATATGTAGTAGACAAGACCTACTCCTTGCTCAGAGAACTGGACTCAACACGCCCTATTCACCACACAAGAATATATCTGACTAGTAATAATCTTAAAACCTATGTATTGATATCTCTCTGTTAGTGTGTCAAGTGGGTGTAAAGTGGCATAAACACAGCCGTGAAAAGCAGCTAAACCCCATTATGAAAATAAATTACTTTGAAAAACCCATGAAACAACGACAGTGAAAGAGACAGAAATTCTTACACAATGAGTTCAGGGGCTGTGATGCAACCTGGATTGACCATATCTAGACCCACAGCTGGATGAGACATAAGGGTGGACACTCTTGGGGCTGAGAGGTTTGGTGAGGTTGGGTGAGCAAACGCAGACCCTTTAAAGTAATACTGCGTGGTACCCATCGCATGGGTCCCAAATCTCCAGGTTCAAGGGCATCTTCCTACATCGAAAACATGCATGAGAAACCCAGAAGATGGTACACCGTGTGATGGGGAAAGGTTTCTAAAACGCACCTCATTTCTCATCTCCTTGTGCCCGGGTTCGCCATTCCAGCCGATTTACTAGCAATCTCCCTACTTGGAGCATCAGCACCTTTAACCTCCTGTTCCGTACAGGTTGCAATTTGTCCTGAGGATGAACGGGAAGACAGGGAACCAACGAGAGACTAGCTCTTGGTGTCGGGACAGGCACAGGTCACTCTATTTTCCCATCAGGAAGAAGAATTAACCACAGGCTCAGCCTGCCCCCCGGAACCAGAACAGGGCCTGAAGCCATCCTGCGCTTTTGCGGCCAGCTCCCAGAAAAGCGAGTTGTAAAATGGAGGTTCAGGGCACTGCAATTCACAAACCTGCAGAGTTATAAATGATAACTCTCGTCCACAAATATATTGAGGGAAGGCAAAGAAGAGGATTTGAAATCAAGGCAGAATTGCAGGAAACAGATTTCAGGAGGTAGATACGAATCGCCTTTAAAGCACATGAAAAGCGGCAAAACGTTGACAATGATGCCCTTGGCCAAAAAGGGCGTATGCGTTTTTTCCTGAATATATTCAGGAAAAAACGCATACGCCCTTTTTGGCCAACCAAGCAACCTGGAAAGGCAAATCAGCGCTACAGAGAAGTCTTGCTTCCCATCGGTCAAAAGGGCCATGCTGAAAAAAGTGTCAAAACCAGAAATGCAGGACAGGCCATGGAGAAATGGGAGCCTTGCTACACTGATGGGCGGGATGTAAATTGCCAACAGCCACTCTGTAGAAGTGTACAGTGAGTCCTGAAACATCTAAAAAACAAAGCTTAGAGAGCATAGGGCACTTCCACTCATGGGGGTATAAATTGGGAAAATGAAAAATCAGCAAGACACAAGCACCCCAAAGTTGAGGGCTGCTCTGTTGACAAGGACCTCCACTTCATTCCACCTTAAATATCCCAGGAAAGAGAAAAATGGATAAAGAAGTTGTGGTCCTTATGTACAATGGAATATCACTCAGCCATGAAATCAATGTCATAAGGTTAGTAGCAGCATGATGAGTGGATTTAGGTACGACGATTCTAAGTGAAATAAGTCACACAGAAAAGGACACTTCTCATAAGGTATCACTTTTAGAGGGAATGTAAAAACCGTTACACTTGAACTGAATTACAAAACAGAACAGAGTCACACATGCAGAAAACAGACTATGGCTGCTTAACGGGAAAGGTGAGGTGGGGTGATACATAAAACAAGGGTATCAAATTAGCTCAGATACCGTTCCATAAACCCAATATGTAATAGACAAGACCTACTCCTTGCTCAGAGAACTGGACTCAACACGCCCTATTCACCGCACAAGAATATATCTGACTAGTAATAATCTTAAAACCTATGTATTGATATCTCTCTGTTAGTGTGTCAAGTGGGTGTAAAGCGGCATAAACACAGCAGTGAAAAGCAGCTAAACCCCATTATGAAAATAAATTACTTTGAAAAACCCATGAAACAACGACAGTGAAAGAGAGAGAAATTCTTACACAATGCGTTCAGGGGCTGTGATGCAACCTGGATTGACCATATCTAAACCCACAGCTGGATGAGACATAAGGGTGGACACTCTTGGGGCTGAGAGGTTTGGTGAGGTTGGGTGAGCAAACGCAGACCCTTTAAAGTAATACTGCGTGGTACCCATCGAATGGGTCCCAAATCTCCAGGTTCAAGGGCATCTTCCTACATCGAAAACATGCATGAGAAACCCAGAAGATAGTACACCGTGTGATGGGGAAAGGTTTCTAAAACGCACCTCATTTCTCATCTCCTTGTGCCCGGGTTCGCCATTCCAGCCGCTTTACTAGCAATCTCCCTACTTGGAAAATCAGCACCTTTAACCTCCTGTTCCGTACAGGTTGCAATTTGTCCTGAGGATGAACGGGAAGACGGGGAACCAACGAGAGACTAGCTCTTGGTGTTGGGACAGGCACAGGTCACTCTATTTTCCCATCAGGAAGAAGAATTAACCACAGGCTCAGCCTGCCCCCCGGAACCAGAACAGGGCCTGAAGCCATCCTGCGCTTTTGCGGCCAGCTCCCAAAAAAGCGAGTTGTAAAATGGAGGTCCAGGGCACTGCAATTCACAAACCTGCAGAGTTATAAATGATAACTCTCGTCCACAAATATATTGAGGGAAGGCAAAGAAGAGGATTTGAAATCAAGGCAGAATTGCACGAAACAGATTTCAGGAGGTAGATTCGAATCGCCTTTAAAGCACATGAAAAGCGGCAAAACGTTGACAATGATGCCCTTGGCCAAAAAGGGCGTATGCGTTTTTTCCTGAATATATTCAGGAAAAAACGCATACGCCCTTTTTGGCCAACCAAGCAACCTGGAAAGGCAAATCAGCGCTACAAAGAAGTCTCGCTTCCCATCGGTCAAAAGGGCCATGCTGAAAAAAGTGTCAAAACCAGAAATGCAGGACAGGCCATGGAGAAATGAGAGCCTTGCTACACTGATGGGCGGGATGTAAATTGCCAACAGCCACTCTGGAGAAGTGTACGGTGTGTCCTGAAACATCTGAAAAACACAGCTTAGAGAGCATAGGGCACTTCCACTCATGGGGGTATAAATTGGGAAAATGAAAAATCAGCAAGACACAAGCACCCCAAAGTTGAGGGCTGCTCTGTTGACAAGGACCTCCACTTCATTCCACCTTAAATATCCAAGGAAAGAGAAAAATGGATAAAGAAGTTGTGGTCCTTATGTACAATGGAATATCACTCAGCCATGAAATCAATGTCATAAGGTTAGTAGCAGCATGATGAGTGGATTTAGGTACGACGATTCTAACTGAAATAAGTCACACAGAAAAGGACACTTCTCATAAGGTATCACTTTTAGAGGGAATGTAAAAACCGTTACACTTGAACTGAATTACAAAACAGAACAGAGTCACACATGCAGAAAACAGACTATGGCTGCTTAACGGGAAAGGTGAGGTGGGGTGATACATAAAACAAGGGTATCAAATTAGCTCAGATACCGTTCCATAAACCCAATATGTAGTAGACAAGACCTACTCCTTGCTCAGAGAACTGGACTCAACACGCCCTATTCACCACACAAGAATATATCTGACTAGTAATAATCTTAAAACCTATGTATTGATATCTCTCTGTTAGTGTGTCAAGTGGGTGTAAAGCGGCATAAACACAGCCGTGAAAAGCAGCTAAACCCCATTATGAAAATAAATTACTTTGAAAAACCCATGAAACAACGACAGTGAAAGAGACAGAAATTCTTACACAATGAGTTCAGGGGCTGTGATGCAACCTGGATTGACCATATCTAGACCCACAGCTGGATGAGACATAAGGGTGGACACTCTTGGGGCTGAGAGGTTTGGTGAGGTTGGGTGAGCAAACGCAGACCCTTTAAAGTAATACTGCGTGGTACCCATCGCATGGGTCCCAAATCTCCAGGTTCAAGGGCATCTTCCTACATCGAAAACATGCATGAGAAACCCAGAAGATGGTACACCGTGTGATGGGGAAAGGTTTCTAAAACGCACCTCATTTCTCATCTCCTTGTGCCCGGGTTCGCCATTCCAGCCGATTTACTAGCAATCTCCCTACTTGGAGCATCAGCACCTTTAACCTCCTGTTCCGTACAGGTTGCAATTTGTCCTGAGGATGAACGGGAAGACGGGGAACCAACGAGAGACTAGCTCTTGGTGTCGGGACAGGCACAGGTCACTCTATTTTCCCATCAGGAAGAAGAATTAACCACAGGCTCAGCCTGCCCCCCGGAACCAGAACAGGGCCTGAAGCCATCCTGCGCTTTTGCGGCCAGCTCCCAGAAAAGCGAGTTGTAAAATGGAGGTTCAGGGCACTGCAATTCACAAACATGCAGAGTTATAAATGATAACTCTCGTCCACAAATATATTGAGGGAAGGCAAAGAAGAGGATTTGAAATCAAGGCAGAATTGCAGGAAACAGATTTCAGGAGGTAGATACGAATCGCCTTTAAAGCACATGAAAAGCGGCAAAACGTTGACAATGATGCCCTTGGCCAAAAAGGGCGTATGCGTTTTTTCCTGAATATATTCAGGAAAAAACGCATACGCCCTTTTTGGCCAACCAAGCAACCTGGAAAGGCAAATCAGCGCTACAGAGAAGTCTTGCTTCCCATCGGTCAAAAGGGCCATGCTGAAAAAAGTGTCAAAACCAGAAATGCAGGACAGGCCATGGAGAAATGGGAGCCTTGCTACACTGATGGGCGGGATGTAAATTGCCAACAGCCACTCTGTAGAAGTGTACAGTGAGTCCTGAAACATCTAAAAAACAAAGCTTAGAGAGCATAGGGCACTTCCACTCATGGGGGTATAAATTGGGAAAATTAAAAATCAGCAAGACACAAGCACCCCAAAGTTGAGGGCTGCTCTGTTGACAAGGACCTCCACTTCATTCCACCTTAAATATCCAAGGAAAGAGAAAAATGGATAAAGAAGTTGTGGTCCTTATGTACAATGGAATATCACTCAGCCATGAAATCAATGTCATAAGGTTAGTAGCAGCATGATGAGTGGATTTAGGTACGACGATTCTAAGTGAAATAAGTCACACAGAAAAGGACACTTCTCATAAGGTATCACTTTTAGAGGGAATGTAAAAACCGTTACACTTGAACTGAATTACAAAACAGAACAGAGTCACACATGCAGAAAACAGACTATGGCTGCTTAACGGGAAAGGTGAGGTGGGGTGATACATAAAACAAGGGTATCAAATTAGCTCAGATACCGTTCCATAAACCCAATATGTAATAGACAAGACCTACTCCTTGCTCAGAGAACTGGACTCAACACGCCGTATTCACCGCACAAGAATATATCTCACTAGTAATAATCTTAAAACCTATGTATTGATATCTCTCTGTTAGTGTGTCAAGTGGGTGTAAAGCGGCATAAACACAGCAGTGAAAAGCAGCTAAACCCCATTATGAAAATAAATTACTTTGAAAAACCCATGAAACAACGACAGTGAAAGAGAGAGAAATTCTTACACAATGCGTTCAGGGGCTGTGATGCAACCTGGATTGACCATATCTAAACCCACAGCTGGATGAGACATAAGGGTGGACACTCTTGGGGCTGAGAGGTTTGGTGAGGTTGGGTGAGCAAACGCAGACCCTTTAAAGTAATACTGCGTGGTACCCATCGAATGGGTCCCAAATCTCCAGGTTCAAGGGCATCTTCCTACATCGAAAACATGCATGAGAAACCCAGAAGATAGTACACCGTGTGATGGGGAAAGGTTTCTAAAACGCACCTCATTTCTCATCTCCTTGTGCCCGGGTTCGCCATTCCAGCCGCTTTACTAGCAATCTCCCTACTTGGAAAATCAGCACCTTTAACCTCCTGTTCCGTACAGGTTGCAATTTGTCCTGAGGATGAACGGGAAGACGGGGAACCAACGAGAGACTAGCTCTTGGTGTTGGGACAGGCACAGGTCACTCTATTTTCCCATCAGGAAGAAGAATTAACCACAGGCTCAGCCTGCCCCCCGGAACCAGAACAGGGCCTGAAGCCATCCTGCGCTTTTGCGGCCAGCTCCCAAAAAAGCGAGTTGTAAAATGGAGGTCCAGGGCACTGCAATTCACAAACCTGCAGAGTTATAAATGATAACTCTCGTCCACAAATATATTGAGGGAAGGCAAAGAAGAGGATTTGAAATCAAGGCAGAATTGCACGAAACAGATTTCAGGAGGTAGATTCGAATCGCCTTTAAAGCACATGAAAAGCGGCAAAATGTTGACAATGATGCCCTTGGCCAAAAAGGGCGTATGCGTTTTTTCCTGAATATATTCAGGAAAAAACGCATACGCCCTTTTTGGCCAACCAAGCAACCTGGAAAGGCAAATCAGCGCTACAAAGAAGTCTCGCTTCCCATCGGTCAAAAGGGCCATGCTGAAAAAAGTGTCAAAACCAGAAATGCAGGACAGGCCATGGAGAAATGAGAGCCTTGCTACACTGATGGGCGGGATGTAAATTGCCAACAGCCACTCTGGAGAAGTGTACGGTGTGTCCTGAAACATCTGAAAAACACAGCTTAGAGAGCATAGGGCACTTCCACTCATGGGGGTATAAATTGGGAAAATGAAAAATCAGCAAGACACAAGCACCCCAAAGTTGAGGGCTGCTCTGTTGACAAGGACCTCCACTTCATTCCACCTTAAATATCCAAGGAAAGAGAAAAATGGATAAAGAAGTTGTGGTCCTTATGTACAATGGAATATCACTCAGCCATGAAATCAATGTCATAAGGTTAGTAGCAGCATGATGAGTGGATTTAGGTACGACGATTCTAACTGAAATAAGTCACACAGAAAAGGACACTTCTCATAAGGTATCACTTTTAGAGGGAATGTAAAAACCGTTACACTTGAACTGAATTACAAAACAGAACAGAGTCACACATGCAGAAAACAGACTATGGCTGCTTAACGGGAAAGGTGAGGTGGGGTGATACATAAAACAAGGGTATCAAATTAGCTCAGATACCGTTCCATAAACCCAATATGTAGTAGACAAGACCTACTCCTTGCTCAGAGAACTGGACTCAACACGCCCTATTCACCGCACAAGAATATATCTGACTAGTAATAATCTTAAAACCTATGTATTGATATCTCTCTGTTAGTGTGTCAAGTGGGTGTAAAGCGGCATAAACACAGCCGTGAAAAGCAGCTAAACCCCATTATGAAAATAAATTACTTTGAAAAACCCATGAAACAACGACAGTGAAAGAGACAGAAATTCTTACACAATGAGTTCAGGGGCTGTGATGCAACCTGGATTGACCATATCTAGACCCACAGCTGGATGAGACATAAGGGTGGACACTCTTGGGGCTGAGAGGTTTGGTGAGGTTGGGTGAGCAAACGCAGACCCTTTAAAGTAATACTGCGTGGTACCCATCGCATGGGTCCCAAATCTCCAGGTTCAAGGGCATCTTCCTACATCGAAAACATGCATGAGAAACCCAGAAGATGGTACACCGTGTGATGGGGAAAGGTTTCTAAAACGCACCTCATTTCTCATCTCCTTGTGCCCGGGTTCGCCATTCCAGCCGATTTACTAGCAATCTCCCTACTTGGAGCATCAGCACCTTTAACCTCCTGTTCCGTACAGGTTGCAATTTGTCCTGAGGATGAACGGGAAGACGGGGAACCAACGAGAGACTAGCTCTTGGTGTCGGGACAGGCACAGGTCACTCTATTTTCCCATCAGGAAGAAGAATTAACCACAGGCTCAGCCTGCCCCCCGGAACCAGAACAGGGCCTGAAGCCATCCTGCGCTTTTGCGGCCAGCTCCCAGAAAAGCGAGTTGTAAAATGGAGGTTCAGGGCACTGCAATTCACAAACCTGCAGAGTTATAAATGATAACTCTCGTCCACAAATATATTGAGGGAAGGCAAAGAAGAGGATTTGAAATCAAGGCAGAATTGCAGGAAACAGATTTCAGGAGGTAGATACGAATCGCCTTTAAAGCACATGAAAAGCGGCAAAACGTTGACAATGATGCCCTTGGCCAAAAAGGGCGTATGCGTTTTTTCCTGAATATATTCAGGAAAAAACGCATACGCCCTTTTTGGCCAACCAAGCAACCTGGAAAGGCAAATCAGCGCTACAGAGAAGTCTTGCTTCCCATCGGTCAAAAGGGCCATGCTGAAAAAAGTGTCAAAACCAGAAATGCAGGACAGGCCATGGAGAAATGGGAGCCTTGCTACACTGATGGGCGGGATGTAAATTGCCAACAGCCACTCTGTAGAAGTGTACAGTGAGTCCTGAAACATCTAAAAAACAAAGCTTAGAGAGCATAGGGCACTTCCACTCATGGGGGTATAAATTGGGAAAATTAAAAATCAGCAAGACACAAGCACCCCAAAGTTGAGGGCTGCTCTGTTGACAAGGACCTCCACTTCATTCCACCTTAAATATCCAAGGAAAGAGAAAAATGGATAAAGAAGTTGTGGTCCTTATGTACAATGGAATATCACTCAGCCATGAAATCAATGTCATAAGGTTAGTAGCAGCATGATGAGTGGATTTAGGTACGACGATTCTAACTGAAATAAGTCACACAGAAAAGGACACTTCTCATAAGGTATCACTTTTAGAGGGAATGTAAAAACCGTTACACTTGAACTGAATTACAAAACAGAACAGAGTCACACATGCAGAAAACAGACTATGGCTGCTTAACGGGAAAGGTGAGGTGGGGTGATACATAAAACAAGGGTATCAAATTAGCTCAGATACCGTTCCATAAACCCAATATGTAGTAGACAAGACCTACTCCTTGCTCAGAGAACTGGACTCAACACGCCCTATTCACCACACAAGAATATATCTGACTAGTAATAATCTTAAAACCTATGTATTGATATCTCTCTGTTAGTGTGTCAAGTGGGTGTAAAGCGGCATAAACACAGCCGTGAAAAGCAGCTAAACCCCATTATGAAAATAAATTACTTTGAAAAACCCATGAAACAACGACAGTGAAAGAGACAGAAATTCTTACACAATGAGTTCAGGGGCTGTGATGCAACCTGGATTGACCATATCTAGACCCACAGCTGGATGAGACATAAGGGTGGACACTCTTGGGGCTGAGAGGTTTGGTGAGGTTGGGTGAGCAAACGCAGACCCTTTAAAGTAATACTGCGTGGTACCCATCGCATGGGTCCCAAATCTCCAGGTTCAAGGGCATCTTCCTACATCGAAAACATGCATGAGAAACCCAGAAGATGGTACACCGTGTGATGGGGAAAGGTTTCTAAAACGCACCTCATTTCTCATCTCCTTGTGCCCGGGTTCGCCATTCCAGCCGATTTACTAGCAATCTCCCTACTTGGAGCATCAGCACCTTTAACCTCCTGTTCCGTACAGGTTGCAATTTGTCCTGAGGATGAACGGGAAGACGGGGAACCAACGAGAGACTAGCTCTTGGTGTCGGGACAGGCACAGGTCACTCTATTTTCCCATCAGGAAGAAGAATTAACCACAGGCTCAGCCTGCCCCCCGGAACCAGAACAGGGCCTGAAGCCATCCTGCGCTTTTGCGGCCAGCTCCCAGAAAAGCGAGTTGTAAAATGGAGGTTCAGGGCACTGCAATTCACAAACCTGCAGAGTTATAAATGATAACTCTCGTCCACAAATATATTGAGGGAAGGCAAAGAAGAGGATTTGAAATCAAGGCAGAATTGCAGGAAACAGATTTCAGGAGGTAGATACGAATCGCCTTTAAAGCACATGAAAAGCGGCAAAACGTTGACAATGATGCCCTTGGCCAAAAAGGGCGTATGCGTTTTTTCCTGAATATATTCAGGAAAAAACGCATACGCCCTTTTTGGCCAACCAAGCAACCTGGAAAGGCAAATCAGCGCTACAGAGAAGTCTTGCTTCCCATCGGTCAAAAGGGCCATGCTGAAAAAAGTGTCAAAACCAGAAATGCAGGACAGGCCATGGAGAAATGGGAGCCTTGCTACACTGATGGGCGGGATGTAAATTGCCAACAGCCACTCTGTAGAAGTGTACAGTGAGTCCTGAAACATCTAAAAAACAAAGCTTAGAGAGCATAGGGCACTTCCACTCATGGGGGTATAAATTGGGAAAATTAAAAATCAGCAAAACACAAGCACCCCAAAGTTTAGGGCTGCTCTGTTGACAAGGACCTCCACTTCATTCCACCTTAAATATCCCAGGAAAGAGAAAAATGGATAAAGAAGTTGTGGTCCTTATGTACAATGGAATATCACTCAGCCATGAAATCAATGTCATAAGGTTAGTAGCAGCATGATGAGTGGATTTAGGTACGACGATTCTAAGTGAAATAAGTCACACAGAAAAGGACACTTCTCATAAGGTATCACTTTTAGAGGGAATGTAAAAACCGTTACACTTGAACTGAATTACAAAACAGAACAGAGTCACACATGCAGAAAACAGACTATGGCTGCTTAACGGGAAAGGTGAGGTGGGGTGATACATAAAACAAGGGTATCAAATTAGCTCAGATACCGTTCCATAAACCCAATATGTAATAGACAAGACCTACTCCTTGCTCAGAGAACTGGACTCAACACGCCCTATTCACCGCACAAGAATATATCTGACTAGTAATAATCTTAAAACCTATGTATTGATATCTCTCTGTTAGTGTGTCAAGTGGGTGTAAAGCGGCATAAACACAGCAGTGAAAAGCAGCTAAACCCCATTATGAAAATAAATTACTTTGAAAAACCCATGAAACAACGACAGTGAAAGAGAGAGAAATTCTTACACAATGCGTTCAGGGGCTGTGATGCAACCTGGATTGACCATATCTAAACCCACAGCTGGATGAGACATAAGGGTGGACACTCTTGGGGCTGAGAGGTTTGGTGAGGTTGGGTGAGCAAACGCAGACCCTTTAAAGTAATACTGCGTGGTACCCATCGAATGGGTCCCAAATCTCCAGGTTCAAGGGCATCTTCCTACATCGAAAACATGCATGAGAAACCCAGAAGATAGTACACCGTGTGATGGGGAAAGGTTTCTAAAACGCACCTCATTTCTCATCTCCTTGTGCCCGGGTTCGCCATTCCAGCCGCTTTACTAGCAATCTCCCTACTTGGAAAATCAGCACCTTTAACCTCCTGTTCCGTACAGGTTGCAATTTGTCCTGAGGATGAACGGGAAGACGGGGAACCAACGAGAGACTAGCTCTTGGTGTTGGGACAGGCACAGGTCACTCTATTTTCCCATCAGGAAGAAGAATTAACCACAGGCTCAGCCTGCCCCCCGGAACCAGAACAGGGCCTGAAGCCATCCTGCGCTTTTGCGGCCAGCTCCCAAAAAAGCGAGTTGTAAAATGGAGGTCCAGGGCACTGCAATTCACAAACCTGCAGAGTTATAAATGATAACTCTCGTCCACAAATATATTGAGGGAAGGCAAAGAAGAGGATTTGAAATCAAGGCAGAATTGCACGAAACAGATTTCAGGAGGTAGATTCAAATCGCCTTTAAAGCACATGAAAAGCGGCAAAACGTTGACAATGATGCCCTTGGCCAAAAAGGGCGTATGCGTTTTTTCCTGAATATATTCAGGAAAAAACGCATACGCCCTTTTTGGCCAACCAAGCAACCTGGAAAGGCAAATCAGCGCTACAAAGAAGTCTCGCTTCCCATCGGTCAAAAGGGCCATGCTGAAAAAAGTGTCAAAACCAGAAATGCAGGACAGGCCATGGAGAAATGAGAGCCTTGCTACACTGATGGGCGGGATGTAAATTGCCAACAGCCACTCTGGAGAAGTGTACGGTGTGTCCTGAAACATCTGAAAAACACAGCTTAGAGAGCATAGGGCACTTCCACTCATGGGGGTATAAATTGGGAAAATGAAAAATCAGCAAGACACAAGCACCCCAAAGTTGAGGGCTGCTCTGTTGACAAGGACCTCCACTTCATTCCACCTTAAATATCCAAGGAAAGAGAAAAATGGATAAAGAAGTTGTGGTCCTTATGTACAATGGAATATCACTCAGCCATGAAATCAATGTCATAAGGTTAGTAGCAGCATGATGAGTGGATTTAGGTACGACGATTCTAAATGAAATAAGTCACACAGAAAAGGACACTTCTCATAAGGTATCACTTTTAGAGGGAATGTAAAAACCGTTACACTTGAACTGAATTACAAAACAGAACAGAGTCACACATGCAGAAAACAGACTATGGCTGCTTAACGGGAAAGGTGAGGTGGGGTGATACATAAAACAAGGGTATCAAATTAGCTCAGATACCGTTCCATAAACCCAATATGTAGTAGACAAGACCTACTCCTTGCTCAGAGAACTGGACTCAACACGCCCTATTCACCACACAAGAATATATCTGACTAGTAATAATCTTAAAACCTATGTATTGATATCTCTCTGTTAGTGTGTCAAGTGGGTGTAAAGCGACATAAACACAGCCGTGAAAAGCAGCTAAACCCCATTATGAAAATAAATTACTTTGAAAAACCCATGAAACAACGACAGTGAAAGAGACAGAAATTCTTACACAATGAGTTCAGGGGCTGTGATGCAACCTGGATTGACCATATCTAGACCCACAGCTGGATGAGACATAAGGGTGGACACTCTTGGGGCTGAGAGGTTTGGTGAGGTTGGGTGAGCAAACGCAGACCCTTTAAAGTAATACTGCGTGGTACCCATCGCATGGGTCCCAAATCTCCAGGTTCAAGGGCATCTTCCTACATCGAAAACATGCATGAGAAACCCAGAAGATGGTACACCGTGTGATGGGGAAAGGTTTCTAAAACGCACCTCATTTCTCATCTCCTTGTGCCCGGGTTCGCCATTCCAGCCGATTTACTAGCAATCTCCCTACTTGGAGCATCAGCACCTTTAACCTCCTGTTCCGTACAGGTTGCAATTTGTCCTGAGGATGAACGGGAAGACGGGGAACCAACGAGAGACTAGCTCTTGGTGTCGGGACAGGCACAGGTCACTCTATTTTCCCATCAGGAAGAAGAATTAACCACAGGCTCAGCCTGCCCCCCGGAACCAGAACAGGGCCTGAAGCCATCCTGCGCTTTTGCGGCCAGCTCCCAGAAAAGCGAGTTGTAAAATGGAGGTTCAGGGCACTGCAATTCACAAACATGCAGAGTTATAAATGATAACTCTCGTCCACAAATATATTGAGGGAAGGCAAAGAAGAGGATTTGAAATCAAGGCAGAATTGCAGGAAACAGATTTCAGGAGGTAGATACGAATCGCCTTTAAAGCACATGAAAAGCGGCAAAACGTTGACAATGATGCCCTTGGCCAAAAAGGGCGTATGCGTTTTTTCCTGAATATATTCAGGAAAAAACGCATACGCCCTTTTTGGCCAACCAAGCAACCTGGAAAGGCAAATCAGCGCTACAGAGAAGTCTTGCTTCCCATCGGTCAAAAGGGCCATGCTGAAAAAAGTGTCAAAACCAGAAATGCAGGACAGGCCATGGAGAAATGGGAGCCTTGCTACACTGATGGGCGGGATGTAAATTGCCAACAGCCACTCTGTAGAAGTGTACAGTGAGTCCTGAAACATCTGAAAAACACAGCTTAGAGAGCATAGGGCACTTCCACTCATGGGGGTATAAATTGGGAAAATGAAAAATCAGCAAGACACAAGCACCCCAAAGTTGAGGGCTGCTCTGTTGACAAGGACCTCCACTTCATTCCACCTTAAATATCCAAGGAAAGAGAAAAATGGATAAAGAAGTTGTGGTCCTTATGTACAATGGAATATCACTCAGCCATGAAATCAATGTCAAAAGGTTAGTAGCAGCATGATGAGTGGATTTAGGTACGACGATTCTAAGTGAAATAAGTCACACAGAAAAGGACACTTCTCATAAGGTATCACTTTTAGAGGGAATGTAAAAACCGTTACACTTGAACTGAATTACAAAACAGAACAGAGTCACACATGCAGAAAACAGACTATGGCTGCTTAACGGGAAAGGTGAGGTGGGGTGATACATAAAACAAGGGTATCAAATTAGCTCAGATACCGTTCCATAAACCCAATATGTAATAGACAAGACCTACTCCTTGCTCAGAGAACTGGACTCAACACGCCCTATTCACCGCACAAGAATATATCTCACTAGTAATAATCTTAAAACCTATGTATTGATATCTCTCTGTTAGTGTGTCAAGTGGGTGTAAAGCGGCATAAACACAGCAGTGAAAAGCAGCTAAACCCCATTATGAAAATAAATTACTTTGAAAAACCCATGAAACAACGACAGTGAAAGAGACAGAAATTCTTACACAATGCGTTCAGGGGCTGTGATGCAACCTGGATTGACCATATCTAAACCCACAGCTGGATGAGACATAAGGGTGGACACTCTTGGGGCTGAGAGGTTTGGTGAGGTTGGGTGAGCAAACGCAGACCCTTTAAAGTAATACTGCGTGGTACCCATCGAATGGGTCCCAAATCTCCAGGTTCAAGGGCATCTTCCTACATCGAAAACATGCATGAGAAACCCAGAAGATAGTACACCGTGTGATGGGGAAAGGTTTCTAAAACGCACCTCATTTCTCATCTCCTTGTGCCCGGGTTCGCCATTCCAGCCGCTTTACTAGCAATCTCCCTACTTGGAAAATCAGCACCTTTAACCTCCTGTTCCGTACAGGTTGCAATTTGTCCTGAGGATGAACGGGAAGACGGGGAACCAACGAGAGACTAGCTCTTGGTGTTGGGACAGGCACAGGTCACTCTATTTTCCCATCAGGAAGAAGAATTAACCACAGGCTCAGCCTGCCCCCCGGAACCAGAACAGGGCCTGAAGCCATCCTGCGCTTTTGCGGCCAGCTCCCAAAAAAGCGAGTTGTAAAATGGAGGTCCAGGGCACTGCAATTCACAAACCTGCAGAGTTATAAATGATAACTCTCGTCCACAAATATATTGAGGGAAGGCAAAGAAGAGGATTTGAAATCAAGGCAGAATTGCACGAAACAGATTTCAGGAGGTAGATTCGAATCGCCTTTAAAGCACATGAAAAGCGGCAAAATGTTGACAATGATGCCCTTGGCCAAAAAGGGCGTATGCGTTTTTTCCTGAATATATTCAGGAAAAAACGCATACGCCCTTTTTGGCCAACCAAGCAACCTGGAAAGGCAAATCAGCGCTACAAAGAAGTCTCGCTTCCCATCGGTCAAAAGGGCCATGCTGAAAAAAGTGTCAAAACCAGAAATGCAGGACAGGCCATGGAGAAATGAGAGCCTTGCTACACTGATGGGCGGGATGTAAATTGCCAACAGCCACTCTGGAGAAGTGTACGGTGTGTCCTGAAACATCTGAAAAACACAGCTTAGAGAGCATAGGGCACTTCCACTCATGGGGGTATAAATTGGGAAAATGAAAAATCAGCAAGACACAAGCACCCCAAAGTTGAGGGCTGCTCTGTTGACAAGGACCTCCACTTCATTCCACCTTAAATATCCAAGGAAAGAGAAAAATGGATAAAGAAGTTGTGGTCCTTATGTACAATGGAATATCACTCAGCCATGAAATCAATGTCATAAGGTTAGTAGCAGCATGATGAGTGGATTTAGGTACGACGATTCTAACTGAAATAAGTCACACAGAAAAGGACACTTCTCATAAGGTATCACTTTTAGAGGGAATGTAAAAACCGTTACACTTGAACTGAATTACAAAACAGAACAGAGTCACACATGCAGAAAACAGACTATGGCTGCTTAACGGGAAAGGTGAGGTGGGGTGATACATAAAACAAGGGTATCAAATTAGCTCAGATACCGTTCCATAAACCCAATATGTAGTAGACAAGACCTACTCCTTGCTCAGAGAACTGGACTCAACACGCCCTATTCACCGCACAAGAATATATCTGACTAGTAATAATCTTAAAACCTATGTATTGATATCTCTCTGTTAGTGTGTCAAGTGGGTGTAAAGCGGCATAAACACAGCCGTGAAAAGCAGCTAAACCCCATTATGAAAATAAATTACTTTGAAAAACCCATGAAACAACGACAGTGAAAGAGACAGAAATTCTTACACAATGAGTTCAGGGGCTGTGATGCAACCTGGATTGACCATATCTAGACCCACAGCTGGATGAGACATAAGGGTGGACACTCTTGGGGCTGAGAGGTTTGGTGAGGTTGGGTGAGCAAACGCAGACCCTTTAAAGTAATACTGCGTGGTACCCATCGCATGGGTCCCAAATCTCCAGGTTCAAGGGCATCTTCCTACATCGAAAACATGCATGAGAAACCCAGAAGATGGTACACCGTGTGATGGGGAAAGGTTTCTAAAACGCACCTCATTTCTCATCTCCTTGTGCCCGGGTTCGCCATTCCAGCCGATTTACTAGCAATCTCCCTACTTGGAGCATCAGCACCTTTAACCTCCTGTTCTGTACAGGTTGCAATTTGTCCTGAGGATGAACGGGAAGACGGGGAACCAACGAGAGACTAGCTCTTGGTGTCGGGACAGGCACAGGTCACTCTATTTTCCCATCAGGAAGAAGAATTAACCACAGGCTCAGCCTGCCCCCCGGAACCAGAACAGGGCCTGAAGCCATCCTGCGCTTTTGCGGCCAGCTCCCAGAAAAGCGAGTTGTAAAATGGAGGTTCAGGGCACTGCAATTCACAAACCTGCAGAGTTATAAATGATAACTCTCGTCCACAAATATATTGAGGGAAGGCAAAGAAGAGGATTTGAAATCAAGGCAGAATTGCAGGAAACAGATTTCAGGAGGTAGATACGAATCGCCTTTAAAGCACATGAAAAGCGGCAAAACGTTGACAATGATGCCCTTGGCCAAAAAGGGCGTATGCGTTTTTTCCTGAATATATTCAGGAAAAAACGCATACGCCCTTTTTGGCCAACCAAGCAACCTGGAAAGGCAAATCAGCGCTACAGAGAAGTCTTGCTTCCCATCGGTCAAAAGGGCCATGCTGAAAAAAGTGTCAAAACCAGAAATGCAGGACAGGCCATGGAGAAATGGGAGCCTTGCTACACTGATGGGCGGGATGTAAATTGCCAACAGCCACTCTGTAGAAGTGTACAGTGAGTCCTGAAACATCTAAAAAACAAAGCTTAGAGAGCATAGGGCACTTCCACTCATGGGGGTATAAATTGGGAAAATTAAAAATCAGCAAAACACAAGCACCCCAAAGTTTAGGGCTGCTCTGTTGACAAGGACCTCCACTTCATTCCACCTTAAATATCCCAGGAAAGAGAAAAATGGATAAAGAAGTTGTGGTCCTTATGTACAATGGAATATCACTCAGCCATGAAATCAATGTCATAAGGTTAGTAGCAGCATGATGAGTGGATTTAGGTACGACGATTCTAAGTGAAATAAGTCACACAGAAAAGGACACTTCTCATAAGGTATCACTTTTAGAGGGAATGTAAAAACCGTTACACTTGAACTGAATTACAAAACAGAACAGAGTCACACATGCAGAAAACAGACTATGGCTGCTTAACGGGAAAGGTGAGGTGGGGTGATACATAAAACAAGGGTATCAAATTAGCTCAGATACCGTTCCATAAACCCAATATGTAATAGACAAGACCTACTCCTTGCTCAGAGAACTGGACTCAACACGCCCTATTCACCGCACAAGAATATATCTGACTAGTAATAATCTTAAAACCTATGTATTGATATCTCTCTGTTAGTGTGTCAAGTGGGTGTAAAGCGGCATAAACACAGCAGTGAAAAGCAGCTAAACCCCATTATGAAAATAAATTACTTTGAAAAAACCATGAAACAACGACAGTGAAAGAGAGAGAAATTCTTACACAATGCGTTCAGGGGCTGTGATGCAACCTGGATTGACCATATCTAAACCCACAGCTGGATGAGACATAAGGGTGGACACTCTTGGGGCTGAGAGGTTTGGTGAGGTTGGGTGAGCAAACGCAGACCCTTTAAAGTAATACTGCGTGGTACCCATCGAATGGGTCCCAAATCTCCAGGTTCAAGGGCATCTTCCTACATCGAAAACATGCATGAGAAACCCAGAAGATAGTACACCGTGTGATGGGGAAAGGTTTCTAAAACGCACCTCATTTCTCATCTCCTTGTGCCCGGGTTCGCCATTCCAGCCGCTTTACTAGCAATCTCCCTACTTGGAAAATCAGCACCTTTAACCTCCTGTTCCGTACAGGTTGCAATTTGTCCTGAGGATGAACGGGAAGACGGGGAACCAACGAGAGACTAGCTCTTGGTGTTGGGACAGGCACAGGTCACTCTATTTTCCCATCAGGAAGAAGAATTAACCACAGGCTCAGCCTGCCCCCCGGAACCAGAACAGGGCCTGAAGCCATCCTGCGCTTTTGCGGCCAGCTCCCAAAAAAGCGAGTTGTAAAATGGAGGTCCAGGGCACTGCAATTCACAAACCTGCAGAGTTATAAATGATAACTCTCGTCCACAAATATATTGAGGGAAGGCAAAGAAGAGGATTTGAAATCAAGGCAGAATTGCACGAAACAGATTTCAGGAGGTAGATTCAAATCGCCTTTAAAGCACATGAAAAGCGGCAAAACGTTGACAATGATGCCCTTGGCCAA
Organism: Balaenoptera borealis; assembly: GCF_965194805.1. Taxonomy (NCBI): domain Eukaryota; kingdom Metazoa; phylum Chordata; class Mammalia; order Artiodactyla; family Balaenopteridae; genus Balaenoptera; species Balaenoptera borealis. The sequence continues at coordinate 580,749 of NW_028123801.1, read as the reverse complement.
AAAGGGCGTATGCGTTTTTTCCTGAATATATTCAGGAAAAAACGCATACGCCCTTTTTGGCCAACCAAGCAACCTGGAAAGGCAAATCAGCGCTACAAAGAAGTCTCGCTTCCCATCGGTCAAAAGGGCCATGCTGAAAAAAGTGTCAAAACCAGAAATGCAGGACAGGCCATGGAGAAATGAGAGCCTTGCTACACTGATGGGCGGGATGTAAATTGCCAACAGCCACTCTGGAGAAGTGTACGGTGTGTCCTGAAACATCTGAAAAACACAGCTTAGAGAGCATAGGGCACTTCCACTCATGGGGGTATAAATTGGGAAAATGAAAAATCAGCAAGACACAAGCACCCCAAAGTTGAGGGCTGCTCTGTTGACAAGGACCTCCACTTCATTCCACCTTAAATATCCAAGGAAAGAGAAAAATGGATAAAGAAGTTGTGGTCCTTATGTACAATGGAATATCACTCAGCCATGAAATCAATGTCATAAGGTTAGTAGCAGCATGATGAGTGGATTTAGGTACGACGATTCTAACTGAAATAAGTCACACAGAAAAGGACACTTCTCATAAGGTATCACTTTTAGAGGGAATGTAAAAACCGTTACACTTGAACTGAATTACAAAACAGAACAGAGTCACACATGCAGAAAACAGACTATGGCTGCTTAACGGGAAAGGTGAGGTGGGGTGATACATAAAACAAGGGTATCAAATTAGCTCAGATACCGTTCCATAAACCCAATATGTAGTAGACAAGACCTACTCCTTGCTCAGAGAACTGGACTCAACACGCCCTATTCACCACACAAGAATATATCTGACTAGTAATAATCTTAAAACCTATGTATTGATATCTCTCTGTTAGTGTGTCAAGTGGGTGTAAAGCGACATAAACACAGCCGTGAAAAGCAGCTAAACCCCATTATGAAAATAAATTACTTTGAAAAACCCATGAAACAACGACAGTGAAAGAGACAGAAATTCTTACACAATGAGTTCAGGGGCTGTGATGCAACCTGGATTGACCATATCTAGACCCACAGCTGGATGAGACATAAGGGTGGACACTCTTGGGGCTGAGAGGTTTGGTGAGGTTGGGTGAGCAAACGCAGACCCTTTAAAGTAATACTGCGTGGTACCCATCGCATGGGTCCCAAATCTCCAGGTTCAAGGGCATCTTCCTACATCGAAAACATGCATGAGAAACCCAGAAGATGGTACACCGTGTGATGGGGAAAGGTTTCTAAAACGCACCTCATTTCTCATCTCCTTGTGCCCGGGTTCGCCATTCCAGCCGATTTACTAGCAATCTCCCTACTTGGAGCATCAGCACCTTTAACCTCCTGTTCCGTACAGGTTGCAATTTGTCCTGAGGATGAACGGGAAGACGGGGAACCAACGAGAGACTAGCTCTTGGTGTCGGGACAGGCACAGGTCACTCTATTTTCCCATCAGGAAGAAGAATTAACCACAGGCTCAGCCTGCCCCCCGGAACCAGAACAGGGCCTGAAGCCATCCTGCGCTTTTGCGGCCAGCTCCCAGAAAAGCGAGTTGTAAAATGGAGGTTCAGGGCACTGCAATTCACAAACATGCAGAGTTATAAATGATAACTCTCGTCCACAAATATATTGAGGGAAGGCAAAGAAGAGGATTTGAAATCAAGGCAGAATTGCAGGAAACAGATTTCAGGAGGTAGATACGAATCGCCTTTAAAGCACATGAAAAGCGGCAAAACGTTGACAATGATGCCCTTGGCCAAAAAGGGCGTATGCGTTTTTTCCTGAATATATTCAGGAAAAAACGCATACGCCCTTTTTGGCCAACCAAGCAACCTGGAAAGGCAAATCAGCGCTACAGAGAAGTCTTGCTTCCCATCGGTCAAAAGGGCCATGCTGAAAAAAGTGTCAAAACCAGAAATGCAGGACAGGCCATGGAGAAATGGGAGCCTTGCTACACTGATGGGCGGGATGTAAATTGCCAACAGCCACTCTGGAGAAGTGTACAGTGAGTCCTGAAACATCTAAAAAACAAAGCTTAGAGAGCATAGGGCACTTCCACTCATGGGGGTATAAATTGGGAAAATGAAAAATCAGCAAGACACAAGCACCCCAAAGTTGAGGGCTGCTCTGTTGACAAGGACCTCCACTTCATTCCACCTTAAATATCCAAGGAAAGAGAAAAATGGATAAAGAAGTTGTGGTCCTTATGTACAATGGAATATCACTCAGCCATGAAATCAATGTCAAAAGGTTAGTAGCAGCATGATGAGTGGATTTAGGTACGACGATTCTAAGTGAAATAAGTCACACAGAAAAGGACACTTCTCATAAGGTATCACTTTTAGAGGGAATGTAAAAACCGTTACACTTGAACTGAATTACAAAACAGAACAGAGTCACACATGCAGAAAACAGACTATGGCTGCTTAACGGGAAAGGTGAGGTGGGGTGATACATAAAACAAGGGTATCAAATTAGCTCAGATACCGTTCCATAAACCCAATATGTAATAGACAAGACCTACTCCTTGCTCAGAGAACTGGACTCAACACGCCGTATTCACCGCACAAGAATATATCTCACTAGTAATAATCTTAAAACCTATGTATTGATATCTCTCTGTTAGTGTGTCAAGTGGGTGTAAAGCGGCATAAACACAGCAGTGAAAAGCAGCTAAACCCCATTATGAAAATAAATTACTTTGAAAAACCCATGAAACAACGACAGTGAAAGAGACAGAAATTCTTACACAATGCGTTCAGGGGCTGTGATGCAACCTGGATTGACCATATCTAAACCCACAGCTGGATGAGACATAAGGGTGGACACTCTTGGGGCTGAGAGGTTTGGTGAGGTTGGGTGAGCAAACGCAGACCCTTTAAAGTAATACTGCGTGGTACCCATCGAATGGGTCCCAAATCTCCAGGTTCAAGGGCATCTTCCTACATCGAAAACATGCATGAGAAACCCAGAAGATAGTACACCGTGTGATGGGGAAAGGTTTCTAAAACGCACCTCATTTCTCATCTCCTTGTGCCCGGGTTCGCCATTCCAGCCGCTTTACTAGCAATCTCCCTACTTGGAAAATCAGCACCTTTAACCTCCTGTTCCGTACAGGTTGCAATTTGTCCTGAGGATGAACGGGAAGACGGGGAACCAACGAGAGACTAGCTCTTGGTGTTGGGACAGGCACAGGTCACTCTATTTTCCCATCAGGAAGAAGAATTAACCACAGGCTCAGCCTGCCCCCCGGAACCAGAACAGGGCCTGAAGCCATCCTGCGCTTTTGCGGCCAGCTCCCAAAAAAGCGAGTTGTAAAATGGAGGTCCAGGGCACTGCAATTCACAAACCTGCAGAGTTATAAATGATAACTCTCGTCCACAAATATATTGAGGGAAGGCAAAGAAGAGGATTTGAAATCAAGGCAGAATTGCACGAAACAGATTTCAGGAGGTAGATTCGAATCGCCTTTAAAGCACATGAAAAGCGGCAAAATGTTGACAATGATGCCCTTGGCCAAAAAGGGCGTATGCGTTTTTTCCTGAATATATTCAGGAAAAAACGCATACGCCCTTTTTGGCCAACCAAGCAACCTGGAAAGGCAAATCAGCGCTACAAAGAAGTCTCGCTTCCCATCGGTCAAAAGGGCCATGCTGAAAAAAGTGTCAAAACCAGAAATGCAGGACAGGCCATGGAGAAATGAGAGCCTTGCTACACTGATGGGCGGGATGTAAATTGCCAACAGCCACTCTGGAGAAGTGTACGGTGTGTCCTGAAACATCTGAAAAACACAGCTTAGAGAGCATAGGGCACTTCCACTCATGGGGGTATAAATTGGGAAAATGAAAAATCAGCAAGACACAAGCACCCCAAAGTTGAGGGCTGCTCTGTTGACAAGGACCTCCACTTCATTCCACCTTAAATATCCAAGGAAAGAGAAAAATGGATAAAGAAGTTGTGGTCCTTATGTACAATGGAATATCACTCAGCCATGAAATCAATGTCATAAGGTTAGTAGCAGCATGATGAGTGGATTTAGGTACGACGATTCTAACTGAAATAAGTCACACAGAAAAGGACACTTCTCATAAGGTATCACTTTTAGAGGGAATGTAAAAACCGTTACACTTGAACTGAATTACAAAACAGAACAGAGTCACACATGCAGAAAACAGACTATGGCTGCTTAACGGGAAAGGTGAGGTGGGGTGATACATAAAACAAGGGTATCAAATTAGCTCAGATACCGTTCCATAAACCCAATATGTAGTAGACAAGACCTACTCCTTGCTCAGAGAACTGGACTCAACACGCCCTATTCACCGCACAAGAATATATCTGACTAGTAATAATCTTAAAACCTATGTATTGATATCTCTCTGTTAGTGTGTCAAGTGGGTGTAAAGCGGCATAAACACAGCCGTGAAAAGCAGCTAAACCCCATTATGAAAATAAATTACTTTGAAAAACCCATGAAACAACGACAGTGAAAGAGACAGAAATTCTTACACAATGAGTTCAGGGGCTGTGATGCAACCTGGATTGACCATATCTAGACCCACAGCTGGATGAGACATAAGGGTGGACACTCTTGGGGCTGAGAGGTTTGGTGAGGTTGGGTGAGCAAACGCAGACCCTTTAAAGTAATACTGCGTGGTACCCATCGCATGGGTCCCAAATCTCCAGGTTCAAGGGCATCTTCCTACATCGAAAACATGCATGAGAAACCCAGAAGATGGTACACCGTGTGATGGGGAAAGGTTTCTAAAACGCACCTCATTTCTCATCTCCTTGTGCCCGGGTTCGCCATTCCAGCCGATTTACTAGCAATCTCCCTACTTGGAGCATCAGCACCTTTAACCTCCTGTTCTGTACAGGTTGCAATTTGTCCTGAGGATGAACGGGAAGACGGGGAACCAACGAGAGACTAGCTCTTGGTGTCGGGACAGGCACAGGTCACTCTATTTTCCCATCAGGAAGAAGAATTAACCACAGGCTCAGCCTGCCCCCCGGAACCAGAACAGGGCCTGAAGCCATCCTGCGCTTTTGCGGCCAGCTCCCAGAAAAGCGAGTTGTAAAATGGAGGTTCAGGGCACTGCAATTCACAAACCTGCAGAGTTATAAATGATAACTCTCGTCCACAAATATATTGAGGGAAGGCAAAGAAGAGGATTTGAAATCAAGGCAGAATTGCAGGAAACAGATTTCAGGAGGTAGATACGAATCGCCTTTAAAGCACATGAAAAGCGGCAAAACGTTGACAATGATGCCCTTGGCCAAAAAGGGCGTATGCGTTTTTTCCTGAATATATTCAGGAAAAAACGCATACGCCCTTTTTGGCCAACCAAGCAACCTGGAAAGGCAAATCAGCGCTACAGAGAAGTCTTGCTTCCCATCGGTCAAAAGGGCCATGCTGAAAAAAGTGTCAAAACCAGAAATGCAGGACAGGCCATGGAGAAATGGGAGCCTTGCTACACTGATGGGCGGGATGTAAATTGCCAACAGCCACTCTGTAGAAGTGTACAGTGAGTCCTGAAACATCTAAAAAACAAAGCTTAGAGAGCATAGGGCACTTCCACTCATGGGGGTATAAATTGGGAAAATTAAAAATCAGCAAAACACAAGCACCCCAAAGTTTAGGGCTGCTCTGTTGACAAGGACCTCCACTTCATTCCACCTTAAATATCCCAGGAAAGAGAAAAATGGATAAAGAAGTTGTGGTCCTTATGTACAATGGAATATCACTCAGCCATGAAATCAATGTCATAAGGTTAGTAGCAGCATGATGAGTGGATTTAGGTACGACGATTCTAAGTGAAATAAGTCACACAGAAAAGGACACTTCTCATAAGGTATCACTTTTAGAGGGAATGTAAAAACCGTTACACTTGAACTGAATTACAAAACAGAACAGAGTCACACATGCAGAAAACAGACTATGGCTGCTTAACGGGAAAGGTGAGGTGGGGTGATACATAAAACAAGGGTATCAAATTAGCTCAGATACCGTTCCATAAACCCAATATGTAATAGACAAGACCTACTCCTTGCTCAGAGAACTGGACTCAACACGCCGTATTCACCGCACAAGAATATATCTCACTAGTAATAATCTTAAAACCTATGTATTGATATCTCTCTGTTAGTGTGTCAAGTGGGTGTAAAGCGGCATAAACACAGCAGTGAAAAGCAGCTAAACCCCATTATGAAAATAAATTACTTTGAAAAAACCATGAAACAACGACAGTGAAAGAGAGAGAAATTCTTACACAATGCGTTCAGGGGCTGTGATGCAACCTGGATTGACCATATCTAAACCCACAGCTGGATGAGACATAAGGGTGGACACTCTTGGGGCTGAGAGGTTTGGTGAGGTTGGGTGAGCAAACGCAGACCCTTTAAAGTAATACTGCGTGGTACCCATCGAATGGGTCCCAAATCTCCAGGTTCAAGGGCATCTTCCTACATCGAAAACATGCATGAGAAACCCAGAAGATAGTACACCGTGTGATGGGGAAAGGTTTCTAAAACGCACCTCATTTCTCATCTCCTTGTGCCCGGGTTCGCCATTCCAGCCGCTTTACTAGCAATCTCCCTACTTGGAAAATCAGCACCTTTAACCTCCTGTTCCGTACAGGTTGCAATTTGTCCTGAGGATGAACGGGAAGACGGGGAACCAACGAGAGACTAGCTCTTGGTGTTGGGACAGGCACAGGTCACTCTATTTTCCCATCAGGAAGAAGAATTAACCACAGGCTCAGCCTGCCCCCCGGAACCAGAACAGGGCCTGAAGCCATCCTGCGCTTTTGCGGCCAGCTCCCAAAAAAGCGAGTTGTAAAATGGAGGTCCAGGGCACTGCAATTCACAAACCTGCAGAGTTATAAATGATAACTCTCGTCCACAAATATATTGAGGGAAGGCAAAGAAGAGGATTTGAAATCAAGGCAGAATTGCACGAAACAGATTTCAGGAGGTAGATTCGAATCGCCTTTAAAGCACATGAAAAGCGGCAAAATGTTGACAATGATGCCCTTGGCCAAAAAGGGCGTATGCGTTTTTTCCTGAATATATTCAGGAAAAAACGCATACGCCCTTTTTGGCCAACCAAGCAACCTGGAAAGGCAAATCAGCGCTACAAAGAAGTCTCGCTTCCCATCGGTCAAAAGGGCCATGCTGAAAAAAGTGTCAAAACCAGAAATGCAGGACAGGCCATGGAGAAATGAGAGCCTTGCTACACTGATGGGCGGGATGTAAATTGCCAACAGCCACTCTGGAGAAGTGTACGGTGTGTCCTGAAACATCTGAAAAACACAGCTTAGAGAGCATAGGGCACTTCCACTCATGGGGGTATAAATTGGGAAAATGAAAAATCAGCAAGACACAAGCACCCCAAAGTTGAGGGCTGCTCTGTTGACAAGGACCTCCACTTCATTCCACCTTAAATATCCAAGGAAAGAGAAAAATGGATAAAGAAGTTGTGGTCCTTATGTACAATGGAATATCACTCAGCCATGAAATCAATGTCATAAGGTTAGTAGCAGCATGATGAGTGGATTTAGGTACGACGATTCTAACTGAAATAAGTCACACAGAAAAGGACACTTCTCATAAGGTATCACTTTTAGAGGGAATGTAAAAACCGTTACACTTGAACTGAATTACAAAACAGAACAGAGTCACACATGCAGAAAACAGACTATGGCTGCTTAACGGGAAAGGTGAGGTGGGGTGATACATAAAACAAGGGTATCAAATTAGCTCAGATACCGTTCCATAAACCCAATATGTAGTAGACAAGACCTACTCCTTGCTCAGAGAACTGGACTCAACACGCCCTATTCACCGCACAAGAATATATCTGACTAGTAATAATCTTAAAACCTATGTATTGATATCTCTCTGTTAGTGTGTCAAGTGGGTGTAAAGCGGCATAAACACAGCCGTGAAAAGCAGCTAAACCCCATTATGAAAATAAATTACTTTGAAAAACCCATGAAACAACGACAGTGAAAGAGACAGAAATTCTTACACAATGAGTTCAGGGGCTGTGATGCAACCTGGATTGACCATATCTAGACCCACAGCTGGATGAGACATAAGGGTGGACACTCTTGGGGCTGAGAGGTTTGGTGAGGTTGGGTGAGCAAACGCAGACCCTTTAAAGTAATACTGCGTGGTACCCATCGCATGGGTCCCAAATCTCCAGGTTCAAGGGCATCTTCCTACATCGAAAACATGCATGAGAAACCCAGAAGATGGTACACCGTGTGATGGGGAAAGGTTTCTAAAACGCACCTCATTTCTCATCTCCTTGTGCCCGGGTTCGCCATTCCAGCCGATTTACTAGCAATCTCCCTACTTGGAGCATCAGCACCTTTAACCTCCTGTTCCGTACAGGTTGCAATTTGTCCTGAGGATGAACGGGAAGACGGGGAACCAACGAGAGACTAGCTCTTGGTGTCGGGACAGGCACAGGTCACTCTATTTTCCCATCAGGAAGAAGAATTAACCACAGGCTCAGCCTGCCCCCCGGAACCAGAACAGGGCCTGAAGCCATCCTGCGCTTTTGCGGCCAGCTCCCAGAAAAGCGAGTTGTAAAATGGAGGTTCAGGGCACTGCAATTCACAAACCTGCAGAGTTATAAATGATAACTCTCGTCCACAAATATATTGAGGGAAGGCAAAGAAGAGGATTTGAAATCAAGGCAGAATTGCAGGAAACAGATTTCAGGAGGTAGATACGAATCGCCTTTAAAGCACATGAAAAGCGGCAAAACGTTGACAATGATGCCCTTGGCCAAAAAGGGCGTATGCGTTTTTTCCTGAATATATTCAGGAAAAAACGCATACGCCCTTTTTGGCCAACCAAGCAACCTGGAAAGGCAAATCAGCGCTACAGAGAAGTCTTGCTTCCCATCGGTCAAAAGGGCCATGCTGAAAAAAGTGTCAAAACCAGAAATGCAGGACAGGCCATGGAGAAATGGGAGCCTTGCTACACTGATGGGCGGGATGTAAATTGCCAACAGCCACTCTGTAGAAGTGTACAGTGAGTCCTGAAACATCTAAAAAACAAAGCTTAGAGAGCATAGGGCACTTCCACTCATGGGGGTATAAATTGGGAAAATTAAAAATCAGCAAAACACAAGCACCCCAAAGTTTAGGGCTGCTCTGTTGACAAGGACCTCCACTTCATTCCACCTTAAATATCCCAGGAAAGAGAAAAATGGATAAAGAAGTTGTGGTCCTTATGTACAATGGAATATCACTCAGCCATGAAATCAATGTCATAAGGTTAGTAGCAGCATGATGAGTGGATTTAGGTACGACGATTCTAAGTGAAATAAGTCACACAGAAAAGGACACTTCTCATAAGGTATCACTTTTAGAGGGAATGTAAAAACCGTTACACTTGAACTGAATTACAAAACAGAACAGAGTCACACATGCAGAAAACAGACTATGGCTGCTTAACGGGAAAGGTGAGGTGGGGTGATACATAAAACAAGGGTATCAAATTAGCTCAGATACCGTTCCATAAACCCAATATGTAATAGACAAGACCTACTCCTTGCTCAGAGAACTGGACTCAACACGCCCTATTCACCGCACAAGAATATATCTGACTAGTAATAATCTTAAAACCTATGTATTGATATCTCTCTGTTAGTGTGTCAAGTGGGTGTAAAGCGGCATAAACACAGCAGTGAAAAGCAGCTAAACCCCATTATGAAAATAAATTACTTTGAAAAACCCATGAAACAACGACAGTGAAAGAGAGAGAAATTCTTACACAATGCGTTCAGGGGCTGTGATGCAACCTGGATTAACCATATCTAAACCCACAGCTGGATGAGACATAAGGGTGGACACTCTTGGGGCTGAGAGGTTTGGTGAGGTTGGGTGAGCAAACGCAGACCCTTTAAAGTAATACTGCGTGGTACCCATCGAATGGGTCCCAAATCTCCAGGTTCAAGGGCATCTTCCTACATCGAAAACATGCATGAGAAACCCAGAAGATGGTACACCGTGTGATGGGGAAAGGTTTCTAAAACGCACCTCATTTCTCATCTCCTTGTGCCCGGGTTCGCCATTCCAGCCGCTTTACTAGCAATCTCCCTACTTGGAAAATCAGCACCTTTAACCTCCTGTTCCGTACAGGTTGCAATTTGTCCTGAGGATGAACGGGAAGACGGGGAACCAACGAGAGACTAGCTCTTGGTGTTGGGACAGGCACAGGTCACTCTATTTTCCCATCAGGAAGAAGAATTAACCACAGGCTCAGCCTGCCCCCCGGAACCAGAACAGGGCCTGAAGCCATCCTGCGCTTTTGCGGCCAGCTCCCAAAAAAGCGAGTTGTAAAATGGAGGTCCAGGGCACTGCAATTCACAAACCTGCAGAGTTATAAATGATAACTCTCGTCCACAAATATATTGAGGGAAGGCAAAGAAGAGGATTTGAAATCAAGGCAGAATTGCACGAAACAGATTTCAGGAGGTAGATTCGAATCGCCTTTAAAGCACATGAAAAGCGGCAAAACGTTGACAATGATGCCCTTGGCCAAAAAGGGCGTATGCGTTTTTTCCTGAATATATTCAGGAAAAAACGCATACGCCCTTTTTGGCCAACCAAGCAACCTGGAAAGGCAAATCAGCGCTACAAAGAAGTCTCGCTTCCCATCGGTCAAAAGGGCCATGCTGAAAAAAGTGTCAAAACCAGAAATGCAGGACAGGCCATGGAGAAATGAGAGCCTTGCTACACTGATGGGCGGGATGTAAATTGCCAACAGCCACTCTGGAGAAGTGTACGGTGTGTCCTGAAACATCTGAAAAACACAGCTTAGAGAGCATAGGGCACTTCCACTCATGGGGGTATAAATTGGGAAAATGAAAAATCAGCAAGACACAAGCACCCCAAAGTTGAGGGCTGCTCTGTTGACAAGGACCTCCACTTCATTCCACCTTAAATATCCAAGGAAAGAGAAAAATGGATAAAGAAGTTGTGGTCCTTATGTACAATGGAATATCACTCAGCCATGAAATCAATGTCATAAGGTTAGTAGCAGCATGATGAGTGGATTTAGGTACGACGATTCTAACTGAAATAAGTCACACAGAAAAGGACACTTCTCATAAGGTATCACTTTTAGAGGGAATGTAAAAACCGTTACACTTGAACTGAATTACAAAACAGAACAGAGTCACACATGCAGAAAACACACTATGGCTGCTTAACGGGAAAGGTGAGGTGGGGTGATACATAAAACAAGGGTATCAAATTAGCTCAGATACCGTTCCATAAACCCAATATGTAGTAGACAAGACCTACTCCTTGCTCAGAGAACTGGACTCAACACGCCCTATTCACCACACAAGAATATATCTGACTAGTAATAATCTTAAAACCTATGTATTGATATCTCTCTGTTAGTGTGTCAAGTGGGTGTAAAGCGGCATAAACAGAGCCGTGAAAAGCAGCTAAACCCCATTATGAAAATAAATTACTTTGAAAAACCCATGAAACAACGACAGTGAAAGAGACAGAAATTCTTACACAATGAGTTCAGGGGCTGTGATGCAACCTGGATTGACCATATCTAGACCCACAGCTGGATGAGACATAAGGGTGGACACTCTTGGGGCTGAGAGGTTTGGTGAGGTTGGGTGAGCAAACGCAGACCCTTTAAATTAATACTGCGTGGTACCCATCGCATGGGTCCCAAATCTCCAGGTTCAAGGGCATCTTCCTACATCGAAAACATGCATGAGAAACCCAGAAGATGGTACACCGTGTGATGGGGAAAGGTTTCTAAAACGCACCTCATTTCTCATCTCCTTGTGCCCGGGTTCGCCATTCCAGCCGATTTACTAGCAATCTCCCTACTTGGAGCATCAGCACCTTTAACCTCCTGTTCCGTACAGGTTGCAATTTGTCCTGAGGATGAACGGGAAGACGGGGAACCAACGAGAGACTAGCTCTTGGTGTCGGGACAGGCACAGGTCACTCTATTTTCCCATCAGGAAGAAGAATTAACCACAGGCTCAGCCTGCCCCCCGGAACCAGAACAGGGCCTGAAGCCATCCTGCGCTTTTGCGGCCAGCTCCCAGAAAAGCGAGTTGTAAAATGGAGGTTCAGGGCACTGCAATTCACAAACCTGCAGAGTTATAAATGATAACTCTCGTCCACAAATATATTGAGGGAAGGCAAAGAAGAGGATTTGAAATCAAGGCAGAATTGCAGGAAACAGATTTCAGGAGGTAGATACGAATCGCCTTTAAAGCACATGAAAAGCGGCAAAACGTTGACAATGATGCCCTTGGCCAAAAAGGGCGTATGCGTTTTTTCCTGAATATATTCAGGAAAAAACGCATACGCCCTTTTTGGCCAACCAAGCAACCTGGAAAGGCAAATCAGCGCTACAGAGAAGTCTTGCTTCCCATCGGTCAAAAGGGCCATGCTGAAAAAAGTGTCAAAACCAGAAATGCAGGACAGGCCATGGAGAAATGGGAGCCTTGCTACACTGATGGGCGGGATGTAAATTGCCAACAGCCACTCTGTAGAAGTGTACAGTGAGTCCTGAAACATCTAAAAAACAAAGCTTAGAGAGCATAGGGCACTTCCACTCATGGGGGTATAAATTGGGAAAATTAAAAATCAGCAAGACACAAGCACCCCAAAGTTGAGGGCTGCTCTGTTGACAAGGACCTCCACTTCATTCCACCTTAAATATCCAAGGAAAGAGAAAAATGGATAAAGAAGTTGTGGTCCTTATGTACAATGGAATATCACTCAGCCATGAAATCAATGTCATAAGGTTAGTAGCAGCATGATGAGTGGATTTAGGTACGACGATTCTAAGTGAAATAAGTCACACAGAAAAGGACACTTCTCATAAGGTATCACTTTTAGAGGGAATGTAAAAACCGTTACACTTGAACTGAATTACAAAACAGAACAGAGTCACACATGCAGAAAACAGACTATGGCTGCTTAACGGGAAAGGTGAGGTGGGGTGATACATAAAACAAGGGTATCAAATTAGCTCAGATACCGTTCCATAAACCCAATATGTAATAGACAAGACCTACTCCTTGCTCAGAGAACTGGACTCAACACGCCCTATTCACCGCACAAGAATATATCTGACTAGTAATAATCTTAAAACCTATGTATTGATATCTCTCTGTTAGTGTGTCAAGTGGGTGTAAAGCGGCATAAACACAGCAGTGAAAAGCAGCTAAACCCCATTATGAAAATAAATTACTTTGAAAAACCCATGAAACAACGACAGTGAAAGAGAGAGAAATTCTTACACAATGCGTTCAGGGGCTGTGATGCAACCTGGATTGACCATATCTAAACCCACAGCTGGATGAGACATAAGGGTGGACACTCTTGGGGCTGAGAGGTTTGGTGAGGTTGGGTGAGCAAACGCAGACCCTTTAAAGTAATACTGCGTGGTACCCATCGAATGGGTCCCAAATCTCCAGGTTCAAGGGCATCTTCCTACATCGAAAACATGCATGAGAAACCCAGAAGATAGTACACCGTGTGATGGGGAAAGGTTTCTAAAACGCACCTCATTTCTCATCTCCTTGTGCCCGGGTTCGCCATTCCAGCCGCTTTACTAGCAATCTCCCTACTTGGAAAATCAGCACCTTTAACCTCCTGTTCCGTACAGGTTGCAATTTGTCCTGAGGATGAACGGGAAGACGGGGAACCAACGAGAGACTAGCTCTTGGTGTTGGGACAGGCACAGGTCACTCTATTTTCCCATCAGGAAGAAGAATTAACCACAGGCTCAGCCTGCCCCCCGGAACCAGAACAGGGCCTGAAGCCATCCTGCGCTTTTGCGGCCAGCTCCCAAAAAAGCGAGTTGTAAAATGGAGGTCCAGGGCACTGCAATTCACAAACCTGCAGAGTTATAAATGATAACTCTCGTCCACAAATATATTGAGGGAAGGCAAAGAAGAGGATTTGAAATCAAGGCAGAATTGCACGAAACAGATTTCAGGAGGTAGATTCGAATCGCCTTTAAAGCACATGAAAAGCGGCAAAACGTTGACAATGATGCCCTTGGCCAAAAAGGGCGTATGCGTTTTTTCCTGAATATATTCAGGAAAAAACGCATACGCCCTTTTTGGCCAACCAAGCAACCTGGAAAGGCAAATCAGCGCTACAAAGAAGTCTCGCTTCCCATCGGTCAAAAGGGCCATGCTGAAAAAAGTGTCAAAACCAGAAATGCAGGACAGGCCATGGAGAAATGAGAGCCTTGCTACACTGATGGGCGGGATGTAAATTGCCAACAGCCACTCTGGAGAAGTGTACGGTGTGTCCTGAAACATCTGAAAAACACAGCTTAGAGAGCATAGGGCACTTCCACTCATGGGGGTATAAATTGGGAAAATGAAAAATCAGCAAGACACAAGCACCCCAAAGTTGAGGGCTGCTCTGTTGACAAGGACCTCCACTTCATTCCACCTTAAATATCCAAGGAAAGAGAAAAATGGATAAAGAAGTTGTGGTCCTTATGTACAATGGAATATCACTCAGCCATGAAATCAATGTCATAAGGTTAGTAGCAGCATGATGAGTGGATTTAGGTACGACGATTCTAAGTGAAATAAGTCACACAGAAAAGGACACTTCTCATAAGGTATCACTTTTAGAGGGAATGTAAAAACCGTTACACTTGAACTGAATTACAAAACAGAACAGAGTCACACATGCAGAAAACAGACTATGGCTGCTTAACGGGAAAGGTGAGGTGGGGTGATACATAAAACAAGGGTATCAAATTAGCTCAGATACCGTTCCATAAACCCAATATGTAGTAGACAAGACCTACTCCTTGCTCAGAGAACTGGACTCAACACGCCCTATTCACCACACAAGAATATATCTGACTAGTAATAATCTTAAAACCTATGTATTGATATCTCTCTGTTAGTGTGTCAAGTGGGTGTAAAGCGGCATAAACACAGCCGTGAAAAGCAGCTAAACCCCATTATGAAAATAAATTACTTTGAAAAACCCATGAAACAACGACAGTGAAAGAGACAGAAATTCTTACACAATGAGTTCAGGGGCTGTGATGCAACCTGGATTGACCATATCTAGACCCACAGCTGGATGAGACATAAGGGTGGACACTCTTGGGGCTGAGAGGTTTGGTGAGGTTGGGTGAGCAAACGCAGACCCTTTAAAGTAATACTGCGTGGTACCCATCGCATGGGTCCCAAATCTCCAGGTTCAAGGGCATCTTCCTACATCGAAAACATGCATGAGAAACCCAGAAGATGGTACACCGTGTGATGGGGAAAGGTTTCTAAAACGCACCTCATTTCTCATCTCCTTGTGCCCGGGTTCGCCATTCCAGCCGATTTACTAGCAATCTCCCTACTTGGAGCATCAGCACCTTTAACCTCCTGTTCCGTACAGGTTGCAATTTGTCCTGAGGATGAACGGGAAGACGGGGAACCAACGAGAGACTAGCTCTTGGTGTCGGGACAGGCACAGGTCACTCTATTTTCCCATCAGGAAGAAGAATTAACCACAGGCTCAGCCTGCCCCCCGGAACCAGAACAGGGCCTGAAGCCATCCTGCGCTTTTGCGGCCAGCTCCCAGAAAAGCGAGTTGTAAAATGGAGGTCCAGGGCACTGCAATTCACAAACCTGCAGAGTTATAAATGATAACTCTCGTCCACAAATATATTGAGGGAAGGCAAAGAAGAGGATTTGAAATCAAGGCAGAATTGCACGAAACAGATTTCAGGAGGTAGATTCGAATCGCCTTTAAAGCACATGAAAAGCGGCAAAATGTTGACAATGATGCCCTTGGCCAAAAAGGGCGTATGCGTTTTTTCCTGAATATATTCAGGAAAAAACGCATACGCCCTTTTTGGCCAACCAAGCAACCTGGAAAGGCAAATCAGCGCTACAAAGAAGTCTCGCTTCCCATCGGTCAAAAGGGCCATGCTGAAAAAAGTGTCAAAACCAGAAATGCAGGACAGGCCATGGAGAAATGAGAGCCTTGCTACACTGATGGGCGGGATGTAAATTGCCAACAGCCACTCTGGAGAAGTGTACGGTGTGTCCTGAAACATCTGAAAAACACAGCTTAGAGAGCATAGGGCACTTCCACTCATGGGGGTATAAATTGGGAAAATGAAAAATCAGCAAGACACAAGCACCCCAAAGTTGAGGGCTGCTCTGTTGACAAGGACCTCCACTTCATTCCACCTTAAATATCCAAGGAAAGAGAAAAATGGATAAAGAAGTTGTGGTCCTTATGTACAATGGAATATCACTCAGCCATGAAATCAATGTCATAAGGTTAGTAGCAGCATGATGAGTGGATTTAGGTACGACGATTCTAACTGAAATAAGTCACACAGAAAAGGACACTTCTCATAAGGTATCACTTTTAGAGGGAATGTAAAAACCGTTACACTTGAACTGAATTACAAAACAGAACAGAGTCACACATGCAGAAAACAGACTATGGCTGCTTAACGGGAAAGGTGAGGTGGGGTGATACATAAAACAAGGGTATCAAATTAGCTCAGATACCGTTCCATAAACCCAATATGTAGTAGACAAGACCTACTCCTTGCTCAGAGAACTGGACTCAACACGCCCTATTCACCGCACAAGAATATATCTGACTAGTAATAATCTTAAAACCTATGTATTGATATCTCTCTGTTAGTGTGTCAAGTGGGTGTAAAGCGGCATAAACACAGCCGTGAAAAGCAGCTAAACCCCATTATGAAAATAAATTACTTTGAAAAACCCATGAAACAACGACAGTGAAAGAGACAGAAATTCTTACACAATGAGTTCAGGGGCTGTGATGCAACCTGGATTGACCATATCTAGACCCACAGCTGGATGAGACATAAGGGTGGACACTCTTGGGGCTGAGAGGTTTGGTGAGGTTGGGTGAGCAAACGCAGACCCTTTAAAGTAATACTGCGTGGTACCCATCGCATGGGTCCCAAATCTCCAGGTTCAAGGGCATCTTCCTACATCGAAAACATGCATGAGAAACCCAGAAGATGGTACACCGTGTGATGGGGAAAGGTTTCTAAAACGCACCTCATTTCTCATCTCCTTGTGCCCGGGTTCGCCATTCCAGCCGATTTACTAGCAATCTCCCTACTTGGAGCATCAGCACCTTTAACCTCCTGTTCCGTACAGGTTGCAATTTGTCCTGAGGATGAACGGGAAGACGGGGAACCAACGAGAGACTAGCTCTTGGTGTCGGGACAGGCACAGGTCACTCTATTTTCCCATCAGGAAGAAGAATTAACCACAGGCTCAGCCTGCCCCCCGGAACCAGAACAGGGCCTGAAGCCATCCTGCGCTTTTGCGGCCAGCTCCCAGAAAAGCGAGTTGTAAAATGGAGGTTCAGGGCACTGCAATTCACAAACCTGCAGAGTTATAAATGATAACTCTCGTCCACAAATATATTGAGGGAAGGCAAAGAAGAGGATTTGAAATCAAGGCAGAATTGCAGGAAACAGATTTCAGGAGGTAGATACGAATCGCCTTTAAAGCACATGAAAAGCGGCAAAACGTTGACAATGATGCCCTTGGCCAAAAAGGGCGTATGCGTTTTTTCCTGAATATATTCAGGAAAAAACGCATACGCCCTTTTTGGCCAACCAAGCAACCTGGAAAGGCAAATCAGCGCTACAGAGAAGTCTTGCTTCCCATCGGTCAAAAGGGCCATGCTGAAAAAAGTGTCAAAACCAGAAATGCAGGACAGGCCATGGAGAAATGGGAGCCTTGCTACACTGATGGGCGGGATGTAAATTGCCAACAGCCACTCTGTAGAAGTGTACAGTGAGTCCTGAAACATCTAAAAAACAAAGCTTAGAGAGCATAGGGCACTTCCACTCATGGGGGTATAAATTGGGAAAATTAAAAATCAGCAAGACACAAGCACCCCAAAGTTGAGGGCTGCTCTGTTGACAAGGACCTCCACTTCATTCCACCTTAAATATCCAAGGAAAGAGAAAAATGGATAAAGAAGTTGTGGTCCTTATGTACAATGGAATATCACTCAGCCATGAAATCAATGTCATAAGGTTAGTAGCAGCATGATGAGTGGATTTAGGTACGACGATTCTAAGTGAAATAAGTCACACAGAAAAGGACACTTCTCATAAGGTATCACTTTTAGAGGGAATGTAAAAACCGTTACACTTGAACTGAATTACAAAACAGAACAGAGTCACACATGCAGAAAACAGACTATGGCTGCTTAACGGGAAAGGTGAGGTGGGGTGATACATAAAACAAGGGTATCAAATTAGCTCAGATACCGTTCCATAAACCCAATATGTAATAGACAAGACCTACTCCTTGCTCAGAGAACTGGACTCAACACGCCGTATTCACCGCACAAGAATATATCTCACTAGTAATAATCTTAAAACCTATGTATTGATATCTCTCTGTTAGTGTGTCAAGTGGGTGTAAAGCGGCATAAACACAGCAGTGAAAAGCAGCTAAACCCCATTATGAAAATAAATTACTTTGAAAAAACCATGAAACAACGACAGTGAAAGAGAGAGAAATTCTTACACAATGCGTTCAGGGGCTGTGATGCAACCTGGATTGACCATATCTAAACCCACAGCTGGATGAGACATAAGGGTGGACACTCTTGGGGCTGAGAGGTTTGGTGAGGTTGGGTGAGCAAACGCAGACCCTTTAAAGTAATACTGCGTGGTACCCATCGAATGGGTCCCAAATCTCCAGGTTCAAGGGCATCTTCCTACATCGAAAACATGCATGAGAAACCCAGAAGATAGTACACCGTGTGATGGGGAAAGGTTTCTAAAACGCACCTCATTTCTCATCTCCTTGTGCCCGGGTTCGCCATTCCAGCCGCTTTACTAGCAATCTCCCTACTTGGAAAATCAGCACCTTTAACCTCCTGTTCCGTACAGGTTGCAATTTGTCCTGAGGATGAACGGGAAGACGGGGAACCAACGAGAGACTAGCTCTTGGTGTTGGGACAGGCACAGGTCACTCTATTTTCCCATCAGGAAGAAGAATTAACCACAGGCTCAGCCTGCCCCCCGGAACCAGAACAGGGCCTGAAGCCATCCTGCGCTTTTGCGGCCAGCTCCCAAAAAAGCGAGTTGTAAAATGGAGGTCCAGGGCACTGCAATTCACAAACCTGCAGAGTTATAAATGATAACTCTCGTCCACAAATATATTGAGGGAAGGCAAAGAAGAGGATTTGAAATCAAGGCAGAATTGCACGAAACAGATTTCAGGAGGTAGATTCGAATCGCCTTTAAAGCACATGAAAAGCGGCAAAATGTTGACAATGATGCCCTTGGCCAAAAAGGGCGTATGCGTTTTTTCCTGAATATATTCAGGAAAAAACGCATACGCCCTTTTTGGCCAACCAAGCAACCTGGAAAGGCAAATCAGCGCTACAAAGAAGTCTCGCTTCCCATCGGTCAAAAGGGCCATGCTGAAAAAAGTGTCAAAACCAGAAATGCAGGACAGGCCATGGAGAAATGAGAGCCTTGCTACACTGATGGGCGGGATGTAAATTGCCAACAGCCACTCTGGAGAAGTGTACGGTGTGTCCTGAAACATCTGAAAAACACAGCTTAGAGAGCATAGGGCACTTCCACTCATGGGGGTATAAATTGGGAAAATGAAAAATCAGCAAGACACAAGCACCCCAAAGTTGAGGGCTGCTCTGTTGACAAGGACCTCCACTTCATTCCACCTTAAATATCCAAGGAAAGAGAAAAATGGATAAAGAAGTTGTGGTCCTTATGTACAATGGAATATCACTCAGCCATGAAATCAATGTCATAAGGTTAGTAGCAGCATGATGAGTGGATTTAGGTACGACGATTCTAACTGAAATAAGTCACACAGAAAAGGACACTTCTCATAAGGTATCACTTTTAGAGGGAATGTAAAAACCGTTACACTTGAACTGAATTACAAAACAGAACAGAGTCACACATGCAGAAAACAGACTATGGCTGCTTAACGGGAAAGGTGAGGTGGGGTGATACATAAAACAAGGGTATCAAATTAGCTCAGATACCGTTCCATAAACCCAATATGTAGTAGACAAGACCTACTCCTTGCTCAGAGAACTGGACTCAACACGCCCTATTCACCGCACAAGAATATATCTGACTAGTAATAATCTTAAAACCTATGTATTGATATCTCTCTGTTAGTGTGTCAAGTGGGTGTAAAGCGGCATAAACACAGCCGTGAAAAGCAGCTAAACCCCATTATGAAAATAAATTACTTTGAAAAACCCATGAAACAACGACAGTGAAAGAGACAGAAATTCTTACACAATGAGTTCAGGGGCTGTGATGCAACCTGGATTGACCATATCTAGACCCACAGCTGGATGAGACATAAGGGTGGACACTCTTGGGGCTGAGAGGTTTGGTGAGGTTGGGTGAGCAAACGCAGACCCTTTAAAGTAATACTGCGTGGTACCCATCGCATGGGTCCCAAATCTCCAGGTTCAAGGGCATCTTCCTACATCGAAAACATGCATGAGAAACCCAGAAGATGGTACACCGTGTGATGGGGAAAGGTTTCTAAAACGCACCTCATTTCTCATCTCCTTGTGCCCGGGTTCGCCATTCCAGCCGATTTACTAGCAATCTCCCTACTTGGAGCATCAGCACCTTTAACCTCCTGTTCCGTACAGGTTGCAATTTGTCCTGAGGATGAACGGGAAGACGGGGAACCAACGAGAGACTAGCTCTTGGTGTCGGGACAGGCACAGGTCACTCTATTTTCCCATCAGGAAGAAGAATTAACCACAGGCTCAGCCTGCCCCCCGGAACCAGAACAGGGCCTGAAGCCATCCTGCGCTTTTGCGGCCAGCTCCCAGAAAAGCGAGTTGTAAAATGGAGGTTCAGGGCACTGCAATTCACAAACCTGCAGAGTTATAAATGATAACTCTCGTCCACAAATATATTGAGGGAAGGCAAAGAAGAGGATTTGAAATCAAGGCAGAATTGCAGGAAACAGATTTCAGGAGGTAGATACGAATCGCCTTTAAAGCACATGAAAAGCGGCAAAACGTTGACAATGATGCCCTTGGCCAAAAAGGGCGTATGCGTTTTTTCCTGAATATATTCAGGAAAAAACGCATACGCCCTTTTTGGCCAACCAAGCAACCTGGAAAGGCAAATCAGCGCTACAGAGAAGTCTTGCTTCCCATCGGTCAAAAGGGCCATGCTGAAAAAAGTGTCAAAACCAGAAATGCAGGACAGGCCATGGAGAAATGGGAGCCTTGCTACACTGATGGGCGGGATGTAAATTGCCAACAGCCACTCTGTAGAAGTGTACAGTGAGTCCTGAAACATCTAAAAAACAAAGCTTAGAGAGCATAGGGCACTTCCACTCATGGGGGTATAAATTGGGAAAATTAAAAATCAGCAAAACACAAGCACCCCAAAGTTGAGGGCTGCTCTGTTGACAAGGACCTCCACTTCATTCCACCTTAAATATCCCAGGAAAGAGAAAAATGGATAAAGAAGTTGTGGTCCTTATGTACAATGGAATATCACTCAGCCATGAAATCAATGTCATAAGGTTAGTAGCAGCATGATGAGTGGATTTAGGTACGACGATTCTAAGTGAAATAAGTCACACAGAAAAGGACACTTCTCATAAGGTATCACTTTTAGAGGGAATGTAAAAACCGTTACACTTGAACTGAATTACAAAACAGAACAGAGTCACACATGCAGAAAACAGACTATGGCTGCTTAACGGGAAAGGTGAGGTGGGGTGATACATAAAACAAGGGTATCAAATTAGCTCAGATACCGTTCCATAAACCCAATATGTAATAGACAAGACCTACTCCTTGCTCAGAGAACTGGACTCAACACGCCCTATTCACCGCACAAGAATATATCTGACTAGTAATAATCTTAAAACCTATGTATTGATATCTCTCTGTTAGTGTGTCAAGTGGGTGTAAAGCGGCATAAACACAGCAGTGAAAAGCAGCTAAACCCCATTATGAAAATAAATTACTTTGAAAAACCCATGAAACAACGACAGTGAAAGAGAGAGAAATTCTTACACAATGCGTTCAGGGGCTGTGATGCAACCTGGATTGACCATATCTAAACCCACAGCTGGATGAGACATAAGGGTGGACACTCTTGGGGCTGAGAGGTTTGGTGAGGTTGGGTGAGCAAACGCAGACCCTTTAAAGTAATACTGCGTGGTACCCATCGAATGGGTCCCAAATCTCCAGGTTCAAGGGCATCTTCCTACATCGAAAACATGCATGAGAAACCCAGAAGATAGTACACCGTGTGATGGGGAAAGGTTTCTAAAACGCACCTCATTTCTCATCTCCTTGTGCCCGGGTTCGCCATTCCAGCCGCTTTACTAGCAATCTCCCTACTTGGAAAATCAGCACCTTTAACCTCCTGTTCCGTACAGGTTGCAATTTGTCCTGAGGATGAACGGGAAGACGGGGAACCAACGAGAGACTAGCTCTTGGTGTTGGGACAGGCACAGGTCACTCTATTTTCCCATCAGGAAGAAGAATTAACCACAGGCTCAGCCTGCCCCCCGGAACCAGAACAGGGCCTGAAGCCATCCTGCGCTTTTGCGGCCAGCTCCCAAAAAAGCGAGTTGTAAAATGGAGGTCCAGGGCACTGCAATTCACAAACCTGCAGAGTTATAAATGATAACTCTCGTCCACAAATATATTGAGGGAAGGCAAAGAAGAGGATTTGAAATCAAGGCAGAATTGCACGAAACAGATTTCAGGAGGTAGATTCGAATCGCCTTTAAAGCACATGAAAAGCGGCAAAACGTTGACAATGATGCCCTTGGCCAAAAAGGGCGTATGCGTTTTTTCCTGAATATATTCAGGAAAAAACGCATACGCCCTTTTTGGCCAACCAAGCAACCTGGAAAGGCAAATCAGCGCTACAAAGAAGTCTCGCTTCCCATCGGTCAAAAGGGCCATGCTGAAAAAAGTGTCAAAACCAGAAATGCAGGACAGGCCATGGAGAAATGAGAGCCTTGCTACACTGATGGGCGGGATGTAAATTGCCAACAGCCACTCTGGAGAAGTGTACGGTGTGTCCTGAAACATCTGAAAAACACAGCTTAGAGAGCATAGGGCACTTCCACTCATGGGGGTATAAATTGGGAAAATGAAAAATCAGCAAGACACAAGCACCCCAAAGTTGAGGGCTGCTCTGTTGACAAGGACCTCCACTTCATTCCACCTTAAATATCCAAGGAAAGAGAAAAATGGATAAAGAAGTTGTGGTCCTTATGTACAATGGAATATCACTCAGCCATGAAATCAATGTCATAAGGTTAGTAGCAGCATGATGAGTGGATTTAGGTACGACGATTCTAAGTGAAATAAGTCACACAGAAAAGGACACTTCTCATAAGGTATCACTTTTAGAGGGAATGTAAAAACCGTTACACTTGAACTGAATTACAAAACAGAACAGAGTCACACATGCAGAAAACAGACTATGGCTGCTTAACGGGAAAGGTGAGGTGGGGTGATACATAAAACAAGGGTATCAAATTAGCTCAGATACCGTTCCATAAACCCAATATGTAGTAGACAAGACCTACTCCTTGCTCAGAGAACTGGACTCAACACGCCCTATTCACCACACAAGAATATATCTGACTAGTAATAATCTTAAAACCTATGTATTGATATCTCTCTGTTAGTGTGTCAAGTGGGTGTAAAGCGGCATAAACACAGCCGTGAAAAGCAGCTAAACCCCATTATGAAAATAAATTACTTTGAAAAACCCATGAAACAACGACAGTGAAAGAGACAGAAATTCTTACACAATGCGTTCAGGGGCTGTGATGCAACCTGGATTGACCATATCTAGACCCACAGCTGGATGAGACATAAGGGTGGACACTCTTGGGGCTGAGAGGTTTGGTGAGGTTGGGTGAGCAAACGCAGACCCTTTAAAGTAATACTGCGTGGTACCCATCGCATGGGTCCCAAATCTCCAGGTTCAAGGGCATCTTCCTACATCGAAAACATGCATGAGAAACCCAGAAGATGGTACACCGTGTGATGGGGAAAGGTTTCTAAAACGCACCTCATTTCTCATCTCCTTGTGCCCGGGTTCGCCATTCCAGCCGATTTACTAGCAATCTCCCTACTTGGAGCATCAGCACCTTTAACCTCCTGTTCCGTACAGGTTGCAATTTGTCCTGAGGATGAACGGGAAGACGGGGAACCAACGAGAGACTAGCTCTTGGTGTCGGGACAGGCACAGGTCACTCTATTTTCCCATCAGGAAGAAGAATTAACCACAGGCTCAGCCTGCCCCCCGGAACCAGAACAGGGCCTGAAGCCATCCTGCGCTTTTGCGGCCAGCTCCCAGAAAAGCGAGTTGTAAAATGGAGGTTCAGGGCACTGCAATTCACAAACCTGCAGAGTTATAAATGATAACTCTCGTCCACAAATATATTGAGGGAAGGCAAAGAAGAGGATTTGAAATCAAGGCAGAATTGCAGGAAACAGATTTCAGGAGGTAGATACGAATCGCCTTTAAAGCACATGAAAAGCGGCAAAACGTTGACAATGATGCCCTTGGCCAAAAAGGGCGTATGCGTTTTTTCCTGAATATATTCAGGAAAAAACGCATACGCCCTTTTTGGCCAACCAAGCAACCTGGAAAGGCAAATCAGCGCTACAGAGAAGTCTTGCTTCCCATCGGTCAAAAGGGCCATGCTGAAAAAAGTGTCAAAACCAGAAATGCAGGACAGGCCATGGAGAAATGGGAGCCTTGCTACACTGATGGGCGGGATGTAAATTGCCAACAGCCACTCTGTAGAAGTGTACAGTGAGTCCTGAAACATCTAAAAAACAAAGCTTAGAGAGCATAGGGCACTTCCACTCATGGGGGTATAAATTGGGAAAATTAAAAATCAGCAAGACACAAGCACCCCAAAGTTGAGGGCTGCTCTGTTGACAAGGACCTCCACTTCATTCCACCTTAAATATCCAAGGAAAGAGAAAAATGGATAAAGAAGTTGTGGTCCTTATGTACAATGGAATATCACTCAGCCATGAAATCAATGTCATAAGGTTAGTAGCAGCATGATGAGTGGATTTAGGTACGACGATTCTAAGTGAAATAAGTCACACAGAAAAGGACACTTCTCATAAGGTATCACTTTTAGAGGGAATGTAAAAACCGTTACACTTGAACTGAATTACAAAACAGAACAGAGTCACACATGCAGAAAACAGACTATGGCTGCTTAACGGGAAAGGTGAGGTGGGGTGATACATAAAACAAGGGTATCAAATTAGCTCAGATACCGTTCCATAAACCCAATATGTAATAGACAAGACCTACTCCTTGCTCAGAGAACTGGACTCAACACGCCCTATTCACCGCACAAGAATATATCTCACTAGTAATAATCTTAAAACCTATGTATTGATATCTCTCTGTTAGTGTGTCAAGTGGGTGTAAAGCGGCATAAACACAGCAGTGAAAAGCAGCTAAACCCCATTATGAAAATAAATTACTTTGAAAAAACCATGAAACAACGACAGTGAAAGAGAGAGAAATTCTTACACAATGCGTTCAGGGGCTGTGATGCAACCTGGATTGACCATATCTAAACCCACAGATGGATGAGACATAAGGGTGGACACTCTTGGGGCTGAGAGGTTTGGTGAGGTTGGGTGAGCAAACGCAGACCCTTTAAAGTAATACTGCGTGGTACCCATCGCATGGGTCCCAAATCTCCAGGTTCAAGGGCATCTTCCTACATCGAAAACATGCATGAGAAACCCAGAAGATAGTACACCGTGTGATGGGGAAAGGTTTCTAAAACGCACCTCATTTCTCATCTCCTTGTGCCCGGGTTCGCCATTCCAGCCGCTTTACTAGCAATCTCCCTACTTGGAAAATCAGCACCTTTAACCTCCTGTTCCGTACAGGTTGCAATTTGTCCTGAGGATGAACGGGAAGACGGGGAACCAACGAGAGACTAGCTCTTGGTGTTGGGACAGGCACAGGTCACTCTATTTTCCCATCAGGAAGAAGAATTAACCACAGGCTCAGCCTGCCCCCCGGAACCAGAACAGGGCCTGAAGCCATCCTGCGCTTTTGCGGCCAGCTCCCAAAAAAGCGAGTTGTAAAATGGAGGTCCAGGGCACTGCAATTCACAAACCTGCAGAGTTATAAATGATAACTCTCGTCCACAAATATATTGAGGGAAGGCAAAGAAGAGGATTTGAAATCAAGGCAGAATTGCACGAAACAGATTTCAGGAGGTAGATTCGAATCGCCTTTAAAGCACATGAAAAGCGGCAAAACGTTGACAATGATGCCCTTGGCCAAAAAGGGCGTATGCGTTTTTTCCTGAATATATTCAGGAAAAAACGCATACGCCCTTTTTGGCCAACCAAGCAACCTGGAAAGGCAAATCAGCGCTACAAAGAAGTCTCGCTTCCCATCGGTCAAAAGGGCCATGCTGAAAAAAGTGTCAAAACCAGAAATGCAGGACAGGCCATGGAGAAATGAGAGCCTTGCTACACTGATGGGCGGGATGTAAATTGCCAACAGCCACTCTGGAGAAGTGTACGGTGTGTCCTGAAACATCTGAAAAACACAGCTTAGAGAGCATAGGGCACTTCCACTCATGGGGGTATAAATTGGGAAAATGAAAAATCAGCAAGACACAAGCACCCCAAAGTTGAGGGCTGCTCTGTTGACAAGGACCTCCACTTCATTCCACCTTAAATATCCAAGGAAAGAGAAAAATGGATAAAGAAGTTGTGGTCCTTATGTACAATGGAATATCACTCAGCCATGAAATCAATGTCATAAGGTTAGTAGCAGCATGATGAGTGGATTTAGGTACGACGATTCTAACTGAAATAAGTCACACAGAAAAGGACACTTCTCATAAGGTATCACTTTTAGAGGGAATGTAAAAACCGTTACACTTGAACTGAATTACAAAACAGAACAGAGTCACACATGCAGAAAACAGACTATGGCTGCTTAACGGGAAAGGTGAGGTGGGGTGATACATAAAACAAGGGTATCAAATTAGCTCAGATACCGTTCCATAAACCCAATATGTAGTAGACAAGACCTACTCCTTGCTCAGAGAACTGGACTCAACACGCCCTATTCACCACACAAGAATATATCTGACTAGTAATAATCTTAAAACCTATGTATTGATATCTCTCTGTTAGTGTGTCAAGTGGGTGTAAAGCAGCATAAACACAGCCGTGAAAAGCAGCTAAACCCCATTATGAAAATAAATTACTTTGAAAAACCCATGAAACAACGACAGTGAAAGAGACAGAAATTCTTACACAATGAGTTCAGGGGCTGTGATGCAACCTGGATTGACCATATCTAGACCCACAGCTGGATGAGACATAAGGGTGGACACTCTTGGGGCTGAGAGGTTTGGTGAGGTTGGGTGAGCAAACGCAGACCCTTTAAAGTAATACTGCGTGGTACCCATCGCATGGGTCCCAAATCTCCAGGTTCAAGGGCATCTTCCTACATCGAAAACATGCATGAGAAACCCAGAAGATGGTACACCGTGTGATGGGGAAAGGTTTCTAAAACGCACCTCATTTCTCATCTCCTTGTGCCCGGGTTCGCCATTCCAGCCGATTTACTAGCAATCTCCCTACTTGGAGCATCAGCACCTTTAACCTCCTGTTCCGTACAGGTTGCAATTTGTCCTGAGGATGAACGGGAAGACGGGGAACCAACGAGAGACTAGCTCTTGGTGTCGGGACAGGCACAGGTCACTCTATTTTCCCATCAGGAAGAAGAATTAACCACAGGCTCAGCCTGCCCCCCGGAACCAGAACAGGGCCTGAAGCCATCCTGCGCTTTTGCGGCCAGCTCCCAGAAAAGCGAGTTGTAAAATGGAGGTTCAGGGCACTGCAATTCACAAACCTGCAGAGTTATAAATGATAACTCTCGTCCACAAATATATTGAGGGAAGGCAAAGAAGAGGATTTGAAATCAAGGCAGAATTGCAGGAAACAGATTTCAGGAGGTAGATACGAATCGCCTTTAAAGCACATGAAAAGCGGCAAAACGTTGACAATGATGCCCTTGGCCAAAAAGGGCGTATGCGTTTTTTCCTGAATATATTCAGGAAAAAACGCATACGCCCTTTTTGGCCAACCAAGCAACCTGGAAAGGCAAATCAGCGCTACAGAGAAGTCTTGCTTCCCATCGGTCAAAAGGGCCATGCTGAAAAAAGTGTCAAAACCAGAAATGCAGGACAGGCCATGGAGAAATGGGAGCCTTGCTACACTGATGGGCGGGATGTAAATTGCCAACAGCCACTCTGTAGAAGTGTACAGTGAGTCCTGAAACATCTAAAAAACAAAGCTTAGAGAGCATAGGGCACTTCCACTCATGGGGGTATAAATTGGGAAAATTAAAAATCAGCAAAACACAAGCACCCCAAAGTTTAGGGCTGCTCTGTTGACAAGGACCTCCACTTCATTCCACCTTAAATATCCCAGGAAAGAGAAAAATGGATAAAGAAGTTGTGGTCCTTATGTACAATGGAATATCACTCAGCCATGAAATCAATGTCATAAGGTTAGTAGCAGCATGATGAGTGGATTTAGGTACGACGATTCTAAGTGAAATAAGTCACACAGAAAAGGACACTTCTCATAAGGTATCACTTTTAGAGGGAATGTAAAAACCGTTACACTTGAACTGAATTACAAAACAGAACAGAGTCACACATGCAGAAAACAGACTATGGCTGCTTAACGGGAAAGGTGAGGTGGGGTGATACATAAAACAAGGGTATCAAATTAGCTCAGATACCGTTCCATAAACCCAATATGTAATAGACAAGACCTACTCCTTGCTCAGAGAACTGGACTCAACACGCCCTATTCACCGCACAAGAATATATCTCACTAGTAATAATCTTAAAACCTATGTATTGATATCTCTCTGTTAGTGTGTCAAGTGGGTGTAAAGCGGCATAAACACAGCAGTGAAAAGCAGCTAAACCCCATTATGAAAATAAATTACTTTGAAAAAACCATGAAACAACGACAGTGAAAGAGAGAGAAATTCTTACACAATGCGTTCAGGGGCTGTGATGCAACCTGGATTGACCATATCTAAACCCACAGCTGGATGAGACATAAGGGTGGACACTCTTGGGGCTGAGAGGTTTGGTGAGGTTGGGTGAGCAAACGAAGACCCTTTAAAGTAATACTGCGTGGTACCCATCGAATGGGTCCCAAATCTCCAGGTTCAAGGGCATCTTCCTACATCGAAAACATGCATGAGAAACCCAGAAGATAGTACACCGTGTGATGGGGAAAGGTTTCTAAAACGCACCTCATTTCTCATCTCCTTGTGCCCGGGTTCGCCATTCCAGCCGCTTTACTAGCAATCTCCCTACTTGGAAAATCAGCACCTTTAACCTCCTGTTCCGTACAGGTTGCAATTTGTCCTGAGGATGAACGGGAAGACGGGGAACCAACGAGAGACTAGCTCTTGGTGTTGGGACAGGCACAGGTCACTCTATTTTCCCATCAGGAAGAAGAATTAACCACAGGCTCAGCCTGCCCCCCGGAACCAGAACAGGGCCTGAAGCCATCCTGCGCTTTTGCGGCCAGCTCCCAAAAAAGCGAGTTGTAAAATGGAGGTCCAGGGCAATGCAATTCACAAACCTGCAGAGTTATAAATGATAACTCTCGTCCACAAATATATTGAGGGAAGGCAAAGAAGAGGATTTGAAATCAAGGCAGAATTGCAGGAAACAGATTTCAGGAGGTAGATTCGAATCGCCTTTAAAGCACATGAAAAGCGGCAAAATGTTGACAATGATGCCCTTGGCCAAAAAGGGCGTATGCGTTTTTTCCTGAATATATTCAGGAAAAAACGCATACGCCCTTTTTGGCCAACCAAGCAACCTGGAAAGGCAAATCAGCGCTACAAAGAAGTCTCGCTTCCCATCGGTCAAAAGGGCCATGCTGAAAAAAGTGTCAAAACCAGAAATGCAGGACAGGCCATGGAGAAATGGGAGCCTTGCTACACTGATGGGCGGGATGTAAATTGCCAACAGCCACTCTGGAGAAGTGTACGGTGTGTCCTGAAACATCTGAAAAACACAGCTTAGAGAGCATAGGGCACTTCCACTCATGGGGGTATAAATTGGGAAAATGAAAAATCAGCAAGACACAAGCACCCCAAAGTTTAGGGCTGCTCTGTTGACAAGGACCTCCACTTCATTCCACTTTAAATATCCAAGGAAAGAGAAAAATGGATAAAGAAGTTGTGGTCCTTATGTACAATGGAATATCACTCAGCCATGAAATCAATGTCATAAGGTTAGTAGCAGCATGATGAGTGGATTTAGGTACGACGATTTTAAGTGAAATAAGTCACACAGAAAAGGACACTTCTCATAAGGTATCACTTTTAGAGGGAATGTAAAAACCGTTACACTTGAACTGAATTACAAAACAGAACAGAGTCACACATGCAGAAAACAGACTATGGCTGCTTAACGGGAAAGGTGAGGTGGGGTGATACATAAAACAAGGGTATCAAATTAGCTCAGATACCGTTCCATAAACCCAATATGTAGTAGACAAGACCTACTCCTTGCTCAGAGAACTGGACTCAACACGCCCTATTCACCGCACAAGAATATATCTGACTAGTAATAATCTTAAAACCTATGTATTGATATCTCTCTGTTAGTGTGTCAAGTGGGTGTAAAGCGGCATAAACACAGCCGTGAAAAGCAGCTAAACCCCATTATGAAAATAAATTACTTTGAAAAACCCATGAAACAACGACAGTGAAAGAGACAAAAATTCTTACACAATGAGTTCAGGGGCTGTGATGCAACCTGGATTGACCATATCTAGACCCACAGCTGGATGAGACATAAGGGTGGACACTCTTGGGGCTGAGAGGTTTGGTGAGGTTGGGTGAGCAAACGCAGACCCTTTAAAGTAATACTGCGTGGTACCCATCGCATGGGTCCCAAATCTCCAGGTTCAAGGGCATCTTCCTACATCGAAAACATGCATGAGAAACCCAGAAGATGGTACACCGTGTGATGGGGAAAGGTTTCTAAAACGCACCTCATTTCTCATCTCCTTGTGCCCGGGTTCGCCATTCCAGCCGCTTTACTAGCAATCTCCCTACTTGGAGCATCAGCACCTTTAACCTCCTGTTCCGTACAGGTTGCAATTTGTCCTGAGGATGAACGGGAAGACGGGGAACCAACGAGAGACTAGCTCTTGGTGTTGGGACAGGCACAGGTCACTCTATTTTCCCATCAGGAAGAAGAATTAACCACAGGCTCAGCCAGCCCCCCAGAACCAGAACAGGGCCTGAAGCCATACTGCGCTTTTGCGGCCAGCTCCCAAAAAAGCGAGTTGTAAAATGGAGGTTCAGGGCACTGCAATTCACAAACCTGCAGAGTTATAAATGATAACTCTCATCCACAAATATATTGAGGGAAGGCAAAGAAGAGGATTTGAAATCAAGGCAGAATTGCACGAAACAGATTTCAGGAGGTAGATTCGAATCGCCTTTAAAGCACATGAAAAGCGGCAAAATGTTGACAATGATGCCCTTGGCCAAAAAGGGCGTATGCGTTTTTTCCTGAATATATTCAGGAAAAAACGCATACGCCCTTTTTGGCCAACCAAGCAACCTGGAAAGGCAAATCAGCGCTACAAAGAAGTCTCGCTTCCCATCGGTCAAAAGGGCCATGCTGAAAAAAGTGTCAAAACCAGAAATGCAGGACAGGCCATGGAGAAATGAGAGCCTTGCTACACTGATGGGCGGGATGTAAATTGCCAACAGCCACTCTGGAGAAGTGTACAGTGAGTCCTGAAACATCTAAAAAACAAAGCTTAGAGAGCATAGGGCACTTCCACTCATGGGGGTATAAACTGGGAAAATTAAAAATCAGCAAAACACAAGCACCCCAAAGTTTAGGGCTGCTCTGTTGACAAGGACCTCCACTTCATTCCACCTTAAATATCCCAGGAAAGAGAAAAATGGATAAAGAAGTTGTGGTCCTTATGTACAATGGAATATCACTCAGCCATGAAATCAATGTCATAAGGTTAGTAGCAGCATGATGAGTGGATTTAGGTACGACGATTCTAAGTGAAATAAGTCACACAGAAAAGGACACTTCTCATAAGGTATCACTTTTAGAGGGAATGTAAAAACCGTTACACTTGAACTGAATTACAAAACAGAACAGAGTCACACATGCAGAAAACAGACTATGGCTGCTTAACGGGAAAGGTGAGGTGGGGTGATACATAAAACAAGGGTATCAAATTAGCTCAGATACCGTTCCATAAACCCAATATGTAATAGACAAGACCTACTCCTTGCTCAGAGAACTGGACTCAACACGCCCTATTCACCGCACAAGAATATATCTGACTAGTAATAATCTTAAAACCTATGTATTGATATCTCTCTGTTAGTGTGTCAAGTGGGTGTAAAGCGGCATAAACACAGCAGTGAAAAGCAGCTAAACCCCATTATGAAAATAAATTACTTTGAAAAACCCATGAAACAACGACAGTGAAAGAGAGAGAAATTCTTACACAATGCGTTCAGGGGCTGTGATGCAACCTGGATTGACCATATCTAAACCCACAGCTGGATGAGACATAAGGGTGGACACTCTTGGGGCTGAGAGGTTTGGTGAGGTTGGGTGAGCAAACGCAGACCCTTTAAAGTAATACTGCGTGGTACCCATCGAATGGGTCCCAAATCTCCAGGTTCAAGGGCATCTTCCTACATCGAAAACATGCATGAGAAACCCAGAAGATAGTACACCGTGTGATGGGGAAAGGTTTCTAAAACGCACCTCATTTCTCATCTCCTTGTGCCCGGGTTCGCCATTCCAGCCGCTTTACTAGCAATCTCCCTACTTGGAAAATCAGCACCTTTAACCTCCTGTTCCGTACAGGTTGCAATTTGTCCTGAGGATGAACGGGAAGACGGGGAACCAACGAGAGACTAGCTCTTGGTGTTGGGACAGGCACAGGTCACTCTATTTTCCCATCAGGAAGAAGAATTAACCACAGGCTCAGCCTGCCCCCCGGAACCAGAACAGGGCCTGAAGCCATCCTGCGCTTTTGCGGCCAGCTCCCAAAAAAGCGAGTTGTAAAATGGAGGTCCAGGGCACTGCAATTCACAAACCTGCAGAGTTATAAATGATAACTCTCGTCCACAAATATATTGAGGGAAGGCAAAGAAGAGGATTTGAAATCAAGGCAGAATTGCACGAAACAGATTTCAGGAGGTAGATTCGAATCGCCTTTAAAGCACATGAAAAGCGGCAAAATGTTGACAATGATGCCCTTGGCCAAAAAGGGCGTATGCGTTTTTTCCTGAATATATTCAGGAAAAAACGCATACGCCCTTTTTGGCCAACCAAGCAACCTGGAAAGGCAAATCAGCGCTACAAAGAAGTCTCGCTTCCCATCGGTCAAAAGGGCCATGCTGAAAAAAGTGTCAAAACCAGAAATGCAGGACAGGCCATGGAGAAATGAGAGCCTTGCTACACTGATGGGCGGGATGTAAATTGCCAACAGCCACTCTGGAGAAGTGTACGGTGTGTCCTGAAACATCTGAAAAACACAGCTTAGAGAGCATAGGGCACTTCCACTCATGGGGGTATAAATTGGGAAAATTAAAAATCAGCAAGACACAAGCACCCCAAAGTTTAGGGCTGCTCTGTTGACAAGGACCTCCACTTCATTCCACCTTAAATATCCAAGGAAAGAGAAAAATGGATAAAGAAGTTGTGGTCCTTATGTACAATGGAATATCACTCAGCCATGAAATCAATGTCATAAGGTTAGTAGCAGCATGATGAGTGGATTTAGGTACGACGATTCTAAGTGAAATAAGTCACACAGAAAAGGACACTTCTCATAAGGTATCACTTTTAGAGGGAATGTAAAAACCGTTACACTTGAACTGAATTACAAAACAGAACAGAGTCACACATGCAGAAAACAGACTATGGCTGCTTAACGGGAAAGGTGAGGTGGGGTGATACATAAAACAAGGGTATCAAATTAGCTCAGATACCGTTCCATAAACCCAATATGTAGTAGACAAGACCTACTCCTTGCTCAGAGAACTGGACTCAACACGCCCTATTCACCGCACAAGAATATATCTGACTAGTAATAATCTTAAAACCTATGTATTGATATCTCTCTGTTAGTGTGTCAAGTGGGTGTAAAGCGGCATAAACACAGCCGTGAAAAGCAGCTAAACCCCATTATGAAAATAAATTACTTTGAAAAACCCATGAAACAACGACAGTGAAAGAGACAGAAATTCTTACACAATGAGTTCAGGGGCTGTGATGCAACCTGGATTGACCATATCTAGACCCACAGCTGGATGAGACATAAGGGTGGACACTCTTGGGGCTGAGAGGTTTGGTGAGGTTGGGTGAGCAAACGCAGACCCTTTAAAGTAATACTGCGTGGTACCCATCGCATGGGTCCCAAATCTCCAGGTTCAAGGGCATCTTCCTACATCGAAAACATGCATGAGAAACCCAGAAGATGGTACACCGTGTGATGGGGAAAGGTTTCTAAAACGCACCTCATTTCTCATCTCCTTGTGCCCGGGTTCGCCATTCCAGCCGATTTACTAGCAATCTCCCTACTTGGAGCATCAGCACCTTTAACCTCCTGTTCCGTACAGGTTGCAATTTGTCCTGAGGATGAACGGGAAGACGGGGAACCAACGAGAGACTAGCTCTTGGTGTCGGGACAGGCACAGGTCACTCTATTTTCCCATCAGGAAGAAGAATTAACCACAGGCTCAGCCTGCCCCCCGGAACCAGAACAGGGCCTGAAGCCATC
The DNA here is from genome assembly GCF_965194805.1 of Balaenoptera borealis. Classification (NCBI taxonomy): domain Eukaryota; kingdom Metazoa; phylum Chordata; class Mammalia; order Artiodactyla; family Balaenopteridae; genus Balaenoptera; species Balaenoptera borealis. Next base: position 545,791 of record NW_028123801.1, on the reverse strand, counting down.
CTGCGCTTTTGCGGCCAGCTCCCAGAAAAGCGAGTTGTAAAATGGAGGTTCAGGGCACTGCAATTCACAAACCTGCAGAGTTATAAATGATAACTCTCGTCCACAAATATATTGAGGGAAGGCAAAGAAGAGGATTTGAAATCAAGGCAGAATTGCAGGAAACAGATTTCAGGAGGTAGATACGAATCGCCTTTAAAGCACATGAAAAGCGGCAAAACGTTGACAATGATGCCCTTGGCCAAAAAGGGCGTATGCGTTTTTTCCTGAATATATTCAGGAAAAAACGCATACGCCCTTTTTGGCCAACCAAGCAACCTGGAAAGGCAAATCAGCGCTACAGAGAAGTCTTGCTTCCCATCGGTCAAAAGGGCCATGCTGAAAAAAGTGTCAAAACCAGAAATGCAGGACAGGCCATGGAGAAATGGGAGCCTTGCTACACTGATGGGCGGGATGTAAATTGCCAACAGCCACTCTGTAGAAGTGTACAGTGAGTCCTGAAACATCTAAAAAACAAAGCTTAGAGAGCATAGGGCACTTCCACTCATGGGGGTATAAATTGGGAAAATTAAAAATCAGCAAAACACAAGCACCCCAAAGTTTAGGGCTGCTCTGTTGACAAGGACCTCCACTTCATTCCACCTTAAATATCCCAGGAAAGAGAAAAATGGATAAAGAAGTTGTGGTCCTTATGTACAATGGAATATCACTCAGCCATGAAATCAATGTCATAAGGTTAGTAGCAGCATGATGAGTGGATTTAGGTACGACGATTCTAAGTGAAATAAGTCACACAGAAAAGGACACTTCTCATAAGGTATCACTTTTAGAGGGAATGTAAAAACCGTTACACTTGAACTGAATTACAAAACAGAACAGAGTCACACATGCAGAAAACAGACTATGGCTGCTTAACGGGAAAGGTGAGGTGGGGTGATACATAAAACAAGGGTATCAAATTAGCTCAGATACCGTTCCATAAACCCAATATGTAATAGACAAGACCTACTCCTTGCTCAGAGAACTGGACTCAACACGCCCTATTCACCGCACAAGAATATATCTGACTAGTAATAATCTTAAAACCTATGTATTGATATCTCTCTGTTAGTGTGTCAAGTGGGTGTAAAGCGGCATAAACACAGCAGTGAAAAGCAGCTAAACCCCATTATGAAAATAAATTACTTTGAAAAACCCATGAAACAACGACAGTGAAAGAGAGAGAAATTCTTACACAATGCGTTCAGGGGCTGTGATGCAACCTGGATTGACCATATCTAAACCCACAGCTGGATGAGACATAAGGGTGGACACTCTTGGGGCTGAGAGGTTTGGTGAGGTTGGGTGAGCAAACGCAGACCCTTTAAAGTAATACTGCGTGGTACCCATCGAATGGGTCCCAAATCTCCAGGTTCAAGGGCATCTTCCTACATCGAAAACATGCATGAGAAACCCAGAAGATAGTACACCGTGTGATGGGGAAAGGTTTCTAAAACGCACCTCATTTCTCATCTCCTTGTGCCCGGGTTCGCCATTCCAGCCGCTTTACTAGCAATCTCCCTACTTGGAAAATCAGCACCTTTAACCTCCTGTTCCGTACAGGTTGCAATTTGTCCTGAGGATGAACGGGAAGACGGGGAACCAACGAGAGACTAGCTCTTGGTGTTGGGACAGGCACAGGTCACTCTATTTTCCCATCAGGAAGAAGAATTAACCACAGGCTCAGCCTGCCCCCCGGAACCAGAACAGGGCCTGAAGCCATCCTGCGCTTTTGCGGCCAGCTCCCAAAAAAGTGAGTTGTAAAATGGAGGTCCAGGGCACTGCAATTCACAAACCTGCAGAGTTATAAATGATAACTCTCGTCCACAAATATATTGAGGGAAGGCAAAGAAGAGGATTTGAAATCAAGGCAGAATTGCACGAAACAGATTTCAGGAGGTAGATTCGAATCGCCTTTAAAGCACATGAAAAGCGGCAAAACGTTGACAATGATGCCCTTGGCCAAAAAGGGCGTATGCGTTTTTTCCTGAATATATTCAGGAAGAAACGCATACGCCCTTTTTGGCCAACCAAGCAACCTGGAAAGGCAAATCAGCGCTACAGAGAAGTCTCGCTTCCCATCCGTCAAAAGGGCCATGCTGAAAAAAGTGTCAAAACCAGAAATGCAGGACAGGCCATGGAGAAATGGGAGCCTTGCTACACTGAAGGGCGGGATGTAAATTGCCAACAGCCACTCTGGAGAAGTGTACGGTGAGTCCTAAAACATCTGAAAAACACAGCTTAGAGAGCATAGGGCACTTCCACTCATGGGGGTATAAATTGGGAAAATGAAAAATCAGCAAGACACAAGCACCCCAAAGTTTAGGGCTGCTCTGTTGACAAGGACCTCCACTTCATTCCACCTTCAATATCCCAGGAAAGAGAAAAATGGATAAAGAAGTTGTGGTCCTTATGTACAATGGAATATCACTCAGCCATGAAATCAATGTCATAAGGTTAGTAGCAGCATGATGAGTGGATTTAGGTACGACGATTCTAAGTGAAATAAGTCACACAGAAAAGGACACTTCTCATAAGGTATCACTTTTAGAGGGAATGTAAAAACCGTTACACTTGAACTGAATTACAAAACAGAACAGAGTCACACATGCAGAAAACAGACTATGGCTGCTTAACGGGAAAGGTGAGGTGGGGTGATACATAAAACAAGGGTATCAAATTAGCTCAGATACCGTTCCATAAACCCAATATGTAGTAGACAAGACCTACTCCTTGCTCAGAGAACTGGACTCAACACGCCCTATTCACCGCACAAGAATATATCTGACTAGTAATAATCTTAAAACCTATGTATTGATATCTCTCTGTTAGTGTGTCAAGTGGGTGTAAAGCGGCATAAACACAGCCGTGAAAAGCAGCTAAACCCCATTATGAAAATAAATTACTTTGAAAAACCCATGAAACAACGACAGTGAAAGAGATAGAAATTCTTACACAATGAGTTCAGGGGCTGTGATGCAACCTGGATTGACCATATCTAGACCCACAGCTGGATGAGACATAAGGGTGGACACTCTTGGGGCTGAGAGGTTTGGTGAGGTTGGGTGAGCAAACGCAGACCCTTTAAAGTAATACTGCGTGGTACCCATCGCATGGGTCCCAAATCTCCAGGTTCAAGGGCATCTTCCTACATCGAAAACATGCATGAGAAACCCAGAAGATGGTACACCGTGTGATGGGGAAAGGTTTCTAAAACGCACCTCATTTCTCATCTCCTTGTGCCCGGGTTCGCCATTCCAGCCGATTTACTAGCAATCTCCCTACTTGGAGCATCAGCACCTTTAACCTCCTGTTCCGTACAGGTTGCAATTTGTCCTGAGGATGAACGGGAAGACGGGGAACCAACGAGAGACTAGCTCTTGGTGTCGGGACAGGCACAGGTCACTCTATTTTCCCATCAGGAAGAAGAATTAACCACAGGCTCAGCCTGCCCCCCGGAACCAAAACAGGGCTTGAAGCCATCCTGCGCTTTTGCGGCCAGCTCCCAAAAAAGCGAGTTGTAAAATGGAGGTTCAGGGCACTGCAATTCACAAACCTGCAGAGTTATAAATGATAACTCTCGTCCACAAATATATTGAGGGAAGGCAAAGAAGAGGATTTGAAATCAAGGCAGAATTGCACGAAACAGATTTCAGGAGGTAGATACGAATCGCCTTTAAAGCACATGAAAAGCGACAAAACGTTGACAATGATGCCCTTGGCCAAAAAGGGCGTATGCGTTTTTTCCTGAATATATTCAGGAAAAAACGCATACGCCCTTTTTGGCCAACCAAGCAACCTGGAAAGGCAAATCAGCGCTACAGAGAAGTCTAGCTTCCCATCCGTCAAAAGGGCCATGCTGAAAAAAGTGTCAAAACCAGAAATGCAGGACAGGCCATGGAGAAATGGGAGCCTTGCTACACTGATGGGCGGGATGTAAATTGCCAACAGCCACTCTGGAGAAGTGTACGGTGAGTCCTGAAACATCTAAAAAACACAGCTTAGAGAGCATAGGGCACTTCCACTCATGGGGGTATAAATTGGGAAAATGAAAAATCAGCAAGACACAAGCACCCCAAAGTTGAGGGCTGCTCTGTTGACAAGGACCTCCACTTCATTCCACCTTAAATATCCAAGGAAAGAGAAAAATGGATAAAGAAGTTGTGGTCCTTATGTACAATGGAATATCACTCAGCCATGAAATCAATGTCATAAGGTTAGTAGCAGCATGATGAGTGGATTTAGGTACGACGATTCTAAGTGAAATATGTCACACAGAAAAGGACACTTCTCATAAGGTATCACTTTTAGAGGGAATGTAAAAACCGTTACACTTGAACTGAATTACAAAACAGAACAGAGTCACACATGCAGAAAACAGACTATGGCTGCTTAACGGGAAAGGTGAGGTGGGGTGATACATAAAACAAGGGTATCAAATTAGCTCAGATACCATTCCATAAACCCAATATGTAGTAGACAAGACCTACTCCTTGCTCAGAGAACTGGACTCAACACGCCCTATTCACCGCACAAGAATATATCTGACTAGTAATAATCTTAAAACCTATGTATTGATATCTCTCTGTTAGTGTGTCAAGTGGGTGTGAAGCGGCATAAACACAGCCGTGAAAAGCAGCTAAACCCCATTATGAAAATAAATTACTTTGAAAAACCCATGAAACAACGACAGTGAAAGAGATAGAAATTCTTACACAATGAGTTCAGGGGCTGTGATGCAACCTGGATTGACCATATCTAGACCCACAGCTGGATGAGACATAAGGGTGGACACTCTTGGGGCTGAGAGGTTTGGTGAGGTTGGGTGAGCAAAGGCAGACCCTTTAAAGTAATACTGCGTGGTACCCATCGCATGGGTCCCAAATCTCCAGGTTCAAGGGCATCTTCCTACATCGAAAACATGCATGAGAAACCCAGAAGATGGTACAACGTGTGATGGGGAAAGGTTTCTAAAACGCACCTCATTTCTCATCTCCTTGTGCCCGGGTTCGCCATTCCAGCCGATTTACTAGCAATCTCCCTACTTGGAGCATCAGCACCTTTAACCTCCTGTTCCGTACAGGTTGCAATTTGTCCTGAGGATGAACGGGAAGACGGGGAACCAACGAGAGACTAGCTCTTGGTGTCGGGACAGGCACAGGTCACTCTATTTTCCCATCAGGAAGAAGAATTAACCACAGGCTCAGCCTGCCCCCCGGAACCAGAACAGGGCTTGAAGCCATCCTGCGCTTTTGCGGCCAGCTCCCAAAAAAGCGAGTTGTAAAATGGAGGTTCAGGGCACTGCAATTCACAAACCTGCAGAGTTATAAATGATAACTCTCGTCCACAAATATATTGAGGGAAGGCAAAGAAGAGGATTTGAAATCAAGGCAGAATTGCAGGAAACAGATTTCAGGAGGTAGATACGAATCGCCTTTAAAGCACATGAAAAGCGACAAACCGTTGACAATGATGCCCTTGGCCAAAAAGGGCGTATGCGTTTTTTCCTGAATATATTCAGGAAAAAACGCATACGCCCTTTTTGGCCAACCAAGCAACCTGGAAAGGCAAATCAGCGCTACAGAGAAGTCTAGCTTCCCATCCGTCAAAAGGGCCATGCTGAAAAAAGTGTCAAAACCAGAAATGCAGGACAGGCCATGGAGAAATGGGAGCCTTGCTACACTGATGGGCGGGATGTAAATTGCCAACAGCCACTCTGGAGAAGTGTACGGTGAGTCCTGAAACATCTAAAAAACACAGCTTAGAGAGCATAGGGCACTTCCACTCATGGGGGTATAAATTGGGAAAATGAAAAATCAGCAAGACACAAGCACCCCAAAGTTGAGGGCTGCTCTGTTGACAAGGACCTCCACTTCATTCCACCTTAAATATCCAAGGAAAGAGAAAAATGGATAAAGAAGTTGTGGTCCTTATGTACAATGGAATATCACTCAGCCATGAAATCAATGTCATAAGGTTAGTAGCAGCATGATGAGTGGATTTAGGTACGACGATTCTAAGTGAAATATGTCACACAGAAAAGGACACTTCTCATAAGGTATCACTTTTAGAGGGAATGTAAAAACCGTTACACTTGAACTGAATTACAAAACAGAACAGAGTCACACATGCAGAAAACAGACTATGGCTGCTTAACGGGAAAGGTGAGGTGGGGTGATACATAAAACAAGGGTATCAAATTAGTTCAGATACCATTCCATAAACCCAATATGTAGTAGACAAGACCTACTCCTTGCTCAGAGAACTGGACTCAACACGCCCTATTCACCGCACAAGAATATATCTGACTAGTAATAATCTTAAAACCTATGTATTGATATCTCTCTGTTAGTGTGTCAATTGGGTGTAAAGCGGAATAAACACAGCCGTGAAAAGCAGCTAAACCCCATTATGAAAATAAATTACTTTGAAAAACCCATGAAACAACGACAGTGAAAGAGATAGAAATTCTTACACAATGAGTTCAGGGGCTGTGATGCAACCTGGATTGACCATATCTAGACCCACAGCTGGATGAGACATAAGGGTGGACACTCTTGGGGCTGAGAGGTTTGGTGAGGTTGGGTGAGCAAACGCAGACCCTTTAAAGTAATACTGCGTGGTACCCATCGCATGGGTCCCAAATCTCCAGGTTCAAGGGCATCTTCCTACATCGAAAACATGCATGAGAAACCCAGAAGATGGTACACCGTGTGATGGGGAAAGGTTTCTAAAACGCACCTCATTTCTCATCTCCTTGTGCCCGGGTTCGCCATTCCAGCCGCGTTACTAGCAATCTCCCTACTTGGAGCATCAGCACCTTTAACCTCCTGTTCCGTACAGGTTGCAATTTGTCCTGAGGATGAACGGGAAGACGGGGAACCAACGAGAGACTAGCTCTTGGTGTCGGGACAGGCACAGGTCACTCTATTTTCCCATCAGGAAGAAGAATTAACCACAGGCTCAGCCTGCCCCCCGGAACCAGAACAGGGCCTGAAGCCATCCTGCGCTTTTGCGGCCAGCTCCCAAAAAAGCGAGTTGTAAAATGGAGGTTCAGGGCACTGCAATTCACAAACCTGCAGAGTTATAAATGATAACTCTCGTCCACAAATATATTGAGGGAAGGCAAAGAAGAGGATTTGAAATCAAGGCAGAATTGCACGAAACAGATTTCAGGAGGTAGATACGAATCGCCTTTAAAGCACATGAAAAGCGGCAAAACGTTGACAATGATGCCCTTGGCCAAAAAGGGTGTATGCGTTCTTTCCTGAATATATTCAGGAAAAAACGCATACGCCCTTTTTGGCCAACCAAGCAACCTGGAAAGGCAAATCAGCGCTACAGAGAAGTCTCGCTTCCCATCCGTCAAAAGGGCCATGCTGAAAAAAGTCTCAAAACCAGAAATGCAGGACAGGCCATGGAGAAATGGGAGCCTTGCTACACTGATGGGCGGGATGTAAATTGCCAACAGCCACTCTGGAGAAGTGTACGGTGAGTCCTGAAACATCTAAAAAACACAGCTTAGAGAGCATAGGGCACTTCCACTCATGGGGGTATAAATTGGGAAAATGAAAAATCAGCAAGACACAAGCACCCCAAATTTGAGGGCTGCTCTGTTGACAAGGACCTCCACTTCATTCCACCTTAAATATCCCAGGAAAGAGAAAAATGGATAAAGAAGTTGTGGTCCTTATGTACAATGGAATATCACTCAGCCATGAAATCAATGTCATAAGGTTAGTAGCAGCATGATGAGTGGATTTAGGTACGACGATTCTAAGTGAAATAAGTCACACAGAAAAGGACACTTCTCATAAGGTATCACTTTTAGAGGGAATGTAAAAACCGTTACACTTGAACTGAATTACAAAACAGAACAGAGTCACACATGCAGAAAACACACTATGGCTGCTTAACGGGAAAGGTGAGGTGGGGTGATACATAAAACAAGGGTATCAAATTAGCTCAGATACCGTTCCATAAACCCAATATGTAGTAGACAAGACCTACCCCTTGCTCAGAGAACTTGACTCAACACGCCTTATTCACCGCACAAGAATATATCTGACTAGTAATAATCTTAAAACCTATGTATTGATATCTCTCTGTTAGTGTGTCAAGTGGGTGTGAAACGGCATAAACACAGCCGTGAAAAGCAGCTAAACCCCATTATGAAAATAAATTACTTTGAAAAACCCATGAAACAACGACAGTGAAAGAGATAGAAATTCTTACACAATGAGTTCAGGGGCTGTGATGCAACCTGGATTGACCATATCTAGACCCACAGCTGGATGAGACATAAGGGTGGACACTCTTGGGGCTGAGAGGTTTGGTGAGGTTGGGTGAGCAAACGCAGACCCTTTAAAGTAATACTGCGTGGTACCCATCGCATGGGTCCCAAATCTCCAGGTTCAAGGGCATCTTCCTACATCAAAAACATGCATGAGAAACCCAGAAGATGGTACACCGTGTGATGGGGAAAGGTTTCTAAAACGCACCTCATTTCTCATCTCCTTGTGCCCGGGTTCGCCATTCCAGCCACTTTACTAGCAATCTCCCTACTTGGAGCATCAGCACCTTTAACCTCCTGTTCCGTACATGTTGCAATTTGTCCTGAGGATGAACGGGAAGACGGGGAACCAACGAGAGACTAGCTCTTGGTGTCGGGACAGGCACAGGTCACTCTATTTTCCCATCAGGAAGAAGAATTAACCACAGGCTCAGCCTGCCCCCCGGAACCAGAACAGGGCCTGAAGCCATCCTGCGCTTTTGCGGCCAGCTCCCAAAAAAGCGAGTTGTAAAATGGAGGTTCAGGGCACTGCAATTCACAAACCTGCAGAGTTATAAATGATAACTCTCGTCCACAAATATATTGAGGGAAGGCAAAGAAGAGGATTTGAAATCAAGGCAGAATTGCACGAAACAGATTTCAGGAGGTAGATACGAATCGCCTTTAAAGCACATGAAAAGCGGCAAAACGTTGACAATGATGCCCTTGGCCAAAAAGGGCGTATGCGTTTTTTCCTGAATATATTCAGGAAAAAACGCATACGCCCTTTTTGGCCAACCAAGCAACCTGGAAAGGCAAATCAGCGCTACAGAGAAGTCTCGCTTCCCATCGGTCAAAAGGGCCATCCTGAAAAAAGTGTCAAAACCAGAAATGCAGGACAGGCCATGGAGAAATGGGAGCCTTGCTACACTGATGGGCGGGATGTAAATTGCCAACAGCCACTCTGGAGAAGTGTACGGTGTGTCCTGAAACATCTGAAAAACACAGCTTAGAGAGCATAGGGCACTTCCACTCATGGGGGTATAAATTGGGAAAATGAAAAATCAGCAAGACACAAGCACCCCAAAGTTGAGGGCTGCTCTGTTGACAAGGACCTCCACTTCATTCCACCTTCAATATCCCAGGAAAGAGAAAAATGGATAAAGAAGTTGTGGTCCTTATGTACAATGGAATATCACTCAGCCATGAAATCAATGTCATAAGGTTAGTAGCAGCATGATGAGTGGATTTAGGTACGACGATTCTAAGTGAAATAAGTCACACAGAAAAGGACACTTCTCATAAGGTATCACTTATAGAGGGAATGTAAAAACCGTTACACTTGAACTGAATTACAAAACAGAACAGAGTCACACATGCAGAAAACACACTATGGCTGCTTAACGGGAAAGGTGAGGTGGGGTGATACATAAAACAAGGGTATCAAATTAGCTCAGATACCGTTCCATCAACCCAATATGTAGTAGACAAGACCTACTCCTTGCTCAGAGAACTTGACTCAACACGCCCTATTCACCGCACAAGAATATATCTGACTAGTAATAATCTTGAAACCTATGTATTGATATCTCTCTGTTAGTGTGTCAAGTGGGTGTAAAGCGGCATAAACACAGCCGTGAAAAGCAGCTAAACCCCATTATGAAAATAAATTACTTTGAAAAACCCATGAAACAATGACAGTGAAAGAGATAGAAATTCTTACACAATGAGTTCAGGGGCTGAGATGCAACCTGGATTGACCATATCTAGACCCACAGCTGGATGAGACATAAGGGTGGACACTCTTGGGGCTGAGAGGTTTGGTGAGGTTGGGTGAGCAATCACAGACCTTTAAAGTAATACTGCGTGGTACCCATCGCATGGGTCCCAAATCTCCAGCTTCAAGGGCATCTTCCTACATCGAAAACATGCATGAGAAACCCAGAAGATGGTACACCGTGTGATGGGGAAAGGTTTCTAAAACGCACCTCATTTCTCATCTCCTTGTGCCCGGGTTCGCCATTCCAGCCACTTTACTAGCAATCTCCCTACTTGGAGCATCAGCACCTTTAACCTCCTGTTCCGTACAGGTTGCAATTTGTCCTGAGGATGAACGGGAAGACGGGGAACCAACGAGAGACTAGCTCTTGGTGTTGGGACAGGCACAGGTCACTCTATTTTCCCATCAGGAAGAAGAATTAACCACAGGCTCAGCCTGCCCCCCGGAACCAGAACAGGGCCTGAAGCCATCCTGCGCTTTTGCGGCCAGCTCCCAAAAAAGCGAGTTGTAAAATGGAGGTTCAGGGCACTGCAATTCACAAACCTGCAGAGTTATAAATGATAACTCTCGTCCACAAATATATTGAGGGAAGGCAAAGAAGAGGATTTGAAATCAAGGCAGAATTTCACGAAACAGATTTCAGGAGGTAGATACGAATCGCCTTTAAAGCACATGAAAAGCGGCAAAACGTTGACAATGATGCCCTTGGCCAAAAAGGGCGTATGCGTTTTTTCCTGAATATATTCAGGAAAAAACGCATACGCCCTTTTTGGCCAACCAAGCAACCTGGAAAGGCAAATCAGCGCTACAGAGAAGTCTCGCTTCCCATCGGTCAAAATGGCCATCCTGAAAAAAGTGTCAAAACCAGAAATGCAGGACAGGCCATGGAGAAATGGGAGCCTTGCTACACTGATGGGCGGGATGTAAATTGCCAACAGCCACTCTGGAGAAGTGTACGGTGTGTCCTGAAACATCTGAAAAACACAGCTTAGAGAGCATAGGGCACTTCCACTCATGGGGGTATAAATTGGGAAAATGAAAAATCAGCAAGACACAAGCACCCCAAAGTTGAGGGCTGCTCTGTTGACAAGGACCTCCACTTCATTCCACCTTCAATATCCCAGGAAAGAGAAAAATGGATAAAGAAGTTGTGGTCCTTATGTACAATGGAATATCACTCAGCCATGAAATCAATGTCATAAGGTTAGTAGCAGCATGATGAGTGGATTTAGGTACGACGATTCTAAGAGAAATAAGTCACACAGAAAAGGACACTTCTCATAAGGTATCACTTATAGAGGGAATGTAAAAACTATTACACTTGAACTGAATTACAAAACAGAACAGAGTCACACATGCAGAAAACACACTATGGCTGCTTAACGGGAAAGGTGAGGTGGGGTGATACATAAAACAAGGGTATCAAATTAGCTCAGATACCTTTCCATAAACCCAATATGTAATAGACAAGACCTACTCCTTGCTCAGAGAACTGGACTCAACACGCCCTATTCACCGCACAAGAATATATCTGACTAGTAATAATCTTAAAACCTATGTATTGATATCTCTCTGTTAGTGTGTCAAGTGGGTGTAAAGCGGCATAAACACAGCCGTGAAAAGCAGCTAAACCCCATTATGAAAATAAATTACTTTGTAAAACCCATGAAACAACGACAGTGAAAGAGATAGAAATTCTTACACAATGAGTTCAGGGGCTGTGATGCAACCTGGATTGACCATATCTAGACCCACAGCTGGATGAGACATAAGGGTGGACACTCTTGGGGCTGAGAGGTTTGGTGAGGTTGGGTGAGCAAACGCAGACCCTTTAAAGTAATACTGCGTGGTACCCATCGCATGGGTCCCAAATCTCCAGGTTCAAGGGCATCTTCCTACATCGAAAACATGCATGAGAAACCCAGAAGATGGTACTCCGTGTGATGGGGAAAGGTTTCTAAAACGCACCTCATTTCTCATCTCCTTGTGCCCGGGTTCGCCATTCCAGCCACTTTACTAGCAATCTCCCTACTTGGAGCATCAGCACCTTTAACCTCCTGTTCCGTACAGGTTGCAATTTGTCCTGAGGATGAACGGGAAGACGGGGAACCAACGAGAGACTAGCTCTTGGTGTCGGGACAGGCACAGGTCACTCTATTTTCCCATCAGGAAGAAGAATTAACCACAGGCTCAGCCTGCCCCCCGGAACCAGAACAGGGCCTGAAGCCATCCTGCGCTTTTGCGGCCAGCTCCCAAAAAAGCGAGTTGTAAAATGGAGGTTCAGGGCACTGCAATTCACAAACCTGCAGAGTTATAAATGATAACTCTCGTCCACAAATATATTGAGGGAAGGCAAAGAAGAGGATTTGAAATCAAGGCAGAATTGCACGAAACAGATTTCAGGAGGTAGATACGAATCGCCTTTAAAGCACATGAAAAGCGGCAAAACGTTGACAATGATGCCCTTGGCCAAAAAGGGCGTATGCGTTTTTTCCTGAATATATTCAGGAAAAAACGCATACGCCCTTTTTGGCCAACCAAGCAACCTGGAAAGGCAAATCAGCGCTACAGAGAAGTCTCGCTTCCCATCGGTCAAAAGGGCCATGCTGAAAAAAGTGTCAAAACCAGAAATGCAGGACAGGCCATGGAGAAATGGGAGCCTTGCTACACTGATGGGCGGGATGTAAATTGCCAACAGCCACTCTGGAGAAGTGTACGGTGAGTCCTGAAACATCTAAAAAACACAGCTTAGAGAGCATAGGGCACTTCCACTCATGGGGGTATAAATTGGGAAAATGAAAAATCAGCAAGACACAAGCACCCCAAAGTTGAGGGCTGCTCTGTTGACAAGGACCTCCACTTCATTCCACCTTAAATATCCCAGGAAAGAGAAAAATGGATAAAGAAGTTGTGGTCCTTATGTACAATGGAATATCACTCAGCCATGAAATCAATGTCATAAGGTTAGTAGCAGCATGATGAGTGGATTTAGGTACGACGATTCTAAGTGAAATAAGTCACACAGAAAAGGACACTTCTCATAAGGTATCACTTTTAGAGGGAATGTAAAAACCGTTACACTTGAACTGAATTACAAAACAGAACAGAGTCACACATGCAGAAAACACACTATGGCTGCTTAACGGGAAAGGTGAGGTGGGGTGATACATAAAACAAGGGTATCAAATTAGCTCAGATACTGTTCCATAAACCCAATATGTAGTAGACAAGACCTACTCCTTGCTCAGAGAACTGGACTCAACACGCCCTATTCACCGCACAAGAATATATCTGACTAGTAATAATCTTAAAACCTATGTATTGATATCTCTTTGTTAGTGTGTCAAGGGGGTGTGAAGCGGCATAAACACAGCCATGAAAAGCAGCTAAACCCCATTATGAAAATAAATTACTTTGAAAAACCCATGAAACAACGACAGTGAAAGAGATAGAAATTCTTACACAATGAGTTCAGGGGCTGTGATGCAACCTGGATTGACCATATCTAGACCCACAGCTGGATGAGACATAAGGGTGGACACTCTTGGGGCTGAGAGATTTGGTGAGGTTGGGTGAGCAAACGCAGACCCTTTAAAGTAATACAGCGTGGTACCCATCGCATGGGTTCCAAATCTCCAGGTTCAAGGGCATCTTCCTACATCGAAAACATGCATGAGAAACCCAGAAGATGGTACACCGTGTGATGGGGAAAGGTTTCTAAAACGCACCTCATTTCTCATCTCCTTGTGCCCGGGTTCGCCATTCCAGCCGATTTACTAGCAATCTCCCTACTTGGAGCATCAGCACCTTTAACCTCCTGTTCCGTACAGGTTGCAATTTGTCCTGAGGATGAACGGGAAGACGGGGAACCAACGAGAGACTAGCTCTTGGTGTTGGGACAGGCACAGGTCACTCTATTTTCCCATCAGGAAGAAGAATTAACCACAGGCTCAGCCTGCCCCCCGGAACCAGGACAGGGCCTGAAGCCATCCTGCGCTTTTGCGGCCAGCTCCCAAAAAAGCGAGTTGTAAAATGGAGGTTCAGGGCACTGCAATTCACAAACCTGCAGAGTTATAAATGATAACTCTCGTCCACAAATATATTGAGGGAAGGCAAAGAAGAGGATTTGAAATCAAGGCAGAATTGCACGAAACAGATTTCAGGAGGTAGATACGAATCGCCTTTAAAGCACATGAAAAGCGGCAAAACGTTGACAATGATGCCCTTGGCCAAAAAGGGCGTATGCGTTTTTTCCTGAATATATTCAGGAAAAAACGCATACGCCCTTTTTGGCCAACCAAGCAACCTGGAAAGGCAAATCAGCGCTACAGAGAAGTCTCGCTTCCCATCGGTCAAAAGGGCCATGCTGAAAAAAGTGTCAAAACCAGAAATGCAGGACAGGCCATGGAGAAATGGGAGCCTTGCTACACTGATGGGCGGGATGTAAATTGCCAACAGCCACTCTGGAGAAGTGTACGGTGAGTCCTGAAACATCTAAAAAACACAGCTTAGAGAGCATAGGGCACTTCCACTCATGGGGGTATAAATTGGGAAAATGAAAAATCAGCAAGACACAAGCACCCCAAAGTTGAGGGCTGCTCTGTTGACAAGGACCTCCACTTCATTCCACCTTAAATATCCCAGGAAAGAGAAAAATGGATAAAGAAGTTGTGGTCCTTATGTACAATGGAATATCACTCAGCCATGAAATCAATGTCATAAGGTTAGTAGCAGCATGATGAGTGGATTTAGGTACGACGATTCTAAGTGAAATAAGTCACACAGAAAAGGACACTTCTCATAAGGTATCACTTTTAGAGGGAATGTAAAAACCGTTACACTTGAACTGAATTACAAAACAGAACAGAGTCACACATGCAGAAAACACACTATGGCTGCTTAACGGGAAAGGTGAGGTGGGGTGATACATAAAACAAGGGTATCAAATTAGCTCAGATACTGTTCCATAAACCCAATATGTAGTAGACAAGACCTACTCCTTGCTCAGAGAACTGGACTCAACACGCCCTATTCACCGCACAAGAATATATCTGACTAGTAATAATCTTAAAACCTATGTATTGATATCTCTCTGTTAGTGTGTCAAGGGGGTGTGAAGCGGCATAAACACAGCCGTGAAAAGCAGCTAAACCCCATTATGAAAATAAATTACTTTGAAAAACCCATGAAACAACGACAGTGAAAGAGATAGAAATTCTTACACAATGAGTTCAGGGGCTGTGATGCAACCTGGATTGACCATATCTAGACCCACAGCTGGATGAGACATAAGGGTGGACACTCTTGGGGCTGAGAGGTTTGGTGAGGTTGGGTGAGCAAACGCAGACCCTTTAAAGTAATACAGCGTGGTACCCATCGCATGGGTTCCAAATCTCCAGGTTCAAGGGCATCTTCCTACATCGAAAACATGCATGAGAAACCCAGAAGATGGTACACCGTGTGATGGGGAAAGGTTTCTAAAACGCACCTCATTTCTCATCTCCTTGTGCCCGGGTTCGCCATTCCAGCCGATTTACTAGCAATCTCCCTACTTGGAGCATCAGCACCTTTAACCTCCTGTTCCGTACAGGTTGCAATTTGTCCTGAGGATGAACGGGAAGACGGGGAACCAACGAGAGACTAGCTCTTGGTGTTGGGACAGGCACAGGTCACTCTATTTTCCCATCAGGAAGAAGAATTAACCACAGGCTCAGCCTGCCCCCCGGAACCAGAACAGGGCCTGAAGCCATCCTGCGCTTTTGCGGCCAGCTCCCAAAAAAGCGAGTTGTAAAATGGAGGTTCAGGGCACTGCAATTCACAAACCTGCAGAGTTATAAATGATAACTCTCGTCCACAAATATATTGAGGGAAGGCAAAGAAGAGGATTTGAAATCAAGGCAGAATTGCAGGAAACAGATTTCAGGAGGTAGATACGAATCGCCTTTAAAGCACATGAAAAGCGGCAAAACGTTGACAATGATGCCCTTGGCCAAAAAGGGCGTATGCGTTTTTTCCTGAATATATTCAGGAAAAAACGCATACGCACTTTTTGGCCAACCAAGCAACCTGGAAAGGCAAATCAGCGCTACAGAGAAGTCTCGCTTCCCATCCGTCAAAAGGGCCATGCTGAAAAAAGTGTCAAAACCAGAAATGCAGGACAGGCCATGGAGAAATGGGAGCCTTGCTACACTGATGGGCGGGATGTAAATTGCCAACAGCCACTCTGGAGAAGTGTACGGTGAGTCCTGAAACATCTAAAAAACACAGCTTAGAGAGCATAGGGCACTTCCACTCATGGGGGTATAAATTGGGAAAATGAAAAATCAGCAAGACACAAGCACCCCAAAGTTGAGGGCTGCTCTGTTGACAAGGACCTCCACTTCATTCCACCTTAAATATCCCAGGAAAGAGAAAAATGGATAAAGAAGTTGTGGTCCTTATGTACAATGGAATATCACTCAGCCATGAAATCAATGTCATAAGGTTAGTAGCAGCATGATGAGTGGATTTAGGTACGACGATTCTAAGTGAAATAAGTCACACAGAAAAGGACACTTCTCATAAGGTATCACTTTTAGAGGGAATGTAAAAACCGTTACACTTGAACTGAATTACAAAACAGAACAGAGTCACACATGCAGAAAACAGACTATGGCTGCTTAACGGGAAAGGTGAGGTGGGGTGATACATAAAACAAGGGTATCAAATTAGCTCAGATACCGTTCCATAAACCCAATATGTAGTAGACAAGACCTACCCCTTGCTCAGAGAACTTGACTCAACACGCCTTATTCACCGCACAAGAATATATCTGACTAGTAATAATCTTAAAACCTATGTATTGATATCTCTCTGTTAGTGTGTCAAGTGGGTGTGAAGTGGCATAAACACAGCCGTGAAAAGCAGCTAAACCCCATTATGAAAATAAATTACTTTGAAAAACCCATGAAACAACGACAGTGAAAGAGATAGAAATTCTTACACAATGAGTTCAGGGGCTGTGATGCAACCTGGATTGACCATATCTAGACCCACAGCTGGATGAGACATAAGGGTGGACACTCTTGGGGCTGAGAGGTTTGGTGAGGTTGGGTGAGCAAACGCAGACCCTTTAAAGTAATACTGCGTGGTACCCATCGCATGGGTCCCAAATCTCCAGGTTCAAGGGCATCTTCCTAAATCAAAAACATGCATGAGAAACCCAGAAGATGGTACACCGTGTGATGGGGAAAGGTTTCTAAAACGCACCTCATTTCTCATCTCCTTGTGCCCGGGTTCGCCATTCCAGCCGCTTTACTAGCAATCTCCCTACTTGGAGCATCAGCACCTTTAACCTCCTGTTCCGTACAGGTTGCAATTTGTCCTGAGGATGAACGGGAAGACGGGGAACCAACGAGAGACTAGCTCTTGGTGTTGGGACAGGCACAGGTCACTCTATTTTCCCATCAGGAAGAAGAATTAACCACAGGCTCAGCCTGCCCCCCAGAACTAGAACAGGGACTGAAGCCATCCTGCGCTTTTGCGGCCAGCTCCCAAAAAAGCGAGTTGTAAAATGGAGGTTCAGGGCCCTGCAATTCACAAACCTGCAGAGTTATAAATGATAACTCTCGTCCACAAATATATTGAGGGAAGGCAAAGAAGAGGATTTGAAATCAAGGCAGAATTGCACGAAACAGATTTCAGGAGGTAGATACGAATCGCCTTTAAAGCACATGAAAAGCGGCAAAACGTTGACAATGATGCCCTTGGCCAAAAAGGGCGTATGCGTTTTTTCCTGAATATATTCAGGAAAAAACGCATACGCCCTTTTTGGCCAACCAAGCAACCTGGAAAGGCAAATCAGCGCTACAGAGAAGTCTCGCTTCCCATCGGTCAAAAGGGCCATCCTGAAAAAAGTGTCAAAACCAGAAATGCAGGACAGGCCATGGAGAAATGGGAGCCTTGCTACACTGATGGGCGGGATGTAAATTGGCAACAGCCACTCTGGAGAAGTGTACGGTGTGTCCTGAAACATCTGAAAAACACAGCTTAGAGAGCATAGGGCACTTCCACTCATGGGGGTATAAATTGGGAAAATGAAAAATCAGCAAGACACAAGCACCCCAAAGTTGAGGGCTGCTCTGTTGACAAGGACCTCCACTTCATTCCACCTTCAATATCCCAGGAAAGAGAAAAATGGATAAAGAAGTTGTGGTCCTTATGTACAATGGAATATCACTCAGCCATGAAATCAATGTCATAAGGTTAGTAGCAGCATGATGAGTAGATTTAGGTACGACGATTCTAAGTGAAATAAGTCACACAGAAAAGGACACTTCTCATAAGGTATCACTTATAGAGGGAATGTAAAAACCGTTACACTTGAACTGAATTACAAAACAGAACAGAGTCACACATGCAGAAAACACACTATGGCTGCTTAACGGGAAAGGTGAGGTGGGGTGATACATAAAACAAGGGTATCAAATTAGCTCAGATACCGTTCCATAAACCCAATATGTAATAGACAAGACCTACTCCTTGCTCAGAGAACTGGACTCAACACGCCCTATTCACCGCACAAGAATATATCTGACTAGTAATAATCTTAAAACCTATGTATTGATATCTCTCTGTTAGTGTGTCAAGTGGGTGTAAAGCGGCATAAACACAGCCGTGAAAAGCGGCTAAACCCCATTATGAAAATAAATTACTTTGTAAAACCCATGAAACAACGACAGTGAAAGTGATAGAAATTCTTACACAATGAGTTCAGGGGCTGTGATGCAACCTGGATTGACCATATCTAGACCCACAGCTGGATGAGACATAAGGGTGGACACTCTTGGGGCTGAGAGGTTTGGTGAGGTTGGGTGAGCAAACGCAGACCCTTTAAAGTAATACTGCGTGGTACCCATCGCATGGGTCCCAAATCTCCAGCTTCAAGGGCATCTTCCTACATCGAAAACATGCATGAGAAACCCAGAAGATGGTATACCGTGTGATGGGGAAAGGTTTCTAAAACGCACCTAATTTCTCATCTCCTTGTGCCCGGGTTCGCCATTCCAGCCGCTTTACTAGCAATCTCCCTACTTGGAGCATTAGCACCTTTAACCTCCTGTTCCGTACAGGTTGCAATTTGTCCTGAGGATGAACGGGAAGACGGGGAACCAACGAGAGACTAGCTCTTGGTGTTGGGACAGGCACAGGTCACTCTATTTTCCCATCAGGAAGAAGAATTAACCACAGGCTCAGCCTGCCCCCCAGAACCAGAACAGGGCCTGAAGCCATCCTGCGCTTTTGCGGCCAGCTCCCAAAAAAGCGAGTTGTAAAATGGAGGTTCAGGGCACTGCAATTCACAAACCTGCAGAGTTATAAATGATAACTCTCGTCCACAAATATATTGAGGGAAGGCAAAGAAGAGGATTTGAAATCAAGGCAGAATTGCGCGAAACAGATTTCAGGAGGTAGATACGAATCGCCTTTAAAGCACATGAAAAGCGGCAAAACGTTGACAATGATGCCCTTGGCCAAAAAGGGCGTATGCGTTTTTTCCTGAATATATTCAGGAAAAAACGCATACGCCCTTTTTGGCCAACCAAGCAACCTGGAAAGGCAAATCAGCGCTACAGAGAAGTCTCGCTTCCCATCGGTCAAAAGGGCCATGCTGAAAAAAGTGTCAAAACCAGAAATGCAGGACAGGCCATGGAGAAATGGGACCCTTGCTACACTGATGGGCGGGATGTAAATTGCCAACAGCCACTCTGGAGAAGTGTACGGTGTGTCCTGAAACATCTGAAAAACACAGCTTAGAGAGCATAGGGCACTTCCACTCATGGGGGTATAAATTGGGAAAATGAAAAATCAGCAAGCCACAAGCACCCCAAAGTTGAGGGCTGCTCTGTTGACAAGGACCTCCACTTCATTCCACCTTCAATATCCCAGGAAAGAGAAAAATGGATAAAGAAGTTGTGGTCCTTATGTACAATGGAATATCACTCAGCCATGAAATCAATGTCATAAGGTTAGTAGCAGCATGATGAGTGGATTTAGGTACGACGATTCTAAGAGAAATAAATCACACAGAAAAGGACACTTCTCATAAGGTATCACTTATAGAGGGAATGTAAAAACCGTTACACTTGAACTGAATTACAAAACAGAACAGAGTCACACATGCAGAAAACAGACTATGGCTGCTTAACGGGAAAGGTGAGGTGGGGTGATACATAAAACAAGGGTTTCAAATTAGCTTAGATACCGTTCCATAAACCCAATATGTAATAGACAAGACCTACTCCTTGCTCAGAGAACTGGACTCAACACGCCCTATTCACCGCACAAGAATATATCTGACTAGTAATAATCTTAAAACCTATGTATTGATATCTCTCTGTTAGTGTGTCAAGTGGGTGTAAAGTGGCATAAACACAGCCGTGAAAAGCAGCTAAACCCCAATATGAAAATAAATTACTTTGTAAAACCCATGAAACAACGACAGTGAAAGAGATAGAAATTCTTACACAATGAGTTCAGGGGCTGTGATGCAACCTGGATTGACCATATCTAGACCCACAGCTGGATGAGACATAAGGGTGGACACTCTTGGGGCTGAGAGGTTTGGTGAGGTTGGGTGAGCAAACGCAGACCCTTTAAAGTAATACTGCGTGGTACCCATCGCATGGGTCCCAAATCTCCAGGTTCAAGGGCATCTTCCTACATCGAAAACATGCATGAGAAACCCAGAAGATGGTACTCCGTGTGATGGGGAAAGGTTTCTAAAACGCACCTCATTTCTCATCTCCTTGTGCCCGGGTTCGCCATTCCAGCCACTTTACTAGCAATCTCCCTACTTGGAGCATCAGCACCTTTAACCTCCTGTTCCGTACAGGTTGCAATTTGTCCTGAGGATGAACGGGAAGACGGGGAACCAACGAGAGACTAGCTCTTGGTGTTGGGACAGGCACAGGTCACTCTATTTTCCCATCAGGAAGAAGAATTAACCACAGGCTCAGCCTGCCCCCCGGAACCAGAACAGGGCCTGAAGCCATCCTGCGCTTTTGCGGCCAGCTCCCAAAAAAGCGAGTTGTAAAATGGAGGTTCAGGGCACTGCAATTCACAAACCTGCAGAGTTATAAATGATAACTCTCGTCCACAAATATATTGAGGGAAGGCAAAGAAGAGGATTTGAAATCAAGGCAGAATTGCACGAAACAGATTTCAGGAGGTAGATACGAATCGCCTTTAAAGCACATGAAAAGCGGCAAAACGTTGACAATGATGCCCTTGGCCAAAAAGGGCGTATGCGTTTTTTCCTGAATATATTCAGGAAAAAACGCATACGCCCTTTTTGGCCAACCAAGCAACCTGGAAAGGCAAATCAGCGCTACAGAGAAGTCTCGCTTCCCATCGGTCAAAAGGGCCATCCTGAAAAAAGTGTCAAAACCAGAAATGCAGGACAGGCCATGGAGAAATGGGAGCCTTGCTACACTGATGGGCGGGATGTAAATTGCCAACAGCCACTCTGGAGAAGTGTACGGTGAGTCCTGAAACATCTAAAAAACACAGCTTAGAGAGCATAGGGCACTTCCACTCATGGGGGTATAAATTGGGAAAATGAAAAATCAGCAAGACACAAGCACCCCAAAGTTGAGGGCTGCTCTGTTGACAAGGACCTCCACTTCATTCCACCTTAAATATCCCAGGAAAGAGAAAAATGGATAAAGAAGTTGTGGTCCTTATGTACAATGGAATATCACTCAGCCATGAAATCAATGTCATAAGGTTAGTAGCAGCATGATGAGTGGATTTAGGTACGACGATTCTAAGTGAAATAAGTCACACAGAAAAGGACACTTCTCATAAGGTATCACTTTTAGAGGGAATGTAAAAACCGTTACACTTGAACTGAATTACAAAACAGAACAGAGTCACACATGCAGAAAACACACTATGGCTGCTTAACGGGAAAGGTGAGGTGGGGTGATACATAAAACAAGGGTATCAAATTAGCTCAGATACTGTTCCATAAACCCAATATGTAGTAGACAAGACCTACTCCTTGCTCAGAGAACTGGACTCAACACGCCCTATTCACCACACAAGAATATATCTGACTAGTAATAATCTTAAAACCTATGTATTGATATCTCTCTGTTAGTGTGTCAAGGGGGTGTGAAGCGGCATAAACACAGCCATGAAAAGCAGCTAAACCCCATTATGAAAATAAATTACTTTGAAAAACCCATGAAACAACGACAGTGAAAGAGATAGAAATTCTTACACAATGAGTTCAGGGGCTGTGATGCAACCTGGATTGACCATATCTAGACCCACAGCTGGATGAGACATAAGGGTGGACACTCTTGGGGCTGAGAGATTTGGTGAGGTTGGGTGAGCAAACGCAGACCCTTTAAAGTAATACAGCGTGGTACCCATCGCATGGGTTCCAAATCTCCAGGTTCAAGGGCATCTTCCTACATCGAAAACATGCATGAGAAACCCAGAAGATGGTACACCGTGTGATGGGGAAAGGTTTCTAAAACGCACCTCATTTCTCATCTCCTTGTGCCCGGGTTCGCCATTCCAGCCGATTTACTAGCAATCTCCCTACTTGGAGCATCAGCACCTTTAACCTCCTGTTCCGTACAGGTTGCAATTTGTCCTGAGGATGAACGGGAAGACGGGGAACCAACGAGAGACTAGCTCTTGGTGTTGGGACAGGCACAGGTCACTCTATTTTCCCATCAGGAAGAAGAATTAACCACAGGCTCAGCCTGCCCCCCGGAACCAGAACAGGGCCTGAAGCCATCCTGCGCTTTTGCGGCCAGCTCCCAAAAAAGCGAGTTGTAAAATGGAGGTTCAGGGCACTGCAATTCACAAACCTGCAGAGTTATAAATGATAACTCTCGTCCACAAATATATTGAGGGAAGGCAAAGAAGAGGATTTGAAATCAAGGCAGAATTGCACGAAACAGATTTCAGGAGGTAGATACGAATCGCCTTTAAAGCACATGAAAAGCGGCAAAACGTTGACAATGATGCCCTTGGCCAAAAAGGGCGTATGCGTTTTTTCCTGAATATATTCAGGAAAAAACGCATACGCCCTTTTTGGCCAACCAAGCAACCTGGAAAGGCAAATCAGCGCTACAGAGAAGTCTCGCTTCCCATCGGTCAAAAGGGCCATGCTGAAAAAAGTGTCAAAACCAGAAATGCAGGACAGGCCATGGAGAAATGGGAGCCTTGCTACACTGATGGGCGGTATGTAAATTGCCAAGAGCCACTCTGGAGAAGTGTCCGGTGAGTCCTGAAACATCTGAAAAACACAGCTTAGAGAGCATAGGGCACTTCCACTCATGGGGGTATAAATTGGGAAAATGAAAAATCAGCAAGACACAAGCACCCCAAAGTTGAGGGCTGCTCTGTTGACAAGGACCTCCACTTCATTCCACCTTAAATATCCCAGGAAAGAGAAAAATGGATAAAGAAGTTGTGGTCCTTATGTACAATGGAATATCACTCAGCCATGAAATCAATGTCATAAGGTTAGTAGCAGCATGATGAGTGGATTTAGGTACGACGATTCTAAGTGAAATAAGTCACACAGAAAAGGACACTTCTCATAAGGTATCACTTTTAGAGGGAATGTAAAAACCGTTACACTTGAACTGAATTACAAAACAGAACAGAGTCACACATGCAGAAAACACACTATGGCTGCTTAACGGGAAAGGTGAGGTGGGGTGATACATAAAACAAGGGTATCAAATTAGCGCAGATACTGTTCCATAAACCCAATATGTAGTAGACAAGACCTACTCCTTGCTCAGAGAACTGGACTCAACACGCCCTATTCACCGCACAAGAATATATCTGACTAGTAATAATCTTAAAACCTATGTATTGATATCTCTCTGTTAGTGTGTCAAGGGGGTGTGAAGCGGCATAAACACAGCCGTGAAAAGCAGCTAAACCCCATTATGAAAATAAATTACTTTGAAAAACCCATGAAACAACGACAGTGAAAGAGATAGAAATTCTTACACAATGAGTTCAGGGGCTGTGATGCAACCTGGATTGACCATATCTAGACCCACAGCTGGATGAGACATAAGGGTGGACACTCTTGGGGCTGAGAGGTTTGGTGAGGTTGGGTGAGCAAACGCAGACCCTTTAAAGTAATACAGCGTGGTACCCATCGCATGGGTTCCAAATCTCCAGGTTCAAGGGCATCTTCCTACATCGAAAACATGCATGAGAAACCCAGAAGATGGTACACCGTGTGATGGGGAAAGGTTTCTAAAACGCACCTCATTTCTCATCTCCTTGTGCCCGGGTTCGCCATTCCAGCCGCTTTACTAGCAATCTCCCTACTTGGAGCATCAGCACCTTTAACCTCCTGTTCCGTACAGGTTGCAATTTGTCCTGAGGATGAACGGGAAGACGGGGAACCAACGAGAGACTAGCTCTTGGTGTTGGGACAGGCACAGGTCACTCTATTTTCCCATCAGGAAGAAGAATTAACCACAGGCTCAGCCTGCCCCCCGGAACCAGAACAGGGCCTGAAGCCATCCTGCGCTTTTGCGGCCAGCTCCCAAAAAAGCGAGTTGTAAAATGGAGGTTCAGGGCACTGCAATTCACAAACCTGCAGAGTTATAAATGATAACTCTCGTCCACAAATATATTGAGGGAAGGCAAAGAAGAGGATTTGAAATCAAGGCAGAATTGCAGGAAACAGATTTCAGGAGGTAGATACGAATCGCCTTTAAAGCACATGAAAAGCGGCAAAACGTTGACAATGATGCCCTTGGCCAAAAAGGGCGTATGCGTTTTTTCCTGAATATATTCAGGAAAAAACGCATACGCCCTTTTTGGCCAACCAAGCAACCTGGAAAGGCAAATCAGCGCTACAGAGAAGTCTCGCTTCCCATCCGTCAAAAGGGCCATGCTGAAAAAAGTGTCAAAACCAGAAATGCAGGACAGGCCATGGAGAAATGGGAGCCTTGCTACACTGATGGGCGGGATGTAAATTGCCAACAGCCACTCTGGAGAAGTGTACGGTGAGTCCTGAAACATCTAAAAAACACAGCTTAGAGAGCATAGGGCACTTCCACTCATGGGGGTATAAATTGGGAAAATGAAAAATCAGCAAGACACAAGCACCCCAAAGTTGAGGGCTGCTCTGTTGACAAGGACCTCCACTTCATTCCACCTTAAATATCCCAGGAAAGAGAAAAATGGATAAAGAAGTTGTGGTCCTTATGTACAATGGAATATCACTCAGCCATGAAATCAATGTCATAAGGTTAGTAGCAGCATGATGAGTGGATTTAGGTACGACGATTCTAAGTGAAATAAGTCACACAGAAAAGGACACTTCTCATAAGGTATCACTTTTAGAGGGAATGTAAAAACCGTTACACTTGAACTGAATTACAAAACAGAACAGAGTCACACATGCAGAAAACAGACTATGGCTGCTTAACGGGAAAGGTGAGGTGGGGTGATACATAAAACAAGGGTATCAAATTAGCTCAGATACCGTTCCATAAACCCAATATGTAGTAGACAAGACCTACCCCTTGCTCAGAGAACTTGACTCAACACGCCTTATTCACCGCACAAGAATATATCTGACTAGTAATAATCTTAAAACCTATGTATTGATATCTCTCTGTTAGTGTGTCAAGTGGGTGTGAAGTGGCATAAACACAGCCGTGAAAAGCAGCTAAACCCCATTATGAAAATAAATTACTTTGAAAAACCCATGAAACAACGACAGTGAAAGAGATAGAAATTCTTACACAATGAGTTCAGGGGCTGTGATGCAACCTGGATTGACCATATCTAGACCCACAGCTGGATGAGACATAAGGGTGGACACTCTTGGGGCTGAGAGGTTTGGTGAGGTTGGGTGAGCAAACACAGACCCTTTAAAGTAATACTGCGTGGTACCCATCGCATGGGTCCCAAATCTCCAGGTTCAAGGGCATCTTCCTAAATCAAAAACATGCATGAGAAACCCAGAAGATGGTACACCGTGTGATGGGGAAAGGTTTCTAAAACGCACCTCATTTCTCATCTCCTTGTGCCCGGGTTCGCCATTCCAGCCGCTTTACTAGCAATCTCCCTACTTGGAGCATCAGCACCTTTAACCTCCTGTTCCGTACAGGTTGCAATTTGTCCTGAGGATGAACGGGAAGACGGGGAACCAACGAGAGACTAGCTCTTGGTGTTGGGACAGGCACAGGTCACTCTATTTTCCCATCAGGAAGAAGAATTAACCACAGGCTCAGCCTGCCCCCCAGAACTAGAACAGGGACTGAAGCCATCCTGCGCTTTTGCGGCCAGCTCCCAAAAAAGCGAGTTGTAAAATGGAGGTTCAGGGCACTGCAATTCACAAACCTGCAGAGTTATAAATGATAACTCTCGTCCACAAATATATTGAGGGAAGGCAAAGAAGAGGATTTGAAATCAAGGCAGAATTGCACGAAACAGATTTCAGGAGGTAGATACGAATCGCCTTTAAAGCACATGAAAAGCGGCAAAACGTTGACAATGATGCCCTTGGCCAAAAAGGGCGTATGCGTTTTTTCCTGAATATATTCAGGAAAAAACGCATACGCCCTTTTTGGCCAACCAAGCAACCTGGAAAGGCAAATCAGCGCTACAGAGAAGTCTCGCTTCCCATCGGTCAAAAGGGCCATCCTGAAAAAAGTGTCAAAACCAGAAATGCAGGACAGGCCATGGAGAAATGGGAGCCTTGCTACACTGATGGGCGGGATGTAAATTGCCAACAGCCACTCTGGAGAAGTGTACGGTGTGTCCTGAAACATCTGAAAAACACAGCTTAGAGAGCATAGGGCACTTCCACTCATGGGGGTATAAATTGGGAAAATGAAAAATCAGCAAGACACAAGCACCCCAAAGTTGAGGGCTGCTCTGTTGACAAGGACCTCCACTTCATTCCACCTTCAATATCCCAGGAAAGAGAAAAATGGATAAAGAAGTTGTGGTCCTTATGTACAATGGAATATCACTCAGCCATGAAATCAATGTCATAAGGTTAGTAGCAGCATGATGAGTGGATTTAGGTACGACGATTCTAAGTGAAATAAGTCACACAGAAAAGGACACTTCTCATAAGGTATCACTTATAGAGGGAATGTAAAAACCGTTACACTTGAACTGAATTACAAAACAGAACAGAGTCACACATGCAGAAAACACACTATGGCTGCTTAACGGGAAAGGTGAGGTGGGGTGATACATAAAACAAGGGTATCAAATTAGCTCAGATACCGTTCCATAAACCCAATATGTAGTAGACAAGACCTACTCCTTGCTCAGAGAACTTGACTCAACACGCCCTATTCACCGCACAAGAATATATCTGACTAGTAATAATCTTGAAACCTATGTATTGATATCTCTCTGTTAGTGTGTCAAGTGGGTGTAAAGCGGCATAAACACAGCCGTGAAAAGCAGCTAAACCCCATTATGAAAATAAATTACTTTGAAAAACCCATGAAACAATGACAGTGAAAGAGATAGAAATTCTTACACAATGAGTTCAGGGGCTGAGATGCAACCTGGATTGACCATATCTAGACCCACAGCTGGATGAGACATAAGGGTGGACACTCTTGGGGCTGAGAGGTTTGGTGAGGTTGGGTGAGCAAACGCAGACCCTTTAAAGTAATACTGCGTGGTACCCATCGCATGGGTCCCAAATCTCCAGCTTCAAGGGCATCTTCCTACATCGAAAACATGCATGAGAAACCCAGAAGATGGTACACCGTGTGATGGGGAAAGGTTTCTAAAACGCACCTCATTTCTCATCTCCTTGTGCCCGGGTTCGCCATTCCAGCCACTTTACTAGCAATCTCCCTACTTGGAGCATCAGCACCTTTAACCTCCTGTTCCGTACAGGTTGCAATTTGTCCTGAGGATGAACGGGAAGACGGGGAACCAACGAGAGACTAGCTCTTGGTGTTGGGACAGGCACAGGTCACTCTATTTTCCCATCAGGAAGAAGAATTAACCACAGGCTCAGCCTGCCCCCCGGAACCAGAACAGGGCCTGAAGCCATCCTGCGCTTTTGCGGCCAGCTCCCAAAAAAGCGAGTTGTAAAATGGAGGTTCAGGGCACTGCAATTCACAAACCTGCAGAGTTATAAATGATAACTCTCGTCAACAAATATATTGAGGGAAGGCAAAGAAGAGGATTTGAAATCAAGGCAGAATTGCACGAAACAGATTTCAGGAGGTAGATACGAATCGCCTTTAAAGCACATGAAAAGCGGCAAAACGTTGACAATGATGCCCTTGGCCAAAAAGGGCGTATGCGTTTTTTCCTGAATATATTCAGGAAAAAACGCATACGCCCTTTTTGGCCAACCAAGCAACCTGGAAAGGCAAATCAGCGCTACAGAGAAGTCTCGCTTCCCATCGGTCAAAAGGGCCATCCTGAAAAAAGTGTCAAAACCAGAAATGCAGGACAGGCCATGGAGAAATGGGAGCCTTGCTACACTGATGGGCGGGATGTAAATTGCCAACAGCCACTCTGGAGAAGTGTACGGTGTGTCCTGAAACATCTGAAAAACACAGCTTAGAGAGCATAGGGCACTTCCACTCATGGGGGTATAAATTGGGAAAATGAAAAATCAGCAAGACACAAGCACCCCAAAGTTGAGGGCTGCTCTGTTGACAAGGACCTCCACTTCATTCCACCTTCAATATCCCAGGAAAGAGAAAAATGGATAAAGAAGTTGTGGTCCTTATGTACAATGGAATATCACTCAGCCATGAAATCAATGTCATAAGGTTAGTAGCAGCATGATGAGTAGATTTAGGTACGACGATTCTAAGTGAAATAAGTCACACAGAAAAGGACACTTCTCATAAGGTATCACTTATAGAGGGAATGTAAAAACCGTTACACTTGAACTGAATTACAAAACAGAACAGAGTCACACATGCAGAAAACACACTATGGCTGCTTAACGGGAAAGGTGAGGTGGGGTGATACATAAAACAAGGGTATCAAATTAGCTCAGATACCGTTCCATAAACCCAATATGTAGTAGACAAGACCTACTCCTTGCTCAGAGAACTGGACTCAACACGCCCTATTCACCGCACAAGAATATATCTGACTAGTAATAATCTTGAAACCTATGTATTGATATCTCTTTGTTAGTGTGTCAAGTGGGTGTAAAGCGGCATAAACACAGCCGTGAAAAGCAGCTAAACCCCATTATGAAAATAAATTACTTTGAAAAACCCATGAAACAACGACAGTGAAAGAGATGGAAATTCTTACACAATGAGTTCAGGGGCTGTGATGCAACCTGGATTGACCATATCTAGACCCACAGCTGGATGAGACATAAGGGTGGACACTCTTGGGGCTGAGAGGTTTGGTGAGGTTGGGTGAGCAAACGCAGACCCTTTAAAGTAATACTGCATGGTACCCATCGCATGGGTCCCAAATCTCCAGCTTCAAGGGCATCTTCCTACGTCAAAAACTTGCATGAAAAACCCAGAAGATGGTACACAGTGTGATGGGGAAACGTTTCTAAAACGCACCTCATTTCTCATCGCCTTGTGCCCGGGTTCGCCATTCCAGCCGCTTTACTAGCAATCTCCCTACTTGGAGCATCAGCACCTTTAACCTCCTGTTCCGTACAGGTTGCAATTTGTCCTGAGGATGAACGGGAAGACGGGGAACCAACGAGAGACTAGCTCTTGGTGTTGGGACAGGCACAGGTCACTCTATTTTCCCATCAGGAAGAAGAATTAACCACAGGCTCAGCCTGCCCCCCAGAACTAGAACAGGGACTGAAGCCATCCTGCGCTTTTGCGGCCAGCTCCCAAAAAAGCGAGTTGTAAAATGGAGGTTCAGGGCACTGCAATTCACAAACCTGCAGAGTTATAAATGATAACTCTCGTCCACAAATATATTGAGGGAAGGCAAAGAAGAGGATTTGAAATCAAGGCAGAATTGCACGAAAAAGATTTCAGGAGGTAGATACGAATCGCCTTTAAAGCACATGAAAAGCGGCAAAACGTTGACAATGATGCCCTTGGCCAAAAAGGGCGTATGCGTTTTTTCCTGAATATATTCAGGAAAAAACGCATACGCCCTTTTTGGCCAACCAAGCAACCTGGAAAGGCAAATCAGCGCTACAGAGAAGTCTCGCTTCCCATCGGTCAAAAGGGCCATGCTGAAAAAAGTGTCAAAACCAGAAATGCAGGACAGGCCATGGAGAAATGGGAGCCTTGCTACACTGATGGGCGGGATGTAAATTGCCAACAGCCACTCTGGAGAAGTGTACGGTGTGTCCTGAAACATCTGAAAAACACAGCTTAGAGAGCATAGGGCACTTCCACTCATGGGGGTATAAATTGGGAAAATGAAAAATCAGCAAGACACAAGCACCCCAAAGTTGAGGGCTGCTCTGTTGACAAGGACCTCCACTTCATTCCACCTTCAATATCCCAGGAAAGAGAAAAATGGATAAAGAAGTTGTGGTCCTTATGTACAATGGAATATCACTCAGCCATGAAATCAATGTCATAAGGTTAGTAGCAGCATGATGAGTGGATTTAGGTACGACGATTCTAAGAGAAATAAGTCACACAGAAAAGGACACTTCTCATAAGGTATCACTTTTAGAGGGAATGTAAAAACCGTTACACTTGAACTGAATTACAAAACAGAACAGAGTCACACATGCAGAAAACACACTATGGCTGCTTAACGGGAAAGGTGAGGTGGGGTGATACATAAAACAAGGGTATCAAATTAGCTCAGATACCGTTCCATAAACCCAATATGTAATAGACAAGACCTACTCCTTGCTCAGAGAACTGGACTCAACACGCCCTATTCACCGCACAAGAATATATCTGACTAGTAATAATCTTAAAACCTATGTATTGATATCTCTCTGTTAGTGTGTCAAGGGGGTGTGAAGCGGCATAAACACAGCCATGAAAAGCAGCTAAACCCCATTATGAAAATAAATTACTTTGAAAAACCCATGAAACAACGACAGTGAAAGAGATAGAAATTCTTACACAATGAGTTCAGGGGCTGTGATGCAACCTGGATTGACCATATCTAGACCCACAGCTGGATGAGACATAAGGGTGGACACTCTTGGGGCTGAGAGATTTGGTGAGGTTGGGTGAGCAAACGCAGACCCTTTAAAGTAATACAGCGTGGTACCCATCGCATGGGTTCCAAATCTCCAGGTTCAAGGGCATCTTCCTACATCGAAAACATGCATGAGAAACCCAGAAGATGGTACACCGTGTGATGGGGAAAGGTTTCTAAAACGCACCTCATTTCTCATCTCCTTGTGCCCGGGTTCGCCATTCCAGCCGATTTACTAGCAATCGCCCTACTTGGAGCATCAGCACCTTTAACCTCCTGTTCCGTACAGGTTGCAATTTGTCCTGAGGATGAACGGGAAGACGGGGAACCAACGAGAGACTAGCTCTTGGTGTTGGGACAGGCACAGGTCACTCTATTTTCCCATCAGGAAGAAGAATTAACCACAGGCTCAGCCTGCCCCCCGGAACCAGAACAGGGCCTGAAGCCATCCTGCGCTTTTGCGGCCAGCTCCCAAAAAAGCGAGTTGTAAAATGGAGGTTCAGGGCACTGCAATTCACAAACCTGCAGAGTTATAAATGATAACTCTCGTCCACAAATATATTGAGGGAAGGCAAAGAAGAGGATTTGAAATCAAGGCAGAATTGCACGAAACAGATTTCAGGAGGTAGATACGAATCGCCTTTAAAGCACATGAAAAGCGGCAAAACGTTGACAATGATGCCCTTGGCCAAAAAGGGCGTATGCGTTTTTTCCTGAATATATTCAGGAAAAAACGCATACGCCCTTTTTGGCCAACCAAGCAACCTGGAAAGGCAAATCAGCGCTACAGAGAAGTCTCGCTTCCCATCGGTCAAAAGGGCCATGCTGAAAAAAGTGTCAAAACCAGAAATGCAGGACAGGCCATGGAGAAATGGGAGCCTTGCTACACTGATGGGCGGGATGTAAATTGCCAACAGCCACTCTGGAGAAGTGTACGGTGAGTCCTGAAACATCTAAAAAACACAGCTTAGAGAGCATAGGGCACTTCCACTCATGGGGGTATAAATTGGGAAAATGAAAAATCAGCAAGACACAAGCACCCCAAAGTTGAGGGCTGCTCTGTTGACAAGGACCTCCACTTCATTCCACCTTAAATATCCCAGGAAAGAGAAAAATGGATAAAGAAGTTGTGGTCCTTATGTACAATGGAATATCACTCAGCCATGAAATCAATGTCATAAGGTTAGTAGCAGCATGATGAGTGGATTTAGGTACGACGATTCTAAGAGAAATAAGTCACACAGAAAAGGACACTTCTCATAAGGTATCACTTTTAGAGGGAATGTAAAAACCGTTACACTTGAACTGAATTACAAAACAGAACAGAGTCACACATGCAGAAAACACACTATGGCTGCTTAACGGGAAAGGTGAGGTGGGGTGATACATAAAACAAGGGTATCAAATTAGCTCAGATACTGTTCCATAAACCCAATATGTAGTAGACAAGACCTACTCCTTGCTCAGAGAACTGGACTCAACACGCCCTATTCACCGCACAAGAATATATCTGACTAGTAATAATCTTAAAACCTATGTATTGATATCTCTCTGTTAGTGTGTCAAGGGGGTGTGAAGCGGCATAAACACAGCCGTGAAAAGCAGCTAAACCCCATTATGAAAATAAATTACTTTGAAAAACCCATGAAACAACGACAGTGAAAGAGATAGAAATTCTTACACAATGAGTTCAGGGGCTGTGATGCAACCTGGATTGACCATATCTAGACCCACAGCTGGATGAGACATAAGGGTGGACACTCTTTGGGCTGAGAGGTTTGGTGAGGTTGGGTGAGCAAACGCAGACCCTTTAAAGTAATACTGCGTGGTACCCATCGCATGGGTCCCAAATCTCCAGGTTCAAGGGCATCTTCCTAAATCAAAAACATGCATGAGAAACCCAGAAGATGGTACACCGTGTGATGGGGAAAGGTTTCTAAAACGCACCTCATTTCTCATCTCCTTGTGCCCGGGTTCGCCATTCCAGCCGCTTTACTAGCAATCTCCCTACTTGGAGCATCAGCACCTTTAACCTCCTGTTCCGTACAGGTTGCAATTTGTCCTGAGGATGAACGGGAAGACGGGGAACCAACGAGAGACTAGCTCTTGGTGTTGGGACAGGCACAGGTCACTCTATTTTCCCATCAGGAAGAAGAATTAACCACAGGCTCAGCCTGCCCCCCAGAACTAGAACAGGGACTGAAGCCATCCTGCGCTTTTGCGGCCAGCTCCCAAAAAAGCGAGGTGTAAAATGGAGGTTCAGGGCACTGCAATTCACAAACCTGCAGAGTTATAAATGATAACTCTCGTCCACAAATATATTGAGGGAAGGCAAAGAAGAGGATTTGAAATCAAGGCAGAATTGCACGAAACAGATTTCAGGAGGTAGATACGAATCGCCTTTAAAGCACATGAAAAGCGGCAAAACGTTGACAATGATGCCCTTGGCCAAAAAGGGCGTATGCGTTTTTTCCTGAATATATTCAGGAAAAAACGCATACGCCCTTTTTGGCCAACCAAGCAACCTGGAAAGGCAAATCAGCGCTACAGAGAAGTCTCGCTTCCCATCGGTCAAAAGGGCCATCCTGAAAAAAGTGTCAAAACCAGAAATGCAGGACAGGCCATGGAGAAATGGGAGCCTTGCTACACTGATGGGCGGGATGTAAATTGCCAACAGCCACTCTGGAGAAGTGTACGGTGTGTCCTGAAACATCTGAAAAACACAGCTTAGAGAGCATAGGGCACTTCCACTCATGGGGGTATAAATTGGGAAAATGAAAAATCAGCAAGACACAAGCACCCCAAAGTTGAGGGCTGCTCTGTTGACAAGGACCTCCACTTCATTCCACCTTCAATATCCCAGGAAAGAGAAAAATGGATAAAGAAGTTGTGGTCCTTATGTACAATGGAATATCACTCAGCCATGAAATCAATGTCATAAGGTTAGTAGCAGCATGATGAGTGGATTTAGGTACGACGATTCTAAGAGAAATAAGTCACACAGAAAAGGACACTTCTCATAAGGTATCACTTATAGAGGGAATGTAAAAACCGTTACACTTGAACTGAATTACAAAACAGAACAGAGTCACACATGCAGAAAACACACTATGGCTGCTTAACGGGAAAGGTGAGGTGGGGTGATACATAAAACAAGGGTATCAAATTAGCTCAGATACCGTTCCATAAACCCAATATGTAATAGACAAGACCTACTCCTTGCTCAGAGAACTGGACTCAACACGCCCTATTCACCGCACAAGAATATATCTGACTAGTAATAATCTTAAAACCTATGTATTGATATCTCTCTGTTAGTGTGTCAAGGGGGTGTGAAGCGGCATAAACACAGCCATGAAAAGCAGCTAAACCCCATTATGAAAATAAATTACTTTGAAAAACCCATGAAACAACGACAGTGAAAGAGATAGAAATTCTTACACAATGAGTTCAGGGGCTGTGATGCAACCTGGATTGACCATATCTAGACCCACAGCTGGATGAGACATAAGGGTGGACACTCTTGGGGCTGAGAGATTTGGTGAGGTTGGGTGAGCAAACGCAGACCCTTTAAAGTAATACAGCGTGGTACCCATCGCATGGGTTCCAAATCTCCAGGTTCAAGGGCATCTTCCTACATCGAAAACATGCATGAGAAACCCAGAAGATGGTACACCGTGTGATGGGGAAAGGTTTCTAAAACGCACCTCATTTCTCATCTCCTTGTGCCCGGGTTCGCCATTCCAGCCGATTTACTAGCAATCTCCCTACTTGGAGCATCAGCACCTTTAACCTCCTGTTCCGTACAGGTTGCAATTTGTCCTGAGGATGAACGGGAAGACGGGGAACCAACGAGAGACTAGCTCTTGGTGTTGGGACAGGCACAGGTCACTCTATTTTCCCATCAGGAAGAAGAATTAACCACAGGCTCAGCCTGCCCCCCGGAACCAGAACAGGGCCTGAAGCCATCCTGCGCTTTTGCGGCCAGCTCCCAAAAAAGCGAGTTGTAAAATGGAGGTTCAGGGCACTGCAATTCACAAACCTGCAGAGTTATAAATGATAACTCTCGTCCACAAATATATTGAGGGAAGGCAAAGAAGAGGATTTGAAATCAAGGCAGAATTGCACGAAACAGATTTCAGGAGGTAGATACGAATCGCCTTTAAAGCACATGAAAAGCGGCAAAACGTTGACAATGATGCCCTTGGCCAAAAAGGGCGTATGCGTTTTTTCCTGAATATATTCAGGAAAAAACGCATACGCCCTTTTTGGCCAACCAAGCAACCTGGAAAGGCAAATCAGCGCTACAGAGAAGTCTCGCTTCCCATCGGTCAAAAGGGCCATGCTGAAAAAAGTGTCAAAACCAGAAATGCAGGACAGGCCATGGAGAAATGGGAGCCTTGCTACACTGATGGGCGGGATGTAAATTGCCAACAGCCACTCTGGAGAAGTGTACGGTGAGTCCTGAAACATCTAAAAAACACAGCTTAGAGAGCATAGGGCACTTCCACTCATGGGGGTATAAATTGGGAAAATGAAAAATCAGCAAGACACAAGCACCCCAAAGTTGAGGGCTGCTCTGTTGACAAGGACCTCCACTTCATTCCACCTTAAATATCCCAGGAAAGAGAAAAATGGATAAAGAAGTTGTGGTCCTTATGTACAATGGAATATCACTCAGCCATGAAATCAATGTCATAAGGTTAGTAGCAGCATGATGAGTGGATTTAGGTACGACGATTCTAAGAGAAATAAGTCACACAGAAAAGGACACTTCTCATAAGGTATCACTTTTAGAGGGAATGTAAAAACCGTTACACTTGAACTGAATTACAAAACAGAACAGAGTCACACATGCAGAAAACACACTATGGCTGCTTAACGGGAAAGGTGAGGTGGGGTGATACATAAAACAAGGGTATCAAATTAGCTCAGATACTGTTCCATAAACCCAATATGTAGTAGACAAGACCTACTCCTTGCTCAGAGAACTGGACTCAACACGCCCTATTCACCGCACAAGAATATATCTGACTAGTAATAATCTTAAAACCTATGTATTGATATCTCTCTGTTAGTGTGTCAAGGGGGTGTGAAGCGGCATAAACACAGCCGTGAAAAGCAGCTAAACCCCATTATGAAAATAAATTACTTTGAAAAACCCATGAAACAACGACAGTGAAAGAGATAGAAATTCTTACACAATGAGTTCAGGGGCTGTGATGCAACCTGGATTGACCATATCTAGACCCACAGCTGGATGAGACATAAGGGTGGACACTCTTGGGGCTGAGAGGTTTGGTGAGGTTGGGTGAGCAAACGCAGACCCTTTAAAGTAATACAGCGTGGTACCCATCGCATGGGTTCCAAATCTCCAGGTTCAAGGGCATCTTCCTACATCGAAAACATGCATGAGAAACCCAGAAGATGGTACACCGTGTGATGGGGAAAGGTTTCTAAAACGCACCTCATTTCTCATCTCCTTGTGCCCGGGTTCGCCATTCCAGCCGATTTACTAGCAATCTCCCTACTTGGAGCATCAGCACCTTTAACCTCCTGTTCCGTACAGGTTGCAATTTGTCCTGAGGATGAACGGGAAGACGGGGAACCAACGAGAGACTAGCTCTTGGTGTTGGGACAGGCACAGGTCACTCTATTTTCCCATCAGGAAGAAGAATTAACCACAGGCTCAGCCTGCCCCCCGGAACCAGAACAGGGCCTGAAGCCATCCTGCGCTTTTGCGGCCAGCTCCCAAAAAAGCGAGTTGTAAAATGGAGGTTCAGGGCACTGCAATTCACAAACCTGCAGAGTTATAAATGATAACTCTCGTCCACAAATATATTGAGGGAAGGCAAAGAAGAGGATTTGAAATCAAGGCAGAATTGCACGAAACAGATTTCAGGAGGTAGATACGAATCGCCTTTAAAGCACATGAAAAGCGGCAAAACGTTGACAATGATGCCCTTGGCCAAAAAGGGCGTATGCGTTTTTTCCTGAATATATTCAGGAAAAAACGCATACGCCCTTTTTGGCCAACCAAGCAACCTGGAAAGGCAAATCAGCGCTACAGAGAAGTCTCGCTTCCCATCCGTCAAAAGGGCCATGCTGAAAAAAGTGTCAAAACCAGAAATGCAGGACAGGCCATGGAGAAATGGGAGCCTTGCTACACTGATGGGCGGGATGTAAATTGCCAACAGCCACTCTGGAGAAGTGTACGGTGAGTCCTGAAACATCTAAAAAACACAGCTTAGAGAGCATAGGGCACTTCCACTCATGGGGGTATAAATTGGGAAAATGAAAAATCAGCAAGACACAAGCACCCCAAAGTTGAGGGCTGCTCTGTTGACAAGGACCTCCACTTCATTCCACCTTAAATATCCCAGGAAAGAGAAAAATGGATAAAGAAGTTGTGGTCCTTATGTACAATGGAATATCACTCAGCCATGAAATCAATGTCATAAGGTTAGTAGCAGCATGATGAGTGGATTTAGGTACGACGATTCTAAGTGAAATAAGTCACACAGAAAAGGACACTTCTCATAAGGTATCACTTTTAGAGGGAATGTAAAAACTGTTACACTTGAACTGAATTACAAAACAGAACAGAGTCACACATGCAGAAAACAGACTATGGCTGCTTAACGGGAAAGGTGAGGTGGGGTGATACATAAAACAAGGGTATCAAATTAGCTCAGATACCGTTCCATAAACCCAATATGTAGTAGACAAGACCTACCCCTTGCTCAGAGAACTTGACTCAACACGCCTTATTCACCGCACAAGAATATATCTGACTACTAATAATCTTAAAACCTATGTATTGATATCTCTCTGTTAGTGTGTCAAGTGGGTGTGAAGTGGCATAAACACAGCCGTGAAAAGCAGCTAAACCCCATTATGAAAATAAATTACTTTGAAAAACCCATGAAACAACGACAGTGAAAGAGATAGAAATTCTTACACAATGAGTTCAGGGGCTGTGATGCAACCTGGATTGACCATATCTAGACCCACAGCTGGATGAGACATAAGGGTGGACACTCTTGGGGCTGAGAGGTTTGGTGAGGTTGGGTGAGCAAACGCAGACCCTTTAAAGTAATACTGCGTGGTACCCATCGCATGGGTCCCAAATCTCCAGGTTCAAGGGCATCTTCCTAAATCAAAAACATGCATGAGAAACCCAGAAGATGGTACACCGTGTGATGGGGAAAGGTTTCTAAAACGCACCTCATTTCTCATCTCCTTGTGCCCGGGTTCGCCATTCCAGCCGCTTTACTAGCAATCTCCCTACTTGGAGCATCAGCACCTTTAACCTCCTGTTCCGTACAGGTTGCAATTTGTCCTGAGGATGAACGGGAAGACGGGGAACCAACGAGAGACTAGCTCTTGGTGTTGGGACAGGCACAGGTCACTCTATTTTCCCATCAGGAAGAAGAATTAACCACAGGCTCAGCCTGCCCCCCAGAACTAGAACAGGGACTGAAGCCATCCTGCGCTTTTGCGGCCAGCTCCCAAAAAAGCGAGTTGTAAAATGGAGGTTCAGGGCACTGCAATTCACAAACCTGCAGAGTTATAAATGATAACTCTCGTCCACAAATATATTGAGGGAAGGCAAAGAAGAGGATTTGAAATCAAGGCAGAATTGCACGAAACAGATTTCAGGAGGTAGATACGAATCGCCTTTAAAGCACATGAAAAGCGGCAAAACGTTGACAATGATGCCCTTGGCCAAAAAGGGCGTATGCGTTTTTCCCTGAATATATTCAGGAAAAAACGCATACGCCCTTTTTGGCCAACCAAGCAACCTGGAAAGGCAAATCAGCGCTACAGAGAAGTCTCGCTTCCCATCGGTCAAAAGGGCCATCCTGAAAAAAGTGTCAAAACCAGAAATGCAGGACAGGCCATGGAGAAATGGGAGCCTTGCTACACTGATGGGCGGGATGTAAATTGCCAACAGCCACTCTGGAGAAGTGTACGGTGTGTCCTGAAACATCTGAAAAACACAGCTTAGAGAGCATAGGGCACTTCCACTCATGGGGGTATAAATTGGGAAAATGAAAAATCAGCAAGACACAAGCACCCCAAAGTTGAGGGCTGCTCTGTTGACAAGGACCTCCACTTCATTCCACCTTCAATATCCCAGGAAAGAGAAAAATGGATAAAGAAGTTGTGGTCCTTATGTACAATGGAATATCACTCAGCCATGAAATCAATGTCATAAGGTTAGTAGCAGCATGATGAGTGGATTTAGGTACGACGATTCTAAGTGAAATAAGTCACACAGAAAAGGACACTTCTCATAAGGTATCACTTATAGAGGGAATGTAAAAACCGTTACACTTGAACTGAATTACAAAACAGAACAGAGTCACACATGCAGAAAACACACTATGGCTGCTTAACGGGAAAGGTGAGGTGGGGTGATACATAAAACAAGGGTATCAAATTAGCTCAGATACCGTTCCATAAACCCAATATGTAGTAGACAAGACCTACTCCTTGCTCAGAGAACTTGACTCAACACGCCCTATTCACCGCACAAGAATATATCTGACTAGTAATAATCTTGAAACCTATGTATTGATATCTCTCTGTTAGTGTGTCAAGTGGGTGTAAAGCGGCATAAACACAGCCGTGAAAAGCAGCTAAACCCCATTATGAAAATAAATTACTTTGAAAAACCCATGAAACAATGACAGTGAAAGAGATAGAAATTCTTACACAATGAGTTCAGGGGCTGAGATGCAACCTGGATTGACCATATCTAGACCCACAGCTGGATGAGACATAAGGGTGGACACTCTTGGGGCTGAGAGGTTTGGTGAGGTTGGGTGAGCAAACACAGACCCTTTAAAGTAATACTGCGTGGTACCCATCGCATGGGTCCCAAATCTCCAGCTTCAAGGGCATCTTCCTACATCGAAAACATGCATGAGAAACCCAGAAGATGGTACACCGTGTGATGGGGAAAGGTTTCTAAAACGCACCTCATTTCTCATCTCCTTGTGCCCGGGTTCGCCATTCCAGCCACTTTACTAGCAATCTCCCTACTTGGAGCATCAGCACCTTTAACCTCCTGTTCCGTACAGGTTGCAATTTGTCCTGAGGATGAACGGGAAGACGGGGAACCAACGAGATACTAGCTCTTGGTGTTGGGACAGGCACAGGTCACTCTATTTTCCCATCAGGAAGAAGAATTAACCACAGGCTCAGCCTGCCCCCCGGAACCAGAACAGGGCCTGAAGCCATCCTGCGCTTTTGCGGCCAGCTCCCAAAAAAGCGAGTTGTAAAATGGAGGTTCAGGGCACTGCAATTCACAAACCTGCAGAGTTATAAATGATAACTCTCGTCAACAAATATATTGAGGGAAGGCAAAGAAGAGGATTTGAAATCAAGGCAGAATTGCACGAAACAGATTTCAGGAGGTAGATACGAATCGCCTTTAAAGCACATGAAAAGCGGCAAAACGTTGACAATGATGCCCTTGGCCAAAAAGGGCGTATGCGTTTTTTCCTGAATATATTCAGGAAAAAACGCATACGCCCTTTTTGGCCAACCAAGCAACCTGGAAAGGCAAATCAGCGCTACAGAGAAGTCTCGCTTCCCATCGGTCAAAAGGGCCATCCTGAAAAAAGTGTCAAAACCAGAAATGCAGGACAGGCCATGGAGAAATGGGAGCCTTGCTACACTGATGGGCGGGATGTAAATTGCCAACAGCCACTCTGGAGAAGTGTACGGTGTGTCCTGAAACATCTGAAAAACACAGCTTAGAGAGCATAGGGCACTTCCACTCATGGGGGTATAAATTGGGAAAATGAAAAATCAGCAAGACACAAGCACCCCAAAGTTGAGGGCTGCTCTGTTGACAAGGACCTCCACTTCATTCCACCTTCAATATCCCAGGAGGGAGAAAAATGGATAAAGAAGTTGTGGTCCTTATGTACAATGGAATATCACTCAGCCATGAAATCAATGTCATAAGGTTAGTAGCAGCATGATGAGTAGATTTAGGTACGACGATTCTAAGTGAAATAAGTCACACAGAAAAGGACACTTCTCATAAGGTATCACTTATAGAGGGAATGTAAAAACCGTTACACTTGAACTGAATTACAAAACAGAACAGAGTCACACATGCAGAAAACACACTATGGCTGCTTAACGGGAAAGGTGAGGTGGGGTGATACATAAAACAAGGGTATCAAATTAGCTCAGATACCGTTCCATAAACCCAATATGTAATAGACAAGACCTACTCCTTGCTCAGAGAACTGGACTCAACACGCCCTATTCACCGCACAGGAATATATCTGACTAGTAATAATCTTAAAACCTATGTATTGATATCTCTCTGTTAGTGTGTCAAGTGGGTGTAAAGCAGCATAAACACAGCCGTGAAAAGCGGCTAAACCCCATTATGAAAATAAATTACTTTGTAAAACCCATGAAACAACGACAGTGAAAGAGATAGAAATTCTTACACAATGAGTTCAGGGGCTGTGATGCAACCTGGATTGACCATATCTAGACCCACAGCTGGATGAGACATAAGGGTGGACACTCTTGGGGCTGAGAGGTTTGGTGAGGTTGGGTGAGCAAACGCAGACCCTTTAAAGTAATACTGCGTGGTACCCATCGCATGGGTCCCAAATCTCCAGGATCAAGGGCATCTTCCTACATCGAAAACATGCATGAGAAACCCAGAAGATGGTATACCGTGTGATGGGGAAAGGTTTCTAAAACGCACCTAATTTCTCATCTCCTTGTGCCCGGGTTCGCCATTCCAGCCGCTTTACTAGCAATCTCCCTACTTGGAGCATTAGCACCTTTAACCTCCTGTTCCGTACAGGTTGCAATTTGTCCTGAGGATGAACGGGAAGACGGGGAACCAACGAGAGACTAGCTCTTGGTGTTGGGACAGG
Organism: Balaenoptera borealis; assembly: GCF_965194805.1. Lineage (NCBI taxonomy): Eukaryota > Metazoa > Chordata > Mammalia > Artiodactyla > Balaenopteridae > Balaenoptera > Balaenoptera borealis. Next base: position 503,640 of record NW_028123801.1, on the reverse strand, counting down.
CACAGGTCACTCTATTTTCCCATCAGGAAGAAGAATTAACCACAGGCTCAGCCTGCCCCCCAGAACCAGAACAGGGCCTGAAGCCATCCTGCGCTTTTGCGGCCAGCTCCCAAAAAAGCGAGTTGTAAAATGAAGGTTCAGGGCACTGCAATTCACAAACCTGCAGAGTTATAAATGATAACTCTCGTCCACAAATATATTGAGGGAAGGCAAAGAAGAGGATTTGAAATCAAGGCAGAATTGCGCGAAACAGATTTCAGGAGGTAGATACGAATCGCCTTTAACGCACATGAAAAGCGGCAAAACGTTGACAATGATGCCCTTGGCCAAAAAGGGCGTATGCGTTTTTTCCTGAATATATTCAGGAAAAAACGCATACGCCCTTTTTGGCCAACCAAGCAACCTGGAAAGGCAAATCAGCGCTACAGAGAAGTCTCGCTTCCCATCGGTCAAAAGGGCCATGCTGAAAAAAGTGTCAAAACCAGAAATGCAGGACAGGCCATGGAGAAATGGGAGCCTTGCTACACTGATGGGCGGGATGTAAATTGCCAACAGCCACTCTGGAGAAGTGTACGGTGTGTCCTGAAACATCTGAAAAACACAGCTTAGAGAGCATAGGGCACTTCCACTCATGGGGGTATAAATTGGGAAAATGAAAAATCAGCAAGCCACAAGCACCCCAAAGTTGAGGGCTGCTCTGTTGACAAGGACCTCCACTTCATTCCACCTTCAATATCCCAGGAAAGAGAAAAATGGATAAAGAAGTTGTGGTCCTTATGTACAATGGAATATCACTCAGCCATGAAATCAATGTCATAAGGTTAGTAGCAGCATGATGAGTGGATTTAGGTACGACGATTCTAAGAGAAATAAATCACACAGAAAAGGACACTTCTCATAAGGTATCACTTATAGAGGGAATGTAAAAACCGTTACACTTGAACTGAATTACAAAACAGAACAGAGTCACACATGCAGAAAACAGACTATGGCTGCTTAACAGGAAAGGTGAGGTGGGGTGATACATAAAACAAGGGTTTCAAATTAGCTTAGATACCGTTCCATAAACCCAATATGTAATAGACAAGACCTACTCCTTGCTCAGAGAACTGGACTCAACACGCCCTATTCACCGCACAAGAATATATCTGACTAGTAATAATCTTAAAACCTATGTATTGATATCTCTCTGTTAGTGTGTCAAGTGGGTGTAAAGTGGCATAAACACAGCCGTGAAAAGCAGCTAAACCCCATTATGAAAATAAATTACTTTGTAAAACCCATGAAACAACGACAGTGAAAGAGATAGAAATTCTTACACAATGAGTTCAGGGGCTGTGATGCAACCTGGATTGACCATATCTAGACCCACAGCTGGATGAGACATAAGGGTGGACACTCTTGGGGCTGAGAGGTTTGGTGAGGTTGGGTGAGCAAACGCAGACCCTTTAAAGTAATACTGCGTGGTACCCATCGCATGGGTCCCAAATCTCCAGGTTCAAGGGCATCTTCCTACATCGAAAACATGCATGAGAAACCCAGAAGATGGTACACCGTGTGATGGGGAAAGGTTTCGAAAACGCACCTCATTTCTCATCTCCTTGTGCCCGGGTTCGCCATTCCAGCCGCTTTACTAGCAATCTCCCTACTTGGAGCATCAGCACCTTTAACCTCCTGTTCCGTACAGGTTGCAATTTGTCCTGAGGATGAACGGGAAGACGGGGAACCAACGAGAGACTAGCTCTTGGTGTTGGGACAGGCACAGGTCACTCTATTTTCCCATCAGGAAGAAGAATTAACCACAGGCTCAGCCTGTCCCCCAGAACCAGAACAGGGCCTGAAGCCATCCTGCGCTTTTGCGGCCAGCTCCCAAAAAAGCGAGTTGTAAAATGGAGGTTCAGGGCACTGCAATTCACAAACCTGCAGAGTTATAAATGATAACTCTCGTCCACAAATATATTGAGGGAAGGCAAAGAAGAGGATTTGAAATCAAGGCAGAATTGCACGAAACAGATTTCAGGAGGTAGATACGAATCGCCTTTAAAGCACATGAAAAGCGGCAAAACGTTGACAATGATGCCCTTGGCCAAAAAGGGCGTATGCGTTTTTTCCTGAATATATTCAGGAAAAAACGCATACGCCCTTTTTGGCCAACCAAGCAACCTGGAAAGGCAAATCAGCGCTACAGAGAAGTCTCGCTTCCCATCGGTCAAAAGGGCCATGCTGAAAAAAGTGTCAAAACCAGAAATGCAGGACAGGCCATGGAGAAATGGGAGCCTTGCTACACTGATGGGCGGGATGTAAATTGCCAACAGCCACTCTGGAGAAGTGTACGGTGAGTCCTGAAACATCTAAAAAACACAGATTAGAGAGCATAGGGCACTTCCAGTCATGGGGGTATGAATTGGGAAAATGAAAAATCAGCAAGACACAAGCACCCCAAAGTTTAGGGTTGCTCTGTTGACAAGGACCTCCACTTCATTCCACCTTAAATATCCCAGGAAAGAGAAAAATGGGTAAAGAAGTTGTGGTCCTTATGTACAATGGAATATCACTCAGCCATGAAATCAATGTCATAAGGCTAGTAGCAGCATGATGAGTGGATTTAGGTACGACGATTCTAAGTGAAATAAGTCACACAGAAAAGGACACTTCTCATAAGGTATCACTGATAGAGGGAATGTAAAAACCGTTACACTTGAACTGAATTACAAAACAGAACAGAGTCACACATGCAGAAAACACACTATGGCTGCTTAACGGGAAAGGTGAGGTGGGGTGATACATAAAACAAGGGTTTCAAATTAGCTCAGATACCATTCCATAAACCCAATATGTAATAGACAAGACCTACTCCTTGCTCAGAGAACTGGACTCAACACGCCCTATTCACCGCACAAGAATATATCTGACTAATAATAATCGTAAAACCTATGTATTGATATCTCTCTGTTAGTGTGTCAAGTGGGTGTAAAGCGGCATAAACACAGCAGTGAAAAGCAGCTAAACCCCATTATAAAAATAAATTACTTTGAAACACCCATGAAACAAAGACAGTGAAAGAGAGAGAAATTCTTACACAATGCGTTCAGGGGCTGTGATGCAACCTGGATTGACCATATCTAGACGCACAGCTGGATGAGACATAAGGGTGGACACTCTTGGGCCTGAGAGGTTTGGTGAGGTTGGGTGAGCAAACGCAGACCCTTTAAAGTAATACTGCATGATACCCATCGCATGGGTCCCAAATCTCCAGGTTCAAGGGCATCTTCCTACATCAAAAACATGCATGAGAAACCCAGAAGATGGTACACCGTGTGATGGGGAAAGGTTTCTAAAACGCACCTCATTTCTCATCTCCTTGTGCCCGGGTTCGCCATTCCAGCCGCTTTACTAGCAAGCTCCCTACTTGGAGCATCAGCACCTTTAACCTCCTGTTCCGTACAGGTTGCAATTTGTCCTGAGGATAAACGGGAAGACGTGGAACCAACGAGAGACTAGCTCTTGGTGTTGGGACAGGCACAGGTCACTCTATTTTCCCATCAGAAAGAAGAATTAACCACAGGCTCAGCCTGCCCCCCGGAACCAGAACAGGGCCTGAAGACATTCTGTGATTTTGCCGCCAGCTCCCATAAAAACGAGTTGTAAAATGGAGGTTCAGGGCACTGCAATTCACAAACCTGCAGAGTTATAAATGATAACTCTCGTCCACAAATATATTGAGGGAAGGCAAAGAAGAGGATTTGAAATCAAGGCAGAATTGCAGGAAAGAGATTTCAGGAGGTAGATTCGAATGGCCTTTAAAGCACATGAAAAGCGGCAAAACGTTGACAATGATGCCCTTGGCCAAAAAGGGCGTATGCGTTTTTTCCTGAATATATTCAGGAAAAAACGCATACGCCCTTTTTGGCCAACCAAGCAACCTGGAAAGGCAAATCAGCGCTACAAACAAGTCTCGCTTCCCATCGGTCAAAAGGGCCATGCTGAAAAAAGTGTCAAAACCAGAAATGCAGGACAGGCCATGGAGAAATGGGAGCCTTGCTACACAGATGGGCGGGATGTAAATTGCCAACAGCCACTCTGGAGAAGTGTACGGTGAGTCCTGAAACATCTGAAAAACACAGCTTAGAGAGCATAGGGCACTTCCACTCATGGGGGTATGAATTGGGAAAATGAAAAATCAGCAAGACACAAGCACCCCAAAGTTGAGGGCTGCTCTGTTGACAAGGACCTCCACTTCATTCCACCTTAAATATCCCAGGAAAGAGAAAAATGGGTAAAGAAGTTGTGGTCCTTATGTACAATGGAATATCACTCAGCCAGGAAATCAATGTCATAAGGCTAGTAGCAGCATGATGAGTGGATTTAGGTACGACGATTCTAAGTGAAATAAGTCACACAGAAAAGGACACTTCTCATAAGGTATCACTGATAGAGGGAATGTAAAAACCGTTACACTTGAACTGAATTACAAAACAGAACAGAGTCACACATGCAGAAAACAGACTATGGCTGCTTAACGGGAAAGGTGAGGTGGGGTGATACATAAAAGAAGGGTATCAAATTAGCTCAGATACCGTTCCATAAACCCAATATGTAATAGACAAGACCTACTCCTTGCTCAGAGAACTGGACTCAACACGCCCTATTCACCGCACAAGATTATATCTGACTAGTAATAATCGTAAAGCCTATGTATTGATATCTCTCTGTTAGTGTGTCAAGTGGGTGTAAAGTGGCATAAACACAGCAGTGAAAAGCAGCTAAATCCCATTATGAAAATAAATTACTTTGAAAAACCCATGAAACAAAGACAGTGAACGAGAGAGGAATTCTTACACAATGCGTTCAGGGGCTGTGATGCAACCTGGATTGACCATATCTAGACCCACAGCTGGATGAGACATAAGGGTGGATACTCTTGGGGCTGAGAGGTTTGGTGAGGTTGGGTGAGCAAACGCAGACCCTTTAAAGTAATACTGCGTGGTACCCATCGCATGGGTCCCAAATCTCCAGGTTCAAGGGCATCTTCCTACATCGAAAACATGCATGAGAAACCCAGAAGATGGTACACCGTGTGATGGGGAAAGGTTTCGAAAACGCACCTCATTTCTCATCTCCTTGTGCCCGGGTTCGCCATTCCAGCCGCTTTACTAGCAATCTCCCTACTTGGAGCATCAGCACCTTTAACCTCCTGTTCCGTACAGGTTGCAATTTGTCCTGAGGATGAACGGGAAGACGGGGAACCAACGAGAGACTAGCTCTTGGTGTTGGGACAGGCACAGGTCACTCTATTTTCCCATCAGGAAGAAGAATTAACCACAGGCTCAGCCTGCCCCCCAGAACCAGAACAGGGCCTGAAGCCATCCTGCGCTTTTGCGGCCAGCTCCCAAAAAAGCGAGTTGTAAAATGGAGGTTCAGGGCACTGCAATTCACAAACCTACAGAGTTATAAATGATAACTCTCGTCCACAAATATATTGAGGGAAGGCAAAGAAGAGGATTTGAAATCAAGGCAGAATTGCAGGAAAGAGATTTCAGGAGGTAGATTCGAATCGCCTTTAAAGCACATGAAAAGCGGCAAAACGTTGACAATGATGCCCTTGGCCAAAAAGGGCGTATGCGTTTTTTCCTGAATATATTCAGGAAAAAACGCATACGCCCTTTTTGGCCAACCAAGCAACCTGGAAAGGCAAATCAGCGCTACAAAGAAGTCTCGCTTCCCATCGGTCAAAAGGGCCATGCTGAAAAAAGTGTCAAAACCAGAAATGCAGGACAGGCCATGGAGAAATGGGAGCCTTGCTACACTGATGGGCGGGATGTAAATTGCCAACAGCCACTCTGGAGAAGTGTACGGTGAGTCCTGAAACATCTAAAAAACACAGCTTAGAGAGCATAGGGCACTTCCACTCATGGGGGTATGAATTGGGAAAATGAAAAATCAGCAAGACACAAGCACCCCAAAGTTTAGGGCTGCTCTGTTGACAAGGACCTCCACTTCATTCCACCTTAAATATCCCAGGAAAGAGAAACATGGGTAAAGAAGTTGTGGTCCTTATGTACAATGGAATATCACTCAGCCATGAAATCAATGTCATAAGGCTAGTAGCAGCATGATGAGTGGATTTAGGTACGACGATTCTAAGTGAAATAAGTCACACAGAAAAGGACACTTCTCATAAGGTATCACTGATAGAGGGAATGTAAAAACCGTTACACTTGAACTGAATTACAAAACAGAACAGAGTCACACATGCAGAAAACACACTATGGCTGCTTAACGGGAAAGGTGAGGTGGGGTGATACATAAAACAAGGGTTTCAAATTAGCTCAGATACCGTTCCATAAACCCAATATGTAATAGACAAGACCTACTCCTTGCTCAGAGAACTGGACTCAACACGCCCTATTCACCGCACAAGAATATATCTGACTAGTAATAATCGTAAAGCCTATGTATTGATATCTCTCTGTTAGTGTGTCAAGTGGGTGTAAAGCGGCATAAACACAGCAGTGAAAAGCAGCTAAATCCCATTATGAAAATAAATTACTTTGAAAAACCCATGAAACAAAGACAGTGAACGAGAGAGGAATTCTTACACAATGCGTTCAGGGGCTGTGATGCAACCTGGATTGACCATATCTAGACCCACAGCTGGATGAGACATAAGGGTGGACACTCTTGGGGCTGAGAGGTTTGGTGAGGTTGGGTGAGCAAACGCAGACCCTTTAAAGTAATACTGCATGGTACCCATCGCATGGGTCCCAAATCTCCAGCTTCAAGGGCATCTTCCTACATCAAAAACATGCATGAGAAACCCAGAAGATGGTACACCGTGTGATGGGGAAAGGTTTCTAAAACGCACCTCATTTCTCATCTCCTTGTGCCCGGGTTCGCCATTCCAGCCGCTTTACTAGCAAGCTCCCTACTTGGAGCATCAGCACCTTTAACCTCCTGTTCCGTACAGGTTGCAATTTGTCCTGAGGATAAACGGGAAGACGTGGAACCAACGAGAGACTAGCTCTTGGTGTTGGGACAGGCACAGGTCACTCTATTTTCCCATCAGAAAGAAGAATTAACCACAGGCTCAGCCTGCCAACCGGAACCAGAACAGGGCCTGAATCCATTCTGTGATTTTGCGGCCAGCTCCCATAAAAACGAGTTGTAAAATGGAGGTTCAGGGCACTGCAATTCACAAACCTGCAGTTATAAATGATAACTCTCGTCCACAAATATATTGAGGGAAGGCAACGAAGAGGATTTGAAATCAAGGCAGAATTGCAGGAAACAGATTTCAGGAAGTAGATTCGAATCGCATTTAAAGCACATGAAAAGTGGCAAAACGTTGACAATGATGCCCTTGGCCAAAAAGGGCGTATGCGTTTTTTCCTGAATATATTCAGGAAAAAACGCATACGCCCTTTTTGGCCAACCAAGCAACCTGGAAAGGCAAATCAGCGCTACAAACAAGTCTCGCTTCCCATCGGTCAAAAGGGCCATGCTGAAAAAAGTGTCAAAACCAGAAATGCAGGACAGGCCATGGAGAAATGGGAGCCTTGCTACACTGATGGGCGGTATGTAAATTGCCAAGAGCCACTCTGGAGAAGTGTCCGGTGAGTCCTGAAACATCTGAAAAACACAGCTTAGAGAGCATAGGGCACTTCCACTCATGGGGGTATAAATTGGGAAAATTAAAAATCAGCAAGACACAAGCACCCCAAAGTTGAGGGCTGCTCTGTTGACAAGGACCTCCACTTCATTCCACCTTCAATATCCCAGGAAAGAGAAAAATGGATAAAGAAGTTGTGGTCCTTATGTACAATGGAATATCACTCAGCCATGAAATCAATGTCATAAGGCTAGTAGCAGCATGATGAGTGGATTAAGGTACGACGATTCTAAGTGAAATAAGTCACACAGAAAAGGACACTTCTCATAAGGTATCACTGATAGAGGGAATGTAAAAACCGTTACACTTGAACTGAATTACAAAACAGAACAGAGTCACACATGCAGAAAACACACTATGGCTGCTTAACGGGAAAGGTGAGGTGGGGTGATACATAAAACAAGGGTTTCAAATTAGCTCAGATACCGTTCCATAAACCCAATATGTAATAGACAAGACCTACTCCTTGCTCAGAGAACTGGACTCAACACGCCCTATTCACCGCACAAGAATATATCTGACTAGTAATAATCGTAAAGCCTATGTATTGATATCTCTCTGTTAGTGTGTCAAGTGGGTGTAAAGCGGCATAAACACAGCAGTGAAAAGCAGCTAAATCCCATTATGAAAATAAATTACTTTGAAAAACCCATGAAACAAAGACAGTGAACGAGAGAGGAATTCTTACACAATGCGTTCAGGGGCTGTGATGCAACCTGGATTGACCATATCTAGACCCACAGCTGGATGAGACATAAGGGTGGACACTCTTGGGGCTGAGAGGTTTGGTGAGGTTGGGTGAGCAAACGCAGACCCTTTAAAGTAATACTGCATGATACCCATCGCATGGGTCCCAAATCTCCAGGTTCAAGGGCATCTTCCTACATCAAAAACATGCATGAGAAACCCAGAAGATGGTACACCGTGTGATGGGGAAAGGTTTCTAAAACGCACCTCATTTCTCATCGCCTTGTGCCCGGGTTCGCCATTCCAGCCGCTTTACTAGCAAGCTCCCTACTTGGAGCATCAGCACCTTTAACCTCCTGTTCCGTACAGGTTGCAATTTGTCCTGAGGATAAACGGGAAGACGTGGAACCAACGAGAGACTAGCTCTTGGTGTTGGGACAGGCACAGGTCACTCTATTTTCCCATCAGGAAGAAGAATTAACCACAGGCTCAGCCTGCCCCCCGGAACCAGAACAGGGCCTGAAGCCATTCTGCGATTTTGCCGCCAGCTCCCATAAAAACGAGTTGTAAAATGGAGGTTCAGGGCACTGCAATTCACAAACCTGCAGAGTTATAAATGATAACTCTCGTCCACAAATATATTGAGGGAAGGCAAAGAAGAGGATTTGAAATCAAGGCAGAATTGCAGGAAAGAGATTTCAGGAGGTAGATTCGAATCGCCTTTAAAGCACATGAAAAGCGGCAAAACGTTGACAATGATGCCCTTGGCCAAAAAGGGCGTATGCGTTTTTTCCTGAATATATTCAGGAAAAAACGCATACGCCCTTTTTGGCCAACCAAGCAACCTGGAAAGGCAAATCAGCGCTACAAAGAAGTCTCGCTTCCCATCGGTCAAAAGGGCCATGCTGAAAAAAGTGTCAAAACCAGAAATGCAGGACAGGCCATGGAGAAATGGGAGCCTTGCTACACTGATGGGCGGGATGTAAATTGCCAACAGCCACTCTGGAGAAGTGTACGGTGAGTCCTGAAACATCTAAAAAACACAGCTTAGAGAGCATAGGGCACTTCCACTCATGGGGGTATGAATTGGGAAAATGAAAAATCAGCAAGACACAAGCACCCCAAAGTTTAGGGCTGCTCTGTTGACAAGGACCTCCACTTCATTCCACCTTAAATATCCCAGGAAAGAGAAACATGGGTAAAGAAGTTGTGGTCCTTATGTACAATGGAATATCACTCAGCCATGAAATCAATGTCATAAGGCTAGTAGCAGCATGATGAGTGGATTTAGGTACGACGATTCTAAGTGAAATAAGTCACACAGAAAAGGACACTTCTCATAAGGTATCACTGATAGAGGGAATGTAAAAACCGTTACACTTGAACTGAATTACAAAACAGAACAGAGTCACACATGCAGAAAACACACTATGGCTGCTTAACGGGAAAGGTGAGGTGGGGTGATACATAAAACAAGGGTTTCAAATTAGCTCAGATACCGTTCCATAAACCCAATATGTAATAGACAAGACCTACTCCTTGCTCAGAGAACTGGACTCAACACGCCCTATTCACCGCACAAGAATATATCTGACTAGTAATAATCGTAAAGCCTATGTATTGATATCTCTCTGTTAGTGTGTCAAGTGGGTGTAAAGCGGCATAAACACAGCAGTGAAAAGCAGCTAAATCCCATTATGAAAATAAATTACTTTGAAAAACCCATGAAACAAAGACAGTGAACGAGAGAGGAATTCTTACACAATGCGTTCAGGGGCTGTGATGCAACCTGGATTGACCATATCTAGACCCACAGCTGGATGAGACATAAGGGTGGACACTCTTGGGGCTGAGAGGTTTGGTGAGGTTGGGTGAGCAAACGCAGACCCTTTAAAGTAATACTGCATGGTACCCATCGCATGGGTCCCAAATCTCCAGCTTCAAGGGCATCTTCCTACATCAAAAACATGCATGAGAAACCCAGAAGATGGTACACCGTGTGATGGGGAAAGGTTTCTAAAACGCACCTCATTTCTCATCTCCTTGTGCCCGGGTTCGCCATTCCAGCCGCTTTACTAGCAAGCTCCCTACTTGGAGCATCAGCACCTTTAACCTCCTGTTCCGTACAGGTTGCAATTTGTCCTGAGGATAAACGGGAAGACGTGGAACCAACGAGAGACTAGCTCTTGGTGTTGGGACAGGCACAGGTCACTCTATTTTCCCATCAGAAAGAAGAATTAACCACAGGCTCAGCCTGCCAACCGGAACCAGAACAGGGCCTGAATCCATTCTGTGATTTTGCGGCCAGCTCCCATAAAAACGAGTTGTAAAATGGAGGTTCAGGGCACTGCAATTCACAAACCTGCAGTTATAAATGATAACTCTCGTCCACAAATATATTGAGGGAAGGCAACGAAGAGGATTTGAAATCAAGGCAGAATTGCAGGAAACAGATTTCAGGAAGTAGATTCGAATCGCATTTAAAGCACATGAAAAGTGGCAAAACGTTGACAATGATGCCCTTGGCCAAAAAGGGCGTATGCGTTTTTTCCTGAATATATTCAGGAAAAAACGCATACGCCCTTTTTGGCCAACCAAGCAACCTGGAAAGGCAAATCAGCGCTACAAACAAGTCTCGCTTCCCATCGGTCAAAAGGGCCATGCTGAAAAAAGTGTCAAAACCAGAAATGCAGGACAGGCCATGGAGAAATGGGAGCCTTGCTACACTGATGGGCGGTATGTAAATTGCCAAGAGCCACTCTGGAGAAGTGTCCGGTGAGTCCTGAAACATCTGAAAAACACAGCTTAGAGAGCATAGGGCACTTCCACTCATGGGGGTATAAATTGGGAAAATTAAAAATCAGCAAGACACAAGCACCCCAAAGTTGAGGGCTGCTCTGTTGACAAGGACCTCCACTTCATTCCACCTTCAATATCCCAGGAAAGAGAAAAATGGATAAAGAAGTTGTGGTCCTTATGTACAATGGAATATCACTCAGCCATGAAATCAATGTCATAAGGCTAGTAGCAGCATGATGAGTGGATTAAGGTACGACGATTCTAAGTGAAATAAGTCACACAGAAAAGGACACTTCTCATAAGGTATCACTGATAGAGGGAATGTAAAAACCGTTACACTTGAACTGAATTACAAAACAGAACAGAGTCACACATGCAGAAAACACACTATGGCTGCTTAACGGGAAAGGTGAGGTGGGGTGATACATAAAACAAGGGTTTCAAATTAGCTCAGATACCGTTCCATAAACCCAATATGTAATAGACAAGACCTACTCCTTGCTCAGAGAACTGGACTCAACACGCCCTATTCACCGCACAAGAATATATCTGACTAGTAATAATCGTAAAGCCTATGTATTGATATCTCTCTGTTAGTGTGTCAAGTGGGTGTAAAGCGGCATAAACACAGCAGTGAAAAGCAGCTAAATCCCATTATGAAAATAAATTACTTTGAAAAACCCATGAAACAAAGACAGTGAACGAGAGAGGAATTCTTACACAATGCGTTCAGGGGCTGTGATGCAACCTGGATTGACCATATCTAGACCCACAGCTGGATGAGACATAAGGGTGGACACTCTTGGGGCTGAGAGGTTTGGTGAGGTTGGGTGAGCAAACGCAGACCCTTTAAAGTAATACTGCATGATACCCATCGCATGGGTCCCAAATCTCCAGGTTCAAGGGCATCTTCCTACATCAAAAACATGCATGAGAAACCCAGAAGATGGTACACCGTGTGATGGGGAAAGGTTTCTAAAACGCACCTCATTTCTCATCGCCTTGTGCCCGGGTTCGCCATTCCAGCCGCTTTACTAGCAAGCTCCCTACTTGGAGCATCAGCACCTTTAACCTCCTGTTCCGTACAGGTTGCAATTTGTCCTGAGGATAAACGGGAAGACGTGGAACCAACGAGAGACTAGCTCTTGGTGTTGGGACAGGCACAGGTCACTCTATTTTCCCATCAGGAAGAAGAATTAACCACAGGCTCAGCCTGCCCCCCGGAACCAGAACAGGGCCTGAAGCCATTCTGCGATTTTGCCGCCAGCTCCCATAAAAACGAGTTGTAAAATGGAGGTTCAGGGCACTGCAATTCACAAACCTGCAGAGTTATAAATGATAACTCTCGTCCACAAATATATTGAGGGAAGGCAAAGAAGAGGATTTGAAATCAAGGCAGAATTGCAGGAAAGAGATTTCAGGAGGTAGATTCGAATCGCCTTTAAAGCACATGAAAAGCGGCAAAACGTTGACAATGATGCCCTTGGCCAAAAAGGGCGTATGCGTTTTTTCCTGAATATATTCAGGAAAAAACGCATACGCCCTTTTTGGCCAACCAAGCAACCTGGAAAGGCAAATCAGCGCTACAAACAAGTCTCGCTTCCCATCGGTCAAAAGGGCCATGCTGAAAAAAGTGTCAAAACCAGAAATGCAGGACAGGCCATGGAGAAATGGGAGCCTTGCTACACTGATGGGCGGGATGTAAATTGCCAACAGCCACTCTGGAGAAGTGTCCGGTGAGTCCTGAAACATCTGAAAAACACAGCTTAGAGAGCATAGGGCACTTCCACTCATGGGGGTATGAATTGGGAAAATGAAAAATCAGCAAGACACAAGCACCCCAAAGTTTAGGGCTGCTCTGTTGACCAGGACCTCCACTTCATTCCACCTTCAATATCCCAGGAAAGAGAAAAATGGGTAAAGAAGTTGTGGTCCTTATGTACAATGGAATATCACTCAGCCATGAAATCAATGTCATAAGGCTAGTAGCAGCATGATGAGTGGATTTAGGTACGACGATTCTAAGTGAAATAAGTCACACAGAAAAGGACACTTCTCATAAGGTATCACTGATAGAGGGAATGTAAAAACCGTTACACTTGAACTGAATTACAAAACAGAACAGAGTCACACATGCAGAAAACACACTATGGCTGCTTAACGGGAAAGGTGAGGTGGGGTGATACATAAAACAAGGGTATCAAATTAGCTCAGATACCGTTCCATAAACCCAATATGTAATAGACAAGACCTACTCCTTGCTCAGAGAACTGGACTCAACACGCCCTATTCACCGCACAAGAATATATCTGACTAGTAATAATCGTAAAGCCTATGTATTGATATCTCTCTGTTAGTGTGTCAAGTGGGTGTAAAGCGGCATAAACACAGCAGTGAAAAGCAGCTAAATCCCATTATGAAAATAAATTACTTTGAAAAACCCATGAAACAAAGACAGTGAACGAGAGAGGAATTCTTACACAATGCGTTCAGGGGCTGTGATGCAACCTGGATTGACCATATCTAGACCCACAGCTGGATGAGACATAAGGGTGGACACTCTTGGGGCTGAGAGGTTTGGTGAGGTTGGGTGAGCAAACGCAGACCCTTTAAAGTAATACTGCATGGTACCCATCGCATGGGTCCCAAATCTCCAGCTTCAAGGGCATCTTCCTACGTCAAAAACTTGCATGAAAAACCCAGAAGATGGTACACAGTGTGATGGGGAAAGGTTTCTAAAACGCACCTCATTTCTCATCGCCTTGTGCCCGGGTTCGCCATTCCAGCCGCTTTACTAGCAAGCTCCCTACTTGGAGCATCAGCACCTTTAACCTCCTGTTCCGTAGAGGTTGCAATTTGTCCTGAGGATAAACGGGAAGACGTGGAACCAACGAGAGACTAGCTCTTGGTGTTGGGACAGGCACAGGTCACTCTATTTTCCCATCAGAAAGAAGAATTAACCACAGGCTCAGCCTGCCCCCCGGAACCAGAACAGGGCCTGAAGCCATTCTGCGATTTTGCGGCCAGCTCCCATAAAAACGAGTTGTAAAATGGAGGTTCAGGGCACTGCAATTCACAAACCTGCAGAGTTATAAATGATAACTCTCGTCCACAAATATATTGAGGGAAGGCAAAGAAGAGGATTTGAAATCAAGGCAGAATTGCAGGAAAGAGATTTCAGGAGGTAGATTCGAATCGCATTTAAAGCACATGAAAAGCGGCAAAACGTTGACAATGATGCCCTTGGCCAAAAAGGGCGTATGCGTTTTTTCCTGAATATATTCAGGAAAAAACGCATACGCCCTTTTTGGCCAACCAAGCAACCTGGAAAGGCAAATCAGCGCTACAAACAAGTCTCGCTTCCCATCGGTCAAAAGGGCCATGCTGAAAAAAGTGTCAAAACCAGAAATGCAGGACAGGCCATGGAGAAATGGGAGCCTTGCTACACTGATGGGCGGGATGTAAATTGCGAACAGCCACTCTGGAGAAGTGTCCGGTGAGTCCTGAAACATCTGAAAAACACAGCTTAGAGAGCATAGGGCACTTCCACTCATGGGGGTATGAATTGGGAAAATGAAAAATCAGCAAGACACAAGCACCCCAAAGTTTAGGGCTGCTCTGTTGACCAGGACCTCCACTTCATTCCACCTTCAATATCCCAGGAAAGAGAAAAATGGGTAAAGAAGTTGTGGTCCTTATGTACAATGGAATATCACTCAGCCATGAAATCAATGTCATAAGGCTAGTAGCAGCATGATGAGTGGATTTAGGTACGACGATTCTAAGTGAAATAAGTCACACAGAAAAGGACACTTCTCATAAGGTATCACTGATAGAGGGAATGTAAAAACCGTTACACTTGAACTGAATTACAGAACAGAACAGAGTCACACATGCAGAAAACACACTATGGCTGCTTAACGGGAAAGGTGAGGTGGGGTGATACATAAAACAAGGGTATCAAATTAGCTCAGATACCGTTCCATAAACCCAATATGTAATAGACAAGACCTACTCCTTGCTCAGAGAACTGGACTCAACACGCCCTATTCACCGCACAAGAATATATCTGACTAGTAATAATCGTAAAGCCTATGTATTGATATCTCTCTGTTAGTGTGTCAAGTGGGTGTAAAGCGGCATAAACACAGCAGTGAAAAGCAGCTAAATCCCATTATGAAAATAAATTACTTTGAAAAACCCATGAAACAAAGACAGTGAACGAGAGAGGAATTCTTACACAATGCGTTCAGGGGCTGTGATGCAACCTGGATTGACCATATCTAGACCCACAGCTGGATGAGACATAAGGGTGGACACTCTTGGGGCTGAGAGGTTTGGTGAGGTTGGGTGAGCAAACGCAGACCCTTTAAAGTAATACTGCATGGTACCCATCGCATGGGTCCCAAATCTCCAGCTTCAAGGGCATCTTCCTACATCAAAAACATGCATGAAAAACCCAGAAGATGGTACACAGTGTGATGGGGAAAGGTTTCTAAAACGCACCTCATTTCTCATCGCCTTGTGCCCGGGTTCGCCATTCCAGCCGCTTTACTAGCAAGCTCCCTACTTGGAGCATCAGCACCTTTAACCTCCTGTTCCGTACAGGTTGCAATTTGTCCTGAGGATAAACGGGAAGACGTGGAACCAACGAGAGACTAGCTCTTGGTGTTGGGACAGGCACAGGTCACTCTATTTTACCATCAGAAAGAAGAATTAACCACAGGCTCAGCCTGCCCCCCGGAACCAAAACAGGGCCTGAAGCCATTCTGCGATTTTGCGGCCAGCTCCCATAAAAACGAGTTGTAAAATGGAGGTTCAGGGCACTGCAATTCACAAACCTGCAGAGTTATAAATGATAACTCTCGTCCACAAATATATTGAGGGAAGGCAAAGAAGAGGATTTGAAATCAAGGCAGAATTGCAGGAAAGAGATTTCAGGAGGTAGATTCGAATCGCATTTAAAGCACATGAAAAGCGGCAAAACGTTGACAATGATGCCCTTGGCCAAAAAGGGCGTATGCGTTTTTTCCTGAATATATTCAGGAAAAAACGCATACGCCCTTTTTGGCCAACCAAGCAACCTGGAAAGGCAAATCAGCGCTACAAACAAGTCTCGCTTCCCATCGGTCAAAAGGGCCATGCTGAAAAAAGTGTCAAAACCAGAAATGCAGGACAGGCCATGGAGAAATGGGAGCCTTGCTACACTGATGGGCGGGATGTAAATTGCCAACAGCCACTCTGGAGAAGTGTACGGTGAGTCCCGAAACATCTGAAAAACACAGCTTAGAGAGCATAGGGCACTTCCACTCATGGGGGTATGAATTGGGAAAATGAAAAATCAGCAAGACACAAGCACCCCAAAGTTGAGGGCTGCTCTGTTGACAAGGACCTCCACTTCATTCCACCTTAAATATCCCAGGAAAGAGAAAAATGGGTAAAGAAGTTGTGGTCCTTATGTACAATGGAATATCACTCAGCCATGAAATCAATGTCATAAGGCTAGTAGCAGCATGATGAGTGGATTTAGGTACGACGATTCTAAGTGAAATAAGTCACACAGAAAAGGACACTTCTCATAAGGTATCACTGATAGAGGGAATGTAAAAACCGTTACACTTGAACTGAATTACAAAACAGAACAGAGTCACACATGCAGAAAACACACTATGGCTGCTTAACGGGAAAGGTGAGGTGGGGTGATACATAAAACAAGGGTTTCAAATTAGCTCAGATACCGTTCCATAAACCCAATATGTAATAGACAAGACCTACTCCTTGCTCAGAGAACTGGACTCAACACGCCCTATTCACCGCACAAGAATATATCTGACTAGTAATAATCGTAAAGCCTATGTATTGATATCTCTCTGTTAGTGTGTCAAGTGGGTGTAAAGCGGCATAAACACAGCAGTGAAAAGCAGCTAAATCCCATTATGAAAATAAATTACTTTGAAAAACCCATGAAACAAAGACAGTGAACGAGAGAGGAATTCTTACACAATGCGTTCAGGGGCTGTGATGCAACCTGGATTGACCATATCTAGACCCACAGCTGGATGAGACATAAGGGTGGACACTCTTGGGGCTGAGAGGTTTGGTGAGGTTGGGTGAGCAAACGCAGACCCTTTAAAGTAATACTGCATGGTACCCATCGCATGGGTCCCAAATCTCCAGCTTCAAGGGCATCTTCCTACATCAAAAACATGCATGAGAAACCCAGAAGATGGTACACCGTGTGATGGGGAAAGGTTTCTAAAACGCACCTCATTTCTCATCTCCTTGTGCCCGGGTTCGCCATTCCAGCCGCTTTACTAGCAAGCTCCCTACTTGGAGCATCAGCACCTTTAACCTCCTGTTCCGTACAGGTTGCAATTTGTCCTGAGGATAAACGGGAAGACGTGGAACCAACGAGAGACTAGCTCTTGGTGTTGGGACAGGCACAGGTCACTCTATTTTCCCATCAGAAAGAAGAATTAACCACAGGCTCAGCCTGCCAACCGGAACCAGAACAGGGCCTGAATCCATTCTGTGATTTTGCGGCCAGCTCCCATAAAAACGAGTTGTAAAATGGAGGTTCAGGGCACTGCAATTCACAAACCTGCAGTTATAAATGATAACTCTCGTCCACAAATATATTGAGGGAAGGCAACGAAGAGGATTTGAAATCAAGGCAGAATTGCAGGAAACAGATTTCAGGAAGTAGATTCGAATCGCATTTAAAGCACATGAAAAGTGGCAAAACGTTGACAATGATGCCCTTGGCCAAAAAGGGCGTATGCGTTTTTTCCTGAATATATTCAGGAAAAAACGCATACGCCCTTTTTGGCCAACCAAGCAACCTGGAAAGGCAAATCAGCGCTACAAACAAGTCTCGCTTCCCATCGGTCAAAAGGGCCATGCTGAAAAAAGTGTCAAAACCAGAAATGCAGGACAGGCCATGGAGAAATGGGAGCCTTGCTACACTGATGGGCGGTATGTAAATTGCCAAGAGCCACTCTGGAGAAGTGTCCGGTGAGTCCTGAAACATCTGAAAAACACAGCTTAGAGAGCATAGGGCACTTCCACTCATGGGGGTATAAATTGGGAAAATGAAAAATCAGCAAGACACAAGCACCCCAAAGTTGAGGGCTGCTCTGTTGACAAGGACCTCCACTTCATTCCACCTTCAATATCCCAGGAAAGAGAAAAATGGATAAAGAAGTTGTGGTCCTTATGTACAATGGAATATCACTCAGCCATGAAATCAATGTCATAAGGCTAGTAGCAGCATGATGAGTGGATTAAGGTACGACGATTCTAAGTGAAATAAGTCACACAGAAAAGGACACTTCTCATAAGGTATCACTGATAGAGGGAATGTAAAAACCGTTACACTTGAACTGAATTACAAAACAGAACAGAGTCACACATGCAGAAAACACACTATGGCTGCTTAACGGGAAAGGTGAGGTGGGGTGATACATAAAACAAGGGTTTCAAATTAGCTCAGATACCGTTCCATAAACCCAATATGTAATAGACAAGACCTACTCCTTGCTCAGAGAACTGGACTCAACACGCCCTATTCACCGCACAAGAATATATCTGACTAGTAATAATCGTAAAGCCTATGTATTGATATCTCTCTGTTAGTGTGTCAAGTGGGTGTAAAGCGGCATAAACACAGCAGTGAAAAGCAGCTAAATCCCATTATGAAAATAAATTACTTTGAAAAACCCATGAAACAAAGACAGTGAACGAGAGAGGAATTCTTACACAATGCGTTCAGGGGCTGTGATGCAACCTGGATTGACCATATCTAGACCCACAGCTGGATGAGACATAAGGGTGGACACTCTTGGGGCTGAGAGGTTTGGTGAGGTTGGGTGAGCAAACGCAGACCCTTTAAAGTAATACTGCATGATACCCATCGCATGGGTCCCAAATCTCCAGGTTCAAGGGCATCTTCCTACATCAAAAACATGCATGAGAAACCCAGAAGATGGTACACCGTGTGATGGGGAAAGGTTTCTAAAACGCACCTCATTTCTCATCGCCTTGTGCCCGGGTTCGCCATTCCAGCCGCTTTACTAGCAAGCTCCCTACTTGGAGCATCAGCACCTTTAACCTCCTGTTCCGTACAGGTTGCAATTTGTCCTGAGGATAAACGGGAAGACGTGGAACCAACGAGAGACTAGCTCTTGGTGTTGGGACAGGAACAGGTCACTCTATTTTCCCATCAGAAAGAAGAATTAACCACAGGCTCAGCCTGCCCCCCGGAACCAGAACAGGGCCTGAAGCCATTCTGCGATTTTGCCGCCAGCTCCCATAAAAACGAGTTGTAAAATGGAGGTTCAGGGCACTGCAATTCACAAACCTGCAGAGTTATAAATGATAACTCTCGTCCACAAATATATTGAGGGAAGGCAAAGAAGAGGATTTGAAATCAAGGCAGAATTGCAGGAAAGAGATTTCAGGAGGTAGATTCGAATCGCCTTTAAAGCACATGAAAAGCGGCAAAACGTTGACAATGATGCCCTTGGCCAAAAAGGGCGTATGCGTTTTTTCCTGAATATATTCAGGAAAAAACGCATACGCCCTTTTTGGCCAACCAAGCAACCTGGAAAGGCAAATCAGCGCTACAAACAAGTCTCGCTTCCCATCGGTCAAAAGGGCCATGCTGAAAAAAGTGTCAAAACCAGAAATGCAGGACAGGCCATGGAGAAATGGGAGCCTTGCTACACTGATGGGCGGGATGTAAATTGCCAACAGCCACTCTGGAGAAGTGTCCGGTGAGTCCTGAAACATCTGAAAAACACAGCTTAGAGAGCATAGGGCACTTCCACTCATGGGGGTATGAATTGGGAAAATGAAAAATCAGCAAGACACAAGCACCCCAAAGTTTAGGGCTGCTCTGTTGACCAGGACCTCCACTTCATTCCACCTTCAATATCCCAGGAAAGAGAAAAATGGGTAAAGAAGTTGTGGTCCTTATGTACAATGGAATATCACTCAGCCATGAAATCAATGTCATAAGGCTAGTAGCAGCATGATGAGTGGATTTAGGTACGAGGATTCTAAGTGAAATAAGTCACACAGAAAAGGACACTTCTCATAAGGTATCACTGATAGAGGGAATGTAAAAACCGTTACACTTGAACTGAATTACAAAACAGAACAGAGTCACACATGCAGAAAACACACTATGGCTGCTTAACGGGAAAGGTGAGGTGGGGTGATACATAAAACAAGGGTATCAAATTAGCTCAGATACCGTTCCATAAACCCAATATGTAATAGACAAGACCTACTCCTTGCTCAGAGAACTGGACTCAACACGCCCTATTCACCGCACAAGAATATATCTGACTAGTAATAATCGTAAAGCCTATGTATTGATATCTCTCTGTTAGTGTGTCAAGTGGGTGTAAAGCGGCATAAACACAGCAGTGAAAAGCAGCTAAATCCCATTATGAAAATAAATTACTTTGAAAAACCCATGAAACAAAGACAGTGAACGAGAGAGGAATTCTTACACAATGCGTTCAGGGGCTGTGATGCAACCTGGATTGACCATATCTAAACCCACAGCTGGATGAGACATAAGGGTGGACACTCTTGGGGCTGAGAGGTTTGGTGAGGTTGGGTGAGCAAACGCAGACCCTTTAAAGTAATACTGCATGGTACCCATCGCATGGGTCCCAAATCTCCAGCTTCAAGGGCATCTTCCTACGTCAAAAACTTGCATGAAAAACCCAGAAGATGGTACACAGTGTGATGGGGAAAGGTTTCTAAAACGCACCTCATTTCTCATCGCCTTGTGCCCGGGTTCGCCATTCCAGCCGCTTTACTAGCAAGCTCCCTACTTGGAGCATCAGCACCTTTAACCTCCTGTTCCGTACAGGTTGCAATTTGTCCTGAGGATAAACGGGAAGACGTGGAACCAACGAGAGACTAGCTCTTGGTGTTGGGACAGGCACAGGTCACTCTATTTTACCATCAGAAAGAAGAATTAACCACAGGCTCAGCCTGCCCCCCGGAACCAGAACAGGGCCTGAAGCCATTCTGCGATTTTGCGGCCAGCTCCCATAAAAACGAGTTGTAAAATGGAGGTTCAGGGCACTGCAATTCACAAACCTGCAGAGTTATAAATGATAACTCTCGTCCACAAATATATTGAGGGAAGGCAAAGAAGAGGATTTGAAATCAAGGCAGAATTGCAGGAAAGAGATTTCAGGAGGTAGATTCGAATCGCATTTAAAGCACATGAAAAGCGGCAAAACGTTGACAATGATGCCCTTGGCCAAAAAGGGCGTATGCGTTTTTTCCTGAATATATTCAGGAAAAAACGCATACGCCCTTTTTGGCCAACCAAGCAACCTGGAAAGGCAAATCAGCGCTACAAACAAGTCTCGCTTCCCATCGGTCAAAAGGGCCATGCTGAAAAAAGTGTCAAAACCAGAAATGCAGGACAGGCCATGGAGAAATGGGAGCCTTGCTACACTGATGGGCGGGATGTAAATTGCCAACAGCCACTCTGGAGAAGTGTACGGTGAGTCCTGAAACATCTGAAAAACACAGCTTAGAGAGCATAGGGCACTTCCACTCATGGGGGTATGAATTGGGAAAATGAAAAATCAGCAAGACACAAGCACCCCAAAGTTGAGGGCTGCTCTGTTGACAAGGACCTCCACTTCATTCCACCTTAAATATCCCAGGAAAGAGAAAAATGGGTAAAGAAGTTGTGGTCCTTATGTACAATGGAATATCACTCAGCCATGAAATCAATGTCATAAGGCTAGTAGCAGCATGATGAGTGGATTTAGGTACGACGATTCTAAGTGAAATAAGTCACACAGAAAAGGACACTTCTCATAAGGTATCACTGATAGAGGGAATGTAAAAACCGTTACACTTGGACTGAATTACAAAACAGAACAGAGTCACACATGCAGAAAACACACTATGGCTGCTTAACGGGAAAGGTGAGGTGGGGTGATACATAAAACAAGGGTTTCAAATTAGCTCAGATACCGTTCCATAAACCCAATATGTAATAGACAAGACCTACTCCTTGCTCAGAGAACTGGACTCAACACGCCCTATTCACCGCACAAGAATATATCTGACTAGTAATAATCGTAAAGCCTATGTATTGATATCTCTCTGTTAGTGTGTCAAGTGGGTGTAAAGCGGCATAAACACAGCAGTGAAAAGCAGCTAAATCCCATTATGAAAATAAATTACTTTGAAAAACCCATGAAACAAAGACAGTGAACGAGAGAGGAATTCTTACACAATGCGTTCAGGGGCTGTGATGCAACCTGGATTGACCATATCTAGACCCACAGCTGGATGAGACATAAGGGTGGACACTCTTGGGGCTGAGAGGTTTGGTGAGGTTGGGTGAGCAAACGCAGACCCTTTAAAGTAATACTGCATGATACCCATCGCATGGGTCCCAAATCTCCAGCTTCAAGGGCATCTTCCTACATCAAAAACATGCATGAGAAACCCAGAAGATGGTACACCGTGTGATGGGGAAAGGTTTCTAAAACGCACCTCATTTCTCATCTCCTTGTGCCCGGGTTCGCCATTCCAGCCGCTTTACTAGCAAGCTCCCTACTTGGAGCATCAGCACCTTTAACCTCCTGTTCCGTACAGGTTGCAATTTGTCCTGAGGATAAACGGGAAGACGTGGAACCAACGAGAGACTAGCTCTTGGTGTTGGGACAGGCACAGGTCACTCTATTTTCCCATCAGAAAGAAGAATTAACCACAGGCTCAGCCTGCCAACCGGAACCAGAACAGGGCCTGAATCCATTCTGTGATTTTGCGGCCAGCTCCCATAAAAACGAGTTGTAAAATGGAGGTTCAGGGCACTGCAATTCACAAACCTGCAGTTATAAATGATAACTCTCGTCCACAAATATATTGAGGGAAGGCAACGAAGAGGATTTGAAATCAAGGCAGAATTGCAGGAAACAGATTTCAGGAAGTAGATTCGAATCGCATTTAAAGCACATGAAAAGTGGCAAAACGTTGACAATGATGCCCTTGGCCAAAAAGGGCGTATGCGTTTTTTCCTGAATATATTCAGGAAAAAACGCATACGCCCTTTTTGGCCAACCAAGCAACCTGGAAAGGCAAATCAGCGCTACAAACAAGTCTCGCTTCCCATCGGTCAAAAGGGCCATGCTGAAAAAAGTGTCAAAACCAGAAATGCAGGACAGGCCATGGAGAAATGGGAGCCTTGCTACACTGATGGGCGGTATGTAAATTGCCAAGAGCCACTCTGGAGAAGTGTCCGGTGAGTCCTGAAACATCTGAAAAACACAGCTTAGAGAGCATAGGGCACTTCCACTCATGGGGGTATAAATTGGGAAAATTAAAAATCAGCAAGACACAAGCACCCCAAAGTTGAGGGCTGCTCTGTTGACAAGGACCTCCACTTCATTCCACCTTCAATATCCCAGGAAAGAGAAAAATGGATAAAGAAGTTGTGGTCCTTATGTACAATGGAATATCACTCAGCCATGAAATCAATGTCATAAGGCTAGTAGCAGCATGATGAGTGGATTAAGGTACGACGATTCTAAGTGAAATAAGTCACACAGAAAAGGACACTTCTCATAAGGTATCACTGATAGAGGGAATGTAAAAACCGTTACACTTGAACTGAATTACAAAACAGAACAGAGTCACACATGCAGAAAACACACTATGGCTGCTTAACGGGAAAGGTGAGGTGGGGTGATACATAAAACAAGGGTTTCAAATTAGCTCAGATACCGTTCCATAAACCCAATATGTAATAGACAAGACCTACTCCTTGCTCAGAGAACTGGACTCAACACGCCCTATTCACCGCACAAGAATATATCTGACTAGTAATAATCGTAAAGCCTATGTATTGATATCTCTCTGTTAGTGTGTCAAGTGGGTGTAAAGCGGCATAAACACAGCAGTGAAAAGCAGCTAAATCCCATTATGAAAATAAATTACTTTGAAAAACCCATGAAACAAAGACAGTGAACGAGAGAGGAATTCTTACACAATGCGTTCAGGGGCTGTGATGCAACCTGGATTGACCATATCTAGACCCACAGCTGGATGAGACATAAGGGTGGACACTCTTGGGGCTGAGAGGTTTGGTGAGGTTGGGTGAGCAAACGCAGACCCTTTAAAGTAATACTGCATGATACCCATCGCATGGGTCCCAAATCTCCAGGTTCAAGGGCATCTTCCTACATCAAAAACATGCATGAGAAACCCAGAAGATGGTACACCGTGTGATGGGGAAAGGTTTCTAAAACGCACCTCATTTCTCATCGCCTTGTGCCCGGGTTCGCCATTCCAGCCGCTTTACTAGCAAGCTCCCTACTTGGAGCATCAGCACCTTTAACCTCCTGTTCCGTACAGGTTGCAATTTGTCCTGAGGATAAACGGGAAGACGTGGAACCAACGAGAGACTAGCTCTTGGTGTTGGGACAGGAACAGGTCACTCTATTTTCCCATCAGAAAGAAGAATTAACCACAGGCTCAGCCTGCCCCCCGGAACCAGAACAGGGCCTGAAGCCATTCTGCGATTTTGCCGCCAGCTCCCATAAAAACGAGTTGTAAAATGGAGGTTCAGGGCACTGCAATTCACAAACCTGCAGAGTTATAAATGATAACTCTCGTCCACAAATATATTGAGGGAAGGCAAAGAAGAGGATTTGAAATCAAGGCAGAATTGCAGGAAAGAGATTTCAGGAGGTAGATTCGAATCGCCTTTAAAGCACATGAAAAGCGGCAAAACGTTGACAATGATGCCCTTGGCCAAAAAGGGCGTATGCGTTTTTTCCTGAATATATTCAGGAAAAAACGCATACGCCCTTTTTGGCCAACCAAGCAACCTGGAAAGGCAAATCAGCGCTACAAACAAGTCTCGCTTCCCATCGGTCAAAAGGGCCATGCTGAAAAAAGTGTCAAAACCAGAAATGCAGGACAGGCCATGGAGAAATGGGAGCCTTGCTACACTGATGGGCGGGATGTAAATTGCCAACAGCCACTCTGGAGAAGTGTCCGGTGAGTCCTGAAACATCTGAAAAACACAGCTTAGAGAGCATAGGGCACTTCCACTCATGGGGGTATGAATTGGGAAAATGAAAAATCAGCAAGACACAAGCACCCCAAAGTTTAGGGCTGCTCTGTTGACCAGGACCTCCACTTCATTCCACCTTCAATATCCCAGGAAAGAGAAAAATGGGTAAAGAAGTTGTGGTCCTTATGTACAATGGAATATCACTCAGCCATGAAATCAATGTCATAAGGCTAGTAGCAGCATGATGAGTGGATTTAGGTACGACGATTCTAAGTGAAATAAGTCACACAGAAAAGGACACTTCTCATAAGGTATCACTGATAGAGGGAATGTAAAAACCGTTACACTTGAACTGAATTACAAAACAGAACAGAGTCACACATGCAGAAAACACACTATGGCTGCTTAACGGGAAAGGTGAGGTGGGGTGATACATAAAACAAGGGTATCAAATTAGCTCAGATACCGTTCCATAAACCCAATATGTAATAGACAAGACCTACTCCTTGCTCAGAGAACTGGACTCAACACGCCCTATTCACCGCACAAGAATATATCTGACTAGTAATAATCGTAAAGCCTATGTATTGATATCTCTCTGTTAGTGTGTCAAGTGGGTGTAAAGCGGCATAAACACAGCAGTGAAAAGCAGCTAAATCCCATTATGAAAATAAATTACTTTGAAAAACCCATGAAACAAAGACAGTGAACGAGAGAGGAATTCTTACACAATGCGTTCAGGGGCTGTGATGCAACCTGGATTGACCATATCTAGACCCACAGCTGGATGAGACATAAGGGTGGACACTCTTGGGGCTGAGAGGTTTGGTGAGGTTGGGTGAGCAAACGCAGACCCTTTAAAGTAATACTGCATGGTACCCATCGCATGGGTCCCAAATCTCCAGCTTCAAGGGCATCTTCCTACGTCAAAAACTTGCATGAAAAACCCAGAAGATGGTACACAGTGTGATGGGGAAAGGTTTCTAAAACGCACCTCATTTCTCATCGCCTTGTGCCCGGGTTCGCCATTCCAGCCGCTTTACTAGCAAGCTCCCTACTTGGAGCATCAGCACCTTTAACCTCCTGTTCCGTACAGGTTGCAATTTGTCCTGAGGATAAACGGGAAGACGTGGAACCAACGAGAGACTAGCTCTTGGTGTTGGGACAGGCACAGGTCACTCTATTTTACCATCAGAAAGAAGAATTAACCACAGGCTCAGCCTGCCCCCCGGAACCAGAACAGGGCCTGAAGCCATTCTGCGATTTTGCGGCCAGCTCCCATAAAAACGAGTTGTAAAATGGAGGTTCAGGGCACTGCAATTCACAAACCTGCAGAGTTATAAATGATAACTCTCGTCCACAAATATATTGAGGGAAGGCAAAGAAGAGGATTTGAAATCAAGGCAGAATTGCAGGAAAGAGATTTCAGGAGGTAGATTCGAATCGCATTTAAAGCACATGAAAAGCGGCAAAACGTTGACAATGATGCCCTTGGCCAAAAAGGGCGTATGCGTTTTTTCCTGAATATATTCAGGAAAAAACGCATACGCCCTTTTTGGCCAACCAAGCAACCTGGAAAGGCAAATCAGCGCTACAAACAAGTCTCGCTTCCCATCGGTCAAAAGGGCCATGCTGAAAAAAGTGTCAAAACCAGAAATGCAGGACAGGCCATGGAGAAATGGGAGCCTTGCTACACTGATGGGCGGGATGTAAATTGCCAACAGCCACTCTGGAGAAGTGTACGGTGAGTCCTGAAACATCTGAAAAACACAGCTTAGAGAGCATAGGGCACTTCCACTCATGGGGGTATGAATTGGGAAAATGAAAAATCAGCAAGACACAAGCACCCCAAAGTTGAGGGCTGCTCTGTTGACAAGGACCTCCACTTCATTCCACCTTAAATATCCCAGGAAAGAGAAAAATGGGTAAAGAAGTTGTGGTCCTTATGTACAATGGAATATCACTCAGCCATGAAATCAATGTCATAAGGCTAGTAGCAGCATGATGAGTGGATTTAGGTACGACGATTCTAAGTGAAATAAGTCACACAGAAAAGGACACTTCTCATAAGGTATCACTGATAGAGGGAATGTAAAAACCGTTACACTTGGACTGAATTACAAAACAGAACAGAGTCACACATGCAGAAAACACACTATGGCTGCTTAACGGGAAAGGTGAGGTGGGGTGATACATAAAACAAGGGTTTCAAATTAGCTCAGATACCGTTCCATAAACCCAATATGTAATAGACAAGACCTACTCCTTGCTCAGAGAACTGGACTCAACACGCCCTATTCACCGCACAAGAATATATCTGACTAGTAATAATCGTAAAGCCTATGTATTGATATCTCTCTGTTAGTGTGTCAAGTGGGTGTAAAGCGGCATAAACACAGCAGTGAAAAGCAGCTAAATCCCATTATGAAAATAAATTACTTTGAAAAACCCATGAAACAAAGACAGTGAACGAGAGAGGAATTCTTACACAATGCGTTCAGGGGCTGTGATGCAACCTGGATTGACCATATCTAGACCCACAGCTGGATGAGACATAAGGGTGGACACTCTTGGGGCTGAGAGGTTTGGTGAGGTTGGGTGAGCAAACGCAGACCCTTTAAAGTAATACTGCATGATACCCATCGCATGGGTCCCAAATCTCCAGGTTCAAGGGCATCTTCCTACATCAAAAACATGCATGAGAAACCCAGAAGATGGTACACCGTGTGATGGGGAAAGGTTTCTAAAACGCACCTCATTTCTCATCTCCTTGTGCCCGGGTTCGCCATTCCAGCCGCTTTACTAGCAAGCTCCCTACTTGGAGCATCAGCACCTTTAACCTCCTGTTCCGTACAGGTTGCAATTTGTCCTGAGGATAAACGGGAAGACGTGGAACCAACGAGAGACTAGCTCTTGGTGTTGGGACAGGCACAGGTCACTCTATTTTCCCATCAGAAAGAAGAATTAACCACAGGCTCAGCCTGCCAACCGGAACCAGAACAGGGCCTGAATCCATTCTGTGATTTTGCGGCCAGCTCCCATAAAAACGAGTTGTAAAATGGAGGTTCAGGGCACTGCAATTCACAAACCTGCAGTTATAAATGATAACTCTCGTCCACAAATATATTGAGGGAAGGCAACGAAGAGGATTTGAAATCAAGGCAGAATTGCAGGAAACAGATTTCAGGAAGTAGATTCGAATCGCATTTAAAGCACATGAAAAGTGGCAAAACGTTGACAATGATGCCCTTGGCCAAAAAGGGCGTATGCGTTTTTTCCTGAATATATTCAGGAAAAAACGCATACGCCCTTTTTGGCCAACCAAGCAACCTGGAAAGGCAAATCAGCGCTACAAACAAGTCTCGCTTCCCATCGGTCAAAAGGGCCATGCTGAAAAAAGTGTCAAAACCAGAAATGCAGGACAGGCCATGGAGAAATGGGAGCCTTGCTACACTGATGGGCGGTATGTAAATTGCCAAGAGCCACTCTGGAGAAGTGTCCGGTGAGTCCTGAAACATCTGAAAAACACAGCTTAGAGAGCATAGGGCACTTCCACTCATGGGGGT
Organism: Balaenoptera borealis; assembly: GCF_965194805.1. Lineage (NCBI taxonomy): Eukaryota > Metazoa > Chordata > Mammalia > Artiodactyla > Balaenopteridae > Balaenoptera > Balaenoptera borealis. The sequence continues at coordinate 474,851 of NW_028123801.1, read as the reverse complement.
ATAAATTGGGAAAATTAAAAATCAGCAAGACACAAGCACCCCAAAGTTGAGGGCTGCTCTGTTGACAAGGACCTCCACTTCATTCCACCTTCAATATCCCAGGAAAGAGAAAAATGGATAAAGAAGTTGTGGTCCTTATGTACAATGGAATATCACTCAGCCATGAAATCAATGTCATAAGGCTAGTAGCAGCATGATGAGTGGATTAAGGTACGACGATTCTAAGTGAAATAAGTCACACAGAAAAGGACACTTCTCATAAGGTATCACTGATAGAGGGAATGTAAAAACCGTTACACTTGAACTGAATTACAAAACAGAACAGAGTCACACATGCAGAAAACACACTATGGCTGCTTAACGGGAAAGGTGAGGTGGGGTGATACATAAAACAAGGGTTTCAAATTAGCTCAGATACCGTTCCATAAACCCAATATGTAATAGACAAGACCTACTCCTTGCTCAGAGAACTGGACTCAACACGCCCTATTCACCGCACAAGAATATATCTGACTAGTAATAATCGTAAAGCCTATGTATTGATATCTCTCTGTTAGTGTGTCAAGTGGGTGTAAAGCGGCATAAACACAGCAGTGAAAAGCAGCTAAATCCCATTATGAAAATAAATTACTTTGAAAAACCCATGAAACAAAGACAGTGAACGAGAGAGGAATTCTTACACAATGCGTTCAGGGGCTGTGATGCAACCTGGATTGACCATATCTAGACCCACAGCTGGATGAGACATAAGGGTGGACACTCTTGGGGCTGAGAGGTTTGGTGAGGTTGGGTGAGCAAACGCAGACCCTTTAAAGTAATACTGCATGATACCCATCGCATGGGTCCCAAATCTCCAGGTTCAAGGGCATCTTCCTACATCAAAAACATGCATGAGAAACCCAGAAGATGGTACACCGTGTGATGGGGAAAGGTTTCTAAAACGCACCTCATTTCTCATCGCCTTGTGCCCGGGTTCGCCATTCCAGCCGCTTTACTAGCAAGCTCCCTACTTGGAGCATCAGCACCTTTAACCTCCTGTTCCGTACAGGTTGCAATTTGTCCTGAGGATAAACGGGAAGACGTGGAACCAACGAGAGACTAGCTCTTGGTGTTGGGACAGGAACAGGTCACTCTATTTTCCCATCAGAAAGAAGAATTAACCACAGGCTCAGCCTGCCCCCCGGAACCAGAACAGGGCCTGAAGCCATTCTGCGATTTTGCCGCCAGCTCCCATAAAAACGAGTTGTAAAATGGAGGTTCAGGGCACTGCAATTCACAAACCTGCAGAGTTATAAATGATAACTCTCGTCCACAAATATATTGAGGGAAGGCAAAGAAGAGGATTTGAAATCAAGGCAGAATTGCAGGAAAGAGATTTCAGGAGGTAGATTCGAATCGCCTTTAAAGCACATGAAAAGCGGCAAAACGTTGACAATGATGCCCTTGGCCAAAAAGGGCGTATGCGTTTTTTCCTGAATATATTCAGGAAAAAACGCATACGCCCTTTTTGGCCAACCAAGCAACCTGGAAAGGCAAATCAGCGCTACAAACAAGTCTCGCTTCCCATCGGTCAAAAGGGCCATGCTGAAAAAAGTGTCAAAACCAGAAATGCAGGACAGGCCATGGAGAAATGGGAGCCTTGCTACACTGATGGGCGGGATGTAAATTGCCAAGAGCCACTCTGGAGAAGTGTCCGGTGAGTCCTGAAACATCTGAAAAACACAGCTTAGAGAGCATAGGGCACTTCCACTCATGGGGGTATAAATTGGGAAAATTAAAAATCAGCAAGACACAAGCACCCCAAAGTTGAGGGCTGCTCTGTTGACAAGGACCTCCACTTCATTCCACCTTCAATATCCCAGGAAAGAGAAAAATGGATAAAGAAGTTGTGGTCCTTATGTACAATGGAATATCACTCAGCCATGAAATCAATGTCATAAGGCTAGTAGCAGCATGATGAGTGGATTAAGGTACGACGATTCTAAGTGAAATAAGTCACACAGAAAAGGACACTTCTCATAAGGTATCACTGATAGAGGGAATGTAAAAACCGTTACACTTGAACTGAATTACAAAACAGAACAGAGTCACACATGCAGAAAACACACTATGGCTGCTTAACGGGAAAGGTGAGGTGGGGTGATACATAAAACAAGGGTTTCAAATTAGCTCAGATACCGTTCCATAAACCCAATATGTAATAGACAAGACCTACTCCTTGCTCAGAAAACTGGACTCAACACGCCCTATTCACCGCACAAGAATATATCTGACTAGTAATAATCGTAAAGCCTATGTATTGATATCTCTCTGTTAGTGTGTCAAGTGGGTGTAAAGCGGCATAAACACAGCAGTGAAAAGCAGCTAAATCCCATTATGAAAATAAATTACTTTGAAAAACCCATGAAACAAAGACAGTGAACGAGAGAGGAATTCTTACACAATGCGTTCAGGGGCTGTGATGCAACCTGGATTGACCATATCTAGACCCACAGCTGGATGAGACATAAGGGTGGACACTCTTGGGGCTGAGAGGTTTGGTGAGGTTGGGTGAGCAAACGCAGACCCTTTAAAGTAATACTGCATGATACCCATCGCATGGGTCCCAAATCTCCAGGTTCAAGGGCATCTTCCTACATCAAAAACATGCATGAGAAACCCAGAAGATGGTACACCGTGTGATGGGGAAAGGTTTCTAAAACGCACCTCATTTCTCATCGCCTTGTGCCCGGGTTCGCCATTCCAGCCGCTTTACTAGCAAGCTCCCTACTTGGAGCATCAGCACCTTTAACCTCCTGTTCCGTACAGGTTGCAATTTGTCCTGAGGATAAACGGGAAGACGTGGAACCAACGAGAGACTAGCTCTTGGTGTTGGGACAGGAACAGGTCACTCTATTTTCCCATCAGAAAGAAGAATTAACCACAGGCTCAGCCTGCCCCCCGGAACCAGAACAGGGCCTGAAGCCATTCTGCGATTTTGCCGCCAGCTCCCATAAAAACGAGTTGTAAAATGGAGGTTCAGGGCACTGCAATTCACAAACCTGCAGAGTTATAAATGATAACTCTCGTCCACAAATATATTGAGGGAAGGCAAAGAAGAGGATTTGAAATCAAGGCAGAATTGCAGGAAAGAGATTTCAGGAGGTAGATTCGAATCGCCTTTAAAGCACATGAAAAGCGGCAAAACGTTGACAATGATGCCCTTGGCCAAAAAGGGCGTATGCGTTTTTTCCTGAATATATTCAGGAAAAAACGCATACGCCCTTTTTGGCCAACCAAGCAACCTGGAAAGGCAAATCAGCGCTACAAACAAGTCTCGCTTCCCATCGGTCAAAAGGGCCATGCTGAAAAAAGTGTCAAAACCAGAAATGCAGGACAGGCCATGGAGAAATGGGAGCCTTGCTACACTGATGGGCGGGATGTAAATTGCCAACAGCCACTCTGGAGAAGTGTCCGGTGAGTCCTGAAACATCTGAAAAACACAGCTTAGAGAGCATAGGGCACTTCCACTCATGGGGGTATGAATTGGGAAAATGAAAAATCAGCAAGACACAAGCACCCCAAAGTTTAGGGCTGCTCTGTTGACCAGGACCTCCACTTCATTCCACCTTCAATATCCCAGGAAAGAGAAAAATGGGTAAAGAAGTTGTGGTCCTTATGTACAATGGAATATCACTCAGCCATGAAATCAATGTCATAAGGCTAGTAGCAGCATGATGAGTGGATTTAGGTACGACGATTCTAAGTGAAATAAGTCACACAGAAAAGGACACTTCTCATAAGGTATCACTGATAGAGGGAATGTAAAAACCGTTACACTTGAACTGAATTACAAAACAGAACAGAGTCACACATGCAGAAAACACACTATGGCTGCTTAACGGGAAAGGTGAGGTGGGGTGATACATAAAACAAGGGTATCAAATTAGCTCAGATACCGTTCCATAAACCCAATATGTAATAGACAAGACCTACTCCTTGCTCAGAGAACTGGACTCAACACGCCCTATTCACCGCACAAGAATATATCTGACTAGTAATAATCGTAAAGCCTATGTATTGATATCTCTCTGTTAGTGTGTCAAGTGGGTGTAAAGCGGCATAAACACAGCAGTGAAAAGCAGCTAAATCCCATTATGAAAATAAATTACTTTGAAAAACCCATGAAACAAAGACAGTGAACGAGAGAGGAATTCTTACACAATGCGTTCAGGGGCTGTGATGCAACCTGGATTGACCATATCTAGACCCACAGCTGGATGAGACATAAGGGTGGACACTCTTGGGGCTGAGAGGTTTGGTGAGGTTGGGTGAGCAAACGCAGACCCTTTAAAGTAATACTGCATGATACCCATCGCATGGGTCCCAAATCTCCAGGTTCAAGGGCATCTTCCTACATCAAAAACATGCATGAGAAACCCAGAAGATGGTACACCGTGTGATGGGGAAAGGTTTCTAAAACGCACCTCATTTCTCATCGCCTTGTGCCCGGGTTCGCCATTCCAGCCACTTTACTAGCAAGCTCCCTACTTGGAGCATCAGCACCTTTAACCTCCTGTTCCGTACAGGTTGCAATTTGTCCTGAGGATAAACGGGAAGACGTGGAACCAACGAGAGACTAGCTCTTGGTGTTGGGACAGGAACAGGTCACTCTATTTTCCCATCAGAAAGAAGAATTAACCACAGGCTCAGCCTGCCCCCCGGAACCAGAACAGGGCCTGAAGCCATTCTGCGATTTTGCCGCCAGCTCCCATAAAAACGAGTTGTAAAATGGAGGTTCAGGGCACTGCAATTCACAAACCTGCAGAGTTATAAATGATAACTCTCGTCCACAAATATATTGAGGGAAGGCAAAGAAGAGGATTTGAAATCAAGGCAGAATTGCAGGAAAGAGATTTCAGGAGGTAGATTCGAATCGCCTTTAAAGCACATGAAAAGCGGCAAAACGTTGACAATGATGCCCTTGGCCAAAAAGGGCGTATGCGTTTTTTCCTGAATATATTCAGGAAAAAACGCATACGCCCTTTTTGGCCAACCAAGCAACCTGGAAAGGCAAATCAGCGCTACAAACAAGTCTCGCTTCCCATCGGTCAAAAGGGCCATGCTGAAAAAAGTGTCAAAACCAGAAATGCAGGACAGGCCATGGAGAAATGGGAGCCTTGCTACACTGATGGGCGGGATGTAAATTGCCAACAGCCACTCTGGAGAAGTGTCCGGTGAGTCCTGAAACATCTGAAAAACACAGCTTAGAGAGCATAGGGCACTTCCACTCATGGGGGTATGAATTGGGAAAATGAAAAATCAGCAAGACACAAGCACCCCAAAGTTTAGGGCTGCTCTGTTGACCAGGACCTCCACTTCATTCCACCTTCAATATCCCAGGAAAGAGAAAAATGGGTAAAGAAGTTGTGGTCCTTATGTACAATGGAATATCACTCAGCCATGAAATCAATGTCATAAGGCTAGTAGCAGCATGATGAGTGGATTTAGGTACGACGATTCTAAGTGAAATAAGTCACACAGAAAAGGACACTTCTCATAAGGTATCACTGATAGAGGGAATGTAAAAACCGTTACACTTGAACTGAATTACAAAACAGAACAGAGTCACACATGCAGAAAACACACTATGGCTGCTTAACGGGAAAGGTGAGGTGGGGTGATACATAAAACAAGGGTATCAAATTAGCTCAGATACCGTTCCATAAACCCAATATGTAATAGACAAGACCTACTCCTTGCTCAGAGAACTGGACTCAACACGCCCTATTCACCGCACAAGAATATATCTGACTAGTAATAATCGTAAAGCCTATGTATTGATATCTCTCTGTTAGTGTGTCAAGTGGGTGTAAAGCGGCATAAACACAGCAGTGAAAAGCAGCTAAATCCCATTATGAAAATAAATTACTTTGAAAAACCCATGAAACAAAGACAGTGAACGAGAGAGGAATTCTTACACAATGCGTTCAGGGGCTGTGATGCAACCTGGATTGACCATATCTAGACCCACAGCTGGATGAGACATAAGGGTGGACACTCTTGGGGCTGAGAGGTTTGGTGAGGTTGGGTGAGCAAACGCAGACCCTTTAAAGTAATACTGAATGGTACCCATCGCATGGGTCCCAAATCTCCAGCTTCAAGGGCATCTTCCTACGTCAAAAACTTGCATGAAAAACCCAGAAGATGGTACACAGTGTGATGGGGAAAGGTTTCTAAAACGCACCTCATTTCTCATCGCCTTGTGCCCGGGTTCGCCATTCCAGCCGCTTTACTAGCAAGCTCCCTACTTGGAGCATCAGCACCTTTAACCTCCTGTTCCGTAGAGGTTGCAATTTGTCCTGAGGATAAACGGGAAGACGTGGAACCAACGAGAGACTAGCTCTTGGTGTTGGGACAGGCACAGGTCACTCTATTTTCCCATCAGAAAGAAGAATTAACCACAGGCTCAGCCTGCCCCCCGGAACCAGAACAGGGCCTGAAGCCATTCTGCGATTTTGCGGCCAGCTCCCATAAAAACGAGTTGTAAAATGGAGGTTCAGGGCACTGCAATTCACAAACCTGCAGAGTTATAAATGATAACTCTCGTCCACAAATATATTGAGGGAAGGCAAAGAAGAGGATTTGAAATCAAGGCAGAATTGCAGGAAAGAGATTTCAGGAGGTAGATTCGAATCGCATTTAAAGCACATGAAAAGCGGCAAAACGTTGACAACGATGCCCTTGGCCAAAAAGGGCGTATGCGTTTTTTCCTGAATATATTCAGGAAAAAACGCATACGCCCTTTTTGGCCAACCAAGCAACCTGGAAAGGCAAATCAGCGCTACAAACAAGTCTCGCTTCCCATCGGTCAAAAGGGCCATGCTGAAAAAAGTGTCAAAACCAGAAATGCAGGACAGGCCATGGAGAAATGGGAGCCTTGCTACACTGATGGGCGGGATGTAAATTGCCAACAGCCACTCTGGAGAAGTGTACGGTGAGTCCTGAAACATCTAAAAAACACAGCTTAGAGAGCATAGGGCACTTCCAGTCATGGGGGTATGAATTGGGAAAATGAAAAATCAGCAAGACACAAGCACCCCAAAGTTGAGGGCTGCTCTGTTGACAAGGACCTCCACTTCATTCCACCTTAAATATCCCAGGAAAGAGAAAAATGGGTAAAGAAGTTGTGGTCCTTATGTACAATGGAATATCACTCAGCCATGAAATCAATGTCATAAGGCTAGTAGCAGCATGATGAGTGGATTTAGGTACGACGATTCTAAGTGAAATAAGTCACACAGAAAAGGACACTTCTCATAAGGTATCACTGATAGAGGGAATGTAAAAACCGTTACACTTGAACTGAATTACAAAACAGAACAGAGTCACACATGCAGAAAACACACTATGGCTGCTTAACGGGAAAGGTGAGGTGGGGTGATACATAAAACAAGGGTATCAAATTAGCTCAGATACCATTCCATAAACCCAATATGTAATAGACAAGACCTACTCCTTGCTCAGAGAACTGGACTCAACACGCCCTATTCACCGCACAAGAATATATCTGACTAATAATAATCGTAAAACCTATGTATTGATATCTCTCTGTTAGTGTGTCAAGTGGGTGTAAAGCGGCATAAACACAGCAGTGAAAAGCAGCTAAACCCCATTATAAAAATAAATTACTTTGAAACACCCATGAAACAAAGACAGTGAAAGAGAGAGAAATTCTTACACAATGCGTTCAGGGGCTGTGATGCAACCTGGATTGACCATATCTAGACGCACAGTTGGATGAGACATAAGGGTGGACACTCTTGGGCCTGAGAGGTTTGGTGAGGTTGGGTGAGCAAACGCAGACCCTTTAAAGTAATACTGCATGATACCCATCGCATGGGTCCCAAATCTCCAGGTTCAAGGGCATCTTCCTACATCAAAAACATGCATGAGAAACCCAGAAGATGGTACACCGTGTGATGGGGAAAGGTTTCTAAAACGCACCTCATTTCTCATCGCCTTGTGCCCGGGTTCGCCATTCCAGCCGCTTTACTAGCAAGCTCCCTACTTGGAGCATCAGCAACTTTAACCTCCTGTTCCGTACAGGTTGCAATTTGTCCTGAGGATAAACGGGAAGACGTGGAACCAACGAGAGACTAGCTCTTGGTGTTGGGACAGGCACAGGTCACTCTATTTTCCCATCAGAAAGAAGAATTAACCACAGGCTCAACCTGCCCCCCGGAACCAGAACAGGGCCTGAAGCCATTCTGCGATTTTGCCGCCAGCTCCCATAAAAACGAGTTGTAAAATGGAGGTTCAGGGCACTGCAATTCACAAACCTGCAGAGTTATAAATGATAACTCTCGTCCACAAATATATTGAGGGAAGGCAAAGAAGAGGATTTGAAATCAAGGCAGAATTGCAGGAAAGAGATTTCAGGAGGTAGATTCGAATCGCCTTTAAAGCACATGAAAAGCGGCAAAACGTTGACAATGATGCCCTTGGCCAAAAAGGGCGTATGCGTTTTTTCCTGAATATATTCAGGAAAAAACGCATACGCCCTTTTTGGCCAACCAAGCAACCTGGAAAGGCAAATCAGCGCTACAAACAAGTCTCGCTTCCCATCGGTCAAAAGGGCCATGCTGAAAAAAGTGTCAAAACCAGAAATGCAAGACAGGCCATGGAGAAATGGGAGCCTTGCTACACTGATGGGCGGGATGTAAATTGCCAACAGCCACTCTGGAGAAGTGTACGGTGAGTCCTGAAACATCTGAAAAACACAGCTTAGAGAGCATAGGGCACTTCCACTCATGGGGGTATGAATTGGGAAAATGAAAAATCAGCAAGACACAAGCACCCCAAAGTTGAGGGCTGCTCTGTTGACAAGGACCTCCACTTCATTCCACCTTCAATATCCCAGGAAAGAGAAAAATGGGTAAAGAAGTTGTGGTCCTTATGTACAATGGAATATCACTCAGCCATGAAATCAATGTCATAAGGCTAGTAGCAGCATGATGAGTGGATTTAGGTACGACGATTCTAAGTGAAATAAGTCACACAGAAAAGGACACTTCTCATAAGGTATCACTGATAGAGGGAATGTAAAAACCGTTACACTTGAACTGAATTACAAAACAGAACAGAGTCACACATGCAGAAAACACACTATGGCTGCTTAACGGGAAAGGTGAGGTGGGGTGATACATAAAACAAGGGTATCAAATTAGCTCAGATACCGTTCCATAAACCCAATATGTAATAGACAAGACCTACTCCTTGCTCAGAGAACTGGACTCAACACGCCCTATTCACCGCACAAGAATATATCTGACTAGTAATAATCGTAAAGCCTATGTATTGATATCTCTCTGTTAGTGTGTCAAGTGGGTGTAAAGCGGCATAAACACAGCAGTGAAAAGCAGCTAAATCCCATTATGAAAATAAATTACTTTGAAAAACCCATGAAACAAAGACAGTGAACGAGAGAGGAATTCTTACACAATGCGTTCAGGGGCTGTGATGCAACCTGGATTGACCATATCTAGACCCACAGCTGGATGAGACATAAGGGTGGACACTCTTGGGGCTGAGAGGTTTGGTGAGGTTGGGTGAGCAAACGCAGACCCTTTAAAGTAATACTGCATGGTACCCATCGCATGGGTCCCAAATCTCCAGCTTCAAGGGCATCTTCCTACGTCAAAAACTTGCATGAAAAACCCAGAAGATGGTACACAGTGTGATGGGGAAAGGTTTCTAAAACGCACCTCATTTCTCATCGCCTTGTGCCCGGGTTCGCCATTCCAGCCGCTTTACTAGCAAGCTCCCTACTTGGAGCATCAGCACCTTTAACCTCCTGTTCCGTAGAGGTTGCAATTTGTCCTGAGGATAAACGGGAAGACGTGGAACCAACGAGAGACTAGCTCTTGGTGTTGGGACAGGCACAGGTCACTCTATTTTACCATCAGAAAGAAGAATTAACCACAGGCTCAGCCTGCCCCCCGGAACCAGAACAGGGCCTGAAGCCATTCTGCGATTTTGCGGCCAGCTCCCATAAAAACGAGTTGTAAAATGGAGGTTCAGGGCACTGCAATTCACAAACCTGCAGAGTTATAAATGATAACTCTCGTCCACAAATATATTGAGGGAAGGCAAAGAAGAGGATTTGAAATCAAGGCAGAATTGCAGGAAAGAGATTTCAGGAGGTAGATTCGAATCGCATTTAAAGCACATGAAAAGCGGCAAAACGTTGACAACGATGCCCTTGGCCAAAAAGGGCGTATGCGTTTTTTCCTGAATATATTCAGGAAAAAACGCATACGCCCTTTTTGGCCAACCAAGCAACCTGGAAAGGCAAATCAGCGCTACAAACAAGTCTCGCTTCCCATCGGTCAAAAGGGCCATGCTGAAAAAAGTGTCAAAACCAGAAATGCAGGACAGGCCATGGAGAAATGGGAGCCTTGCTACACTGATGGGCGGGATGTAAATTGCCAACAGCCACTCTGGAGAAGTGTACGGTGAGTCCTGAAACATCTAAAAAACACAGCTTAGAGAGCATAGGGCACTTCCAGTCATGGGGGTATGAATTGGGAAAATGAAAAATCAGCAAGACACAAGCACCCCAAAGTTGAGGGCTGCTCTGTTGACAAGGACCTCCACTTCATTCCACCTTAAATATCCCAGGAAAGAGAAAAATGGGTAAAGAAGTTGTGGTCCTTATGTACAATGGAATATCACTCAGCCATGAAATCAATGTCATAAGGCTAGTAGCAGCATGATGAGTGGATTTAGGTACGACGATTCTAAGTGAAATAAGTCACACAGAAAAGGACACTTCTCATAAGGTATCACTGATAGAGGGAATGTAAAAACCGTTACACTTGAACTGAATTACAAAACAGAACAGAGTCACACATGCAGAAAACACACTATGGCTGCTTAACGGGAAAGGTGAGGTGGGGTGATACATAAAACAAGGGTTTCAAATTAGCTCAGATACCGTTCCATAAACCCAATATGTAATAGACAAGACCTACTCCTTGCTCAGAGAACTGGACTCAACACGCCCTATTCACCGCACAAGAATATATCTGACTAGTAATAATCGTAAAGCCTATGTATTGATATCTCTCTGTTAGTGTGTCAAGTGGGTGTAAAGCGGCATAAACACAGCAGTGAAAAGCAGCTAAATCCCATTATGAAAATAAATTACTTTGAAAAACCCATGAAACAAAGACAGTGAACGAGAGAGGAATTCTTACACAATGCGTTCAGGGGCTGTGATGCAACCTGGATTGACCATATCTAGACCCACAGCTGGATGAGACATAAGGGTGGACACTCTTGGGGCTGAGAGGTTTGGTGAGGTTGGGTGAGCAAACGCAGACCCTTTAAAGTAATACTGCATGATACCCATCGCATGGGTCCCAAATCTCCAGGTTCAAGGGCATCTTCCTACATCAAAAACATGCATGAGAAACCCAGAAGATGGTACACCGTGTGATGGGGAAAGGTTTCTAAAACGCACCTCATTTCTCATCGCCTTGTGCCCGGGTTCGCCATTCCAGCCGCTTTACTAGCAAGCTCCCTACTTGGAGCATCAGCACCTTTAACCTCCTGTTCCGTACAGGTTGCAATTTGTCCTGAGGATAAACGGGAAGACGTGGAACCAACGAGAGACTAGCTCTTGGTGTTGGGACAGGAACAGGTCACTCTATTTTCCCATCAGAAAGAAGAATTAACCACAGGCTCAGCCTGCCCCCCGGAACCAGAACAGGGCCTGAAGCCATTCTGCGATTTTGCCGCCAGCTCCCATAAAAACGAGTTGTAAAATGGAGGTTCAGGGCACTGCAATTCACAAACCTGCAGAGTTATAAATGATAACTCTCGTCCACAAATATATTGAGGGAAGGCAAAGAAGAGGATTTGAAATCAAGGCAGAATTGCAGGAAAGAGATTTCAGGAGGTAGATTCGAATCGCCTTTAAAGCACATGAAAAGCGGCAAAACGTTGACAATGATGCCCTTGGCCAAAAAGGGCGTATGCGTTTTTTCCTGAATATATTCAGGAAAAAACGCATACGCCCTTTTTGGCCAACCAAGCAACCTGGAAAGGCAAATCAGCGCTACAAACAAGTCTCGCTTCCCATCGGTCAAAAGGGCCATGCTGAAAAAAGTGTCAAAACCAGAAATGCAGGACAGGCCATGGAGAAATGGGAGCCTTGCTACACTGATGGGCGGGATGTAAATTGCCAAGAGCCACTCTGGAGAAGTGTCCGGTGAGTCCTGAAACATCTGAAAAACACAGCTTAGAGAGCATAGGGCACTTCCACTCATGGGGGTATAAATTGGGAAAATTAAAAATCAGCAAGACACAAGCACCCCAAAGTTGAGGGCTGCTCTGTTGACAAGGACCTCCACTTCATTCCACCTTCAATATCCCAGGAAAGAGAAAAATGGATAAAGAAGTTGTGGTCCTTATGTACAATGGAATATCACTCAGCCATGAAATCAATGTCATAAGGCTAGTAGCAGCATGATGAGTGGATTAAGGTACGACGATTCTAAGTGAAATAAGTCACACAGAAAAGGACACTTCTCATAAGGTATCACTGATAGAGGGAATGTAAAAACCGTTACACTTGAACTGAATTACAAAACAGAACAGAGTCACACATGCAGAAAACACACTATGGCTGCTTAACGGGAAAGGTGAGGTGGGGTGATACATAAAACAAGGGTTTCAAATTAGCTCAGATACCGTTCCATAAACCCAATATGTAATAGACAAGACCTACTCCTTGCTCAGAAAACTGGACTCAACACGCCCTATTCACCGCACAAGAATATATCTGACTAGTAATAATCGTAAAGCCTATGTATTGATATCTCTCTGTTAGTGTGTCAAGTGGGTGTAAAGCGGCATAAACACAGCAGTGAAAAGCAGCTAAATCCCATTATGAAAATAAATTACTTTGAAAAACCCATGAAACAAAGACAGTGAACGAGAGAGGAATTCTTACACAATGCGTTCAGGGGCTGTGATGCAACCTGGATTGACCATATCTAGACCCACAGCTGGATGAGACATAAGGGTGGACACTCTTGGGGCTGAGAGGTTTGGTGAGGTTGGGTGAGCAAACGCAGACCCTTTAAAGTAATACTGCATGATACCCATCGCATGGGTCCCAAATCTCCAGGTTCAAGGGCATCTTCCTACATCAAAAACATGCATGAGAAACCCAGAAGATGGTACACCGTGTGATGGGGAAAGGTTTCTAAAACGCACCTCATTTCTCATCGCCTTGTGCCCGGGTTCGCCATTCCAGCCGCTTTACTAGCAAGCTCCCTACTTGGAGCATCAGCACCTTTAACCTCCTGTTCCGTACAGGTTGCAATTTGTCCTGAGGATAAACGGGAAGACGTGGAACCAACGAGAGACTAGCTCTTGGTGTTGGGACAGGAACAGGTCACTCTATTTTCCCATCAGAAAGAAGAATTAACCACAGGCTCAGCCTGCCCCCCGGAACCAGAACAGGGCCTGAAGCCATTCTGCGATTTTGCCGCCAGCTCCCATAAAAACGAGTTGTAAAATGGAGGTTCAGGGCACTGCAATTCACAAACCTGCAGAGTTATAAATGATAACTCTCGTCCACAAATATATTGAGGGAAGGCAAAGAAGAGGATTTGAAATCAAGGCAGAATTGCAGGAAAGAGATTTCAGGAGGTAGATTCGAATCGCCTTTAAAGCACATGAAAAGCGGCAAAACGTTGACAATGATGCCCTTGGCCAAAAAGGGCGTATGCGTTTTTTCCTGAATATATTCAGGAAAAAACGCATACGCCCTTTTTGGCCAACCAAGCAACCTGGAAAGGCAAATCAGCGCTACAAACAAGTCTCGCTTCCCATCGGTCAAAAGGGCCATGCTGAAAAAAGTGTCAAAACCAGAAATGCAGGACAGGCCATGGAGAAATGGGAGCCTTGCTACACTGATGGGCGGGATGTAAATTGCCAACAGCCACTCTGGAGAAGTGTCCGGTGAGTCCTGAAACATCTGAAAAACACAGCTTAGAGAGCATAGGGCACTTCCACTCATGGGGGTATGAATTGGGAAAATGAAAAATCAGCAAGACACAAGCACCCCAAAGTTTAGGGCTGCTCTGTTGACCAGGACCTCCACTTCATTCCACCTTCAATATCCCAGGAAAGAGAAAAATGGGTAAAGAAGTTGTGGTCCTTATGTACAATGGAATATCACTCAGCCATGAAATCAATGTCATAAGGCTAGTAGCAGCATGATGAGTGGATTTAGGTACGACGATTCTAAGTGAAATAAGTCACACAGAAAAGGACACTTCTCATAAGGTATCACTGATAGAGGGAATGTAAAAACCGTTACACTTGAACTGAATTACAAAACAGAACAGAGTCACACATGCAGAAAACACACTATGGCTGCTTAACGGGAAAGGTGAGGTGGGGTGATACATAAAACAAGGGTATCAAATTAGCTCAGATACCGTTCCATAAACCCAATATGTAATAGACAAGACCTACTCCTTGCTCAGAGAACTGGACTCAACACGCCCTATTCACCGCACAAGAATATATCTGACTAGTAATAATCGTAAAGCCTATGTATTGATATCTCTCTGTTAGTGTGTCAAGTGGGTGTAAAGCGGCATAAACACAGCAGTGAAAAGCAGCTAAATCCCATTATGAAAATAAATTACTTTGAAAAACCCATGAAACAAAGACAGTGAACGAGAGAGGAATTCTTACACAATGCGTTCAGGGGCTGTGATGCAACCTGGATTGACCATATCTAGACCCACAGCTGGATGAGACATAAGGGTGGACACTCTTGGGGCTGAGAGGTTTGGTGAGGTTGGGTGAGCAAACGCAGACCCTTTAAAGTAATACTGCATGATACCCATCGCATGGGTCCCAAATCTCCAGGTTCAAGGGCATCTTCCTACATCAAAAACATGCATGAGAAACCCAGAAGATGGTACACCGTGTGATGGGGAAAGGTTTCTAAAACGCACCTCATTTCTCATCGCCTTGTGCCCGGGTTCGCCATTCCAGCCACTTTACTAGCAAGCTCCCTACTTGGAGCATCAGCACCTTTAACCTCCTGTTCCGTACAGGTTGCAATTTGTCCTGAGGATAAACGGGAAGACGTGGAACCAACGAGAGACTAGCTCTTGGTGTTGGGACAGGAACAGGTCACTCTATTTTCCCATCAGAAAGAAGAATTAACCACAGGCTCAGCCTGCCCCCCGGAACCAGAACAGGGCCTGAAGCCATTCTGCGATTTTGCCGCCAGCTCCCATAAAAACGAGTTGTAAAATGGAGGTTCAGGGCACTGCAATTCACAAACCTGCAGAGTTATAAATGATAACTCTCGTCCACAAATATATTGAGGGAAGGCAAAGAAGAGGATTTGAAATCAAGGCAGAATTGCAGGAAAGAGATTTCAGGAGGTAGATTCGAATCGCCTTTAAAGCACATGAAAAGCGGCAAAACGTTGACAATGATGCCCTTGGCCAAAAAGGGCGTATGCGTTTTTTCCTGAATATATTCAGGAAAAAACGCATACGCCCTTTTTGGCCAACCAAGCAACCTGGAAAGGCAAATCAGCGCTACAAACAAGTCTCGCTTCCCATCGGTCAAAAGGGCCATGCTGAAAAAAGTGTCAAAACCAGAAATGCAGGACAGGCCATGGAGAAATGGGAGCCTTGCTACACTGATGGGCGGGATGTAAATTGCCAACAGCCACTCTGGAGAAGTGTCCGGTGAGTCCTGAAACATCTGAAAAACACAGCTTAGAGAGCATAGGGCACTTCCACTCATGGGGGTATGAATTGGGAAAATGAAAAATCAGCAAGACACAAGCACCCCAAAGTTTAGGGCTGCTCTGTTGACCAGGACCTCCACTTCATTCCACCTTCAATATCCCAGGAAAGAGAAAAATGGGTAAAGAAGTTGTGGTCCTTATGTACAATGGAATATCACTCAGCCATGAAATCAATGTCATAAGGCTAGTAGCAGCATGATGAGTGGATTTAGGTACGACGATTCTAAGTGAAATAAGTCACACAGAAAAGGACACTTCTCATAAGGTATCACTGATAGAGGGAATGTAAAAACCGTTACACTTGAACTGAATTACAAAACAGAACAGAGTCACACATGCAGAAAACACACTATGGCTGCTTAACGGGAAAGGTGAGGTGGGGTGATACATAAAACAAGGGTATCAAATTAGCTCAGATACCGTTCCATAAACCCAATATGTAATAGACAAGACCTACTCCTTGCTCAGAGAACTGGACTCAACACGCCCTATTCACCGCACAAGAATATATCTGACTAGTAATAATCGTAAAGCCTATGTATTGATATCTCTCTGTTAGTGTGTCAAGTGGGTGTAAAGCGGCATAAACACAGCAGTGAAAAGCAGCTAAATCCCATTATGAAAATAAATTACTTTGAAAAACCCATGAAACAAAGACAGTGAACGAGAGAGGAATTCTTACACAATGCGTTCAGGGGCTGTGATGCAACCTGGATTGACCATATCTAGACCCACAGCTGGATGAGACATAAGGGTGGACACTCTTGGGGCTGAGAGGTTTGGTGAGGTTGGGTGAGCAAACGCAGACCCTTTAAAGTAATACTGAATGGTACCCATCGCATGGGTCCCAAATCTCCAGCTTCAAGGGCATCTTCCTACGTCAAAAACTTGCATGAAAAACCCAGAAGATGGTACACAGTGTGATGGGGAAAGGTTTCTAAAACGCACCTCATTTCTCATCGCCTTGTGCCCGGGTTCGCCATTCCAGCCGCTTTACTAGCAAGCTCCCTACTTGGAGCATCAGCACCTTTAACCTCCTGTTCCGTAGAGGTTGCAATTTGTCCTGAGGATAAACGGGAAGACGTGGAACCAACGAGAGACTAGCTCTTGGTGTTGGGACAGGCACAGGTCACTCTATTTTCCCATCAGAAAGAAGAATTAACCACAGGCTCAGCCTGCCCCCCGGAACCAGAACAGGGCCTGAAGCCATTCTGCGATTTTGCGGCCAGCTCCCATAAAAACGAGTTGTAAAATGGAGGTTCAGGGCACTGCAATTCACAAACCTGCAGAGTTATAAATGATAACTCTCGTCCACAAATATATTGAGGGAAGGCAAAGAAGAGGATTTGAAATCAAGGCAGAATTGCAGGAAAGAGATTTCAGGAGGTAGATTCGAATCGCATTTAAAGCACATGAAAAGCGGCAAAACGTTGACAACGATGCCCTTGGCCAAAAAGGGCGTATGCGTTTTTTCCTGAATATATTCAGGAAAAAACGCATACGCCCTTTTTGGCCAACCAAGCAACCTGGAAAGGCAAATCAGCGCTACAAACAAGTCTCGCTTCCCATCGGTCAAAAGGGCCATGCTGAAAAAAGTGTCAAAACCAGAAATGCAGGACAGGCCATGGAGAAATGGGAGCCTTGCTACACTGATGGGCGGGATGTAAATTGCCAACAGCCACTCTGGAGAAGTGTACGGTGAGTCCTGAAACATCTAAAAAACACAGCTTAGAGAGCATAGGGCACTTCCAGTCATGGGGGTATGAATTGGGAAAATGAAAAATCAGCAAGACACAAGCACCCCAAAGTTGAGGGCTGCTCTGTTGACAAGGACCTCCACTTCATTCCACCTTAAATATCCCAGGAAAGAGAAAAATGGGTAAAGAAGTTGTGGTCCTTATGTACAATGGAATATCACTCAGCCATGAAATCAATGTCATAAGGCTAGTAGCAGCATGATGAGTGGATTTAGGTACGACGATTCTAAGTGAAATAAGTCACACAGAAAAGGACACTTCTCATAAGGTATCACTGATAGAGGGAATGTAAAAACCGTTACACTTGAACTGAATTACAAAACAGAACAGAGTCACACATGCAGAAAACACACTATGGCTGCTTAACGGGAAAGGTGAGGTGGGGTGATACATAAAACAAGGGTATCAAATTAGCTCAGATACCATTCCATAAACCCAATATGTAATAGACAAGACCTACTCCTTGCTCAGAGAACTGGACTCAACACGCCCTATTCACCGCACAAGAATATATCTGACTAATAATAATCGTAAAACCTATGTATTGATATCTCTCTGTTAGTGTGTCAAGTGGGTGTAAAGCGGCATAAACACAGCAGTGAAAAGCAGCTAAACCCCATTATAAAAATAAATTACTTTGAAACACCCATGAAACAAAGACAGTGAAAGAGAGAGAAATTCTTACACAATGCGTTCAGGGGCTGTGATGCAACCTGGATTGACCATATCTAGACGCACAGTTGGATGAGACATAAGGGTGGACACTCTTGGGCCTGAGAGGTTTGGTGAGGTTGGGTGAGCAAACGCAGACCCTTTAAAGTAATACTGCATGATACCCATCGCATGGGTCCCAAATCTCCAGGTTCAAGGGCATCTTCCTACATCAAAAACATGCATGAGAAACCCAGAAGATGGTACACCGTGTGATGGGGAAAGGTTTCTAAAACGCACCTCATTTCTCATCGCCTTGTGCCCGGGTTCGCCATTCCAGCCGCTTTACTAGCAAGCTCCCTACTTGGAGCATCAGCACCTTTAACCTCCTGTTCCGTACAGGTTGCAATTTGTCCTGAGGATAAACGGGAAGACGTGGAACCAACGAGAGACTAGCTCTTGGTGTTGGGACAGGCACAGGTCACTCTATTTTCCCATCAGAAAGAAGAATTAACCACAGGCTCAACCTGCCCCCCGGAACCAGAACAGGGCCTGAAGCCATTCTGCGATTTTGCCGCCAGCTCCCATAAAAACGAGTTGTAAAATGGAGGTTCAGGGCACTGCAATTCACAAACCTGCAGAGTTATAAATGATAACTCTCGTCCACAAATATATTGAGGGAAGGCAAAGAAGAGGATTTGAAATCAAGGCAGAATTGCAGGAAAGAGATTTCAGGAGGTAGATTCGAATCGCCTTTAAAGCACATGAAAAGCGGCAAAACGTTGACAATGATGCCCTTGGCCAAAAAGGGCGTATGCGTTTTTTCCTGAATATATTCAGGAAAAAACGCATACGCCCTTTTTGGCCAACCAAGCAACCTGGAAAGGCAAATCAGCGCTACAAACAAGTCTCGCTTCCCATCGGTCAAAAGGGCCATGCTGAAAAAAGTGTCAAAACCAGAAATGCAAGACAGGCCATGGAGAAATGGGAGCCTTGCTACACTGATGGGCGGGATGTAAATTGCCAACAGCCACTCTGGAGAAGTGTACGGTGAGTCCTGAAACATCTGAAAAACACAGCTTAGAGAGCATAGGGCACTTCCACTCATGGGGGTATGAATTGGGAAAATGAAAAATCAGCAAGACACAAGCACCCCAAAGTTGAGGGCTGCTCTGTTGACAAGGACCTCCACTTCATTCCACCTTCAATATCCCAGGAAAGAGAAAAATGGGTAAAGAAGTTGTGGTCCTTATGTACAATGGAATATCACTCAGCCATGAAATCAATGTCATAAGGCTAGTAGCAGCATGATGAGTGGATTTAGGTACGACGATTCTAAGTGAAATAAGTCACACAGAAAAGGACACTTCTCATAAGGTATCACTGATAGAGGGAATGTAAAAACCGTTACACTTGAACTGAATTACAAAACAGAACAGAGTCACACATGCAGAAAACACACTATGGCTGCTTAACGGGAAAGGTGAGGTGGGGTGATACATAAAACAAGGGTATCAAATTAGCTCAGATACCGTTCCATAAACCCAATATGTAATAGACAAGACCTACTCCTTGCTCAGAGAACTGGACTCAACACGCCCTATTCACCGCACAAGAATATATCTGACTAGTAATAATCGTAAAGCCTATGTATTGATATCTCTCTGTTAGTGTGTCAAGTGGGTGTAAAGCGGCATAAACACAGCAGTGAAAAGCAGCTAAATCCCATTATGAAAATAAATTACTTTGAAAAACCCATGAAACAAAGACAGTGAACGAGAGAGGAATTCTTACACAATGCGTTCAGGGGCTGTGATGCAACCTGGATTGACCATATCTAGACCCACAGCTGGATGAGACATAAGGGTGGACACTCTTGGGGCTGAGAGGTTTGGTGAGGTTGGGTGAGCAAACGCAGACCCTTTAAAGTAATACTGCATGGTACCCATCGCATGGGTCCCAAATCTCCAGCTTCAAGGGCATCTTCCTACGTCAAAAACTTGCATGAAAAACCCAGAAGATGGTACACAGTGTGATGGGGAAAGGTTTCTAAAACGCACCTCATTTCTCATCGCCTTGTGCCCGGGTTCGCCATTCCAGCCGCTTTACTAGCAAGCTCCCTACTTGGAGCATCAGCACCTTTAACCTCCTGTTCCGTAGAGGTTGCAATTTGTCCTGAGGATAAACGGGAAGACGTGGAACCAACGAGAGACTAGCTCTTGGTGTTGGGACAGGCACAGGTCACTCTATTTTACCATCAGAAAGAAGAATTAACCACAGGCTCAGCCTGCCCCCCGGAACCAGAACAGGGCCTGAAGCCATTCTGCGATTTTGCGGCCAGCTCCCATAAAAACGAGTTGTAAAATGGAGGTTCAGGGCACTGCAATTCACAAACCTGCAGAGTTATAAATGATAACTCTCGTCCACAAATATATTGAGGGAAGGCAAAGAAGAGGATTTGAAATCAAGGCAGAATTGCAGGAAAGAGATTTCAGGAGGTAGATTCGAATCGCATTTAAAGCACATGAAAAGCGGCAAAACGTTGACAACGATGCCCTTGGCCAAAAAGGGCGTATGCGTTTTTTCCTGAATATATTCAGGAAAAAACGCATACGCCCTTTTTGGCCAACCAAGCAACCTGGAAAGGCAAATCAGCGCTACAAACAAGTCTCGCTTCCCATCGGTCAAAAGGGCCATGCTGAAAAAAGTGTCAAAACCAGAAATGCAGGACAGGCCATGGAGAAATGGGAGCCTTGCTACACTGATGGGCGGGATGTAAATTGCCAACAGCCACTCTGGAGAAGTGTACGGTGAGTCCTGAAACATCTAAAAAACACAGCTTAGAGAGCATAGGGCACTTCCAGTCATGGGGGTATGAATTGGGAAAATGAAAAATCAGCAAGACACAAGCACCCCAAAGTTGAGGGCTGCTCTGTTGACAAGGACCTCCACTTCATTCCACCTTAAATATCCCAGGAAAGAGAAAAATGGGTAAAGAAGTTGTGGTCCTTATGTACAATGGAATATCACTCAGCCATGAAATCAATGTCATAAGGCTAGTAGCAGCATGATGAGTGGATTTAGGTACGACGATTCTAAGTGAAATAAGTCACACAGAAAAGGACACTTCTCATAAGGTATCACTGATAGAGGGAATGTAAAAACCGTTACACTTGAACTGAATTACAAAACAGAACAGAGTCACACATGCAGAAAACACACTACGGCTGCTTAACGGGAAAGGTGAGGTGGGGTGATACATAAAACAAGGGTATCAAATTAGCTCAGATACCATTCCATAAACCCAATATGTAATAGACAAGACCTACTCCTTGCTCAGAGAACTGGACTCAACACGCCCTATTCACCGCACAAGAATATATCTGACTAATAATAATCGTAAAACCTATGTATTGATATCTCTCTGTTAGTGTGTCAAGTGGGTGTAAAGCGGCATAAACACAGCAGTGAAAAGCAGCTAAACCCCATTATAAAAATAAATTACTTTGAAACACCCATGAAACAAAGACAGTGAAAGAGAGAGAAATTCTTACACAATGCGTTCAGGGGCTGTGATGCAACCTGGATTGACCATATCTAGACGCACAGCTGGATGAGACATAAGGGTGGACACTCTTGGGCCTGAGAGGTTTGGTGAGGTTGGGTGAGCAAACGCAGACCCTTTAAAGTAATACTGCATGATACCCATCGCATGGGTCCCAAATCTCCAGGTTCAAGGGCATCTTCCTACATCAAAAACATGCATGAGAAACCCAGAAGATGGTACACCGTGTGATGGGGAAAGGTTTCTAAAACGCACCTCATTTCTCATCGCCTTGTGCCCGGGTTCGCCATTCCAGCCACTTTACTAGCAAGCTCCCTACTTGGAGCATCAGCACCTTTAACCTCCTGTTCCGTACAGGTTGCAATTTGTCCTGAGGATAAACGGGAAGACGTGGAACCAACGAGAGACTAGCTCTTGGTGTTGGGACAGGCACAGGTCACTCTATTTTCCCATCAGAAAGAAGAATTAACCACAGGCTCAGCCTGCCCCCCGGAACCAGAACAGGGCCTGAAGCCATTCTGCGATTTTGCCGCCAGCTCCCATAAAAACGAGTTGTAAAATGGAGGTTCAGGGCACTGCAATTCACAAACCTGCAGAGTTATAAATGATAACTCTCGTCCACAAATATATTGAGGGAAGGCAAAGAAGAGGATTTGAAATCAAGGCAGAATTGCAGGAAAGAGATTTCAGGAGGTAGATTCGAATCGCCTTTAAAGCACATGAAAAGCGGCAAAACGTTGACAATGATGCCCTTGGCCAAAAAGGGCGTATGCGTTTTTTCCTGAATATATTCAGGAAAAAACGCATACGCCCTTTTTGGCCAACCAAGCAACCTGGAAAGGCAAATCAGCGCTACAAACAAGTCTCGCTTCCCATCGGTCAAAAGGGCCATGCTGAAAAAAGTGTCAAAACCAGAAATGCAGGACAGGCCATGGAGAAATGGGAGCCTTGCTACACTGATGGGCGGGATGTAAATTGCCAACAGCCACTCTGGAGAAGTGTACGGTGAGTCCTGAAACATCTGAAAAACACAGCTTAGAGAGCATAGGGCACTTCCACTCATGGGGGTATGAATTGGGAAAATGAAAAATCAGCAAGACACAAGCACCCCAAAGTTGAGGGCTGCTCTGTTGACAAGGACCTCCACTTCATTCCACCTTCAATATCCCAGGAAAGAGAAAAATGGGTAAAGAAGTTGTGGTCCTTATGTACAATGGAATATCACTCAGCCATGAAATCAATGTCATAAGGCTAGTAGCAGCATGATGAGTGGATTTAGGTACGACGATTCTAAGTGAAATAAGTCACACAGAAAAGGACACTTCTCATAAGGTATCACTTTTAGAGGGAATGTAAAAACCGTTACACTTGAACTGAATTACAAAACAGAACAGAGTCACACATGCAGAAAACACACTATGGCTGCTTAACGGGAAAGGTGAGGTGGGGTGATACATAAAACAAGGGTATCAAATTAGCTCAGATACCGTTCCATAAACCCAATATGTAATAGACAAGACCTACTCCTTGCTCAGAGAACTGGACTCAACACGCCCTATTCACCGCACAAGAATATATCTGACTAGTAATAATCGTAAAGCCTATGTATTGATATCTCTCTGTTAGTGTGTCAAGTGGGTGTAAAGCGGCATAAACACAGCAGTGAAAAGCAGCTAAATCCCATTATGAAAATAAATTACTTTGAAAAACCCATGAAACAAAGACAGTGAACAAGAGAGGAATTCTTACACAATGCGTTCAGGGGCTGTGATGCAACCTGGATTGACCATATCTAGACCCACAGCTGGATGAGACATAAGGGTGGACACTCTTGGGGCTGAGAGGTTTGGTGAGGTTGGGTGAGCAAACGCAGACCCTTTAAAGTAATACTGCATGGTACCCATCGCATGGGTCCCAAATCTCCAGCTTCAAGGGCATCTTCCTACGTCAAAAACTTGCATGAAAAACCCAGAAGATGGTACACAGTGTGATGGGGAAACGTTTCTAAAACGCACCTCATTTCTCATCGCCTTGTGCCCGGGTTCGCCATTCCAGCCGCTTTACTAGCAAGCTCCCTACTTGGAGCATCAGCACCTTTAACCTCCTGTTCCGTAGAGGTTGCAATTTGTCCTGAGGATAAACGGGAAGACGTGGAACCAACGAGAGACTAGCTCTTGGTGTTGGGACAGGCACAGGTCACTCTATTTTACCATCAGAAAGAAGAATTAACCACAGGCTCAGCCTGCCCCCCGGAACCAGAACAGGGCCTGAAGCCATTCTGCGATTTTGCGGCCAGCTCCCATAAAAACGAGTTGTAAAATGGAGGTTCAGGGCACTGCAATTCACAAACCTGCAGAGTTATAAATGATAACTCTCGTCCACAAATATATTGAGGGAAGGCAAAGAAGAGGATTTGAAATCAAGGCAGAATTGCAGGAAAGAGATTTCAGGAGGTAGATTCGAATCGCATTTAAAGCACATGAAAAGCGGCAAAACGTTGACAACGATGCCCTTGGCCAAAAAGGGCGTATGCGTTTTTTCCTGAATATATTCAGGAAAAAACGCATACGCCCTTTTTGGCCAACCAAGCAACCTGGAAAGGCAAATCAGCGCTACAAACAAGTCTCGCTTCCCATCGGTCAAAAGGGCCATGCTGAAAAAAGTGTCAAAACCAGAAATGCAGGACAGGCCATGGAGAAATGGGAGCCTTGCTACACTGATGGGCGGGATGTAAATTGCCAACAGCCACTCTGGAGAAGTGTACGGTGAGTCCTGAAACATCTAAAAAACACAGCTTAGAGAGCATAGGGCACTTCCAGTCATGGGGGTATGAATTGGGAAAATGAAAAATCAGCAAGACACAAGCACCCCAAAGTTGAGGGCTGCTCTGTTGACAAGGACCTCCACTTCATTCCACCTTAAATATCCCAGGAAAGAGAAAAATGGGTAAAGAAGTTGTGGTCCTTATGTACAATGGAATATCACTCAGCCATGAAATCAATGTCATAAGGCTAGTAGCAGCATGATGAGTGGATTTAGGTACGATGATTCTAAGTGAAATAAGTCACACAGAAAAGGACACTTCTCATAAGGTATCACTGATAGAGGGAATGTAAAAACCGTTACACTTGAACTGAATTACAAAACAGAACAGAGTCACACATGCAGAAAACACACTATGGCTGCTTAACGGGAAAGGTGAGGTGGGGTGATACATAAAACAAGGGTATCAAATTAGCTCAGATACCATTCCATAAACCCAATATGTAATAGACAAGACCTACTCCTTGCTCAGAGAACTGGACTCAACACGCCCTATTCACCGCACAAGAATATATCTGACTAATAATAATCGTAAAACCTATGTATTGATATCTCTCTGTTAGTGTGTCAAGTGGGTGTAAAGCGGCATAAACACAGCAGTGAAAAGCAGCTAAACCCCATTATAAAAATAAATTACTTTGAAACACCCATGAAACAAAGACAGTGAAAGAGAGAGAAATTCTTACACAATGCGTTCAGGGGCTGTGATGCAACCTGGATTGACCATATCTAGACGCACAGCTGGATGAGACATAAGGGTGGACACTCTTGGGCCTGAGAGGTTTGGTGAGGTTGGGTGAGCAAACGCAGACCCTTTAAAGTAATACTGCATGATACCCATCGCATGGGTCCCAAATCTCCAGGTTCAAGGGCATCTTCCTACATCAAAAACATGCATGAGAAACCCAGAAGATGGTACACCGTGTGATGGGGAAAGGTTTCTAAAACGCACCTCATTTCTCATCGCCTTGTGCCCGGGTTCGCCATTCCAGCCACTTTACTAGCAAGCTCCCTACTTGGAGCATCAGCACCTTTAACCTCCTGTTCCGTACAGGTTGCAATTTGTCCTGAGGATAAACGGGAAGACGTGGAACCAACGAGAGACTAGCTCTTGGTGTTGGGACAGGCACAGGTCACTCTATTTTCCCATCAGAAAGAAGAATTAACCACAGGCTCAGCCTGCCCCCCGGAACCAGAACAGGGCCTGAAGCCATTCTGCGATTTTGCCGCCAGCTCCCATAAAAACGAGTTGTAAAATGGAGGTTCAGGGCACTGCAATTCACAAACCTGCAGAGTTATAAATGATAACTCTCGTCCACAAATATATTGAGGGAAGGCAAAGAAGAGGATTTGAAATCAAGGCAGAATTGCAGGAAAGAGATTTCAGGAGGTAGATTCGAATCGCCTTTAAAGCACATGAAAAGCGGCAAAACGTTGACAATGATGCCCTTGGCCAAAAAGGGCGTATGCGTTTTTTCCTGAATATATTCAGGAAAAAACGCATACGCCCTTTTTGGCCAACCAAGCAACCTGGAAAGGCAAATCAGCGCTACAAACAAGTCTCGCTTCCCATCGGTCAAAAGGGCCATGCTGAAAAAAGTGTCAAAACCAGAAATGCAGGACAGGCCATGGAGAAATGGGAGCCTTGCTACACTGATGGGCGGGATGTAAATTGCCAACAGCCACTCTGGAGAAGTGTACGGTGAGTCCTGAAACATCTGAAAAACACAGCTTAGAGAGCATAGGGCACTTCCACTCATGGGGGTATGAATTGGGAAAATGAAAAATCAGCAAGACACAAGCACCCCAAAGTTGAGGGCTGCTCTGTTGACAAGGACCTCCACTTCATTCCACCTTCAATATCCCAGGAAAGAGAAAAATGGGTAAAGAAGTTGTGGTCCTTATGTACAATGGAATATCACTCAGCCATGAAATCAATGTCATAAGGCTAGTAGCAGCATGATGAGTGGATTTAGGTACGACGATTCTAAGTGAAATAAGTCACACAGAAAAGGACACTTCTCATAAGGTATCACTTTTAGAGGGAATGTAAAAACCGTTACACTTGAACTGAATTACAAAACAGAACAGAGTCACACATGCAGAAAACACACTATGGCTGCTTAACGGGAAAGGTGAGGTGGGGTGATACATAAAACAAGGGTATCAAATTAGCTCAGATACCGTTCCATAAACCCAATAT
Organism: Balaenoptera borealis; assembly: GCF_965194805.1. NCBI lineage: Eukaryota > Metazoa > Chordata > Mammalia > Artiodactyla > Balaenopteridae > Balaenoptera > Balaenoptera borealis. Next base: position 448,014 of record NW_028123801.1, on the reverse strand, counting down.
GTAATAGACAAGACCTACTCCTTGCTCAGAGAACTGGACTCAACACGCCCTATTCACCGCACAAGAATATATCTGACTAGTAATAATCGTAAAGCCTATGTATTGATATCTCTCTGTTAGTGTGTCAAGTGGGTGTAAAGCGGCATAAACACAGCAGTGAAAAGCAGCTAAATCCCATTATGAAAATAAATTACTTTGAAAAACCCATGAAACAAAGACAGTGAACAAGAGAGGAATTCTTACACAATGCGTTCAGGGGCTGTGATGCAACCTGGATTGACCATATCTAGACCCACAGCTGGATGAGACATAAGGGTGGACACTCTTGGGGCTGAGAGGTTTGGTGAGGTTGGGTGAGCAAACGCAGACCCTTTAAAGTAATACTGCATGGTACCCATCGCATGGGTCCCAAATCTCCAGCTTCAAGGGCATCTTCCTACGTCAAAAACTTGCATGAAAAACCCAGAAGATGGTACACAGTGTGATGGGGAAACGTTTCTAAAACGCACCTCATTTCTCATCGCCTTGTGCCCGGGTTCGCCATTCCAGCCGCTTTACTAGCAAGCTCCCTACTTGGAGCATCAGCACCTTTAACCTCCTGTTCCATAGAGGTTGCAATTTGTCCTGAGGATAAACGGGAAGACGTGGAACCAACGAGAGACTAGCTCTTGGTGTTGGGACAGGCACAGGTCACTCTATTTTACCATCAGAAAGAAGAATTAACCACAGGCTCAGCCTGCCCCCCGGAACCAGAACAGGGCCTGAAGCCATTCTGCGATTTTGCGGCCAGCTCCCATAAAAACGAGTTGTAAAATGGAGGTTCAGGGCACTGCAATTCACAAACCTGCAGAGTTATAAATGATAACTCTCGTCCACAAATATATTGAGGGAAGGCAAAGAAGAGGATTTGAAATCAAGGCAGAATTGCAGGAAAGAGATTTCAGGAGGTAGATTCGAATCGCATTTAAAGCACATGAAAAGCGGCAAAACGTTGACAATGATGCCCTTGGCCAAAAAGGGCGTATGCGTTTTTTCCTGAATATATTCAGGAAAAAACGCATACGCCCTTTTTGGCCAACCAAGCAACCTGGAAAGGCAAATCAGCGCTACAAACAAGTCTCGCTTCCCATCGGTCAAAAGGGCCATGCTGAAAAAAGTGTCAAAACCAGAAATGCAGGACAGGCCATGGAGAAATGGGAGCCTTGCTACACTGATGGGCGGGATGTAAATTGCCAACAGCCACTCTGGAGAAGTGTACGGTGAGTCCTGAAACATCTAAAAAACACAGCTTAGAGAGCATAGGGCACTTCCAGTCATGGGGGTATGAATTGGGAAAATGAAAAATCAGCAAGACACAAGCACCCCAAAGTTGAGGGCTGCTCTGTTGACAAGGACCTCCACTTCATTCCACCTTAAATATCCCAGGAAAGAGAAAAATGGGTAAAGAAGTTGTGGTCCTTATGTACAATGGAATATCACTCAGCCATGAAATCAATGTCATAAGGCTAGTAGCAGCATGATGAGTGGATTTAGGTACGACGATTCTAAGTGAAATAAGTCACACAGAAAAGGACACTTCTCATAAGGTATCACTGATAGAGGGAATGTAAAAACCGTTACACTTGAACTGAATTACAAAACAGAACAGAGTCACACATGCAGAAAACACACTATGGCTGCTTAACGGGAAAGGTGAGGTGGGGTGATACATAAAACAAGGGTATCAAATTAGCTCAGATACCATTCCATAAACCCAATATGTAATAGACAAGACCTACTCCTTGCTCAGAGAACTGGACTCAACACGCCCTATTCACCGCACAAGAATATATCTGACTAATAATAATCGTAAAACCTATGTATTGATATCTCTCTGTTAGTGTGTCAAGTGGGTGTAAAGCGGCATAAACACAGCAGTGAAAAGCAGCTAAACCCCATTATAAAAATAAATTACTTTGAAACACCCATGAAACAAAGACAGTGAAAGAGAGAGAAATTCTTACACAATGCGTTCAGGGGCTGTGATGCAACCTGGATTGACCATATCTAGACGCACAGCTGGATGAGACATAAGGGTGGACACTCTTGGGCCTGAGAGGTTTGGTGAGGTTGGGTGAGCAAACGCAGACCCTTTAAAGTAATACTGCATGATACCCATCGCATGGGTCCCAAATCTCCAGGTTCAAGGGCATCTTCCTACATCAAAAACATGCATGAGAAACCCAGAAGATGGTACACCGTGTGATGGGGAAAGGTTTCTAAAACGCACCTCATTTCTCATCGCCTTGTGCCCGGGTTCGCCATTCCAGCCGCTTTACTAGCAAGCTCCCTACTTGGAGCATCAGCACCTTTAACCTCCTGTTCCGTACAGGTTGCAATTTGTCCTGAGGATAAACGGGAAGACGTGGAACCAACGAGAGACTAGCTCTTGGTGTTGGGACAGGCACAGGTCACTCTATTTTCCCATCAGAAAGAAGAATTAACCACAGGCTCAGCCTGCCCCCCGGAACCAGAACAGGGCCTGAAGCCATTCTGCGATTTTGCCGCCAGCTCCCATAAAAACGAGTTGTAAAATGGAGGTTCAGGGCACTGCAATTCACAAACCTGCAGAGTTATAAATGATAACTCTCGTCCACAAATATATTGAGGGAAGGCAACGAAGAGGATTTGAAATCAAGGCAGAATTGCAGGAAAGAGATTTCAGGAGGTAGATTCGAATCGCCTTTAAAGCACATGAAAAGCGGCAAAACGTTGACAATGATGCCCTTGGCCAAAAAGGGCGTATGCGTTTTTTCCTGAATATATTCAGGAAAAAACGCATACGCCCTTTTTGGCCAACCAAGCAACCTGGAAAGGCAAATCAGCGCTACAAACAAGTCTCGCTTCCCATCGGTCAAAAGGGCCATGCTGAAAAAAGTGTCAAAACCAGAAATGCAGGACAGGCCATGGAGAAATGGGAGCCTTGCTACACTGATGGGCGGGATGTAAATTGCCAACAGCCACTCTGGAGAAGTGTACGGTGAGTCCTGAAACATCTGAAAAACACAGCTTAGAGAGCATAGGGCACTTCCACTCATGGGGGTATGAATTGGGAAAATGAAAAATCAGCAAGACACAAGCACCCCAAAGTTGAGGGCTGCTCTGTTGACAAGGACCTCCACTTCATTCCACCTTCAATATCCCAGGAAAGAGAAAAATGGGTAAAGAAATTGTGGTCCTTATGTACAATGGAATATCACTCAGCCATGAAATCAATGTCATAAGGCTAGTAGCAGCATGATGAGTGGATTTAGGTACGACGATTCTAAGTGAAATAAGTCACACAGAAAAGGACACTTCTCATAAGGTATCACTGATAGAGGGAATGTAAAAACCGTTACACTTGAACTGAATTACAAAACAGAACAGAGTCACACAGGCAGAAAACACACTATGGCTGCTTAACGGGAAAGGTGAGGTGGGGTGATACATAAAACAAGGGTTTCAAATTAGCTCAGATACCGTTCCATAAACCCAATATGTAATAGACAAGACCTACTCCTTGCTCAGAGAACTGGACTCAACACGCCCTATTCACCGCACAAGAATATATCTGACTAGTAATAATCGTAAAGCCTATGTATTGATATCTCTCTGTTAGTGTGTCAAGTGGGTGTAAAGCGGCATAAACACAGCAGTGAAAAGCAGCTAAATCCCATTATGAAAATAAATTACTTTGAAAAACCCATGAAACAAAGACAGTGAACGAGAGAGGAATTCTTACACAATGCGTTCAGGGGCTGTGATGCAACCTGGATTGACCATATCTAGACCCACAGCTGGATGAGACATAAGGGTGGACACTCTTGGGGCTGAGAGGTTTGGTGAGGTTGGGTGAGCAAACGCAGACCCTTTAAAGTAATACTGCATGGTACCCATCGCATGGGTCCCAAATCTCCAGCTTCAAGGGCATCTTCCTACGTCAAAAACTTGCATGAAAAACCCAGAAGATGGTACACAGTGTGATGGGGAAAGGTTTCTAAAACGCACCTCATTTCTCATCTCCTTGTGCCCGGGTTCGCCATTCCAGCCGCTTTACTAGCAAGCTCCCTACTTGGAGCATCAGCACCTTTAACCTCCTGTTCCGTAGAGGTTGCAATTTGTCCTGAGGATAAACGGGAAGACGTGGAACCAACGAGAGACTAGCTCTTGGTGTTGGGACAGGCACAGGTCACTCTATTTTCCCATCAGAAAGAAGAATTAACCACAGGCTCAGCCTGCCCCCCGGAACCAGAACAGGGCCTGAAGCCATTCTGCGATTTTGCGGCCAGCTCCCATAAAAACGAGTTGTAAAATGGAGGTTCAGGGCACTGCAATTCACAAACCTGCAGAGTTATAAATGATAACTCTCGTCCACAAATATATTGACGGAAGGCAAAGAAGAGGATTTGAAATCAAGGCAGAATTGCAGGAAAGAGATTTCAGGAGGTAGATTCGAATCGCATTTAAAGCACATGAAAAGCGGCAAAACGTTGACAATGATGCCCTTGGCCAAAAAGGGCGTATGCGTTTTTTCCTGAATATATTCAGGAAAAAACGCATACGCCCTTTTTGGCCAACCAAGCAACCTGGAAAGGCAAATCAGCGCTACAAACAAGTCTCGCTTCCCATCGGTCAAAAGGGCCATGCTGAAAAAAGTGTCAAAACCAGAAATGCAGGACAGGCCATGGAGAAATGGGAGCCTTGCTACACTGATGGGCGGGATGTAAATTGCCAACAGCCACTCTGGAGAAGTGTACGGTGAGTCCTGAAACATCTAAAAAACACAGCTTAGAGAGCATAGGGCACTTCCAGTCATGGGGGTATGAATTGGGAAAATGAAAAATCAGCAAGACACAAGCACCCCAAAGTTGAGGGCTGCTCTGTTGACAAGGACCTCCACTTCATTCCACCTTAAATATCCCAGGAAAGAGAAAAATGGGTAAAGAAGTTGTGGTCCTTATGTACAATGGAATATCACTCAGCCATGAAATCAATGTCATAAGGCTAGTAGCAGCATGATGAGTGGATTTAGGTACGACGATTCTAAGTGAAATAAGTCACACAGAAAAGGACACTTCTCATAAGGTATCACTGATAGAGGGAATGTAAAAACCGTTACACTTGAACTGAATTACAAAACAGAACAGAGTCACACATGCAGAAAACACACTATGGCTGCTTAACGGGAAAGGTGAGGTGGGGTGATACATAAAACAAGGGTATCAAATTAGCTCAGATACCGTTCCATAAACCCAATATGTAATAGACAAGACCTACTCCTTGCTCAGAGAACTGGACTCAACACGCCCTATTCACCGCACAAGAATATATCTGACTAGTAATAATCGTAAAGCCTATGTATTGATATCTCTCTGTTAGTGTGTCAAGTGGGTGTAAAGCGGCATAAACACAGCAGTGAAAAGCAGCTAAATCCCATTATGAAAATAAATTACTTTGAAAAACCCATGAAACAAAGACAGTGAACGAGAGAGGAATTCTTACACAATGCGTTCAGGGGCTGTGATGCAACCTGGATTGACCATATCTAGACCCACAGCTGGATGAGACATAAGGGTGGACACTCTTGGGGCTGAGAGGTTTGGTGAGGTTGGGTGAGCAAACGCAGACCCTTTAAAGTAATACTGAATGGTACCCATCGCATGGGTCCCAAATCTCCAGCTTCAAGGGCATCTTCCTACGTCAAAAACTTGCATGAAAAACCCAGAAGATGGTACACAGTGTGATGGGGAAAGGTTTCTAAAACGCACCTCATTTCTCATCGCCTTGTGCCCGGGTTCGCCATTCCAGCCGTTTTACTAGCAAGCTCCCTACTTGGAGCATCAGCACCTTTAACCTCCTGTTCCGTAGAGGTTGCAATTTGTCCTGAGGATAAACGGGAAGACGTGGAACCAACGAGAGACTAGCTCTTGGTGTTGGGACAGGCACAGGTCACTCTATTTTCCCATCAGAAAGAAGAATTAACCACAGGCTCAGCCTGCCCCCCGGAACCAGAACAGGGCCTGAAGCCATTCTGCGATTTTGCGGCCAGCTCCCATAAAAACGAGTTGTAAAATGGAGGTTCAGGGCACTGCAATTCACAAACCTGCAGAGTTATAAATGATAACTCTCGTCCACAAATATATTGAGGGAAGGCAAAGAAGAGGATTTGAAATCAAGGCAGAATTGCAGGAAAGAGATTTCAGGAGGTAGATTCGAATCGCATTTAAAGCACATGAAAAGCGGCAAAACGTTGACAACGATGCCCTTGGCCAAAAAGGGCGTATGCGTTTTTTCCTGAATATATTCAGGAAAAAACGCATACGCCCTTTTTGGCCAACCAAGCAACCTGGAAAGGCAAATCAGCGCTACAAACAAGTCTCGCTTCCCATCGGTCAAAAGGGCCATGCTGAAAAAAGTGTCAAAACCAGAAATGCAGGACAGGCCATGGAGAAATGGGAGCCTTGCTACACTGATGGGCGGGATGTAAATTGCCAACAGCCACTCTGGAGAAGTGTACGGTGAGTCCTGAAACATCTAAAAAACACAGCTTAGAGAGCATAGGGCACTTCCAGTCATGGGGGTATGAATTGGGAAAATGAAAAATCAGCAAGACACAAGCACCCCAAAGTTGAGGGCTGCTCTGTTGACAAGGACCTCCACTTCATTCCACCTTAAATATCCCAGGAAAGAGAAAAATGGGTAAAGAAGTTGTGGTCCTTATGTACAATGGAATATCACTCAGCCATGAAATCAATGTCATAAGGCTAGTAGCAGCATGATGAGTGGATTTAGGTACGACGATTCTAAGTGAAATAAGTCACACAGAAAAGGACACTTCTCATAAGGTATCACTGATAGAGGGAATGTAAAAACCGTTACACTTGAACTGAATTACAAAACAGAACAGAGTCACACATGCAGAAAACACACTATGGCTGCTTAACGGGAAAGGTGAGGTGGGGTGATACATAAAACAAGGGTATCAAATTAGCTCAGATACCATTCCATAAACCCAATATGTAATAGACAAGACCTACTCCTTGCTCAGAGAACTGGACTCAACACGCCCTATTCACCGCACAAGAATATATCTGACTAATAATAATCGTAAAACCTATGTATTGATATCTCTCTGTTAGTGTGTCAAGTGGGTGTAAAGCGGCATAAACACAGCAGTGAAAAGCAGCTAAACCCCATTATAAAAATAAATTACTTTGAAACACCCATGAAACAAAGACAGTGAAAGAGAGAGAAATTCTTACACAATGCGTTCAGGGGCTGTGATGCAACCTGGATTGACCATATCTAGACGCACAGTTGGATGAGACATAAGGGTGGACACTCTTGGGCCTGAGAGGTTTGGTGAGGTTGGGTGAGCAAACGCAGACCCTTTAAAGTAATACTGCATGATACCCATCGCATGGGTCCCAAATCTCCAGGTTCAAGGGCATCTTCCTACATCAAAAACATGCATGAGAAACCCAGAAGATGGTACACCGTGTGATGGGGAAAGGTTTCTAAAACGCACCTCATTTCTCATCGCCTTGTGCCCGGGTTCGCCATTCCAGCCGCTTTACTAGCAAGCTCCCTACTTGGAGCATCAGCACCTTTAACCTCCTGTTCCGTACAGGTTGCAATTTGTCCTGAGGATAAACGGGAAGACGTGGAACCAACGAGAGAGTAGCTCTTGGTGTTGGGACAGGCACAGGTCACTCTATTTTCCCATCAGAAAGAAGAATTAACCACAGGCTCAACCTGCCCCCCGGAACCAGAACAGGGCCTGAAGCCATTCTGCGATTTTGCCGCCAGCTCCCATAAAAACGAGTTGTAAAATGGAGGTTCAGGGCACTGCAATTCACAAACCTGCAGAGTTATAAATGATAACTCTCGTCCACAAATATATTGAGGGAAGGCAAAGAAGAGGATTTGAAATCAAGGCAGAATTGCAGGAAAGAGATTTCAGGAGGTAGATTCGAATCGCCTTTAAAGCACATGAAAAGCGGCAAAACGTTGACAATGATGCCCTTGGCCAAAAAGGGCGTATGCGTTTTTTCCTGAATATATTCAGGAAAAAACGCATACGCCCTTTTTGGCCAACCAAGCAACCTGGAAAGGCAAATCAGCGCTACAAACAAGTCTCGCTTCCCATCGGTCAAAAGGGCCATGCTGAAAAAAGTGTCAAAACCAGAAATGCAGGACAGGCCATGGAGAAATGGGAGCCTTGCTACACTGATGGGCGGGATGTAAATTGCCAACAGCCACTCTGGAGAAGTGTCCGGTGAGTCCTGAAACATCTGAAAAACACAGCTTAGAGAGCATAGGGCACTTCCACTCATGGGGGTATGAATTGGGAAAATGAAAAATCAGCAAGACACAAGCACCCCAAAGTTGAGGGCTGCTCTGTTGACCAGGACCTCCACTTCATTCCACCTTCAATATCCCAGGAAAGAGAAAAATGGGTAAAGAAGTTGTGGTCCTTATGTACAATGGAATATCACTCAGCCATGAAATCAATGTCATAAGGCTAGTAGCAGCATGATGAGTGGATTTAGGTACGACGATTCTAAGTGAAATAAGTCACACAGAAAAGGACACTTCTCATAAGGTATCACTGATAGAGGGAATGTAAAAACCGTTACACTTGAACTGAATTACAAAACAGAACAGAGTCACACATGCAGAAAACACACTATGGCTGCTTAACGGGAAAGGTGAGGTGGGGTGATACATAAAACAAGGGTATCAAATTAGCTCAGATACCGTTCCATAAACCCAATATGTAATAGACAAGACCTACTCCTTGCTCAGAGAACTGGACTCAACACGCCCTATTCACCGCACAAGAATATATCTGACTAGTAATAATCGTAAAGCCTATGTATTGATATCTCTCTGTTAGTGTGTCAAGTGGGTGTAAAGCGGCATAAACACAGCAGTGAAAAGCAGCTAAATCCCATTATGAAAATAAATTACTTTGAAAAACCCATGAAACAAAGACAGTGAACGAGAGAGGAATTCTTACACAATGCGTTCAGGGGCTGTGATGCAACCTGGATTGACCATATCTAGACCCACAGCTGGATGAGACATAAGGGTGGACACTCTTGGGGCTGAGAGGTTTGGTGAGGTTGGGTGAGCAAACGCAGACCCTTTAAAGTAATACTGCATGGTACCCATCGCATGGGTCCCAAATCTCCAGCTTCAAGGGCATCTTCCTACGTCAAAAACTTGCATGAAAAACCCAGAAGATGGTACACAGTGTGATGGGGAAAGGTTTCTAAAACGCACCTCATTTCTCATCGCCTTGTGCCCGGGTTCGCCATTCCAGCCGCTTTACTAGCAAGCTCCCTACTTGGAGCATCAGCACCTTTAACCTCCTGTTCCGTAGAGGTTGCAATTTGTCCTGAGGATAAACGGGAAGACGTGGAACCAACGAGAGACTAGCTCTTGGTGTTGGGACAGGCACAGGTCACTCTATTTTCCCATCAGAAAGAAGAATTAACCACAGGCTCAGCCTGCCCCCCGGAACCAGAACAGGGCCTGAAGCCATTCTGCGATTTTGCGGCCAGCTCCCATAAAAACGAGTTGTAAAATGGAGGTTCAGGGCACTGCAATTCACAAACCTGCAGAGTTATAAATGATAACTCTCGTCCACAAATATATTGAGGGAAGGCAAAGAAGAGGATTTGAAATCAAGGCAGAATTGCAGGAAAGAGATTTCAGGAGGTAGATTCGAATCGCATTTAAAGCACATGAAAAGCGGCAAAACGTTGACAACGATGCCCTTGGCCAAAAAGGGCGTATGCGTTTTTTCCTGAATATATTCAGGAAAAAACGCATACGCCCTTTTTGGCCAACCAAGCAACCTGGAAAGGCAAATCAGCGCTACAAACAAGTCTCGCTTCCCATCGGTCAAAAGGGCCATGCTGAAAAAAGTGTCAAAACCAGAAATGCAGGACAGGCCATGGAGAAATGGGAGCCTTGCTACACTGATGGGCGGGATGTAAATTGCCAACAGCCACTCTGGAGAAGTGTACGGTGAGTCCTGAAACATCTAAAAAACACAGCTTAGAGAGCATAGGGCACTTCCAGTCATGGGGGTATGAATTGGGAAAATGAAAAATCAGCAAGACACAAGCACCCCAAAGTTGAGGGCTGCTCTGTTGACAAGGACCTCCACTTCATTCCACCTTAAATATCCCAGGAAAGAGAAAAATGGGTAAAGAAGTTGTGGTCCTTATGTACAATGGAATATCACTCAGCCATGAAATCAATGTCATAAGGCTAGTAGCAGCATGATGAGTGGATTTAGGTACGACGATTCTAAGTGAAATAAGTCACACAGAAAAGGACACTTCTCATAAGGTATCACTGATAGAGGGAATGTAAAAACCGTTACACTTGAACTGAATTACAAAACAGAACAGAGTCACACATGCAGAAAACACACTATGGCTGCTTAACGGGAAAGGTGAGGTGGGGTGATACATAAAACAAGGGTATCAAATTAGCTCAGATACCATTCCATAAACCCAATATGTAATAGACAAGACCTACTCCTTGCTCAGAGAACTGGACTCAACACGCCCTATTCACCGCACAAGAATATATCTGACTAATAATAATCGTAAAACCTATGTATTGATATCTCTCTGTTAGTGTGTCAAGTGGGTGTAAAGCGGCATAAACACAGCAGTGAAAAGCAGCTAAACCCCATTATAAAAATAAATTACTTTGAAACACCCATGAAACAAAGACAGTGAAAGAGAGAGAAATTCTTACACAATGCGTTCAGGGGCTGTGATGCAACCTGGATTGACCATATCTAGACGCACAGTTGGATGAGACATAAGGGTGGACACTCTTGGGCCTGAGAGGTTTGGTGAGGTTGGGTGAGCAAACGCAGACCCTTTAAAGTAATACTGCATGATACCCATCGCATGGGTCCCAAATCTCCAGGTTCAAGGGCATCTTCCTACATCAAAAACATGCATGAGAAACCCAGAAGATGGTACACCGTGTGATGGGGAAAGGTTTCTAAAACGCACCTCATTTCTCATCGCCTTGTGCCCGGGTTCGCCATTCCAGCCGCTTTACTAGCAAGCTCCCTACTTGGAGCATCAGCACCTTTAACCTCCTGTTCCGTACAGGTTGCAATTTGTCCTGAGGATAAACGGGAAGACGTGGAACCAACGAGAGAGTAGCTCTTGGTGTTGGGACAGGCACAGGTCACTCTATTTTCCCATCAGAAAGAAGAATTAACCACAGGCTCAACCTGCCCCCCGGAACCAGAACAGGGCCTGAAGCCATTCTGCGATTTTGCCGCCAGCTCCCATAAAAACGAGTTGTAAAATGGAGGTTCAGGGCACTGCAATTCACAAACCTGCAGAGTTATAAATGATAACTCTCGTCCACAAATATATTGAGGGAAGGCAAAGAAGAGGATTTGAAATCAAGGCAGAATTGCAGGAAAGAGATTTCAGGAGGTAGATTCGAATCGCCTTTAAAGCACATGAAAAGCGGCAAAACGTTGACAATGATGCCCTTGGCCAAAAAGGGCGTATGCGTTTTTTCCTGAATATATTCAGGAAAAAACGCATACGCCCTTTTTGGCCAACCAAGCAACCTGGAAAGGCAAATCAGCGCTACAAACAAGTCTCGCTTCCCATCGGTCAAAAGGGCCATGCTGAAAAAAGTGTCAAAACCAGAAATGCAAGACAGGCCATGGAGAAATGGGAGCCTTGCTACACTGATGGGCGGGATGTAAATTGCCAACAGCCACTCTGGAGAAGTGTACGGTGAGTCCTGAAACATCTGAAAAACACAGCTTAGAGAGCATAGGGCACTTCCACTCATGGGGGTATGAATTGGGAAAATGAAAAATCAGCAAGACACAAGCACCCCAAAGTTGAGGGCTGCTCTGTTGACAAGGACCTCCACTTCATTCCACCTTCAATATCCCAGGAAAGAGAAAAATGGGTAAAGAAGTTGTGGTCCTTATGTACAATGGAATATCACTCAGCCATGAAATCAATGTCATAAGGCTAGTAGCAGCATGATGAGTGGATTTAGGTACGACGATTCTAAGTGAAATAAGTCACACAGAAAAGGACACTTCTCATAAGGTATCACTGATAGAGGGAATGTAAAAACCGTTACACTTGAACTGAATTACAAAACAGAACAGAGTCACACATGCAGAAAACACACTATGGCTGCTTAACGGGAAAGGTGAGGTGGGGTGATACATAAAACAAGGGTATCAAATTAGCTCAGATACCGTTCCATAAACCCAATATGTAATAGACAAGACCTACTCCTTGCTCAGAGAACTGGACTCAACACGCCCTATTCACCGCACAAGAATATATCTGACTAGTAATAATCGTAAAGCCTATGTATTGATATCTCTCTGTTAGTGTGTCAAGTGGGTGTAAAGCGGCATAAACACAGCAGTGAAAAGCAGCTAAATCCCATTATGAAAATAAATTACTTTGAAAAACCCATGAAACAAAGACAGTGAACGAGAGAGGAATTCTTACACAATGCGTTCAGGGGCTGTGATGCAACCTGGATTGACCATATCTAGACCCACAGCTGGATGAGACATAAGGGTGGACACTCTTGGGGCTGAGAGGTTTGGTGAGGTTGGGTGAGCAAACGCAGACCCTTTAAAGTAATACTGCATGGTACCCATCGCATGGGTCCCAAATCTCCAGCTTCAAGGGCATCTTCCTACGTCAAAAACTTGCATGAAAAACCCAGAAGATGGTACACAGTGTGATGGGGAAAGGTTTCTAAAACGCACCTCATTTCTCATCGCCTTGTGCCCGGGTTCGCCATTCCAGCCGCTTTACTAGCAAGCTCCCTACTTGGAGCATCAGCACCTTTAACCTCCTGTTCCGTAGAGGTTGCAATTTGTCCTGAGGATAAACGGGAAGACGTGGAACCAACGAGAGACTAGCTCTTGGTGTTGGGACAGGCACAGGTCACTCTATTTTACCATCAGAAAGAAGAATTAACCACAGGCTCAGCCTGCCCCCCGGAACCAGAACAGGGCCTGAAGCCATTCTGCGATTTTGCCGCCAGCTCCCATAAAAACGAGTTGTAAAATGGAGGTTCAGGGCACTGCAATTCACAAACCTGCAGAGTTATAAATGATAACTCTCGTCCACAAATATATTGAGGGAAGGCAAAGAAGAGGATTTGAAATCAAGGCAGAATTGCAGGAAAGAGATTTCAGGAGGTAGATTCGAATCGCATTTAAAGCACATGAAAAGCGGCAAAACGTTGACAACGATGCCCTTGGCCAAAAAGGGCGTATGCGTTTTTTCCTGAATATATTCAGGAAAAAACGCATACGCCCTTTTTGGCCAACCAAGCAACCTGGAAAGGCAAATCAGCGCTACAAACAAGTCTCGCTTCCCATCGGTCAAAAGGGCCATGCTGAAAAAAGTGTCAAAACCAGAAATGCAGGACAGGCCATGGAGAAATGGGAGCCTTGCTACACTGATGGGCGGGATGTAAATTGCCAACAGCCACTCTGGAGAAGTGTACGGTGAGTCCTGAAACATCTAAAAAACACAGCTTAGAGAGCATAGGGCACTTCCAGTCATGGGGGTATGAATTGGGAAAATGAAAAATCAGCAAGACACAAGCACCCCAAAGTTGAGGGCTGCTCTGTTGACAAGGACCTCCACTTCATTCCACCTTAAATATCCCAGGAAAGAGAAAAATGGGTAAAGAAGTTGTGGTCCTTATGTACAATGGAATATCACTCAGCCATGAAATCAATGTCATAAGGCTAGTAGCAGCATGATGAGTGGATTTAGGTACGACGATTCTAAGTGAAATAAGTCACACAGAAAAGGACACTTCTCATAAGGTATCACTGATAGAGGGAATGTAAAAACCGTTACACTTGAACTGAATTACAAAACAGAACAGAGTCACACATGCAGAAAACACACTACGGCTGCTTAACGGGAAAGGTGAGGTGGGGTGATACATAAAACAAGGGTATCAAATTAGCTCAGATACCATTCCATAAACCCAATATGTAATAGACAAGACCTACTCCTTGCTCAGAGAACTGGACTCAACACGCCCTATTCACCGCACAAGAATATATCTGACTAATAATAATCGTAAAACCTATGTATTGATATCTCTCTGTTAGTGTGTCAAGTGGGTGTAAAGCGGCATAAACACAGCAGTGAAAAGCAGCTAAACCCCATTATAAAAATAAATTACTTTGAAACACCCATGAAACAAAGACAGTGAAAGAGAGAGAAATTCTTACACAATGCGTTCAGGGGCTGTGATGCAACCTGGATTGACCATATCTAGACGCACAGCTGGATGAGACATAAGGGTGGACACTCTTGGGCCTGAGAGGTTTGGTGAGGTTGGGTGAGCAAACGCAGACCCTTTAAAGTAATACTGCATGATACCCATCGCATGGGTCCCAAATCTCCAGGTTCAAGGGCATCTTCCTACATCAAAAACATGCATGAGAAACCCAGAAGATGGTACACCGTGTGATGGGGAAAGGTTTCTAAAACGCACCTCATTTCTCATCGCCTTGTGCCCGGGTTCGCCATTCCAGCCACTTTACTAGCAAGCTCCCTACTTGGAGCATCAGCACCTTTAACCTCCTGTTCCGTACAGGTTGCAATTTGTCCTGAGGATAAACGGGAAGACGTGGAACCAACGAGAGACTAGCTCTTGGTGTTGGGACAGGCACAGGTCACTCTATTTTCCCATCAGAAAGAAGAATTAACCACAGGCTCAGCCTGCCCCCCGGAACCAGAACAGGGCCTGAAGCCATTCTGCGATTTTGCCGCCAGCTCCCATAAAAACGAGTTGTAAAATGGAGGTTCAGGGCACTGCAATTCACAAACCTGCAGAGTTATAAATGATAACTCTCGTCCACAAATATATTGAGGGAAGGCAAAGAAGAGGATTTGAAATCAAGGCAGAATTGCAGGAAAGAGATTTCAGGAGGTAGATTCGAATCGCCTTTAAAGCACATGAAAAGCGGCAAAACGTTGACAATGATGCCCTTGGCCAAAAAGGGCGTATGCGTTTTTTCCTGAATATATTCAGGAAAAAACGCATACGCCCTTTTTGGCCAACCAAGCAACCTGGAAAGGCAAATCAGCGCTACAAACAAGTCTCGCTTCCCATCGGTCAAAAGGGCCATGCTGAAAAAAGTGTCAAAACCAGAAATGCAGGACAGGCCATGGAGAAATGGGAGCCTTGCTACACTGATGGGCGGGATGTAAATTGCCAACAGCCACTCTGGAGAAGTGTACGGTGAGTCCTGAAACATCTGAAAAACACAGCTTAGAGAGCATAGGGCACTTCCACTCATGGGGGTATGAATTGGGAAAATGAAAAATCAGCAAGACACAAGCACCCCAAAGTTGAGGGCTGCTCTGTTGACAAGGACCTCCACTTCATTCCACCTTCAATATCCCAGGAAAGAGAAAAATGGGTAAAGAAGTTGTGGTCCTTATGTACAATGGAATATCACTCAGCCATGAAATCAATGTCATAAGGCTAGTAGCAGCATGATGAGTGGATTTAGGTACGACGATTCTAAGTGAAATAAGTCACACAGAAAAGGACACTTCTCATAAGGTATCACTTTTAGAGGGAATGTAAAAACCGTTACACTTGAACTGAATTACAAAACAGAACAGAGTCACACATGCAGAAAACACACTATGGCTGCTTAACGGGAAAGGTGAGGTGGGGTGATACATAAAACAAGGGTATCAAATTAGCTCAGATACCGTTCCATAAACCCAATATGTAATAGACAAGACCTACTCCTTGCTCAGAGAACTGGACTCAACACGCCCTATTCACCGCACAAGAATATATCTGACTAGTAATAATCGTAAAGCCTATGTATTGATATCTCTCTGTTAGTGTGTCAAGTGGGTGTAAAGCGGCATAAACACAGCAGTGAAAAGCAGCTAAATCCCATTATGAAAATAAATTACTTTGAAAAACCCATGAAACAAAGACAGTGAACAAGAGAGGAATTCTTACACAATGCGTTCAGGGGCTGTGATGCAACCTGGATTGACCATATCTAGACCCACAGCTGGATGAGACATAAGGGTGGACACTCTTGGGGCTGAGAGGTTTGGTGAGGTTGGGTGAGCAAACGCAGACCCTTTAAAGTAATACTGCATGGTACCCATCGCATGGGTCCCAAATCTCCAGCTTCAAGGGCATCTTCCTACGTCAAAAACTTGCATGAAAAACCCAGAAGATGGTACACAGTGTGATGGGGAAACGTTTCTAAAACGCACCTCATTTCTCATCGCCTTGTGCCCGGGTTCGCCATTCCAGCCGCTTTACTAGCAAGCTCCCTACTTGGAGCATCAGCACCTTTAACCTCCTGTTCCGTAGAGGTTGCAATTTGTCCTGAGGATAAACGGGAAGACGTGGAACCAACGAGAGACTAGCTCTTGGTGTTGGGACAGGCACAGGTCACTCTATTTTACCATCAGAAAGAAGAATTAACCACAGGCTCAGCCTGCCCCCCGGAACCAGAACAGGGCCTGAAGCCATTCTGCGATTTTGCGGCCAGCTCCCATAAAAACGAGTTGTAAAATGGAGGTTCAGGGCACTGCAATTCACAAACCTGCAGAGTTATAAATGATAACTCTCGTCCACAAATATATTGAGGGAAGGCAAAGAAGAGGATTTGAAATCAAGGCAGAATTGCAGGAAAGAGATTTCAGGAGGTAGATTCGAATCGCATTTAAAGCACATGAAAAGCGGCAAAACGTTGACAACGATGCCCTTGGCCAAAAAGGGCGTATGCGTTTTTTCCTGAATATATTCAGGAAAAAACGCATACGCCCTTTTTGGCCAACCAAGCAACCTGGAAAGGCAAATCAGCGCTACAAACAAGTCTCGCTTCCCATCGGTCAAAAGGGCCATGCTGAAAAAAGTGTCAAAACCAGAAATGCAGGACAGGCCATGGAGAAATGGGAGCCTTGCTACACTGATGGGCGGGATGTAAATTGCCAACAGCCACTCTGGAGAAGTGTACGGTGAGTCCTGAAACATCTAAAAAACACAGCTTAGAGAGCATAGGGCACTTCCAGTCATGGGGGTATGAATTGGGAAAATGAAAAATCAGCAAGACACAAGCACCCCAAAGTTGAGGGCTGCTCTGTTGACAAGGACCTCCACTTCATTCCACCTTAAATATCCCAGGAAAGAGAAAAATGGGTAAAGAAGTTGTGGTCCTTATGTACAATGGAATATCACTCAGCCATGAAATCAATGTCATAAGGCTAGTAGCAGCATGATGAGTGGATTTAGGTACGATGATTCTAAGTGAAATAAGTCACACAGAAAAGGACACTTCTCATAAGGTATCACTGATAGAGGGAATGTAAAAACCGTTACACTTGAACTGAATTACAAAACAGAACAGAGTCACACATGCAGAAAACACACTATGGCTGCTTAACGGGAAAGGTGAGGTGGGGTGATACATAAAACAAGGGTATCAAATTAGCTCAGATACCATTCCATAAACCCAATATGTAATAGACAAGACCTACTCCTTGCTCAGAGAACTGGACTCAACACGCCCTATTCACCGCACAAGAATATATCTGACTAATAATAATCGTAAAACCTATGTATTGATATCTCTCTGTTAGTGTGTCAAGTGGGTGTAAAGCGGCATAAACACAGCAGTGAAAAGCAGCTAAACCCCATTATAAAAATAAATTACTTTGAAACACCCATGAAACAAAGACAGTGAAAGAGAGAGAAATTCTTACACAATGCGTTCAGGGGCTGTGATGCAACCTGGATTGACCATATCTAGACGCACAGCTGGATGAGACATAAGGGTGGACACTCTTGGGCCTGAGAGGTTTGGTGAGGTTGGGTGAGCAAACGCAGACCCTTTAAAGTAATACTGCATGATACCCATCGCATGGGTCCCAAATCTCCAGGTTCAAGGGCATCTTCCTACATCAAAAACATGCATGAGAAACCCAGAAGATGGTACACCGTGTGATGGGGAAAGGTTTCTAAAACGCACCTCATTTCTCATCGCCTTGTGCCCGGGTTCGCCATTCCAGCCACTTTACTAGCAAGCTCCCTACTTGGAGCATCAGCACCTTTAACCTCCTGTTCCGTACAGGTTGCAATTTGTCCTGAGGATAAACGGGAAGACGTGGAACCAACGAGAGACTAGCTCTTGGTGTTGGGACAGGCACAGGTCACTCTATTTTCCCATCAGAAAGAAGAATTAACCACAGGCTCAGCCTGCCCCCCGGAACCAGAACAGGGCCTGAAGCCATTCTGCGATTTTGCCGCCAGCTCCCATAAAAACGAGTTGTAAAATGGAGGTTCAGGGCACTGCAATTCACAAACCTGCAGAGTTATAAATGATAACTCTCGTCCACAAATATATTGAGGGAAGGCAAAGAAGAGGATTTGAAATCAAGGCAGAATTGCAGGAAAGAGATTTCAGGAGGTAGATTCGAATCGCCTTTAAAGCACATGAAAAGCGGCAAAACGTTGACAATGATGCCCTTGGCCAAAAAGGGCGTATGCGTTTTTTCCTGAATATATTCAGGAAAAAACGCATACGCCCTTTTTGGCCAACCAAGCAACCTGGAAAGGCAAATCAGCGCTACAAACAAGTCTCGCTTCCCATCGGTCAAAAGGGCCATGCTGAAAAAAGTGTCAAAACCAGAAATGCAGGACAGGCCATGGAGAAATGGGAGCCTTGCTACACTGATGGGCGGGATGTAAATTGCCAACAGCCACTCTGGAGAAGTGTACGGTGAGTCCTGAAACATCTGAAAAACACAGCTTAGAGAGCATAGGGCACTTCCAGTCATGGGGGTATGAATTGGGAAAATGAAAAATCAGCAAGACACAAGCACCCCAAAGTTGAGGGCTGCTCTGTTGACAAGGACCTCCACTTCATTCCACCTTCAATATCCCAGGAAAGAGAAAAATGGGTAAAGAAGTTGTGGTCCTTATGTACAATGGAATATCACTCAGCCATGAAATCAATGTCATAAGGCTAGTAGCAGCATGATGAGTGGATTTAGGTACGACGATTCTAAGTGAAATAAGTCACACAGAAAAGGACACTTCTCATAAGGTATCACTTTTAGAGGGAATGTAAAAACCGTTACACTTGAACTGAATTACAAAACAGAACAGAGTCACACATGCAGAAAACACACTATGGCTGCTTAACGGGAAAGGTGAGGTGGGGTGATACATAAAACAAGGGTATCAAATTAGCTCAGATACCGTTCCATAAACCCAATATGTAATAGACAAGACCTACTCCTTGCTCAGAGAACTGGACTCAACACGCCCTATTCACCGCACAAGAATATATCTGACTAGTAATAATCGTAAAGCCTATGTATTGATATCTCTCTGTTAGTGTGTCAAGTGGGTGTAAAGCGGCATAAACACAGCAGTGAAAAGCAGCTAAATCCCATTATGAAAATAAATTACTTTGAAAAACCCATGAAACAAAGACAGTGAACAAGAGAGGAATTCTTACACAATGCGTTCAGGGGCTGTGATGCAACCTGGATTGACCATATCTAGACCCACAGCTGGATGAGACATAAGGGTGGACACTCTTGGGGCTGAGAGGTTTGGTGAGGTTGGGTGAGCAAACGCAGACCCTTTAAAGTAATACTGCATGGTACCCATCGCATGGGTCCCAAATCTCCAGCTTCAAGGGCATCTTCCTACGTCAAAAACTTGCATGAAAAACCCAGAAGATGGTACACAGTGTGATGGGGAAACGTTTCTAAAACGCACCTCATTTCTCATCGCCTTGTGCCCGGGTTCGCCATTCCAGCCGCTTTACTAGCAAGCTCCCTACTTGGAGCATCAGCACCTTTAACCTCCTGTTCCATAGAGGTTGCAATTTGTCCTGAGGATAAACGGGAAGACGTGGAACCAACGAGAGACTAGCTCTTGGTGTTGGGACAGGCACAGGTCACTCTATTTTACCATCAGAAAGAAGAATTAACCACAGGCTCAGCCTGCCCCCCGGAACCAGAACAGGGCCTGAAGCCATTCTGCGATTTTGCGGCCAGCTCCCATAAAAACGAGTTGTAAAATGGAGGTTCAGGGCACTGCAATTCACAAACCTGCAGAGTTATAAATGATAACTCTCGTCCACAAATATATTGAGGGAAGGCAAAGAAGAGGATTTGAAATCAAGGCAGAATTGCAGGAAAGAGATTTCAGGAGGTAGATTCGAATCGCATTTAAAGCACATGAAAAGCGGCAAAACGTTGACAATGATGCCCTTGGCCAAAAAGGGCGTATGCGTTTTTTCCTGAATATATTCAGGAAAAAACGCATACGCCCTTTTTGGCCAACCAAGCAACCTGGAAAGGCAAATCAGCGCTACAAACAAGTCTCGCTTCCCATCGGTCAAAAGGGCCATGCTGAAAAAAGTGTCAAAACCAGAAATGCAGGACAGGCCATGGAGAAATGGGAGCCTTGCTACACTGATGGGCGGGATGTAAATTGCCAACAGCCACTCTGGAGAAGTGTACGGTGAGTCCTGAAACATCTAAAAAACACAGCTTAGAGAGCATAGGGCACTTCCAGTCATGGGGGTATGAATTGGGAAAATGAAAAATCAGCAAGACACAAGCACCCCAAAGTTGAGGGCTGCTCTGTTGACAAGGACCTCCACTTCATTCCACCTTAAATATCCCAGGAAAGAGAAAAATGGGTAAAGAAGTTGTGGTCCTTATGTACAATGGAATATCACTCAGCCATGAAATCAATGTCATAAGGCTAGTAGCAGCATGATGAGTGGATTTAGGTACGACGATTCTAAGTGAAATAAGTCACACAGAAAAGGACACTTCTCATAAGGTATCACTGATAGAGGGAATGTAAAAACCGTTACACTTGAACTGAATTACAAAACAGAACAGAGTCACACATGCAGAAAACACACTATGGCTGCTTAACGGGAAAGGTGAGGTGGGGTGATACATAAAACAAGGGTATCAAATTAGCTCAGATACCATTCCATAAACCCAATATGTAATAGACAAGACCTACTCCTTGCTCAGAGAACTGGACTCAACACGCCCTATTCACCGCACAAGAATATATCTGACTAATAATAATCGTAAAACCTATGTATTGATATCTCTCTGTTAGTGTGTCAAGTGGGTGTAAAGCGGCATAAACACAGCAGTGAAAAGCAGCTAAACCCCATTATAAAAATAAATTACTTTGAAACACCCATGAAACAAAGACAGTGAAAGAGAGAGAAATTCTTACACAATGCGTTCAGGGGCTGTGATGCAACCTGGATTGACCATATCTAGACGCACAGCTGGATGAGACATAAGGGTGGACACTCTTGGGCCTGAGAGGTTTGGTGAGGTTGGGTGAGCAAACGCAGACCCTTTAAAGTAATACTGCATGATACCCATCGCATGGGTCCCAAATCTCCAGGTTCAAGGGCATCTTCCTACATCAAAAACATGCATGAGAAACCCAGAAGATGGTACACCGTGTGATGGGGAAAGGTTTCTAAAACGCACCTCATTTCTCATCGCCTTGTGCCCGGGTTCGCCATTCCAGCCGCTTTACTAGCAAGCTCCCTACTTGGAGCATCAGCACCTTTAACCTCCTGTTCCGTACAGGTTGCAATTTGTCCTGAGGATAAACGGGAAGACGTGGAACCAACGAGAGACTAGCTCTTGGTGTTGGGACAGGCACAGGTCACTCTATTTTCCCATCAGAAAGAAGAATTAACCACAGGCTCAGCCTGCCCCCCGGAACCAGAACAGGGCCTGAAGCCATTCTGCGATTTTGCCGCCAGCTCCCATAAAAACGAGTTGTAAAATGGAGGTTCAGGGCACTGCAATTCACAAACCTGCAGAGTTATAAATGATAACTCTCGTCCACAAATATATTGAGGGAAGGCAACGAAGAGGATTTGAAATCAAGGCAGAATTGCAGGAAAGAGATTTCAGGAGGTAGATTCGAATCGCCTTTAAAGCACATGAAAAGCGGCAAAACGTTGACAATGATGCCCTTGGCCAAAAAGGGCGTATGCGTTTTTTCCTGAATATATTCAGGAAAAAACGCATACGCCCTTTTTGGCCAACCAAGCAACCTGGAAAGGCAAATCAGCGCTACAAACAAGTCTCGCTTCCCATCGGTCAAAAGGGCCATGCTGAAAAAAGTGTCAAAACCAGAAATGCAGGACAGGCCATGGAGAAATGGGAGCCTTGCTACACTGATGGGCGGGATGTAAATTGCCAACAGCCACTCTGGAGAAGTGTACGGTGAGTCCTGAAACATCTGAAAAACACAGCTTAGAGAGCATAGGGCACTTCCACTCATGGGGGTATGAATTGGGAAAATGAAAAATCAGCAAGACACAAGCACCCCAAAGTTGAGGGCTGCTCTGTTGACAAGGACCTCCACTTCATTCCACCTTCAATATCCCAGGAAAGAGAAAAATGGGTAAAGAAATTGTGGTCCTTATGTACAATGGAATATCACTCAGCCATGAAATCAATGTCATAAGGCTAGTAGCAGCATGATGAGTGGATTTAGGTACGACGATTCTAAGTGAAATAAGTCACACAGAAAAGGACACTTCTCATAAGGTATCACTGATAGAGGGAATGAAAAAACCGTTACACTTGAACTGAATTACAAAACAGAACAGAGTCACACAGGCAGAAAACACACTATGGCTGCTTAACGGGAAAGGTGAGGTGGGGTGATACATAAAACAAGGGTTTCAAATTAGCTCAGATACCGTTCCATAAACCCAATATGTAATAGACAAGACCTACTCCTTGCTCAGAGAACTGGACTCAACACGCCCTATTCACCGCACAAGAATATATCTGACTAGTAATAATCGTAAAGCCTATGTATTGATATCTCTCTGTTAGTGTGTCAAGTGGGTGTAAAGCGGCATAAACACAGCAGTGAAAAGCAGCTAAATCCCATTATGAAAATAAATTACTTTGAAAAACCCATGAAACAAAGACAGTGAACGAGAGAGGAATTCTTACACAATGCGTTCAGGGGCTGTGATGCAACCTGGATTGACCATATCTAGACCCACAGCTGGATGAGACATAAGGGTGGACACTCTTGGGGCTGAGAGGTTTGGTGAGGTTGGGTGAGCAAACGCAGACCCTTTAAAGTAATACTGCATGGTACCCATCGCATGGGTCCCAAATCTCCAGCTTCAAGGGCATCTTCCTACGTCAAAAACTTGCATGAAAAACCCAGAAGATGGTACACAGTGTGATGGGGAAAGGTTTCTAAAACGCACCTCATTTCTCATCTCCTTGTGCCCGGGTTCGCCATTCCAGCCGCTTTACTAGCAAGCTCCCTACTTGGAGCATCAGCACCTTTAACCTCCTGTTCCGTAGAGGTTGCAATTTGTCCTGAGGATAAACGGGAAGACGTGGAACCAACGAGAGACTAGCTCTTGGTGTTGGGACAGGCACAGGTCACTCTATTTTCCCATCAGAAAGAAGAATTAACCACAGGCTCAGCCTGCCCCCCGGAACCAGAACAGGGCCTGAAGCCATTCTGCGATTTTGCGGCCAGCTCCCATAAAAACGAGTTGTAAAATGGAGGTTCAGGGCACTGCAATTCACAAACCTGCAGAGTTATAAATGATAACTCTCGTCCACAAATATATTGACGGAAGGCAAAGAAGAGGATTTGAAATCAAGGCAGAATTGCAGGAAAGAGATTTCAGGAGGTAGATTCGAATCGCATTTAAAGCACATGAAAAGCGGCAAAACGTTGACAATGATGCCCTTGGCCAAAAAGGGCGTATGCGTTTTTTCCTGAATATATTCAGGAAAAAACGCATACGCCCTTTTTGGCCAACCAAGCAACCTGGAAAGGCAAATCAGCGCTACAAACAAGTCTCGCTTCCCATCGGTCAAAAGGGCCATGCTGAAAAAAGTGTCAAAACCAGAAATGCAGGACAGGCCATGGAGAAATGGGAGCCTTGCTACACTGATGGGCGGGATGTAAATTGCCAACAGCCACTCTGGAGAAGTGTACGGTGAGTCCTGAAACATCTAAAAAACACAGCTTAGAGAGCATAGGGCACTTCCAGTCATGGGGGTATGAATTGGGAAAATGAAAAATCAGCAAGACACAAGCACCCCAAAGTTGAGGGCTGCTCTGTTGACAAGGACCTCCACTTCATTCCACCTTAAATATCCCAGGAAAGAGAAAAATGGGTAAAGAAGTTGTGGTCCTTATGTACAATGGAATATCACTCAGCCATGAAATCAATGTCATAAGGCTAGTAGCAGCATGATGAGTGGATTTAGGTACGACGATTCTAAGTGAAATAAGTCACACAGAAAAGGACACTTCTCATAAGGTATCACTGATAGAGGGAATGTAAAAACCGTTACACTTGAACTGAATTACAAAACAGAACAGAGTCACACATGCAGAAAACACACTATGGCTGCTTAACGGGAAAGGTGAGGTGGGGTGATACATAAAACAAGGGTATCAAATTAGCTCAGATACCGTTCCATAAACCCAATATGTAATAGACAAGACCTACTCCTTGCTCAGAGAACTGGACTCAACACGCCCTATTCACCGCACAAGAATATATCTGACTAGTAATAATCGTAAAGCCTATGTATTGATATCTCTCTGTTAGTGTGTCAAGTGGGTGTAAAGCGGCATAAACACAGCAGTGAAAAGCAGCTAAATCCCATTATGAAAATAAATTACTTTGAAAAACCCATGAAACAAAGACAGTGAACGAGAGAGGAATTCTTACACAATGCGTTCAGGGGCTGTGATGCAACCTGGATTGACCATATCTAGACCCACAGCTGGATGAGACATAAGGGTGGACACTCTTGGGGCTGAGAGGTTTGGTGAGGTTGGGTGAGCAAACGCAGACCCTTTAAAGTAATACTGAATGGTACCCATCGCATGGGTCCCAAATCTCCAGCTTCAAGGGCATCTTCCTACGTCAAAAACTTGCATGAAAAACCCAGAAGATGGTACACAGTGTGATGGGGAAAGGTTTCTAAAACGCACCTCATTTCTCATCGCCTTGTGCCCGGGTTCGCCATTCCAGCCGTTTTACTAGCAAGCTCCCTACTTGGAGCATCAGCACCTTTAACCTCCTGTTCCGTAGAGGTTGCAATTTGTCCTGAGGATAAACGGGAAGACGTGGAACCAACGAGAGACTAGCTCTTGGTGTTGGGACAGGCACAGGTCACTCTATTTTCCCATCAGAAAGAAGAATTAACCACAGGCTCAGCCTGCCCCCCGGAACCAGAACAGGGCCTGAAGCCATTCTGCGATTTTGCGGCCAGCTCCCATAAAAACGAGTTGTAAAATGGAGGTTCAGGGCACTGCAATTCACAAACCTGCAGAGTTATAAATGATAACTCTCGTCCACAAATATATTGAGGGAAGGCAAAGAAGAGGATTTGAAATCAAGGCAGAATTGCAGGAAAGAGATTTCAGGAGGTAGATTCGAATCGCATTTAAAGCACATGAAAAGCGGCAAAACGTTGACAACGATGCCCTTGGCCAAAAAGGGCGTATGCGTTTTTTCCTGAATATATTCAGGAAAAAACGCATACGCCCTTTTTGGCCAACCAAGCAACCTGGAAAGGCAAATCAGCGCTACAAACAAGTCTCGCTTCCCATCGGTCAAAAGGGCCATGCTGAAAAAAGTGTCAAAACCAGAAATGCAGGACAGGCCATGGAGAAATGGGAGCCTTGCTACACTGATGGGCGGGATGTAAATTGCCAACAGCCACTCTGGAGAAGTGTACGGTGAGTCCTGAAACATCTAAAAAACACAGCTTAGAGAGCATAGGGCACTTCCAGTCATGGGGGTATGAATTGGGAAAATGAAAAATCAGCAAGACACAAGCACCCCAAAGTTGAGGGCTGCTCTGTTGACAAGGACCTCCACTTCATTCCACCTTAAATATCCCAGGAAAGAGAAAAATGGGTAAAGAAGTTGTGGTCCTTATGTACAATGGAATATCACTCAGCCATGAAATCAATGTCATAAGGCTAGTAGCAGCATGATGAGTGGATTTAGGTACGACGATTCTAAGTGAAATAAGTCACACAGAAAAGGACACTTCTCATAAGGTATCACTGATAGAGGGAATGTAAAAACCGTTACACTTGAACTGAATTACAAAACAGAACAGAGTCACACATGCAGAAAACACACTATGGCTGCTTAACGGGAAAGGTGAGGTGGGGTGATACATAAAACAAGGGTATCAAATTAGCTCAGATACCATTCCATAAACCCAATATGTAATAGACAAGACCTACTCCTTGCTCAGAGAACTGGACTCAACACGCCCTATTCACCGCACAAGAATATATCTGACTAATAATAATCGTAAAACCTATGTATTGATATCTCTCTGTTAGTGTGTCAAGTGGGTGTAAAGCGGCATAAACACAGCAGTGAAAAGCAGCTAAACCCCATTATAAAAATAAATTACTTTGAAACACCCATGAAACAAAGACAGTGAAAGAGAGAGAAATTCTTACACAATGCGTTCAGGGGCTGTGATGCAACCTGGATTGACCATATCTAGACGCACAGTTGGATGAGACATAAGGGTGGACACTCTTGGGCCTGAGAGGTTTGGTGAGGTTGGGTGAGCAAACGCAGACCCTTTAAAGTAATACTGCATGATACCCATCGCATGGGTCCCAAATCTCCAGGTTCAAGGGCATCTTCCTACATCAAAAACATGCATGAGAAACCCAGAAGATGGTACACCGTGTGATGGGGAAAGGTTTCTAAAACGCACCTCATTTCTCATCGCCTTGTGCCCGGGTTCGCCATTCCAGCCGCTTTACTAGCAAGCTCCCTACTTGGAGCATCAGCACCTTTAACCTCCTGTTCCGTACAGGTTGCAATTTGTCCTGAGGATAAACGGGAAGACGTGGAACCAACGAGAGAGTAGCTCTTGGTGTTGGGACAGGCACAGGTCACTCTATTTTCCCATCAGAAAGAAGAATTAACCACAGGCTCAACCTGCCCCCCGGAACCAGAACAGGGCCTGAAGCCATTCTGCGATTTTGCCGCCAGCTCCCATAAAAACGAGTTGTAAAATGGAGGTTCAGGGCACTGCAATTCACAAACCTGCAGAGTTATAAATGATAACTCTCGTCCACAAATATATTGAGGGAAGGCAAAGAAGAGGATTTGAAATCAAGGCAGAATTGCAGGAAAGAGATTTCAGGAGGTAGATTCGAATCGCCTTTAAAGCACATGAAAAGCGGCAAAACGTTGACAATGATGCCCTTGGCCAAAAAGGGCGTATGCGTTTTTTCCTGAATATATTCAGGAAAAAACGCATACGCCCTTTTTGGCCAACCAAGCAACCTGGAAAGGCAAATCAGCGCTACAAACAAGTCTCGCTTCCCATCGGTCAAAAGGGCCATGCTGAAAAAAGTGTCAAAACCAGAAATGCAAGACAGGCCATGGAGAAATGGGAGCCTTGCTACACTGATGGGCGGGATGTAAATTGCCAACAGCCACTCTGGAGAAGTGTACGGTGAGTCCTGAAACATCTGAAAAACACAGCTTAGAGAGCATAGGGCACTTCCACTCATGGGGGTATGAATTGGGAAAATGAAAAATCAGCAAGACACAAGCACCCCAAAGTTGAGGGCTGCTCTGTTGACAAGGACCTCCACTTCATTCCACCTTCAATATCCCAGGAAAGAGAAAAATGGGTAAAGAAGTTGTGGTCCTTATGTACAATGGAATATCACTCAGCCATGAAATCAATGTCATAAGGCTAGTAGCAGCATGATGAGTGGATTTAGGTACGACGATTCTAAGTGAAATAAGTCACACAGAAAAGGACACTTCTCATAAGGTATCACTGATAGAGGGAATGTAAAAACCGTTACACTTGAACTGAATTACAAAACAGAACAGAGTCACACATGCAGAAAACACACTATGGCTGCTTAACGGGAAAGGTGAGGTGGGGTGATACATAAAACAAGGGTATCAAATTAGCTCAGATACCGTTCCATAAACCCAATATGTAATAGACAAGACCTACTCCTTGCTCAGAGAACTGGACTCAACACGCCCTATTCACCGCACAAGAATATATCTGACTAGTAATAATCGTAAAGCCTATGTATTGATATCTCTCTGTTAGTGTGTCAAGTGGGTGTAAAGCGGCATAAACACAGCAGTGAAAAGCAGCTAAATCCCATTATGAAAATAAATTACTTTGAAAAACCCATGAAACAAAGACAGTGAACGAGAGAGGAATTCTTACACAATGCGTTCAGGGGCTGTGATGCAACCTGGATTGACCATATCTAGACCCACAGCTGGATGAGACATAAGGGTGGACACTCTTGGGGCTGAGAGGTTTGGTGAGGTTGGGTGAGCAAACGCAGACCCTTTAAAGTAATACTGCATGGTACCCATCGCATGGGTCCCAAATCTCCAGCTTCAAGGGCATCTTCCTACGTCAAAAACTTGCATGAAAAACCCAGAAGATGGTACACAGTGTGATGGGGAAAGGTTTCTAAAACGCACCTCATTTCTCATCGCCTTGTGCCCGGGTTCGCCATTCCAGCCGCTTTACTAGCAAGCTCCCTACTTGGAGCATCAGCACCTTTAACCTCCTGTTCCGTAGAGGTTGCAATTTGTCCTGAGGATAAACGGGAAGACGTGGAACCAACGAGAGACTAGCTCTTGGTGTTGGGACAGGCACAGGTCACTCTATTTTACCATCAGAAAGAAGAATTAACCACAGGCTCAGCCTGCCCCCCGGAACCAGAACAGGGCCTGAAGCCATTCTGCGATTTTGCGGCCAGCTCCCATAAAAACGAGTTGTAAAATGGAGGTTCAGGGCACTGCAATTCACAAACCTGCAGAGTTATAAATGATAACTCTCGTCCACAAATATATTGAGGGAAGGCAAAGAAGAGGATTTGAAATCAAGGCAGAATTGCAGGAAAGAGATTTCAGGAGGTAGATTCGAATCGCATTTAAAGCACATGAAAAGCGGCAAAACGTTGACAACGATGCCCTTGGCCAAAAAGGGCGTATGCGTTTTTTCCTGAATATATTCAGGAAAAAACGCATACGCCCTTTTTGGCCAACCAAGCAACCTGGAAAGGCAAATCAGCGCTACAAACAAGTCTCGCTTCCCATCGGTCAAAAGGGCCATGCTGAAAAAAGTGTCAAAACCAGAAATGCAGGACAGGCCATGGAGAAATGGGAGCCTTGCTACACTGATGGGCGGGATGTAAATTGCCAACAGCCACTCTGGAGAAGTGTACGGTGAGTCCTGAAACATCTAAAAAACACAGCTTAGAGAGCATAGGGCACTTCCAGTCATGGGGGTATGAATTGGGAAAATGAAAAATCAGCAAGACACAAGCACCCCAAAGTTGAGGGCTGCTCTGTTGACAAGGACCTCCACTTCATTCCACCTTAAATATCCCAGGAAAGAGAAAAATGGGTAAAGAAGTTGTGGTCCTTATGTACAATGGAATATCACTCAGCCATGAAATCAATGTCATAAGGCTAGTAGCAGCATGATGAGTGGATTTAGGTACGACGATTCTAAGTGAAATAAGTCACACAGAAAAGGACACTTCTCATAAGGTATCACTGATAGAGGGAATGTAAAAACCGTTACACTTGAACTGAATTACAAAACAGAACAGAGTCACACATGCAGAAAACACACTACGGCTGCTTAACGGGAAAGGTGAGGTGGGGTGATACATAAAACAAGGGTATCAAATTAGCTCAGATACCATTCCATAAACCCAATATGTAATAGACAAGACCTACTCCTTGCTCAGAGAACTGGACTCAACACGCCCTATTCACCGCACAAGAATATATCTGACTAATAATAATCGTAAAACCTATGTATTGATATCTCTCTGTTAGTGTGTCAAGTGGGTGTAAAGCGGCATAAACACAGCAGTGAAAAGCAGCTAAACCCCATTATAAAAATAAATTACTTTGAAACACCCATGAAACAAAGACAGTGAAAGAGAGAGAAATTCTTACACAATGCGTTCAGGGGCTGTGATGCAACCTGGATTGACCATATCTAGACGCACAGCTGGATGAGACATAAGGGTGGACACTCTTGGGCCTGAGA
The DNA here is from genome assembly GCF_965194805.1 of Balaenoptera borealis. NCBI lineage: Eukaryota > Metazoa > Chordata > Mammalia > Artiodactyla > Balaenopteridae > Balaenoptera > Balaenoptera borealis. The sequence goes on along the minus strand of NW_028123801.1, from coordinate 417,757 downwards.
GGTTTGGTGAGGTTGGGTGAGCAAACGCAGACCCTTTAAAGTAATACTGCATGATACCCATCGCATGGGTCCCAAATCTCCAGGTTCAAGGGCATCTTCCTACATCAAAAACATGCATGAGAAACCCAGAAGATGGTACACCGTGTGATGGGGAAAGGTTTCTAAAACGCACCTCATTTCTCATCGCCTTGTGCCCGGGTTCGCCATTCCAGCCACTTTACTAGCAAGCTCCCTACTTGGAGCATCAGCACCTTTAACCTCCTGTTCCGTACAGGTTGCAATTTGTCCTGAGGATAAACGGGAAGACGTGGAACCAACGAGAGACTAGCTCTTGGTGTTGGGACAGGCACAGGTCACTCTATTTTCCCATCAGAAAGAAGAATTAACCACAGGCTCAGCCTGCCCCCCGGAACCAGAACAGGGCCTGAAGCCATTCTGCGATTTTGCCGCCAGCTCCCATAAAAACGAGTTGTAAAATGGAGGTTCAGGGCACTGCAATTCACAAACCTGCAGAGTTATAAATGATAACTCTCGTCCACAAATATATTGAGGGAAGGCAAAGAAGAGGATTTGAAATCAAGGCAGAATTGCAGGAAAGAGATTTCAGGAGGTAGATTCGAATCGCCTTTAAAGCACATGAAAAGCGGCAAAACGTTGACAATGATGCCCTTGGCCAAAAAGGGCGTATGCGTTTTTTCCTGAATATATTCAGGAAAAAACGCATACGCCCTTTTTGGCCAACCAAGCAACCTGGAAAGGCAAATCAGCGCTACAAACAAGTCTCGCTTCCCATCGGTCAAAAGGGCCATGCTGAAAAAAGTGTCAAAACCAGAAATGCAGGACAGGCCATGGAGAAATGGGAGCCTTGCTACACTGATGGGCGGGATGTAAATTGCCAACAGCCACTCTGGAGAAGTGTACGGTGAGTCCTGAAACATCTGAAAAACACAGCTTAGAGAGCATAGGGCACTTCCACTCATGGGGGTATGAATTGGGAAAATGAAAAATCAGCAAGACACAAGCACCCCAAAGTTGAGGGCTGCTCTGTTGACAAGGACCTCCACTTCATTCCACCTTCAATATCCCAGGAAAGAGAAAAATGGGTAAAGAAGTTGTGGTCCTTATGTACAATGGAATATCACTCAGCCATGAAATCAATGTCATAAGGCTAGTAGCAGCATGATGAGTGGATTTAGGTACGACGATTCTAAGTGAAATAAGTCACACAGAAAAGGACACTTCTCATAAGGTATCACTTTTAGAGGGAATGTAAAAACCGTTACACTTGAACTGAATTACAAAACAGAACAGAGTCACACATGCAGAAAACACACTATGGCTGCTTAACGGGAAAGGTGAGGTGGGGTGATACATAAAACAAGGGTATCAAATTAGCTCAGATACCGTTCCATAAACCCAATATGTAATAGACAAGACCTACTCCTTGCTCAGAGAACTGGACTCAACACGCCCTATTCACCGCACAAGAATATATCTGACTAGTAATAATCGTAAAGCCTATGTATTGATATCTCTCTGTTAGTGTGTCAAGTGGGTGTAAAGCGGCATAAACACAGCAGTGAAAAGCAGCTAAATCCCATTATGAAAATAAATTACTTTGAAAAACCCATGAAACAAAGACAGTGAACAAGAGAGGAATTCTTACACAATGCGTTCAGGGGCTGTGATGCAACCTGGATTGACCATATCTAGACCCACAGCTGGATGAGACATAAGGGTGGACACTCTTGGGGCTGAGAGGTTTGGTGAGGTTGGGTGAGCAAACGCAGACCCTTTAAAGTAATACTGCATGGTACCCATCGCATGGGTCCCAAATCTCCAGCTTCAAGGGCATCTTCCTACGTCAAAAACTTGCATGAAAAACCCAGAAGATGGTACACAGTGTGATGGGGAAACGTTTCTAAAACGCACCTCATTTCTCATCGCCTTGTGCCCGGGTTCGCCATTCCAGCCGCTTTACTAGCAAGCTCCCTACTTGGAGCATCAGCACCTTTAACCTCCTGTTCCGTAGAGGTTGCAATTTGTCCTGAGGATAAACGGGAAGACGTGGAACCAACGAGAGACTAGCTCTTGGTGTTGGGACAGGCACAGGTCACTCTATTTTACCATCAGAAAGAAGAATTAACCACAGGCTCAGCCTGCCCCCCGGAACCAGAACAGGGCCTGAAGCCATTCTGCGATTTTGCGGCCAGCTCCCATAAAAACGAGTTGTAAAATGGAGGTTCAGGGCACTGCAATTCACAAACCTGCAGAGTTATAAATGATAACTCTCGTCCACAAATATATTGAGGGAAGGCAAAGAAGAGGATTTGAAATCAAGGCAGAATTGCAGGAAAGAGATTTCAGGAGGTAGATTCGAATCGCATTTAAAGCACATGAAAAGCGGCAAAACGTTGACAACGATGCCCTTGGCCAAAAAGGGCGTATGCGTTTTTTCCTGAATATATTCAGGAAAAAACGCATACGCCCTTTTTGGCCAACCAAGCAACCTGGAAAGGCAAATCAGCGCTACAAACAAGTCTCGCTTCCCATCGGTCAAAAGGGCCATGCTGAAAAAAGTGTCAAAACCAGAAATGCAGGACAGGCCATGGAGAAATGGGAGCCTTGCTACACTGATGGGCGGGATGTAAATTGCCAACAGCCACTCTGGAGAAGTGTACGGTGAGTCCTGAAACATCTAAAAAACACAGCTTAGAGAGCATAGGGCACTTCCAGTCATGGGGGTATGAATTGGGAAAATGAAAAATCAGCAAGACACAAGCACCCCAAAGTTGAGGGCTGCTCTGTTGACAAGGACCTCCACTTCATTCCACCTTAAATATCCCAGGAAAGAGAAAAATGGGTAAAGAAGTTGTGGTCCTTATGTACAATGGAATATCACTCAGCCATGAAATCAATGTCATAAGGCTAGTAGCAGCATGATGAGTGGATTTAGGTACGATGATTCTAAGTGAAATAAGTCACACAGAAAAGGACACTTCTCATAAGGTATCACTGATAGAGGGAATGTAAAAACCGTTACACTTGAACTGAATTACAAAACAGAACAGAGTCACACATGCAGAAAACACACTATGGCTGCTTAACGGGAAAGGTGAGGTGGGGTGATACATAAAACAAGGGTATCAAATTAGCTCAGATACCATTCCATAAACCCAATATGTAATAGACAAGACCTACTCCTTGCTCAGAGAACTGGACTCAACACGCCCTATTCACCGCACAAGAATATATCTGACTAATAATAATCGTAAAACCTATGTATTGATATCTCTCTGTTAGTGTGTCAAGTGGGTGTAAAGCGGCATAAACACAGCAGTGAAAAGCAGCTAAACCCCATTATAAAAATAAATTACTTTGAAACACCCATGAAACAAAGACAGTGAAAGAGAGAGAAATTCTTACACAATGCGTTCAGGGGCTGTGATGCAACCTGGATTGACCATATCTAGACGCACAGCTGGATGAGACATAAGGGTGGACACTCTTGGGCCTGAGAGGTTTGGTGAGGTTGGGTGAGCAAACGCAGACCCTTTAAAGTAATACTGCATGATACCCATCGCATGGGTCCCAAATCTCCAGGTTCAAGGGCATCTTCCTACATCAAAAACATGCATGAGAAACCCAGAAGATGGTACACCGTGTGATGGGGAAAGGTTTCTAAAACGCACCTCATTTCTCATCGCCTTGTGCCCGGGTTCGCCATTCCAGCCACTTTACTAGCAAGCTCCCTACTTGGAGCATCAGCACCTTTAACCTCCTGTTCCGTACAGGTTGCAATTTGTCCTGAGGATAAACGGGAAGACGTGGAACCAACGAGAGACTAGCTCTTGGTGTTGGGACAGGCACAGGTCACTCTATTTTCCCATCAGAAAGAAGAATTAACCACAGGCTCAGCCTGCCCCCCGGAACCAGAACAGGGCCTGAAGCCATTCTGCGATTTTGCCGCCAGCTCCCATAAAAACGAGTTGTAAAATGGAGGTTCAGGGCACTGCAATTCACAAACCTGCAGAGTTATAAATGATAACTCTCGTCCACAAATATATTGAGGGAAGGCAAAGAAGAGGATTTGAAATCAAGGCAGAATTGCAGGAAAGAGATTTCAGGAGGTAGATTCGAATCGCCTTTAAAGCACATGAAAAGCGGCAAAACGTTGACAATGATGCCCTTGGCCAAAAAGGGCGTATGCGTTTTTTCCTGAATATATTCAGGAAAAAACGCATACGCCCTTTTTGGCCAACCAAGCAACCTGGAAAGGCAAATCAGCGCTACAAACAAGTCTCGCTTCCCATCGGTCAAAAGGGCCATGCTGAAAAAAGTGTCAAAACCAGAAATGCAGGACAGGCCATGGAGAAATGGGAGCCTTGCTACACTGATGGGCGGGATGTAAATTGCCAACAGCCACTCTGGAGAAGTGTACGGTGAGTCCTGAAACATCTGAAAAACACAGCTTAGAGAGCATAGGGCACTTCCACTCATGGGGGTATGAATTGGGAAAATGAAAAATCAGCAAGACACAAGCACCCCAAAGTTGAGGGCTGCTCTGTTGACAAGGACCTCCACTTCATTCCACCTTCAATATCCCAGGAAAGAGAAAAATGGGTAAAGAAGTTGTGGTCCTTATGTACAATGGAATATCACTCAGCCATGAAATCAATGTCATAAGGCTAGTAGCAGCATGATGAGTGGATTTAGGTACGACGATTCTAAGTGAAATAAGTCACACAGAAAAGGACACTTCTCATAAGGTATCACTGATAGAGGGAATGTAAAAACCGTTACACTTGAACTGAATTACAAAACAGAACAGAGTCACACATGCAGAAAACACACTATGGCTGCTTAACGGGAAAGGTGAGGTGGGGTGATACATAAAACAAGGGTATCAAATTAGCTCAGATACCATTCCATAAACCCAATATGTAATAGACAAGACCTACTCCTTGCTCAGAGAACTGGACTCAACACGCCCTATTCACCGCACAAGAATATATCTGACTAATAATAATCGTAAAACCTATGTATTGATATCTCTCTGTTAGTGTGTCAAGTGGGTGTAAAGCGGCATAAACACAGCAGTGAAAAGCAGCTAAACCCCATTATAAAAATAAATTACTTTGAAACACCCATGAAACAAAGACAGTGAAAGAGAGAGAAATTCTTACACAATGCGTTCAGGGGCTGTGATGCAACCTGGATTGACCATATCTAGACGCACAGTTGGATGAGACATAAGGGTGGACACTCTTGGGCCTGAGAGGTTTGGTGAGGTTGGGTGAGCAAACGCAGACCCTTTAAAGTAATACTGCATGATACCCATCGCATGGGTCCCAAATCTCCAGGTTCAAGGGCATCTTCCTACATCAAAAACATGCATGAGAAACCCAGAAGATGGTACACCGTGTGATGGGGAAAGGTTTCTAAAACGCACCTCATTTCTCATCGCCTTGTGCCCGGGTTCGCCATTCCAGCCGCTTTACTAGCAAGCTCCCTACTTGGAGCATCAGCACCTTTAACCTCCTGTTCCGTACAGGTTGCAATTTGTCCTGAGGATAAACGGGAAGACGTGGAACCAACGAGAGAGTAGCTCTTGGTGTTGGGACAGGCACAGGTCACTCTATTTTCCCATCAGAAAGAAGAATTAACCACAGGCTCAACCTGCCCCCCGGAACCAGAACAGGGCCTGAAGCCATTCTGCGATTTTGCCGCCAGCTCCCATAAAAACGAGTTGTAAAATGGAGGTTCAGGGCACTGCAATTCACAAACCTGCAGAGTTATAAATGATAACTCTCGTCCACAAATATATTGAGGGAAGGCAAAGAAGAGGATTTGAAATCAAGGCAGAATTGCAGGAAAGAGATTTCAGGAGGTAGATTCGAATCGCCTTTAAAGCACATGAAAAGCGGCAAAACGTTGACAATGATGCCCTTGGCCAAAAAGGGCGTATGCGTTTTTTCCTGAATATATTCAGGAAAAAACGCATACGCCCTTTTTGGCCAACCAAGCAACCTGGAAAGGCAAATCAGCGCTACAAACAAGTCTCGCTTCCCATCGGTCAAAAGGGCCATGCTGAAAAAAGTGTCAAAACCAGAAATGCAAGACAGGCCATGGAGAAATGGGAGCCTTGCTACACTGATGGGCGGGATGTAAATTGCCAACAGCCACTCTGGAGAAGTGTACGGTGAGTCCTGAAACATCTGAAAAACACAGCTTAGAGAGCATAGGGCACTTCCACTCATGGGGGTATGAATTGGGAAAATGAAAAATCAGCAAGACACAAGCACCCCAAAGTTGAGGGCTGCTCTGTTGACAAGGACCTCCACTTCATTCCACCTTCAATATCCCAGGAAAGAGAAAAATGGGTAAAGAAGTTGTGGTCCTTATGTACAATGGAATATCACTCAGCCATGAAATCAATGTCATAAGGCTAGTAGCAGCATGATGAGTGGATTTAGGTACGACGATTCTAAGTGAAATAAGTCACACAGAAAAGGACACTTCTCATAAGGTATCACTGATAGAGGGAATGTAAAAACCGTTACACTTGAACTGAATTACAAAACAGAACAGAGTCACACATGCAGAAAACACACTATGGCTGCTTAACGGGAAAGGTGAGGTGGGGTGATACATAAAACAAGGGTATCAAATTAGCTCAGATACCGTTCCATAAACCCAATATGTAATAGACAAGACCTACTCCTTGCTCAGAGAACTGGACTCAACACGCCCTATTCACCGCACAAGAATATATCTGACTAGTAATAATCGTAAAGCCTATGTATTGATATCTCTCTGTTAGTGTGTCAAGTGGGTGTAAAGCGGCATAAACACAGCAGTGAAAAGCAGCTAAATCCCATTATGAAAATAAATTACTTTGAAAAACCCATGAAACAAAGACAGTGAACGAGAGAGGAATTCTTACACAATGCGTTCAGGGGCTGTGATGCAACCTGGATTGACCATATCTAGACCCACAGCTGGATGAGACATAAGGGTGGACACTCTTGGGGCTGAGAGGTTTGGTGAGGTTGGGTGAGCAAACGCAGACCCTTTAAAGTAATACTGCATGGTACCCATCGCATGGGTCCCAAATCTCCAGCTTCAAGGGCATCTTCCTACGTCAAAAACTTGCATGAAAAACCCAGAAGATGGTACACAGTGTGATGGGGAAAGGTTTCTAAAACGCACCTCATTTCTCATCGCCTTGTGCCCGGGTTCGCCATTCCAGCCGCTTTACTAGCAAGCTCCCTACTTGGAGCATCAGCACCTTTAACCTCCTGTTCCGTAGAGGTTGCAATTTGTCCTGAGGATAAACGGGAAGACGTGGAACCAACGAGAGACTAGCTCTTGGTGTTGGGACAGGCACAGGTCACTCTATTTTACCATCAGAAAGAAGAATTAACCACAGGCTCAGCCTGCCCCCCGGAACCAGAACAGGGCCTGAAGCCATTCTGCGATTTTGCGGCCAGCTCCCATAAAAACGAGTTGTAAAATGGAGGTTCAGGGCACTGCAATTCACAAACCTGCAGAGTTATAAATGATAACTCTCGTCCACAAATATATTGAGGGAAGGCAAAGAAGAGGATTTGAAATCAAGGCAGAATTGCAGGAAAGAGATTTCAGGAGGTAGATTCGAATCGCATTTAAAGCACATGAAAAGCGGCAAAACGTTGACAACGATGCCCTTGGCCAAAAAGGGCGTATGCGTTTTTTCCTGAATATATTCAGGAAAAAACGCATACGCCCTTTTTGGCCAACCAAGCAACCTGGAAAGGCAAATCAGCGCTACAAACAAGTCTCGCTTCCCATCGGTCAAAAGGGCCATGCTGAAAAAAGTGTCAAAACCAGAAATGCAGGACAGGCCATGGAGAAATGGGAGCCTTGCTACACTGATGGGCGGGATGTAAATTGCCAACAGCCACTCTGGAGAAGTGTACGGTGAGTCCTGAAACATCTAAAAAACACAGCTTAGAGAGCATAGGGCACTTCCAGTCATGGGGGTATGAATTGGGAAAATGAAAAATCAGCAAGACACAAGCACCCCAAAGTTGAGGGCTGCTCTGTTGACAAGGACCTCCACTTCATTCCACCTTAAATATCCCAGGAAAGAGAAAAATGGGTAAAGAAGTTGTGGTCCTTATGTACAATGGAATATCACTCAGCCATGAAATCAATGTCATAAGGCTAGTAGCAGCATGATGAGTGGATTTAGGTACGACGATTCTAAGTGAAATAAGTCACACAGAAAAGGACACTTCTCATAAGGTATCACTGATAGAGGGAATGTAAAAACCGTTACACTTGAACTGAATTACAAAACAGAACAGAGTCACACATGCAGAAAACACACTACGGCTGCTTAACGGGAAAGGTGAGGTGGGGTGATACATAAAACAAGGGTATCAAATTAGCTCAGATACCATTCCATAAACCCAATATGTAATAGACAAGACCTACTCCTTGCTCAGAGAACTGGACTCAACACGCCCTATTCACCGCACAAGAATATATCTGACTAATAATAATCGTAAAACCTATGTATTGATATCTCTCTGTTAGTGTGTCAAGTGGGTGTAAAGCGGCATAAACACAGCAGTGAAAAGCAGCTAAACCCCATTATAAAAATAAATTACTTTGAAACACCCATGAAACAAAGACAGTGAAAGAGAGAGAAATTCTTACACAATGCGTTCAGGGGCTGTGATGCAACCTGGATTGACCATATCTAGACGCACAGCTGGATGAGACATAAGGGTGGACACTCTTGGGCCTGAGAGGTTTGGTGAGGTTGGGTGAGCAAACGCAGACCCTTTAAAGTAATACTGCATGATACCCATCGCATGGGTCCCAAATCTCCAGGTTCAAGGGCATCTTCCTACATCAAAAACATGCATGAGAAACCCAGAAGATGGTACACCGTGTGATGGGGAAAGGTTTCTAAAACGCACCTCATTTCTCATCGCCTTGTGCCCGGGTTCGCCATTCCAGCCACTTTACTAGCAAGCTCCCTACTTGGAGCATCAGCACCTTTAACCTCCTGTTCCGTACAGGTTGCAATTTGTCCTGAGGATAAACGGGAAGACGTGGAACCAACGAGAGACTAGCTCTTGGTGTTGGGACAGGCACAGGTCACTCTATTTTCCCATCAGAAAGAAGAATTAACCACAGGCTCAGCCTGCCCCCCGGAACCAGAACAGGGCCTGAAGCCATTCTGCGATTTTGCCGCCAGCTCCCATAAAAACGAGTTGTAAAATGGAGGTTCAGGGCACTGCAATTCACAAACCTGCAGAGTTATAAATGATAACTCTCGTCCACAAATATATTGAGGGAAGGCAAAGAAGAGGATTTGAAATCAAGGCAGAATTGCAGGAAAGAGATTTCAGGAGGTAGATTCGAATCGCCTTTAAAGCACATGAAAAGCGGCAAAACGTTGACAATGATGCCCTTGGCCAAAAAGGGCGTATGCGTTTTTTCCTGAATATATTCAGGAAAAAACGCATACGCCCTTTTTGGCCAACCAAGCAACCTGGAAAGGCAAATCAGCGCTACAAACAAGTCTCGCTTCCCATCGGTCAAAAGGGCCATGCTGAAAAAAGTGTCAAAACCAGAAATGCAGGACAGGCCATGGAGAAATGGGAGCCTTGCTACACTGATGGGCGGGATGTAAATTGCCAACAGCCACTCTGGAGAAGTGTACGGTGAGTCCTGAAACATCTGAAAAACACAGCTTAGAGAGCATAGGGCACTTCCACTCATGGGGGTATGAATTGGGAAAATGAAAAATCAGCAAGACACAAGCACCCCAAAGTTGAGGGCTGCTCTGTTGACAAGGACCTCCACTTCATTCCACCTTCAATATCCCAGGAAAGAGAAAAATGGGTAAAGAAGTTGTGGTCCTTATGTACAATGGAATATCACTCAGCCATGAAATCAATGTCATAAGGCTAGTAGCAGCATGATGAGTGGATTTAGGTACGACGATTCTAAGTGAAATAAGTCACACAGAAAAGGACACTTCTCATAAGGTATCACTTTTAGAGGGAATGTAAAAACCGTTACACTTGAACTGAATTACAAAACAGAACAGAGTCACACATGCAGAAAACACACTATGGCTGCTTAACGGGAAAGGTGAGGTGGGGTGATACATAAAACAAGGGTATCAAATTAGCTCAGATACCGTTCCATAAACCCAATATGTAATAGACAAGACCTACTCCTTGCTCAGAGAACTGGACTCAACACGCCCTATTCACCGCACAAGAATATATCTGACTAGTAATAATCGTAAAGCCTATGTATTGATATCTCTCTGTTAGTGTGTCAAGTGGGTGTAAAGCGGCATAAACACAGCAGTGAAAAGCAGCTAAATCCCATTATGAAAATAAATTACTTTGAAAAACCCATGAAACAAAGACAGTGAACAAGAGAGGAATTCTTACACAATGCGTTCAGGGGCTGTGATGCAACCTGGATTGACCATATCTAGACCCACAGCTGGATGAGACATAAGGGTGGACACTCTTGGGGCTGAGAGGTTTGGTGAGGTTGGGTGAGCAAACGCAGACCCTTTAAAGTAATACTGCATGGTACCCATCGCATGGGTCCCAAATCTCCAGCTTCAAGGGCATCTTCCTACGTCAAAAACTTGCATGAAAAACCCAGAAGATGGTACACAGTGTGATGGGGAAACGTTTCTAAAACGCACCTCATTTCTCATCGCCTTGTGCCCGGGTTCGCCATTCCAGCCGCTTTACTAGCAAGCTCCCTACTTGGAGCATCAGCACCTTTAACCTCCTGTTCCGTAGAGGTTGCAATTTGTCCTGAGGATAAACGGGAAGACGTGGAACCAACGAGAGACTAGCTCTTGGTGTTGGGACAGGCACAGGTCACTCTATTTTACCATCAGAAAGAAGAATTAACCACAGGCTCAGCCTGCCCCCCGGAACCAGAACAGGGCCTGAAGCCATTCTGCGATTTTGCGGCCAGCTCCCATAAAAACGAGTTGTAAAATGGAGGTTCAGGGCACTGCAATTCACAAACCTGCAGAGTTATAAATGATAACTCTCGTCCACAAATATATTGAGGGAAGGCAAAGAAGAGGATTTGAAATCAAGGCAGAATTGCAGGAAAGAGATTTCAGGAGGTAGATTCGAATCGCATTTAAAGCACATGAAAAGCGGCAAAACGTTGACAACGATGCCCTTGGCCAAAAAGGGCGTATGCGTTTTTTCCTGAATATATTCAGGAAAAAACGCATACGCCCTTTTTGGCCAACCAAGCAACCTGGAAAGGCAAATCAGCGCTACAAACAAGTCTCGCTTCCCATCGGTCAAAAGGGCCATGCTGAAAAAAGTGTCAAAACCAGAAATGCAGGACAGGCCATGGAGAAATGGGAGCCTTGCTACACTGATGGGCGGGATGTAAATTGCCAACAGCCACTCTGGAGAAGTGTACGGTGAGTCCTGAAACATCTAAAAAACACAGCTTAGAGAGCATAGGGCACTTCCAGTCATGGGGGTATGAATTGGGAAAATGAAAAATCAGCAAGACACAAGCACCCCAAAGTTGAGGGCTGCTCTGTTGACAAGGACCTCCACTTCATTCCACCTTAAATATCCCAGGAAAGAGAAAAATGGGTAAAGAAGTTGTGGTCCTTATGTACAATGGAATATCACTCAGCCATGAAATCAATGTCATAAGGCTAGTAGCAGCATGATGAGTGGATTTAGGTACGATGATTCTAAGTGAAATAAGTCACACAGAAAAGGACACTTCTCATAAGGTATCACTGATAGAGGGAATGTAAAAACCGTTACACTTGAACTGAATTACAAAACAGAACAGAGTCACACATGCAGAAAACACACTATGGCTGCTTAACGGGAAAGGTGAGGTGGGGTGATACATAAAACAAGGGTATCAAATTAGCTCAGATACCATTCCATAAACCCAATATGTAATAGACAAGACCTACTCCTTGCTCAGAGAACTGGACTCAACACGCCCTATTCACCGCACAAGAATATATCTGACTAATAATAATCGTAAAACCTATGTATTGATATCTCTCTGTTAGTGTGTCAAGTGGGTGTAAAGCGGCATAAACACAGCAGTGAAAAGCAGCTAAACCCCATTATAAAAATAAATTACTTTGAAACACCCATGAAACAAAGACAGTGAAAGAGAGAGAAATTCTTACACAATGCGTTCAGGGGCTGTGATGCAACCTGGATTGACCATATCTAGACGCACAGCTGGATGAGACATAAGGGTGGACACTCTTGGGCCTGAGAGGTTTGGTGAGGTTGGGTGAGCAAACGCAGACCCTTTAAAGTAATACTGCATGATACCCATCGCATGGGTCCCAAATCTCCAGGTTCAAGGGCATCTTCCTACATCAAAAACATGCATGAGAAACCCAGAAGATGGTACACCGTGTGATGGGGAAAGGTTTCTAAAACGCACCTCATTTCTCATCGCCTTGTGCCCGGGTTCGCCATTCCAGCCACTTTACTAGCAAGCTCCCTACTTGGAGCATCAGCACCTTTAACCTCCTGTTCCGTACAGGTTGCAATTTGTCCTGAGGATAAACGGGAAGACGTGGAACCAACGAGAGACTAGCTCTTGGTGTTGGGACAGGCACAGGTCACTCTATTTTCCCATCAGAAAGAAGAATTAACCACAGGCTCAGCCTGCCCCCCGGAACCAGAACAGGGCCTGAAGCCATTCTGCGATTTTGCCGCCAGCTCCCATAAAAACGAGTTGTAAAATGGAGGTTCAGGGCACTGCAATTCACAAACCTGCAGAGTTATAAATGATAACTCTCGTCCACAAATATATTGAGGGAAGGCAAAGAAGAGGATTTGAAATCAAGGCAGAATTGCAGGAAAGAGATTTCAGGAGGTAGATTCGAATCGCCTTTAAAGCACATGAAAAGCGGCAAAACGTTGACAATGATGCCCTTGGCCAAAAAGGGCGTATGCGTTTTTTCCTGAATATATTCAGGAAAAAACGCATACGCCCTTTTTGGCCAACCAAGCAACCTGGAAAGGCAAATCAGCGCTACAAACAAGTCTCGCTTCCCATCGGTCAAAAGGGCCATGCTGAAAAAAGTGTCAAAACCAGAAATGCAGGACAGGCCATGGAGAAATGGGAGCCTTGCTACACTGATGGGCGGGATGTAAATTGCCAACAGCCACTCTGGAGAAGTGTACGGTGAGTCCTGAAACATCTGAAAAACACAGCTTAGAGAGCATAGGGCACTTCCACTCATGGGGGTATGAATTGGGAAAATGAAAAATCAGCAAGACACAAGCACCCCAAAGTTGAGGGCTGCTCTGTTGACAAGGACCTCCACTTCATTCCACCTTCAATATCCCAGGAAAGAGAAAAATGGGTAAAGAAGTTGTGGTCCTTATGTACAATGGAATATCACTCAGCCATGAAATCAATGTCATAAGGCTAGTAGCAGCATGATGAGTGGATTTAGGTACGACGATTCTAAGTGAAATAAGTCACACAGAAAAGGACACTTCTCATAAGGTATCACTTTTAGAGGGAATGTAAAAACCGTTACACTTGAACTGAATTACAAAACAGAACAGAGTCACACATGCAGAAAACACACTATGGCTGCTTAACGGGAAAGGTGAGGTGGGGTGATACATAAAACAAGGGTATCAAATTAGCTCAGATACCGTTCCATAAACCCAATATGTAATAGACAAGACCTACTCCTTGCTCAGAGAACTGGACTCAACACGCCCTATTCACCGCACAAGAATATATCTGACTAGTAATAATCGTAAAGCCTATGTATTGATATCTCTCTGTTAGTGTGTCAAGTGGGTGTAAAGCGGCATAAACACAGCAGTGAAAAGCAGCTAAATCCCATTATGAAAATAAATTACTTTGAAAAACCCATGAAACAAAGACAGTGAACAAGAGAGGAATTCTTACACAATGCGTTCAGGGGCTGTGATGCAACCTGGATTGACCATATCTAGACCCACAGCTGGATGAGACATAAGGGTGGACACTCTTGGGGCTGAGAGGTTTGGTGAGGTTGGGTGAGCAAACGCAGACCCTTTAAAGTAATACTGCATGGTACCCATCGCATGGGTCCCAAATCTCCAGCTTCAAGGGCATCTTCCTACGTCAAAAACTTGCATGAAAAACCCAGAAGATGGTACACAGTGTGATGGGGAAACGTTTCTAAAACGCACCTCATTTCTCATCGCCTTGTGCCCGGGTTCGCCATTCCAGCCGCTTTACTAGCAAGCTCCCTACTTGGAGCATCAGCACCTTTAACCTCCTGTTCCATAGAGGTTGCAATTTGTCCTGAGGATAAACGGGAAGACGTGGAACCAACGAGAGACTAGCTCTTGGTGTTGGGACAGGCACAGGTCACTCTATTTTACCATCAGAAAGAAGAATTAACCACAGGCTCAGCCTGCCCCCCGGAACCAGAACAGGGCCTGAAGCCATTCTGCGATTTTGCGGCCAGCTCCCATAAAAACGAGTTGTAAAATGGAGGTTCAGGGCACTGCAATTCACAAACCTGCAGAGTTATAAATGATAACTCTCGTCCACAAATATATTGAGGGAAGGCAAAGAAGAGGATTTGAAATCAAGGCAGAATTGCAGGAAAGAGATTTCAGGAGGTAGATTCGAATCGCATTTAAAGCACATGAAAAGCGGCAAAACGTTGACAATGATGCCCTTGGCCAAAAAGGGCGTATGCGTTTTTTCCTGAATATATTCAGGAAAAAACGCATACGCCCTTTTTGGCCAACCAAGCAACCTGGAAAGGCAAATCAGCGCTACAAACAAGTCTCGCTTCCCATCGGTCAAAAGGGCCATGCTGAAAAAAGTGTCAAAACCAGAAATGCAGGACAGGCCATGGAGAAATGGGAGCCTTGCTACACTGATGGGCGGGATGTAAATTGCCAACAGCCACTCTGGAGAAGTGTACGGTGAGTCCTGAAACATCTAAAAAACACAGCTTAGAGAGCATAGGGCACTTCCAGTCATGGGGGTATGAATTGGGAAAATGAAAAATCAGCAAGACACAAGCACCCCAAAGTTGAGGGCTGCTCTGTTGACAAGGACCTCCACTTCATTCCACCTTAAATATCCCAGGAAAGAGAAAAATGGGTAAAGAAGTTGTGGTCCTTATGTACAATGGAATATCACTCAGCCATGAAATCAATGTCATAAGGCTAGTAGCAGCATGATGAGTGGATTTAGGTACGACGATTCTAAGTGAAATAAGTCACACAGAAAAGGACACTTCTCATAAGGTATCACTGATAGAGGGAATGTAAAAACCGTTACACTTGAACTGAATTACAAAACAGAACAGAGTCACACATGCAGAAAACACACTATGGCTGCTTAACGGGAAAGGTGAGGTGGGGTGATACATAAAACAAGGGTATCAAATTAGCTCAGATACCATTCCATAAACCCAATATGTAATAGACAAGACCTACTCCTTGCTCAGAGAACTGGACTCAACACGCCCTATTCACCGCACAAGAATATATCTGACTAATAATAATCGTAAAACCTATGTATTGATATCTCTCTGTTAGTGTGTCAAGTGGGTGTAAAGCGGCATAAACACAGCAGTGAAAAGCAGCTAAACCCCATTATAAAAATAAATTACTTTGAAACACCCATGAAACAAAGACAGTGAAAGAGAGAGAAATTCTTACACAATGCGTTCAGGGGCTGTGATGCAACCTGGATTGACCATATCTAGACGCACAGCTGGATGAGACATAAGGGTGGACACTCTTGGGCCTGAGAGGTTTGGTGAGGTTGGGTGAGCAAACGCAGACCCTTTAAAGTAATACTGCATGATACCCATCGCATGGGTCCCAAATCTCCAGGTTCAAGGGCATCTTCCTACATCAAAAACATGCATGAGAAACCCAGAAGATGGTACACCGTGTGATGGGGAAAGGTTTCTAAAACGCACCTCATTTCTCATCGCCTTGTGCCCGGGTTCGCCATTCCAGCCGCTTTACTAGCAAGCTCCCTACTTGGAGCATCAGCACCTTTAACCTCCTGTTCCGTACAGGTTGCAATTTGTCCTGAGGATAAACGGGAAGACGTGGAACCAACGAGAGACTAGCTCTTGGTGTTGGGACAGGCACAGGTCACTCTATTTTCCCATCAGAAAGAAGAATTAACCACAGGCTCAGCCTGCCCCCCGGAACCAGAACAGGGCCTGAAGCCATTCTGCGATTTTGCCGCCAGCTCCCATAAAAACGAGTTGTAAAATGGAGGTTCAGGGCACTGCAATTCACAAACCTGCAGAGTTATAAATGATAACTCTCGTCCACAAATATATTGAGGGAAGGCAACGAAGAGGATTTGAAATCAAGGCAGAATTGCAGGAAAGAGATTTCAGGAGGTAGATTCGAATCGCCTTTAAAGCACATGAAAAGCGGCAAAACGTTGACAATGATGCCCTTGGCCAAAAAGGGCGTATGCGTTTTTTCCTGAATATATTCAGGAAAAAACGCATACGCCCTTTTTGGCCAACCAAGCAACCTGGAAAGGCAAATCAGCGCTACAAACAAGTCTCGCTTCCCATCGGTCAAAAGGGCCATGCTGAAAAAAGTGTCAAAACCAGAAATGCAGGACAGGCCATGGAGAAATGGGAGCCTTGCTACACTGATGGGCGGGATGTAAATTGCCAACAGCCACTCTGGAGAAGTGTACGGTGAGTCCTGAAACATCTGAAAAACACAGCTTAGAGAGCATAGGGCACTTCCACTCATGGGGGTATGAATTGGGAAAATGAAAAATCAGCAAGACACAAGCACCCCAAAGTTGAGGGCTGCTCTGTTGACAAGGACCTCCACTTCATTCCACCTTCAATATCCCAGGAAAGAGAAAAATGGGTAAAGAAATTGTGGTCCTTATGTACAATGGAATATCACTCAGCCATGAAATCAATGTCATAAGGCTAGTAGCAGCATGATGAGTGGATTTAGGTACGACGATTCTAAGTGAAATAAGTCACACAGAAAAGGACACTTCTCATAAGGTATCACTGATAGAGGGAATGTAAAAACCGTTACACTTGAACTGAATTACAAAACAGAACAGAGTCACACAGGCAGAAAACACACTATGGCTGCTTAACGGGAAAGGTGAGGTGGGGTGATACATAAAACAAGGGTTTCAAATTAGCTCAGATACCGTTCCATAAACCCAATATGTAATAGACAAGACCTACTCCTTGCTCAGAGAACTGGACTCAACACGCCCTATTCACCGCACAAGAATATATCTGACTAGTAATAATCGTAAAGCCTATGTATTGATATCTCTCTGTTAGTGTGTCAAGTGGGTGTAAAGCGGCATAAACACAGCAGTGAAAAGCAGCTAAATCCCATTATGAAAATAAATTACTTTGAAAAACCCATGAAACAAAGACAGTGAACGAGAGAGGAATTCTTACACAATGCGTTCAGGGGCTGTGATGCAACCTGGATTGACCATATCTAGACCCACAGCTGGATGAGACATAAGGGTGGACACTCTTGGGGCTGAGAGGTTTGGTGAGGTTGGGTGAGCAAACGCAGACCCTTTAAAGTAATACTGCATGGTACCCATCGCATGGGTCCCAAATCTCCAGCTTCAAGGGCATCTTCCTACGTCAAAAACTTGCATGAAAAACCCAGAAGATGGTACACAGTGTGATGGGGAAAGGTTTCTAAAACGCACCTCATTTCTCATCTCCTTGTGCCCGGGTTCGCCATTCCAGCCGCTTTACTAGCAAGCTCCCTACTTGGAGCATCAGCACCTTTAACCTCCTGTTCCGTAGAGGTTGCAATTTGTCCTGAGGATAAACGGGAAGACGTGGAACCAACGAGAGACTAGCTCTTGGTGTTGGGACAGGCACAGGTCACTCTATTTTCCCATCAGAAAGAAGAATTAACCACAGGCTCAGCCTGCCCCCCGGAACCAGAACAGGGCCTGAAGCCATTCTGCGATTTTGCGGCCAGCTCCCATAAAAACGAGTTGTAAAATGGAGGTTCAGGGCACTGCAATTCACAAACCTGCAGAGTTATAAATGATAACTCTCGTCCACAAATATATTGACGGAAGGCAAAGAAGAGGATTTGAAATCAAGGCAGAATTGCAGGAAAGAGATTTCAGGAGGTAGATTCGAATCGCATTTAAAGCACATGAAAAGCGGCAAAACGTTGACAATGATGCCCTTGGCCAAAAAGGGCGTATGCGTTTTTTCCTGAATATATTCAGGAAAAAACGCATACGCCCTTTTTGGCCAACCAAGCAACCTGGAAAGGCAAATCAGCGCTACAAACAAGTCTCGCTTCCCATCGGTCAAAAGGGCCATGCTGAAAAAAGTGTCAAAACCAGAAATGCAGGACAGGCCATGGAGAAATGGGAGCCTTGCTACACTGATGGGCGGGATGTAAATTGCCAACAGCCACTCTGGAGAAGTGTACGGTGAGTCCTGAAACATCTAAAAAACACAGCTTAGAGAGCATAGGGCACTTCCAGTCATGGGGGTATGAATTGGGAAAATGAAAAATCAGCAAGACACAAGCACCCCAAAGTTGAGGGCTGCTCTGTTGACAAGGACCTCCACTTCATTCCACCTTAAATATCCCAGGAAAGAGAAAAATGGGTAAAGAAGTTGTGGTCCTTATGTACAATGGAATATCACTCAGCCATGAAATCAATGTCATAAGGCAAGTAGCAGCATGATGAGTGGATTTAGGTACGACGATTCTAAGTGAAATAAGTCACACAGAAAAGGACACTTCTCATAAGGTATCACTGATAGAGGGAATGTAAAAACCGTTACACTTGAACTGAATTACAAAACAGAACAGAGTCACACATGCAGAAAACACACTATGGCTGCTTAACGGGAAAGGTGAGGTGGGGTGATACATAAAACAAGGGTATCAAATTAGCTCAGATACCGTTCCATAAACCCAATATGTAATAGACAAGACCTACTCCTTGCTCAGAGAACTGGACTCAACACGCCCTATTCACCGCACAAGAATATATCTGACTAGTAATAATCGTAAAGCCTATGTATTGATATCTCTCTGTTAGTGTGTCAAGTGGGTGTAAAGCGGCATAAACACAGCAGTGAAAAGCAGCTAAATCCCATTATGAAAATAAATTACTTTGAAAAACCCATGAAACAAAGACAGTGAACGAGAGAGGAATTCTTACACAATGCGTTCAGGGGCTGTGATGCAACCTGGATTGACCATATCTAGACCCACAGCTGGATGAGACATAAGGGTGGACACTCTTGGGGCTGAGAGGTTTGGTGAGGTTGGGTGAGCAAACGCAGACCCTTTAAAGTAATACTGAATGGTACCCATCGCATGGGTCCCAAATCTCCAGCTTCAAGGGCATCTTCCTACGTCAAAAACTTGCATGAAAAACCCAGAAGATGGTACACAGTGTGATGGGGAAACGTTTCTAAAACGCACCTCATTTCTCATCGCCTTGTGCCCGGGTTCGCCATTCCAGCCGCTTTACTAGCAAGCTCCCTACTTGGAGCATCAGCACCTTTAACCTCCTGTTCCGTAGAGGTTGCAATTTGTCCTGAGGATAAACGGGAAGACGTGGAACCAACGAGAGACTAGCTCTTGGTGTTGGGACAGGCACAGGTCACTCTATTTTCCCATCAGAAAGAAGAATTAACCACAGGCTCAGCCTGCCCCCCGGAACCAGAACAGGGCCTGAAGCCATTCTGCGATTTTGCGGCCAGCTCCCATAAAAACGAGTTGTAAAATGGAGGTTCAGGGCACTGCAATTCACAAACCTGCAGAGTTATAAATGATAACTCTCGTCCACAAATATATTGAGGGAAGGCAAAGAAGAGGATTTGAAATCAAGGCAGAATTGCAGGAAAGAGATTTCAGGAGGTAGATTCGAATCGCATTTAAAGCACATGAAAAGCGGCAAAACGTTGACAACGATGCCCTTGGCCAAAAAGGGCGTATGCGTTTTTTCCTGAATATATTCAGGAAAAAACGCATACGCCCTTTTTGGCCAACCAAGCAACCTGGAAAGGCAAATCAGCGCTACAAACAAGTCTCGCTTCCCATCGGTCAAAAGGGCCATGCTGAAAAAAGTGTCAAAACCAGAAATGCAGGACAGGCCATGGAGAAATGGGAGCCTTGCTACACTGATGGGCGGGATGTAAATTGCCAACAGCCACTCTGGAGAAGTGTACGGTGAGTCCTGAAACATCTAAAAAACACAGCTTAGAGAGCATAGGGCACTTCCAGTCATGGGGGTATGAATTGGGAAAATGAAAAATCAGCAAGACACAAGCACCCCAAAGTTGAGGGCTGCTCTGTTGACAAGGACCTCCACTTCATTCCACCTTAAATATCCCAGGAAAGAGAAAAATGGGTAAAGAAGTTGTGGTCCTTATGTACAATGGAATATCACTCAGCCATGAAATCAATGTCATAAGGCTAGTAGCAGCATGATGAGTGGATTTAGGTACGACGATTCTAAGTGAAATAAGTCACACAGAAAAGGACACTTCTCATAAGGTATCACTGATAGAGGGAATGTAAAAACCGTTACACTTGAACTGAATTACAAAACAGAACAGAGTCACACATGCAGAAAACACACTATGGCTGCTTAACGGGAAAGGTGAGGTGGGGTGATACATAAAACAAGGGTATCAAATTAGCTCAGATACCATTCCATAAACCCAATATGTAATAGACAAGACCTACTCCTTGCTCAGAGAACTGGACTCAACACGCCCTATTCACCGCACAAGAATATATCTGACTAATAATAATCGTAAAACCTATGTATTGATATCTCTCTGTTAGTGTGTCAAGTGGGTGTAAAGCGGCATAAACACAGCAGTGAAAAGCAGCTAAACCCCATTATAAAAATAAATTACTTTGAAACACCCATGAAACAAAGACAGTGAAAGAGAGAGAAATTCTTACACAATGCGTTCAGGGGCTGTGATGCAACCTGGATTGACCATATCTAGACGCACAGTTGGATGAGACATAAGGGTGGACACTCTTGGGCCTGAGAGGTTTGGTGAGGTTGGGTGAGCAAACGCAGACCCTTTAAAGTAATACTGCATGATACCCATCGCATGGGTCCCAAATCTCCAGGTTCAAGGGCATCTTCCTACATCAAAAACATGCATGAGAAACCCAGAAGATGGTACACCGTGTGATGGGGAAAGGTTTCTAAAACGCACCTCATTTCTCATCGCCTTGTGCCCGGGTTCGCCATTCCAGCCGCTTTACTAGCAAGCTCCCTACTTGGAGCATCAGCACCTTTAACCTCCTGTTCCGTACAGGTTGCAATTTGTCCTGAGGATAAACGGGAAGACGTGGAACCAACGAGAGAGTAGCTCTTGGTGTTGGGACAGGCACAGGTCACTCTATTTTCCCATCAGAAAGAAGAATTAACCACAGGCTCAACCTGCCCCCCGGAACCAGAACAGGGCCTGAAGCCATTCTGCGATTTTGCCGCCAGCTCCCATAAAAACGAGTTGTAAAATGGAGGTTCAGGGCACTGCAATTCACAAACCTGCAGAGTTATAAATGATAACTCTCGTCCACAAATATATTGAGGGAAGGCAAAGAAGAGGATTTGAAATCAAGGCAGAATTGCAGGAAAGAGATTTCAGGAGGTAGATTCGAATCGCCTTTAAAGCACATGAAAAGCGGCAAAACGTTGACAATGATGCCCTTGGCCAAAAAGGGCGTATGCGTTTTTTCCTGAATATATTCAGGAAAAAACGCATACGCCCTTTTTGGCCAACCAAGCAACCTGGAAAGGCAAATCAGCGCTACAAACAAGTCTCGCTTCCCATCGGTCAAAAGGGCCATGCTGAAAAAAGTGTCAAAACCAGAAATGCAAGACAGGCCATGGAGAAATGGGAGCCTTGCTACACTGATGGGCGGGATGTAAATTGCCAACAGCCACTCTGGAGAAGTGTACGGTGAGTCCTGAAACATCTGAAAAACACAGCTTAGAGAGCATAGGGCACTTCCACTCATGGGGGTATGAATTGGGAAAATGAAAAATCAGCAAGACACAAGCACCCCAAAGTTGAGGGCTGCTCTGTTGACAAGGACCTCCACTTCATTCCACCTTCAATATCCCAGGAAAGAGAAAAATGGGTAAAGAAGTTGTGGTCCTTATGTACAATGGAATATCACTCAGCCATGAAATCAATGTCATAAGGCTAGTAGCAGCATGATGAGTGGATTTAGGTACGACGATTCTAAGTGAAATAAGTCACACAGAAAAGGACACTTCTCATAAGGTATCACTGATAGAGGGAATGTAAAAACCGTTACACTTGAACTGAATTACAAAACAGAACAGAGTCACACATGCAGAAAACACACTATGGCTGCTTAACGGGAAAGGTGAGGTGGGGTGATACATAAAACAAGGGTATCAAATTAGCTCAGATACCGTTCCATAAACCCAATATGTAATAGACAAGACCTACTCCTTGCTCAGAGAACTGGACTCAACACGCCCTATTCACCGCACAAGAATATATCTGACTAGTAATAATCGTAAAGCCTATGTATTGATATCTCTCTGTTAGTGTGTCAAGTGGGTGTAAAGCGGCATAAACACAGCAGTGAAAAGCAGCTAAATCCCATTATGAAAATAAATTACTTTGAAAAACCCATGAAACAAAGACAGTGAACGAGAGAGGAATTCTTACACAATGCGTTCAGGGGCTGTGATGCAACCTGGATTGACCATATCTAGACCCACAGCTGGATGAGACATAAGGGTGGACACTCTTGGGGCTGAGAGGTTTGGTGAGGTTGGGTGAGCAAACGCAGACCCTTTAAAGTAATACTGCATGGTACCCATCGCATGGGTCCCAAATCTCCAGCTTCAAGGGCATCTTCCTACGTCAAAAACTTGCATGAAAAACCCAGAAGATGGTACACAGTGTGATGGGGAAAGGTTTCTAAAACGCACCTCATTTCTCATCGCCTTGTGCCCGGGTTCGCCATTCCAGCCGCTTTACTAGCAAGCTCCCTACTTGGAGCATCAGCACCTTTAACCTCCTGTTCCGTAGAGGTTGCAATTTGTCCTGAGGATAAACGGGAAGACGTGGAACCAACGAGAGACTAGCTCTTGGTGTTGGGACAGGCACAGGTCACTCTATTTTACCATCAGAAAGAAGAATTAACCACAGGCTCAGCCTGCCCCCCGGAACCAGAACAGGGCCTGAAGCCATTCTGCGATTTTGCGGCCAGCTCCCATAAAAACGAGTTGTAAAATGGAGGTTCAGGGCACTGCAATTCACAAACCTGCAGAGTTATAAATGATAACTCTCGTCCACAAATATATTGAGGGAAGGCAAAGAAGAGGATTTGAAATCAAGGCAGAATTGCAGGAAAGAGATTTCAGGAGGTAGATTCGAATCGCATTTAAAGCACATGAAAAGCGGCAAAACGTTGACAACGATGCCCTTGGCCAAAAAGGGCGTATGCGTTTTTTCCTGAATATATTCAGGAAAAAACGCATACGCCCTTTTTGGCCAACCAAGCAACCTGGAAAGGCAAATCAGCGCTACAAACAAGTCTCGCTTCCCATCGGTCAAAAGGGCCATGCTGAAAAAAGTGTCAAAACCAGAAATGCAGGACAGGCCATGGAGAAATGGGAGCCTTGCTACACTGATGGGCGGGATGTAAATTGCCAACAGCCACTCTGGAGAAGTGTACGGTGAGTCCTGAAACATCTAAAAAACACAGCTTAGAGAGCATAGGGCACTTCCAGTCATGGGGGTATGAATTGGGAAAATGAAAAATCAGCAAGACACAAGCACCCCAAAGTTGAGGGCTGCTCTGTTGACAAGGACCTCCACTTCATTCCACCTTAAATATCCCAGGAAAGAGAAAAATGGGTAAAGAAGTTGTGGTCCTTATGTACAATGGAATATCACTCAGCCATGAAATCAATGTCATAAGGCTAGTAGCAGCATGATGAGTGGATTTAGGTACGACGATTCTAAGTGAAATAAGTCACACAGAAAAGGACACTTCTCATAAGGTATCACTGATAGAGGGAATGTAAAAACCGTTACACTTGAACTGAATTACAAAACAGAACAGAGTCACACATGCAGAAAACACACTACGGCTGCTTAACGGGAAAGGTGAGGTGGGGTGATACATAAAACAAGGGTATCAAATTAGCTCAGATACCATTCCATAAACCCAATATGTAATAGACAAGACCTACTCCTTGCTCAGAGAACTGGACTCAACACGCCCTATTCACCGCACAAGAATATATCTGACTAATAATAATCGTAAAACCTATGTATTGATATCTCTCTGTTAGTGTGTCAAGTGGGTGTAAAGCGGCATAAACACAGCAGTGAAAAGCAGCTAAACCCCATTATAAAAATAAATTACTTTGAAACACCCATGAAACAAAGACAGTGAAAGAGAGAGAAATTCTTACACAATGCGTTCAGGGGCTGTGATGCAACCTGGATTGACCATATCTAGACGCACAGCTGGATGAGACATAAGGGTGGACACTCTTGGGCCTGAGAGGTTTGGTGAGGTTGGGTGAGCAAACGCAGACCCTTTAAAGTAATACTGCATGATACCCATCGCATGGGTCCCAAATCTCCAGGTTCAAGGGCATCTTCCTACATCAAAAACATGCATGAGAAACCCAGAAGATGGTACACCGTGTGATGGGGAAAGGTTTCTAAAACGCACCTCATTTCTCATCGCCTTGTGCCCGGGTTCGCCATTCCAGCCACTTTACTAGCAAGCTCCCTACTTGGAGCATCAGCACCTTTAACCTCCTGTTCCGTACAGGTTGCAATTTGTCCTGAGGATAAACGGGAAGACGTGGAACCAACGAGAGACTAGCTCTTGGTGTTGGGACAGGCACAGGTCACTCTATTTTCCCATCAGAAAGAAGAATTAACCACAGGCTCAGCCTGCCCCCCGGAACCAGAACAGGGCCTGAAGCCATTCTGCGATTTTGCCGCCAGCTCCCATAAAAACGAGTTGTAAAATGGAGGTTCAGGGCACTGCAATTCACAAACCTGCAGAGTTATAAATGATAACTCTCGTCCACAAATATATTGAGGGAAGGCAAAGAAGAGGATTTGAAATCAAGGCAGAATTGCAGGAAAGAGATTTCAGGAGGTAGATTCGAATCGCCTTTAAAGCACATGAAAAGCGGCAAAACGTTGACAATGATGCCCTTGGCCAAAAAGGGCGTATGCGTTTTTTCCTGAATATATTCAGGAAAAAACGCATACGCCCTTTTTGGCCAACCAAGCAACCTGGAAAGGCAAATCAGCGCTACAAACAAGTCTCGCTTCCCATCGGTCAAAAGGGCCATGCTGAAAAAAGTGTCAAAACCAGAAATGCAGGACAGGCCATGGAGAAATGGGAGCCTTGCTACACTGATGGGCGGGATGTAAATTGCCAACAGCCACTCTGGAGAAGTGTACGGTGAGTCCTGAAACATCTGAAAAACACAGCTTAGAGAGCATAGGGCACTTCCACTCATGGGGGTATGAATTGGGAAAATGAAAAATCAGCAAGACACAAGCACCCCAAAGTTGAGGGCTGCTCTGTTGACAAGGACCTCCACTTCATTCCACCTTCAATATCCCAGGAAAGAGAAAAATGGGTAAAGAAGTTGTGGTCCTTATGTACAATGGAATATCACTCAGCCATGAAATCAATGTCATAAGGCTAGTAGCAGCATGATGAGTGGATTTAGGTACGACGATTCTAAGTGAAATAAGTCACACAGAAAAGGACACTTCTCATAAGGTATCACTTTTAGAGGGAATGTAAAAACCGTTACACTTGAACTGAATTACAAAACAGAACAGAGTCACACATGCAGAAAACACACTATGGCTGCTTAACGGGAAAGGTGAGGTGGGGTGATACATAAAACAAGGGTATCAAATTAGCTCAGATACCGTTCCATAAACCCAATATGTAATAGACAAGACCTACTCCTTGCTCAGAGAACTGGACTCAACACGCCCTATTCACCGCACAAGAATATATCTGACTAGTAATAATCGTAAAGCCTATGTATTGATATCTCTCTGTTAGTGTGTCAAGTGGGTGTAAAGCGGCATAAACACAGCAGTGAAAAGCAGCTAAATCCCATTATGAAAATAAATTACTTTGAAAAACCCATGAAACAAAGACAGTGAACAAGAGAGGAATACTTACACAATGCGTTCAGGGGCTGTGATGCAACCTGGATTGACCATATCTAGACCCACAGCTGGATGAGACATAAGGGTGGACACTCTTGGGGCTGAGAGGTTTGGTGAGGTTGGGTGAGCAAACGCAGACCCTTTAAAGTAATACTGCATGGTACCCATCGCATGGGTCCCAAATCTCCAGCTTCAAGGGCATCTTCCTACGTCAAAAACTTGCATGAAAAACCCAGAAGATGGTACACAGTGTGATGGGGAAACGTTTCTAAAACGCACCTCATTTCTCATCGCCTTGTGCCCGGGTTCGCCATTCCAGCCGCTTTACTAGCAAGCTCCCTACTTGGAGCATCAGCACCTTTAACCTCCTGTTCCGTACAGGTTGAAATTTGTCCTGAGGATAAACGGGAAGACGTGGAACCAACGAGAGACTAGCTCTTGGTGTTGGGACAGGCACAGGTCACTCTATTTTACCATCAGAAAGAAGAATTAACCACAGGCTCAGCCTGCCCCCCGGAACCAGAACAGGGCCTGAAGCCATTCTGCGATTTTGCGGCCAGCTCCCATAAAAACGAGTTGTAAAATGGAGGTTCAGGGCACTGCAATTCACAAACCTGCAGAGTTATAAATGATAACTCTCGTCCACAAATATATTGAGGGAAGGCAAAGAAGAGGATTTGAAATCAAGGCAGAATTGCAGGAAAGAGATTTCAGGAGGTAGATTCGAATCGCATTTAAAGCACATGAAAAGCGGCAAAACGTTGACAACGATGCCCTTGGCCAAAAAGGGCGTATGCGTTTTTTCCTGAATATATTCAGGAAAAAACGCATACGCCCTTTTTGGCCAACCAAGCAACCTGGAAAGGCAAATCAGCGCTACAAACAAGTCTCGCTTCCCATCGGTCAAAAGGGCCATGCTGAAAAAAGTGTCAAAACCAGAAATGCAGGACAGGCCATGGAGAAATGGGAGCCTTGCTACACTGATGGGCGGGATGTAAATTGCCAACAGCCACTCTGGAGAAGTGTACGGTGAGTCCTGAAACATCTAAAAAACACAGCTTAGAGAGCATAGGGCACTTCCAGTCATGGGGGTATGAATTGGGAAAATGAAAAATCAGCAAGACACAAGCACCCCAAAGTTGAGGGCTGCTCTGTTGACAAGGACCTCCACTTCATTCCACCTTAAATATCCCAGGAAAGAGAAAAATGGGTAAAGAAGTTGTGGTCCTTATGTACAATGGAATATCACTCAGCCATGAAATCAATGTCATAAGGCTAGTAGCAGCATGATGAGTGGATTTAGGTACGATGATTCTAAGTGAAATAAGTCACACAGAAAAGGACACTTCTCATAAGGTATCACTGATAGAGGGAATGTAAAAACCGTTACACTTGAACTGAATTACAAAACAGAACAGAGTCACACATGCAGAAAACACACTATGGCTGCTTAACGGGAAAGGTGAGGTGGGGTGATACATAAAACAAGGGTATCAAATTAGCTCAGATACCATTCCATAAACCCAATATGTAATAGACAAGACCTACTCCTTGCTCAGAGAACTGGACTCAACACGCCCTATTCACCGCACAAGAATATATCTGACTAATAATAATCGTAAAACCTATGTATTGATATCTCTCTGTTAGTGTGTCAAGTGGGTGTAAAGCGGCATAAACACAGCAGTGAAAAGCAGCTAAACCCCATTATAAAAATAAATTACTTTGAAACACCCATGAAACAAAGACAGTGAAAGAGAGAGAAATTCTTACACAATGCGTTCAGGGGCTGTGATGCAACCTGGATTGACCATATCTAGACGCACAGCTGGATGAGACATAAGGGTGGACACTCTTGGGCCTGAGAGGTTTGGTGAGGTTGGGTGAGCAAACGCAGACCCTTTAAAGTAATACTGCATGATACCCATCGCATGGGTCCCAAATCTCCAGGTTCAAGGGCATCTTCCTACATCAAAAACATGCATGAGAAACCCAGAAGATGGTACACCGTGTGATGGGGAAAGGTTTCTAAAACGCACCTCATTTCTCATCGCCTTGTGCCCGGGTTCGCCATTCCAGCCACTTTACTAGCAAGCTCCCTACTTGGAGCATCAGCACCTTTAACCTCCTGTTCCGTACAGGTTGCAATTTGTCCTGAGGATAAACGGGAAGACGTGGAACCAACGAGAGACTAGCTCTTGGTGTTGGGACAGGCACAGGTCACTCTATTTTCCCATCAGAAAGAAGAATTAACCACAGGCTCAGCCTGCCCCCCGGAACCAGAACAGGGCCTGAAGCCATTCTGCGATTTTGCCGCCAGCTCCCATAAAAACGAGTTGTAAAATGGAGGTTCAGGGCACTGCAATTCACAAACCTGCAGAGTTATAAATGATAACTCTCGTCCACAAATATATTGAGGGAAGGCAAAGAAGAGGATTTGAAATCAAGGCAGAATTGCAGGAAAGAGATTTCAGGAGGTAGATTCGAATCGCCTTTAAAGCACATGAAAAGCGGCAAAACGTTGACAATGATGCCCTTGGCCAAAAAGGGCGTATGCGTTTTTTCCTGAATATATTCAGGAAAAAACGCATACGCCCTTTTTGGCCAACCAAGCAACCTGGAAAGGCAAATCAGCGCTACAAACAAGTCTCGCTTCCCATCGGTCAAAAGGGCCATGCTGAAAAAAGTGTCAAAACCAGAAATGCAGGACAGGCCATGGAGAAATGGGAGCCTTGCTACACTGATGGGCGGGATGTAAATTGCCAACAGCCACTCTGGAGAAGTGTACGGTGAGTCCTGAAACATCTGAAAAACACAGCTTAGAGAGCATAGGGCACTTCCACTCATGGGGGTATGAATTGGGAAAATGAAAAATCAGCAAGACACAAGCACCCCAAAGTTGAGGGCTGCTCTGTTGACAAGGACCTCCACTTCATTCCACCTTCAATATCCCAGGAAAGAGAAAAATGGGTAAAGAAGTTGTGGTCCTTATGTACAATGGAATATCACTCAGCCATGAAATCAATGTCATAAGGCTAGTAGCAGCATGATGAGTGGATTTAGGTACGACGATTCTAAGTGAAATAAGTCACACAGAAAAGGACACTTCTCATAAGGTATCACTTTTAGAGGGAATGTAAAAACCGTTACACTTGAACTGAATTACAAAACAGAACAGAGTCACACATGCAGAAAACACACTATGGCTGCTTAACGGGAAAGGTGAGGTGGGGTGATACATAAAACAAGGGTATCAAATTAGCTCAGATACCGTTCCATAAACCCAATATGTAATAGACAAGACCTACTCCTTGCTCAGAGAACTGGACTCAACACGCCCTATTCACCGCACAAGAATATATCTGACTAGTAATAATCGTAAAGCCTATGTATTGATATCTCTCTGTTAGTGTGTCAAGTGGGTGTAAAGCGGCATAAACACAGCAGTGAAAAGCAGCTAAATCCCATTATGAAAATAAATTACTTTGAAAAACCCATGAAACAAAGACAGTGAACAAGAGAGGAATTCTTACACAATGCGTTCAGGGGCTGTGATGCAACCTGGATTGACCATATCTAGACCCACAGCTGGATGAGACATAAGGGTGGACACTCTTGGGGCTGAGAGGTTTGGTGAGGTTGGGTGAGCAAACGCAGACCCTTTAAAGTAATACTGCATGGTACCCATCGCATGGGTCCCAAATCTCCAGCTTCAAGGGCATCTTCCTACGTCAAAAACTTGCATGAAAAACCCAGAAGATGGTACACAGTGTGATGGGGAAACGTTTCTAAAACGCACCTCATTTCTCATCGCCTTGTGCCCGGGTTCGCCATTCCAGCCGCTTTACTAGCAAGCTCCCTACTTGGAGCATCAGCACCTTTAACCTCCTGTTCCATAGAGGTTGCAATTTGTCCTGAGGATAAACGGGAAGACGTGGAACCAACGAGAGACTAGCTCTTGGTGTTGGGACAGGCACAGGTCACTCTATTTTACCATCAGAAAGAAGAATTAACCACAGGCTCAGCCTGCCCCCCGGAACCAGAACAGGGCCTGAAGCCATTCTGCGATTTTGCGGCCAGCTCCCATAAAAACGAGTTGTAAAATGGAGGTTCAGGGCACTGCAATTCACAAACCTGCAGAGTTATAAATGATAACTCTCGTCCACAAATATATTGAGGGAAGGCAAAGAAGAGGATTTGAAATCAAGGCAGAATTGCAGGAAAGAGATTTCAGGAGGTAGATTCGAATCGCATTTAAAGCACATGAAAAGCGGCAAAACGTTGACAATGATGCCCTTGGCCAAAAAGGGCGTATGCGTTTTTTCCTGAATATATTCAGGAAAAAACGCATACGCCCTTTTTGGCCAACCAAGCAACCTGGAAAGGCAAATCAGCGCTACAAACAAGTCTCGCTTCCCATCGGTCAAAAGGGCCATGCTGAAAAAAGTGTCAAAACCAGAAATGCAGGACAGGCCATGGAGAAATGGGAGCCTTGCTACACTGATGGGCGGGATGTAAATTGCCAACAGCCACTCTGGAGAAGTGTACGGTGAGTCCTGAAACATCTAAAAAACACAGCTTAGAGAGCATAGGGCACTTCCAGTCATGGGGGTATGAATTGGGAAAATGAAAAATCAGCAAGACACAAGCACCCCAAAGTTGAGGGCTGCTCTGTTGACAAGGACCTCCACTTCATTCCACCTTAAATATCCCAGGAAAGAGAAAAATGGGTAAAGAAGTTGTGGTCCTTATGTACAATGGAATATCACTCAGCCATGAAATCAATGTCATAAGGCTAGTAGCAGCATGATGAGTGGATTTAGGTACGACGATTCTAAGTGAAATAAGTCACACAGAAAAGGACACTTCTCATAAGGTATCACTGATAGAGGGAATGTAAAAACCGTTACACTTGAACTGAATTACAAAACAGAACAGAGTCACACATGCAGAAAACACACTATGGCTGCTTAACGGGAAAGGTGAGGTGGGGTGATACATAAAACAAGGGTATCAAATTAGCTCAGATACCATTCCATAAACCCAATATGTAATAGACAAGACCTACTCCTTGCTCAGAGAACTGGACTCAACACGCCCTATTCACCGCACAAGAATATATCTGACTAATAATAATCGTAAAACCTATGTATTGATATCTCTCTGTTAGTGTGTCAAGTGGGTGTAAAGCGGCATAAACACAGCAGTGAAAAGCAGCTAAACCCCATTATAAAAATAAATTACTTTGAAACACCCATGAAACAAAGACAGTGAAAGAGAGAGAAATTCTTACACAATGCGTTCAGGGGCTGTGATGCAACCTGGATTGACCATATCTAGACGCACAGCTGGATGAGACATAAGGGTGGACACTCTTGGGCCTGAGAGGTTTGGTGAGGTTGGGTGAGCAAACGCAGACCCTTTAAAGTAATACTGCATGATACCCATCGCATGGGTCCCAAATCTCCAGGTTCAAGGGCATCTTCCTACATCAAAAACATGCATGAGAAACCCAGAAGATGGTACACCGTGTGATGGGGAAAGGTTTCTAAAACGCACCTCATTTCTCATCGCCTTGTGCCCGGGTTCGCCATTCCAGCCGCTTTACTAGCAAGCTCCCTACTTGGAGCATCAGCACCTTTAACCTCCTGTTCCGTACAGGTTGCAATTTGTCCTGAGGATAAACGGGAAGACGTGGAACCAACGAGAGACTAGCTCTTGGTGTTGGGACAGGCACAGGTCACTCTATTTTCCCATCAGAAAGAAGAATTAACCACAGGCTCAGCCTGCCCCCCGGAACCAGAACAGGGCCTGAAGCCATTCTGCGATTTTGCCGCCAGCTCCCATAAAAACGAGTTGTAAAATGGAGGTTCAGGGCACTGCAATTCACAAACCTGCAGAGTTATAAATGATAACTCTCGTCCACAAATATATTGAGGGAAGGCAACGAAGAGGATTTGAAATCAAGGCAGAATTGCAGGAAAGAGATTTCAGGAGGTAGATTCGAATCGCCTTTAAAGCACATGAAAAGCGGCAAAACGTTGACAATGATGCCCTTGGCCAAAAAGGGCGTATGCGTTTTTTCCTGAATATATTCAGGAAAAAACGCATACGCCCTTTTTGGCCAACCAAGCAACCTGGAAAGGCAAATCAGCGCTACAAACAAGTCTCGCTTCCCATCGGTCAAAAGGGCCATGCTGAAAAAAGTGTCAAAACCAGAAATGCAGGACAGGCCATGGAGAAATGGGAGCCTTGCTACACTGATGGGCGGGATGTAAATTGCCAACAGCCACTCTGGAGAAGTGTACGGTGAGTCCTGAAACATCTGAAAAACACAGCTTAGAGAGCATAGGGCACTTCCACTCATGGGGGTATGAATTGGGAAAATGAAAAATCAGCAAGACACAAGCACCCCAAAGTTGAGGGCTGCTCTGTTGACAAGGACCTCCACTTCATTCCACCTTCAATATCCCAGGAAAGAGAAAAATGGGTAAAGAAATTGTGGTCCTTATGTACAATGGAATATCACTCAGCCATGAAATCAATGTCATAAGGCTAGTAGCAGCATGATGAGTGGATTTAGGTACGACGATTCTAAGTGAAATAAGTCACACAGAAAAGGACACTTCTCATAAGGTATCACTGATAGAGGGAATGTAAAAACCGTTACACTTGAACTGAATTACAAAACAGAACAGAGTCACACAGGCAGAAAACACACTATGGCTGCTTAACGGGAAAGGTGAGGTGGGGTGATACATAAAACAAGGGTTTCAAATTAGCTCAGATACCGTTCCATAAACCCAATATGTAATAGACAAGACCTACTCCTTGCTCAGAGAACTGGACTCAACACGCCCTATTCACCGCACAAGAATATATCTGACTAGTAATAATCGTAAAGCCTATGTATTGATATCTCTCTGTTAGTGTGTCAAGTGGGTGTAAAGCGGCATAAACACAGCAGTGAAAAGCAGCTAAATCCCATTATGAAAATAAATTACTTTGAAAAACCCATGAAACAAAGACAGTGAACGAGAGAGGAATTCTTACACAATGCGTTCAGGGGCTGTGATGCAACCTGGATTGACCATATCTAGACCCACAGCTGGATGAGACATAAGGGTGGACACTCTTGGGGCTGAGAGGTTTGGTGAGGTTGGGTGAGCAAACGCAGACCCTTTAAAGTAATACTGCATGGTACCCATCGCATGGGTCCCAAATCTCCAGCTTCAAGGGCATCTTCCTACGTCAAAAACTTGCATGAAAAACCCAGAAGATGGTACACAGTGTGATGGGGAAAGGTTTCTAAAACGCACCTCATTTCTCATCTCCTTGTGCCCGGGTTCGCCATTCCAGCCGCTTTACTAGCAAGCTCCCTACTTGGAGCATCAGCACCTTTAACCTCCTGTTCCGTAGAGGTTGCAATTTGTCCTGAGGATAAACGGGAAGACGTGGAACCAACGAGAGACTAGCTCTTGGTGTTGGGACAGGCACAGGTCACTCTATTTTCCCATCAGAAAGAAGAATTAACCACAGGCTCAGCCTGCCCCCCGGAACCAGAACAGGGCCTGAAGCCATTCTGCGATTTTGCGGCCAGCTCCCATAAAAACGAGTTGTAAAATGGAGGTTCAGGGCACTGCAATTCACAAACCTGCAGAGTTATAAATGATAACTCTCGTCCACAAATATATTGACGGAAGGCAAAGAAGAGGATTTGAAATCAAGGCAGAATTGCAGGAAAGAGATTTCAGGAGGTAGATTCGAATCGCATTTAAAGCACATGAAAAGCGGCAAAACGTTGACAATGATGCCCTTGGCCAAAAAGGGCGTATGCGTTTTTTCCTGAATATATTCAGGAAAAAACGCATACGCCCTTTTTGGCCAACCAAGCAACCTGGAAAGGCAAATCAGCGCTACAAACAAGTCTCGCTTCCCATCGGTCAAAAGGGCCATGCTGAAAAAAGTGTCAAAACCAGAAATGCAGGACAGGCCATGGAGAAATGGGAGCCTTGCTACACTGATGGGCGGGATGTAAATTGCCAACAGCCACTCTGGAGAAGTGTACGGTGAGTCCTGAAACATCTAAAAAACACAGCTTAGAGAGCATAGGGCACTTCCAGTCATGGGGGTATGAATTGGGAAAATGAAAAATCAGCAAGACACAAGCACCCCAAAGTTGAGGGCTGCTCTGTTGACAAGGACCTCCACTTCATTCCACCTTAAATATCCCAGGAAAGAGAAAAATGGGTAAAGAAGTTGTGGTCCTTATGTACAATGGAATATCACTCAGCCATGAAATCAATGTCATAAGGCTAGTAGCAGCATGATGAGTGGATTTAGGTACGACGATTCTAAGAGAAATAAGTCACACAGAAAAGGACACTTCTCATAAGGTATCACTGATAGAGGGAATGTAAAAACCGTTACACTTGAACTGAATTACAAAACAGAACAGAGTCACACATGCAGAAAACACACTATGGCTGCTTAACGGGAAAGGTGAGGTGGGGTGATACATAAAACAAGGGTATCAAATTAGCTCAGATACCATTCCATAAACCCAATATGTAATAGACAAGACCTACTCCTTGCTCAGAGAACTGGACTCAACACGCCCTATTCACCGCACAAGAATATATCTGACTAATAATAATCGTAAAACCTATGTATTGATATCTCTCTGTTAGTGTGTCAAGTGGGTGTAAAGCGGCATAAACACAGCAGTGAAAAGCAGCTAAACCCCATTATAAAAATAAATTACTTTGAAACACCCATGAAACAAAGACAGTGAAAGAGAGAGAAATTCTTACACAATGCGTTCAGGGGCTGTGATGCAACCTGGATTGACCATATCTAGACGCACAGCTGGATGAGACATAAGGGTGGACACTCTTGGGCCTGAGAGGTTTGGTGAGGTTGGGTGAGCAAACGCAGACCCTTTAAAGTAATACTGCATGATACCCATCGCATGGGTCCCAAATCTCCAGGTTCAAGGGCATCTTCCTACATCAAAAACATGCATGAGAAACCCAGAAGATGGTACACCGTGTGATGGGGAAAGGTTTCTAAAACGCACCTCATTTCTCATCGCCTTGTGCCCGGGTTCGCCATTCCAGCCGCTTTACTAGCAAGCTCCCTACTTGGAGCATCAGCACCTTTAACCTCCTGTTCCGTACAGGTTGCAATTTGTCCTGAGGATAAACGGGAAGACGTGGAACCAACGAGAGACTAGCTCTTGGTGTTGGGACAGGCACAGGTCACTCTATTTTCCCATCAGAAAGAAGAATTAACCACAGGCTCAGCCTGCCCCCCGGAACCAGAACAGGGCCTGAAGACATTCTGCGATTTTGCCGCCAGCTCCCATAAAAACGAGTTGTAAAATGGAGGTTCAGGGCACTGCAATTCACAAACCTGCAGAGTTATAAATGATAACTCTCGTCCACAAATATATTGAGGGAAGGCAACGAAGAGGATTTGAAATCAAGGCAGAATTGCAGGAAAGAGATTTCAGGAGGTAGATTCGAATCGCCTTTAAAGCACATGAAAAGCGGCAAAACGTTGACAATGATGCCCTTGGCCAAAAAGGGCGTATGCGTTTTTTCCTGAATATATTCAGGAAAAAACGCATACGCCCTTTTTGGCCAACCAAGCAACCTGGAAAGGCAAATCAGCGCTACAGAGAAGACTCGCTTCCCATCGGTCAAAAGGGCCATGCTGAAAAAAGTGTCAAAACCAGAAATGCAGGACAGGCCATGGAGAAATGGGAGCCTTGCTACACTGATGGGCAGGATGTAAATTGCCAACAGCCACTCTGGAGAAGTGTACGGTGAGTCCTGAAACATCTGAAAAACACAGCTTAGAGAGCATAGGGCACTTCCACTCATGGGGGTATAAATTGGGAAAATTAAAAATCAGCAAGACACAAGCACCCCAAAGTTGAGAACTGCTATGTTGACAAGGACCTCCACTTCATTCCACCTTAAATATCCCAGGAAAGAGAAAAATGGGTAAAGAAGTTGTGGTCCTTATGTACAATGGAATATCACTCAGCCATGAAATCAATGTCATAAGGCTAGTAGCAGCATGATGAGTGGATTTAGGTACGACGATTCTAAGTGAAATAAGTCACACAGAAAAGGACACTTCTCATAAGGTATCACTGATAGAGGGAATGTAAAAACCGTTACACTTGAACTGAATTACAAAACAGAACAGAGTCACACATGCAGAAAACAGACTATGGCTGCTTAACGGGAAAGGTGAGGTGGGGTGATACATAAAACAAGGGTATCAAATTAGCTCAGATACCGTTCCATAAACCCAATATGTAATAGACAAGACCTACTCCTTGCTCAGAGAACTGGACTCAACACGCCCTATTCACCGCACAAGAATATATCTGACTAATAATAATCGTAAAACCTATGTATTGATATCTCTCTGTTAGTGTGTCAAGTGGGTGTAAAGCAGCATAAACACAGCAGTGAAAAGCAGCTAAACCCCATTATAAAAATAAATTACTTTGAAACACCCATGAAACAAAGACAGTGAAAGAGAGAGAAATTCTTACACTATGCCTTCAGGGGCTGTGATGCAACCTGGATTGACCATATCTAGACGCACAGCTGGATGAGACATAAGGGTGGACACTCTTGGGCCTGAGAGGTTTGGTGAGGTTGGGTGAGCAAACGCAGACCCTTTAAAGTAATACTGCATGATACCCATCGCATGGGTCCCAAATCTCCAGGTTCAAGGGCATCTTCCTACATCAAAAACATGCATGAGAAACCCAGAAGATGGTACACCGTGTGATGGGGAAAGGTTTCTAAAACGCACCTCATTTCTCATCGCCTTGTGCCCGGGTTCGCCATTCCAGCCGCTTTACTAGCAAGCTCCCTACTTGGAGCATCAGCACCTTTAACCTCCTGTTCCGTACAGGTTGAAATTTGTCCTGAGGATAAACGGGAAGACGTGGAACCAACAAGAGACTAGCTCTTGGTGTTGGGACAGGCACAGGTCACTCTATTTTCCCATCAGAAAGAAGAATTAACCACAGGCTCAGCCTGCCCCCCGGAACCAGAACAGGGCCTGAAGCCATTCTGCGATTTTGCGGCCAGCTCCCATAAAAACGAGTTGTAAAATGGAGGTTCAGGGCACTGCAATTCACAAACCTGCAGAGTTATAAATGATAACTCTCGTCCACAAATATATTGAGGGAAGGCAAAGAAGAGGAGTTGAAATCAAGGCAGAATTGCAGGAAAGAGATTTCAGGAGGTAGATTCGAATCGCATTTAAAGCACATGAAAAGCGGCAAAACGTTGACAATGATGCCCTTGGCCAAAAAGGGCGTATGCGTTTTTTCCTGAATATATTCAGGAAAAAACGCATACGCCCTTTTTGGCCAACCAAGCAACCTGGAAAGGCAAATCAGCGCTACAAACAAGTCTCGCTTCCCATCGGTCAAAAGGGCCATGCTGAAAAAAGTGTCAAAACCAGAAATGCAGGACAGGCCATGGAGAAATGGGAGCCTTGCTACACTGATGGGCGGGATGTAAATTGCCAACAGCCACTCTGGAGAAGTGTACGGTGAGTCCTGAAACATCTAAAAAACACAGCTTAGAGAGCATAGGGCACTTCCAGTCATGGGGGTATGAATTGGGAAAATGAAAAATCAGCAAGACACAAGCACCCCAAAGTTTAGGGTTGCTCTGTTGACAAGGACCTCCACTTCATTCCACCTTAAATATCCCAGGAAAGAGAAAAATGGGTAAAGAAGTTGTGGTCCTTATGTACAATGGAATATCACTCAGCCATGAAATCAATGTCATAAGGCTAGTAGCAGCATGATGAGTGGATTTAGGTACGACGATTCTAACTGAAATAAGTCACACAGAAAAGGACACTTCTCATAAGGTATCACTGATAGAGGGAATGTAAAAACCGTTACACTTGAACTGAATTACAAAACAGAACAGAGTCACACATGCAGAAAACACACTATGGCTGCTTAACGGGAAAGGTGAGGTGGGGTGATACATAAAACAAGGGTTTCAAATTAGCTCAGATACCATTCCATAAACCCAATATGTAATAGACAAGACCTACTCCTTGCTCAGAGAACTGGACTCAACACGCCCTATTCACCGCACAAGAATATATCTGACTAATAATAATCGTAAAACCTATGTATTGATATCTCTCTGTTAGTGTGTCAAGTGGGTGTAAAGCGGCATAAACACAGCAGTGAAAAGCAGCTAAACCCCATTATAAAAATAAATTACTTTGAAACACCCATGAAACAAAGACAGTGAAAGAGAGAGAAATTCTTACACAATGCGTTCAGGGGCTGTGATGCAACCTGGATTGACCATATCTAGACGCACAGCTGGATGAGACATAAGGGTGGACACTCTTGGGCCTGAGAGGTTTGGTGAGGTTGGGTGAGCAAACGCAGACCCTTTAAAGTAATACTGCATGATACCCATCGCATGGGTCCCAAATCTCCAGGTTCAAGGGCATCTTCCTACATCAAAAACATGCATGAGAAACCCAGAAGATGGTACACCGTGTGATGGGGAAAGGTTTCTAAAACGCACCTCATTTCTCATCTCCTTGTGCCCGGGTTCGCCATTCCAGCCGCTTTACTAGCAAGCTCCCTACTTGGAGCATCAGCACCTTTAACCTCCTGTTCCGTACAGGTTGCAATTTGTCCTGAGGATAAACGGGAAGACGTGGAACCAACGAGAGACTAGCTCTTGGTGTTGGGACAGGCACAGGTCACTCTATTTTCCCATCAGAAAGAAGAATTAACCACAGGCTCAGCCTGCCCCCCGGAACCAGAACAGGGCCTGAAGACATTCTGCGATTTTGCCGCCAGCTCCCATAAAAACGAGTTGTAAAATGGAGGTTCAGGGCACTGCAATTCACAAACCTGCAGAGTTATAAATGATAACTCTCGTCCACAAATATATTGAGGGAAGGCAAAGAAGAGGATTTGAAATCAAGGCAGAATTGCAGGAAAGAGATTTCAGGAGGTAGATTCGAATCGCCTTTAAAGCACATGAAAAGCGGCAAAACGTTGACAATGATGCCCTTGGCCAAAAAGGGCGTATGCGTTTTTTCCTGAATATATTCAGGAAAAAACGCATACGCCCTTTTTGGCCAACCAAGCAACCTGGAAAGGCAAATCAGCGCTACAAACAAGTCTCGCTTCCCATCGGTCAAAAGGGCCATGCTGAAAAAAGTGTCAAAACCAGAAATGCAGGACAGGCCATGGAGAAATGGGAGCCTTGCTACACAGATGGGCGGGATGTAAATTGCCAACAGCCACTCTGGAGAAGTGTACGGTGAGTCCTGAAACATCTGAAAAACACAGCTTAGAGAGCATAGGGCACTTCCACTCATGGGGGTATGAATTGGGAAAATGAAAAATCAGCAAGACACAAGCACCCCAAAGTTGAGGGCTGCTCTGTTGACAAGGACCTCCACTTCATTCCACCTTAAATATCCCAGGAAAGAGAAAAATGGGTAAAGAAGTTGTGGTCCTTATGTACAATGGAATATCACTCAGCCAGGAAATCAATGTCATAAGGCTAGTAGCAGCATGATGAGTGGATTTAGGTACGACGATTCTAAGTGAAATAAGTCACACAGAAAAGGACACTTCTCATAAGGTATCACTTATAGAGGGAATGTAAAAACCGTTACACTTGAACTGAATTACAAAACAGAACAGAGTCACACATGCAGAAAACACACTATGGCTGCTTAACGGGAAAGGTGAGGTGGGGTGATACATAAAACAAGGGTATCAAATTAGCTCAGATACCGTTCCATAAACCCAATATGTAATAGACAAGACCTACTCCTTGCTCAGAGAACTGGACTCAACACGCCCTATTCACCGCACAAGATTATATCTGACTAGTAATAATCGTAAAGCCTATGTATTGATATCTCTCTGTTAGTGTGTCAAGTGGGTGTAAAGTGGCATAAACACAGCAGTGAAAAGCAGCTAAATCCCATTATGAAAATAAATTACTTTGAAAAACCCATGAAACAAAGACAGTGAACGAGAGAGGAATTCTTACACAATGCGTTCAGGGGCTGTGATGCAACCTGGATTGACCATATCTAGACCCACAGCTGGATGAGACATAAGGGTGGATACTCTTGGGGCTGAGAGGTTTGGTGAGGTTGGGTGAGCAAACGCAGACCCTTTAAAGTAATACTGCGTGGTACCCATCGCATGGGTCCCAAATCTCCAGGTTCAAGGGCATCTTCCTACATCGAAAACATGCATGAGAAACCCAGAAGATGGTACACCGTGTGATGGGGAAAGGTTTCGAAAACGCACCTCATTTCTCATCGCCTTGTGCCCGGGTTCGCCATTCCAGCCGCTTTACTAGCAATCTCCCTACTTGGAGCATCAGCACCTTTAACCTCCTGTTCCGTACAGGTTGCAATTTGTCCTGAGGATGAACGGGAAGACGGGGAACCAACGAGAGACTAGCTCTTGGTGTTGGGACAGGCACAGGTCACTCTATTTTCCCATCAGGAAGAAGAATTAACCACAGGCTCAGCCTGCCCCCCAGAACCAGAACAGGGCCTGAAGCCATCCTGCGCTTTTGCGGCCAGCTCCCAAAAAAGCGAGTTGTAAAATGGAGGTTCAGGGCACTGCAATTCACAAACCTGCAGAGTTATAAATGATAACTCTCGTCCACAAATATATTGAGGGAAGGCAAAGAAGAGGATTTGAAATCAAGGCAGAATTGCAGGAAACAGATTTCAGGAGGTAGATTCGAATCGCCTTTAAAGCACATGAAAAGCGGCAAAACGTTGACAATGATGCCCTTGGCCAAAAAGGGCGTATGCGTTTTTTCCTGAATATATTCAGGAAAAAACGCATACGCCCTTTTTGGCCAACCAAGCAACCTGGAAAGGCAAATCAGCGCTACAGAGAAGTCTTGCTTCCCATCGGTCAAAAGGGCCATGCTGAAAAAAGTGTCAAAACCAGAAATGCAGGACAGGCCATGGAGAAATGGGAGCCTTGCTACACTGATGGGCGGGATGTAAATTGCCAACAGCCACTCTGGAGAAGTGTACGGTGAGTCCTGAAACATCTGAAAAACACAGCTTAGAGAGCATAGGGCACTTCCACTCATGGGGGTATAAATTGGGAAAATGAAAAATCAGCAAGACACAAGCACCCCAAAGTTTAGGGCTGCTCTGTTGACAAGGACCTCCACTTCATTCCACCTTAAATATCCCAGGAAAGAGAAACATGGGTAAAGAAGTTGTGGTCCTTATGTACAATGGAATATCACTCAGCCATGAAATCAATGTCATAAGGCTAGTAGCAGCATGATGAGTGGATTTAGGTACGACGATTCTAAGTGAAATAAGTCACACAGAAAAGGACACTTCTCATAAGGTATCACTGATAGAGGGAATGTAAAAACCGTTACACTTGAACTGAATTACAAAACAGAACAGAGTCACACATGCAGAAAACACACTATGGCTGCTTAACGGGAAAGGTGAGGTGGGGTGATACATAAAACAAGGGTATCAAATTAGCTCAGATACCATTCCATAAACCCAATATGTAATAGACAAGACCTACTCCTTGCTCAGAGAACTGGACTCAACACGCCCTATTCACCGCACAAGAATATATCTGACTAATAATAATCGTAAAACCTATGTATTGATATCTCTCTGTTAGTGTGTCAAGTGGGTGTAAAGCGGCATAAACACAGCAGTGAAAAGCAGCTAAACCCCATTATAAAAATAAATTACTTTGAAACACCCATGAAACAAAGACAGTGAAAGAGAGAGAAATTCTTACACTATGCCTTCAGGGGCTGTGATGCAACCTGGATTGACCATATCTAGACGCACAGCTGGATGAGACATAAGGGTGGACACTCTTGGGGCTGAGAGGTTTGGTGAGGTTGGGTGAGCAAACGCAGACCCTTTAAAGTAATACTGCATGATACCCATCGCATGGGTCCCAAATCTCCAGGTTCAAGGGCATCTTCCTACATCAAAAACATGCATGAGAAACCCAGAAGATGGTACACCGTGTGATGGGGAAAGGTTTCTAAAACGCACCTCATTTCTCATCGCCTTGTGCCCGGGTTCGCCATTCCAGCCGCTTTACTAGCAAGCTCCCTACTTGGAGCATCAGCACCTTTAACCTCCTGTTCCGTACAGGTTGAAATTTGTCCTGAGGATAAACGGGAAGACGTGGAACCAACAAGAGACTAGCTCTTGGTGTTGGGACAGGCACAGGTCACTCTATTTTCCCATCAGAAAGAAGAATTAACCACAGGCTCAGCCTGCCCCCCGGAACCAGAACAGGGCCTGAAGCCATTCTGCGATTTTGCGGCCAGCTCCCATAAAAACGAGTTGTAAAATGGAGGTTCAGGGCACTGCAATTCACAAACCTGCAGAGTTATAAATGATAACTCTCGTCCACAAATATATTGAGGGAAGGCAAAGAAGAGGAGTTGAAATCAAGGCAGAATTGCAGGAAAGAGATTTCAGGAGGTAGATTCGAATCGCATTTAAAGCACATGAAAAGCGGCAAAACGTTGACAATGATGCCCTTGGCCAAAAAGGGCGTATGCGTTTTTTCCTGAATATATTCAGGAAAAAACGCATACGCCCTTTTTGGCCAACCAAGCAACCTGGAAAGGCAAATCAGCGCTACAAACAAGTCTCGCTTCCCATCGGTCAAAAGGGCCATGCTGAAAAAAGTGTCAAAACCAGAAATGCAGGACAGGCCATGGAGAAATGGGAGCCTTGCTACACAGATGGGCGGGATGTAAATTGCCAACAGCCACTCTGGAGAAGTGTACGGTGAGTCCTGAAACATCTGAAAAACACAGCTTAGAGAGCATAGGGCACTTCCACTCATGGGGGTATGAATTGGGAAAATGAAAAATCAGCAAGACACAAGCACCCCAAAGTTGAGGGCTGCTCTGTTGACAAGGACCTCCACTTCATTCCACCTTAAAT
Source organism: Balaenoptera borealis (assembly GCF_965194805.1). Classification (NCBI taxonomy): domain Eukaryota; kingdom Metazoa; phylum Chordata; class Mammalia; order Artiodactyla; family Balaenopteridae; genus Balaenoptera; species Balaenoptera borealis. Next base: position 374,436 of record NW_028123801.1, on the reverse strand, counting down.
ATCCCAGGAAAGAGAAAAATGGGTAAAGAAGTTGTGGTCCTTATGTACAATGGAATATCACTCAGCCAGGAAATCAATGTCATAAGGCTAGTAGCAGCATGATGAGTGGATTTAGGTACGACGATTCTAAGTGAAATAAGTCACACAGAAAAGGACACTTCTCATAAGGTATCACTTATAGAGGGAATGTAAAAACCGTTACACTTGAACTGAATTACAAAACAGAACAGAGTCACACATGCAGAAAACACACTATGGCTGCTTAACGGGAAAGGTGAGGTGGGGTGATACATAAAACAAGGGTATCAAATTAGCTCAGATACCGTTCCATAAACCCAATATGTAATAGACAAGACCTACTCCTTGCTCAGAGAACTGGACTCAACACGCCCTATTCACCGCACAAGATTATATCTGACTAGTAATAATCGTAAAGCCTATGTATTGATATCTCTCTGTTAGTGTGTCAAGTGGGTGTAAAGTGGCATAAACACAGCAGTGAAAAGCAGCTAAATCCCATTATGAAAATAAATTACTTTGAAAAACCCATGAAACAAAGACAGTGAACGAGAGAGGAATTCTTACACAATGCGTTCAGGGGCTGTGATGCAACCTGGATTGACCATATCTAGACCCACAGCTGGATGAGACATAAGGGTGGATACTCTTGGGGCTGAGAGGTTTGGTGAGGTTGGGTGAGCAAACGCAGACCCTTTAAAGTAATACTGCGTGGTACCCATCGCATGGGTCCCAAATCTCCAGGTTCAAGGGCATCTTCCTACATCGAAAACATGCATGAGAAACCCAGAAGATGGTACACCGTGTGATGGGGAAAGGTTTCGAAAACGCACCTCATTTCTCATCGCCTTGTGCCCGGGTTCGCCATTCCAGCCGCTTTACTAGCAATCTCCCTACTTGGAGCATCAGCACCTTTAACCTCCTGTTCCGTACAGGTTGCAATTTGTCCTGAGGATGAACGGGAAGACGGGGAACCAACGAGAGACTAGCTCTTGGTGTTGGGACAGGCACAGGTCACTCTATTTTCCCATCAGGAAGAAGAATTAACCACAGGCTCAGCCTGCCCCCCAGAACCAGAACAGGGCCTGAAGCCATCCTGCGCTTTTGCGGCCAGCTCCCAAAAAAGCGAGTTGTAAAATGGAGGTTCAGGGCACTGCAATTCACAAACCTGCAGAGTTATAAATGATAACTCTCGTCCACAAATATATTGAGGGAAGGCAAAGAAGAGGATTTGAAATCAAGGCAGAATTGCAGGAAACAGATTTCAGGAGGTAGATTCGAATCGCCTTTAAAGCACATGAAAAGCGGCAAAACGTTGACAATGATGCCCTTGGCCAAAAAGGGCGTATGCGTTTTTTCCTGAATATATTCAGGAAAAAACGCATACGCCCTTTTTGGCCAACCAAGCAACCTGGAAAGGCAAATCAGCGCTACAGAGAAGTCTTGCTTCCCATCGGTCAAAAGGGCCATGCTGAAAAAAGTGTCAAAACCAGAAATGCAGGACAGGCCATGGAGAAATGGGAGCCTTGCTACACTGATGGGCGGGATGTAAATTGCCAACAGCCACTCTGGAGAAGTGTACGGTGAGTCCTGAAACATCTGAAAAACACAGCTTAGAGAGCATAGGGCACTTCCACTCATGGGGGTATAAATTGGGAAAATGAAAAATCAGCAAGACACAAGCACCCCAAAGTTTAGGGCTGCTCTGTTGACAAGGACCTCCACTTCATTCCACCTTAAATATCCCAGGAAAGAGAAACATGGGTAAAGAAGTTGTGGTCCTTATGTACAATGGAATATCACTCAGCCATGAAATCAATGTCATAAGGCTAGTAGCAGCATGATGAGTGGATTTAGGTACGACGATTCTAAGTGAAATAAGTCACACAGAAAAGGACACTTCTCATAAGGTATCACTGATAGAGGGAATGTAAAAACCGTTACACTTGAACTGAATTACAAAACAGAACAGAGTCACACATGCAGAAAACACACTATGGCTGCTTAACGGGAAAGGTGAGGTGGGGTGATACATAAAACAAGGGTATCAAATTAGCTCAGATACCATTCCATAAACCCAATATGTAATAGACAAGACCTACTCCTTGCTCAGAGAACTGGACTCAACACGCCCTATTCACCGCACAAGAATATATCTGACTAATAATAATCGTAAAACCTATGTATTGATATCTCTCTGTTAGTGTGTCAAGTGGGTGTAAAGCGGCATAAACACAGCAGTGAAAAGCAGCTAAACCCCATTATAAAAATAAATTACTTTGAAACACCCATGAAACAAAGACAGTGAAAGAGAGAGAAATTCTTACACTATGCCTTCAGGGGCTGTGATGCAACCTGGATTGACCATATCTAGACGCACAGCTGGATGAGACATAAGGGTGGACACTCTTGGGCCTGAGAGGTTTGGTGAGGTTGGGTGAGCAAACGCAGACCCTTTAAAGTAATACTGCATGATACCCATCGCATGGGTCCCAAATCTCCAGGTTCAAGGGCATCTTCCTACATCAAAAACATGCATGAGAAACCCAGAAGATGGTACACCGTGTGATGGGGAAAGGTTTCTAAAACGCACCTCATTTCTCATCGCCTTGTGCCCGGGTTCGCCATTCCAGCCGCTTTACTAGCAAGCTCCCTACTTGGAGCATCAGCACCTTTAACCTCCTGTTCCGTACAGGTTGAAATTTGTCCTGAGGATAAACGGGAAGACGTGGAACCAACAAGAGACTAGCTCTTGGTGTTGGGACAGGCACAGGTCACTCTATTTTCCCATCAGAAAGAAGAATTAACCACAGGCTCAGCCTGCCCCCCGGAACCAGAACAGGGCCTGAAGCCATTCTGCGATTTTGCGGCCAGCTCCCATAAAAACGAGTTGTAAAATGGAGGTTCAGGGCACTGCAATTCACAAACCTGCAGAGTTATAAATGATAACTCTCGTCCACAAATATATTGAGGGAAGGCAAAGAAGAGGAGTTGAAATCAAGGCAGAATTGCAGGAAAGAGATTTCAGGAGGTAGATTCGAATCGCATTTAAAGCACATGAAAAGCGGCAAAACGTTGACAATGATGCCCTTGGCCAAAAAGGGCGTATGCGTTTTTTCCTGAATATATTCAGGAAAAAACGCATACGCCCTTTTTGGCCAACCAAGCAACCTGGAAAGGCAAATCAGCGCTACAAACAAGTCTCGCTTCCCATCGGTCAAAAGGGCCATGCTGAAAAAAGTGTCAAAACCAGAAATGCAGGACAGGCCATGGAGAAATGGGAGCCTTGCTACACTGATGGGCGGGATGTAAATTGCCAACAGCCACTCTGGAGAAGTGTACGGTGAGTCCTGAAACATCTAAAAAACACAGCTTAGAGAGCATAGGGCACTTCCAGTCATGGGGGTATGAATTGGGAAAATGAAAAATCAGCAAGACACAAGCACCCCAAAGTTTAGGGTTGCTCTGTTGACAAGGACCTCCACTTCATTCCACCTTAAATATCCCAGGAAAGAGAAAAATGGGTAAAGAAGTTGTGGTCCTTATGTACAATGGAATATCACTCAGCCATGAAATCAATGTCATAAGGCTAGTAGCAGCATGATGAGTGGATTTAGGTACGACGATTCTAACTGAAATAAGTCACACAGAAAAGGACACTTCTCATAAGGTATCACTGATAGAGGGAATGTAAAAACCGTTACACTTGAACTGAATTACAAAACAGAACAGAGTCACACATGCAGAAAACACACTATGGCTGCTTAACGGGAAAGGTGAGGTGGGGTGATACATAAAACAAGGGTTTCAAATTAGCTCAGATACCATTCCATAAACCCAATATGTAATAGACAAGACCTACTCCTTGCTCAGAGAACTGGACTCAACACGCCCTATTCACCGCACAAGAATATATCTGACTAATAATAATCGTAAAACCTATGTATTGATATCTCTCTGTTAGTGTGTCAAGTGGGTGTAAAGCGGCATAAACACAGCAGTGAAAAGCAGCTAAACCCCATTATAAAAATAAATTACTTTGAAACACCCATGAAACAAAGACAGTGAAAGAGAGAGAAATTCTTACACAATGCGTTCAGGGGCTGTGATGCAACCTGGATTGACCATATCTAGACGCACAGCTGGATGAGACATAAGGGTGGACACTCTTGGGCCTGAGAGGTTTGGTGAGGTTGGGTGAGCAAACGCAGACCCTTTAAAGTAATACTGCATGATACCCATCGCATGGGTCCCAAATCTCCAGGTTCAAGGGCATCTTCCTACATCAAAAACATGCATGAGAAACCCAGAAGATGGTACACCGTGTGATGGGGAAAGGTTTCTAAAACGCACCTCATTTCTCATCTCCTTGTGCCCGGGTTCGCCATTCCAGCCGCTTTACTAGCAAGCTCCCTACTTGGAGCATCAGCACCTTTAACCTCCTGTTCCGTACAGGTTGCAATTTGTCCTGAGGATAAACGGGAAGACGTGGAACCAACGAGAGACTAGCTCTTGGTGTTGGGACAGGCACAGGTCACTCTATTTTCCCATCAGAAAGAAGAATTAACCACAGGCTCAGCCTGCCCCCCGGAACCAGAACAGGGCCTGAAGACATTCTGCGATTTTGCCGCCAGCTCCCATAAAAACGAGTTGTAAAATGGAGGTTCAGGGCACTGCAATTCACAAACCTGCAGAGTTATAAATGATAACTCTCGTCCACAAATATATTGAGGGAAGGCAAAGAAGAGGATTTGAAATCAAGGCAGAATTGCAGGAAAGAGATTTCAGGAGGTAGATTCGAATCGCCTTTAAAGCACATGAAAAGCGGCAAAACGTTGACAATGATGCCCTTGGCCAAAAAGGGCGTATGCGTTTTTTCCTGAATATATTCAGGAAAAAACGCATACGCCCTTTTTGGCCAACCAAGCAACCTGGAAAGGCAAATCAGCGCTACAAACAAGTCTCGCTTCCCATCGGTCAAAAGGGCCATGCTGAAAAAAGTGTCAAAACCAGAAATGCAGGACAGGCCATGGAGAAATGGGAGCCTTGCTACACAGATGGGCGGGATGTAAATTGCCAACAGCCACTCTGGAGAAGTGTACGGTGAGTCCTGAAACATCTGAAAAACACAGCTTAGAGAGCATAGGGCACTTCCACTCATGGGGGTATGAATTGGGAAAATGAAAAATCAGCAAGACACAAGCACCCCAAAGTTGAGGGCTGCTCTGTTGACAAGGACCTCCACTTCATTCCACCTTAAATATCCCAGGAAAGAGAAAAATGGGTAAAGAAGTTGTGGTCCTTATGTACAATGGAATATCACTCAGCCATGAAATCAATGTCATAAGGCTAGTAGCAGCATGATGAGTGGATTTAGGTACGACGATTCTAAGTGAAATAAGTCACACAGAAAAGGACACTTCTCATAAGGTATCACTGATAGAGGGAATGTAAAAACCGTTACACTTGAACTGAATTACAAAACAGAACAGAGTCACACATGCAGAAAACACACTATGGCTGCTTAACGGGAAAGGTGAGGTGGGGTGATACATAAAACAAGGGTATCAAATTAGCTCAGATACCGTTCCATAAACCCAATATGTAATAGACAAGACCTACTCCTTGCTCAGAGAACTGGACTCAACACGCCCTATTCACCGCACAAGATTATATCTGACTAGTAATAATCGTAAAGCCTATGTATTGATATCTCTCTGTTAGTGTGTCAAGTGGGTGTAAAGTGGCATAAACACAGCAGTGAAAAGCAGCTAAATCCCATTATGAAAATAAATTACTTTGAAAAACCCATGAAACAAAGACAGTGAACGAGAGAGGAATTCTTACACAATGCGTTCAGGGGCTGTGATGCAACCTGGATTGACCATATCTAGACCCACAGCTGGATGAGACATAAGGGTGGATACTCTTGGGGCTGAGAGGTTTGGTGAGGTTGGGTGAGCAAACGCAGACCCTTTAAAGTAATACTGCGTGGTACCCATCGCATGGGTCCCAAATCTCCAGGTTCAAGGGCATCTTCCTACATCGAAAACATGCATGAGAAACCCAGAAGATGGTACACCGTGTGATGGGGAAAGGTTTCGAAAACGCACCTCATTTCTCATCGCCTTGTGCCCGGGTTCGCCATTCCAGCCGCTTTACTAGCAATCTCCCTACTTGGAGCATCAGCACCTTTAACCTCCTGTTCCGTACAGGTTGCAATTTGTCCTGAGGATGAACGGGAAGACGGGGAACCAACGAGAGACTAGCTCTTGGTGTTGGGACAGGCACAGGTCACTCTATTTTCCCATCAGGAAGAAGAATTAACCACAGGCTCAGCCTGCCCCCCAGAACCAGAACAGGGCCTGAAGCCATCCTGCGCTTTTGCGGCCAGCTCCCAAAAAAGCGAGTTGTAAAATGGAGGTTCAGGGCACTGCAATTCACAAACCTGCAGAGTTATAAATGATAACTCTCGTCCACAAATATATTGAGGGAAGGCAAAGAAGAGGATTTGAAATCAAGGCAGAATTGCAGGAAACAGATTTCAGGAGGTAGATTCGAATCGCCTTTAAAGCACATGAAAAGCGGCAAAACGTTGACAATGATGCCCTTGGCCAAAAAGGGCGTATGCGTTTTTTCCTGAATATATTCAGGAAAAAACGCATACGCCCTTTTTGGCCAACCAAGCAACCTGGAAAGGCAAATCAGCGCTACAGAGAAGTCTTGCTTCCCATCGGTCAAAAGGGCCATGCTGAAAAAAGTGTCAAAACCAGAAATGCAGGACAGGCCATGGAGAAATGGGAGCCTTGCTACACTGATGGGCGGGATGTAAATTGCCAACAGCCACTCTGGAGAAGTGTACGGTGAGTCCTGAAACATCTGAAAAACACAGCTTAGAGAGCATAGGGCACTTCCACTCATGGGGGTATAAATTGGGAAAATGAAAAATCAGCAAGACACAAGCACCCCAAAGTTTAGGGCTGCTCTGTTGACAAGGACCTCCACTTCATTCCACCTTAAATATCCCAGGAAAGAGAAACATGGGTAAAGAAGTTGTGGTCCTTATGTACAATGGAATATCACTCAGCCATGAAATCAATGTCATAAGGCTAGTAGCAGCATGATGAGTGGATTTAGGTACGACGATTCTAAGTGAAATAAGTCACACAGAAAAGGACACTTCTCATAAGGTATCACTGATAGAGGGAATGTAAAAACCGTTACACTTGAACTGAATTACAAAACAGAACAGAGTCACACATGCAGAAAACACACTATGGCTGCTTAACGGGAAAGGTGAGGTGGGGTGATACATAAAACAAGGGTATCAAATTAGCTCAGATACCATTCCATAAACCCAATATGTAATAGACAAGACCTACTCCTTGCTCAGAGAACTGGACTCAACACGCCCTATTCACCGCACAAGAATATATCTGACTAATAATAATCGTAAAACCTATGTATTGATATCTCTCTGTTAGTGTGTCAAGTGGGTGTAAAGCGGCATAAACACAGCAGTGAAAAGCAGCTAAACCCCATTATAAAAATAAATTACTTTGAAACACCCATGAAACAAAGACAGTGAAAGAGAGAGAAATTCTTACACAATGCGTTCAGGGGCTGTGATGCAACCTGGATTGACCATATCTAGACTCACAGCTGGATCAGACATAAGGGTGGACACTCTTGGGGCTGAGAGGTTTGGTGAGGTTGGGTGAGCAAACGCAGACCCTTTAAAGTAATACTGCATGATACCCATCGCATGGGTCCCAAATCTCCAGGTTCAAGGGCATCTTCCTACATCAAAAACATGCATGAGAAACCCAGAAGATGGTACACCGTGTGATGGGGAAAGGTTTCTAAAACGCACCTCATTTCTCATCTCCTTGTGCCCGGGTTCGCCATTCCAGCCGCTTTACTAGCAAGCTCCCTACTTGGAGCATCAGCACCTTTAACCTCCTGTTCCGTACAGGTTGCAATTTGTCCTGAGGATAAACGGGAAGACGTGGAACCAACGAGAGACTAGCTCTTGGTGTTGGGACAGGCACAGGTCACTCTATTTTCCCATCAGAAAGAAGAATTAACCACAGGCTCAGCCTGCCCCCCGGAACCAGAACAGGGCCTGAAGCCATTCTGCGATTTTGCCGCCAGCTCCCATAAAAACGAGTTGTAAAATGGAGGTTCAGGGCACTGCAATTCACAAACCTGCAGAGTTATAAATGATAACTCTCGTCCACAAATATATTGAGGGAAGGCAAAGAAGAGGATTTGAAATCAAGGCAGAATTGCAGGAAAGAGATTTCAGGAGGTAGATTCGAATCGCCTTTAAAGCACATGAAAAGCGGCAAAACGTTGACAATGATGCCCTTGGCCAAAAAGGGCGTATGCGTTTTTTCCTGAATATATTCAGGAAAAAACGCATACGCCCTTTTTGGCCAACCAAGCAACCTGGAAAGGCAAATCAGCGCTACAAACAAGTCTCGCTTCCCATCGGTCAAAAGGGCCATGCTGAAAAAAGTGTCAAAACCAGAAATGCAGGACAGGCCATGGAGAAATGGGAGCCTTGCTACACTGATGGGCGGGATGTAAATTGCCAACAGCCACTCTGGAGAAGTGTCCGGTGAGTCCTGAAACATCTGAAAAACACAGCTTAGAGAGCATAGGGCACTTCCACTCATGGGGGTATGAATTGGGAAAATGAAAAATCAGCAAGACACAAGCACCCCAAAGTTTAGGGCTGCTCTGTTGACCAGGACCTCCACTTCATTCCACCTTCAATATCCCAGGAAAGAGAAAAATGGGTAAAGAAGTTGTGGTCCTTATGTACAATGGAATATCACTCAGCCATGAAATCAATGTCATAAGGCTAGTAGCAGCATGATGAGTGGATTTAGGTACGACGATTCTAAGTGAAATAAGTCACACAGAAAAGGACACTTCTCATAAGGTATCACTGATAGAGGGAATGTAAAAACCGTTACACTTGAACTGAATTACAAAACAGAACAGAGTCACACATGCAGAAAACACACTATGGCTGCTTAACGGGAAAGGTGAGGTGGGGTGATACATAAAACAAGGGTATCAAATTAGCTCAGATACCGTTCCATAAACCCAATATGTAATAGACAAGACCTACTCCTTGCTCAGAGAACTGGACTCAACACGCCCTATTCACCGCACAAGAATATATCTGACTAATAATAATCGTAAAACCTATGTATTGATATCTCTCTGTTAGTGTGTCAAGTGGGTGTAAAGCGGCATAAACACAGCAGTGAAAATCAGCTAAACCCCATTATAAAAATAAATTACTTTGAAACACCCATGAAACAAAGACAGTGAAAGAGAGAGAAATTCTTACACAATGCCTTCAGGGGCTGTGATGCAACCTGGATTGACCATATCTAGACGCACAGCTGGATGAGACATAAGGGTGGACACTCTTGGGGCTGAGAGGTTTGGTGAGGTTGGGTGAGCAAACGCAGACCCTTTAAAGTAATACTGCATGGTACCCATCGCATGGGTCCCAAATCTCCAGGTTCAAGGGCATCTTCCTACATCAAAAACATGCATGAGAAACCCAGAAGATGGTACACCGTGTGATGGGGAAAGGTTTCTAAAACGCACCTCATTTCTCATCGCCTTGTGCCCGGGTTCGCCATTCCAGCCGCTTTACTAGCAAACTCCCTACTTGGAGCATCAGCACCTTTAACCTCCTGTTCCGTACAGGTTGCAATTTGTCCTGAGGATGAACGGGAAGACGGGGAACCAACGAGAGACTAGCTCTTGGTGTTGGGACAGGCACAGGTCACTCTATTTTCCCATCAAGAAGAAGAATTAACCACAGGCTCAGCCTGCCCCCCAGAACCAGAACAGGGCCTGAAGCCATCCTGCGCTTTTGCGGCCAGCTCCCAAAAAAGCGAGTTGTAAAATGGAGGTTCAGGGCACTGCAATTCACAAACCTGCAGAGTTATAAATGATAACTCTCGTCCACAAATATTTTGAGGGAAGGCAAAGAAGAGGATTTGAAATCAAGGCAGAATTGCACGAAACAGATTTCAGGAGGTAGATACGAATCGCCTTTAAAGCACATGAAAAGCGGCAAAACGTTGAACAATGATGCCCTTGGCCAAAAAGGGCGTATGCGTTTTTTCCTGAATATATTCAGGAAAAATCGCATACGCCCTTTTTGGCCAACCAAGCAACCTGGAAAGGCAAATCAGCGCTACAGAGAAGTCTCGCTTCCCATCGGTCAAAAGGGCCATGCTGAAAAAAGTGTCAAAACCAGAAATGCAGGACAGGCCATGGAGAAATGGGAGCCTTGCTACACTGATGGGCGGGATGTAAATTGCCAACAGCCACTCTGGAGAAGTGTACGGTGTGTCCTGAAACATCTGAAAAACACAGCTTAGAGAGCATAGGGCACTTCCACTCATGGGGGTATAAATTGGGAAAATGAAAAATCAGCAAGACACAAGCACCCCAAAGTTGAGGGCTGCTCTGTTGACAAGGACCTCCACTTCATTCCACCTTCAATATCCCAGGAAAGAGAAAAATGGATAAAGAAGTTGTGGTCCTTATGTACAATGGAATATCACTCAGCCATGAAATCAATGTCATAAGGTTAGTAGCAGCATGATGAGTGGATTTAGGTACGACGATTCTAAGTGAAATAAGTCACACAGAAAAGGACACTTCTCATAAGGTATCACTTATAGAGGGAATGTAAAAACCGTTACACTTGAACTGAATTACAAAACAGAACAGAGTCACACATGCAGAAAACACACTATGGCTGCTTGACGGGAAAGGTGAGGTGGGGTGATACATAAAACAAGGGTATCAAATTAGCTCAGATACCGTTCCATAAACCCAATATGTAGTAGACAAGACCTACTCCTTGCTCAGAGAACTGGACTCAACACGCCCTATTCACCGCACAAGAATATATCTGACTAGTAATAATCGTAAAGCCTATGTATTGATATCTCTCTGTTAGTGTGTCAAGTGGGTGTAAAGCGGCATAAACACAGCAGTGAAAAGGAGCTAAACCCCATTATAAAAATAAATTACTTTGAAACACCCATGAAACAAAGACAGTGAAAGAGAGAGAAATTCTTACACAATGCATTCAGGGGCTGTGATGCAACCTGGATTGACCATATCTAGACTCACAGCTGGATCAGACATAAGGGTGGACACTCTTGGGGCTGAGAGGTTTGGTGAGGTTGGGTGAGCAAACGCAGACCCTTTAAAGTAATACTGCATGGTACCCATCGCATGGGTCCCAAATCTCCAGCTTCAAGGGCATCTTCCTACATCAAAAACATGCATGAGAAACCCAGAAGATGTTACACAGTGTGATGGGGAAAGGTTTCTAAAACGCACCTCATTTCTCATCGCCTTGTGCCCGGGTTCGCCATTCCAGCCGCTTTACTAGCAAGCTCCCTACTTGGAGCATCAGCACCTTTAACCTCCTGTTCCGTACAGGTTGCAATTTGTCCTGAGGATAAACGGGAAGACGTGGAACCAACGAGAGACTAGCTCTTGGTGTTGGGACAGGCACAGGTCACTCTATTTTCCCATCAGAAAGAAGAATTAACCACAGGCTCAGCCTGCCCCCTGGAACCAGAACAGGGCCTGAAGCCATTCTGCGATTTTGCCGCCAGCTCCCATAAAAACGAGTTGTAAAATGGAGGTTCAGGGCACTGCAATTCACAAACCTGCAGAGTTATAAATGATAACTCTCGTCCACAAATATATTGAGGGAAGGCAAAGAAGAGGATTTGAAATCAAGGCAGAATTGCAGGAAAGAGATTTCAGGAGGTAGATTCGAATCGCATTTAAAGCACATGAAAAGCGGCAAAACGTTGACAATGATGCCCTTGGCCAAAAAGGGCGTATGCGTTTTTTCCTGAATATATTCAGGAAAAAACGCATACGCCCTTTTTGGCCAACCAAGCAACCTGGAAAGGCAAATCAGCGCTACAAAGAAGTCTCGCTTCCCATCGGTCAAAAGGGCCATGCTGAAAAAAGTGTCAAAACCAGAAATGCAGGACAGGCCATGGAGAAATGGGAGCCTTGCTACACTGATGGGCGGGATGTAAATTGCCAACAGCCACTCTGGAGAAGTGTACGGTGAGTCCTGAAACATCTAAAAAACACAGCTTAGAGAGCATAGGGCACTTCCACTCATGGGGGTATGAATTGGGAAAATGAAAAATCAGCAAGACACAAGCACCCCAAAGTTTAGGGCTGCTCTGTTGACAAGGACCTCCACTTCATTCCACCTTAAATATCCCAGGAAAGAGAAACATGGGTAAAGAAGTTGTGGTCCTTATGTACAATGGAATATCACTCAGCCATGAAATCAATGTCATAAGGCTAGTAGCAGCATGATGAGTGGATTTAGGTACGACGATTCTAAGTGAAATAAGTCACACAGAAAAGGACACTTCTCATAAGGTATCACTGATAGAGGGAATGTAAAAACCGTTACACTTGAACTGAATTACAAAACAGAACAGAGTCACACATGCAGAAAACACACTATGGCTGCTTAACGGGAAAGGTGAGGTGGGGTGATACATAAAACAAGGGTATCAAATTAGCTCAGATACCATTCCATAAACCCAATATGTAATAGACAAGACCTACTCCTTGCTCAGAGAACTGGACTCAACACGCCCTATTCACCGCCCAAGAATATATCTGACTAATAATAATCGTAAAACCTATGTATTGATATCTCTCTGTTAGTGTGTCAAGTGGGTGTAAAGCGGCATAAACACAGCAGTGAAAAGCAGCTAAACCCCATTATAAAAATAAATTACTTTGAAACACCCATGAAAAAAAGACAGTGAAAGAGAGAGAAATTCTTACACAATGCGTTCAGGGGCTGTGATGCAACCTGGATTGACCATATCTAGACTCACAGCTGGATCAGACATAAGGGTGGACACTCTTGGGGCTGAGAGGTTTGGTGAGGTTGGGTGAGCAAACGCAGACCCTTTAAAGGAATACTGCGTGGTACCCATCGCATGGGTCCCAAATCTCCAGGTTCAAGGGCATCTTCCTACATCAAAAACATGCATGAGAAACCCAGAAGATGGTACACCGTGTGATGGGGAAAGGTTTCTAAAACGCACCTCATTTCTCATCTCCTTGTGCCCGGGTTCGCCATTCCAGCCACTTTACTAGCAAGCTCCCTACTTGGAGCATCAGCACCTTTAACCTCCTGTTCCGTACAGGTTGCAATTTGTCCTGAGGATAAACGGGAAGACGTGGAACCAACGAGAGACTAGCTCTTGGTGTTGGGACAGGCACAGGTCACTCTATTTTCCCATCAGAAAGAAGAATTAACCACAGGCTCAGCCTGCCCCCCGGAACCAGAACAGGGCCTGAATCCATTTTGTGATTTTGCGGCCAGCTCCCATAAAAACGAGTTGTAAAATGGAGGTTCAGGGCACTGCAATTCACAAACCTGCAGTTATAAATGATAACTCTCGTCCACAAATATATTGAGTGAAGGCAACGAAGAGGATTTGAAATCAAGGCAGAATTGCAGGAAACAGATTTCAGGAAGTAGATTCGAATCGCATTTAAAGCACATGAAAAGTGGCAAAACGTTGACAATGATGCCCTTGGCCAAAAAGGGCGTATGCGTTTTTTCCTGAATATATTCAGGAAAAAAAGCATACGCCCTTTTTGGCCAACCAAGCAACCTGGAAAGGCAAATCAGCGCTACAAACAAGTCTCGCTTCCCATCGGTCAAAAGGGCCATGCTGAAAAAAGTGTCAAAACCAGAAATGCAGGACAGGCCATGGAGAAATGGGAGCCTTGCTACACTGATGGGCGGGATGTAAATTGCCAAGAGCCACTCTGGAGAAGTGTCCGGTGAGTCCTGAAACATCTGAAAAACACAGCTTAGAGAGCATAGGGCACTTCCACTCATGGGGGTATAAATTGGGAAAATTAAAAATCAGCAAGACACAAGCACCCCAAAGTTGAGGGCTGCTCTGTTGACAAGGACCTCCACTTCATTCCACCTTCAATATCCCAGGAAAGAGAAAAATGGATAAAGAAGTTGTGGTCCTTATGTACAATGGAATATCACTCAGCCATGAAATCAATGTCATAAGGCTAGTAGCAGCATGATGAGTGGATTTAGGTACGACGATTCTAAGTGAAATAAGTCACACAGAAAAGGACACTTCTCATAAGGTATCACTGATAGAGGGAATGTAAAAACCGTTACACTTGAACTGAATTACAAAACAGAACAGAGTCACACATGCAGAAAACACACTATGGCTGCTTAACGGGAAAGGTGAGGTGGGGTGATACATAAAACAAGGGTATCAAATTAGCTCAGATACCGTTCCATAAACCCAATATGTAATAGACAAGACCTACTCCTTGCTCAGAGAACTGGACTCAACACGCCCTATTCACCGCACAAGAATATATCTGACTAGTAATAATCGTAAAGCCTATGTATTGATATCTCTCTGTTAGTGTGTCAAGTGGGTGTAAAGCGGCATAAACACAGCAGTGAAAAGCAGCTAAATCCCATTATGAAAATAAATTACTTTGAAAAACCCATGAAACAAAGACAGTGAACGAGAGAGGAATTCTTACACAATGCGTTCAGGGGCTGTGATGCAACCTGGATTGACCATATCTAGACCCACAGCTGGATGAGACATAAGGGTGGACACTCTTGGGGCTGAGAGGTTTGGTGAGGTTGGGTGAGCAAACGCAGACCCTTTAAAGTAATACTGCATGATACCCATCGCATGGGTCCCAAATCTCCAGGTTCAAGGGCATCTTCCTACATCAAAAACATGCATGAGAAACCCAGAAGATGGTACACCGTGTGATGGGGAAAGGTTTCTAAAACGCACCTCATTTCTCATCGCCTTGTGCCCGGGTTCGCCATTCCAGCCGCTTTACTAGCAAGCTCCCTACTTGGAGCATCAGCACCTTTAACCTCCTGTTCCGTACAGGTTGCAATTTGTCCTGAGGATAAACGGGAAGACGTGGAACCAACGAGAGACTAGCTCTTGGTGTTGGGACAGGCACAGGTCACTGTATTTTCCCATCAGAAAGAAGAATTAACCACAGGCTCAGCCTGCCAACCGGAACCAGAACAGGGCCTGAATCCATTCTGTGATTTTGCGGCCAGCTCCCATAAAAACGAGTTGTAAAATGGAGGTTCAGGGCACTGCAATTCACAAACCTGCAGTTATAAATGATAACTCTCGTCCACAAATATATTGAGGGAAGGCAACGAAGAGGATTTGAAATCAAGGCAGAATTGCAGGAAACAGATTTCAGGAAGTAGATTCGAATCGCATTTAAAGCACATGAAAAGTGGCAAAACGTTGACAATGATGCCCTTGGCCAAAAAGGGCGTATGCGTTTTTTCCTGAATATATTCAGGAAAAAACGCATACGCCCTTTTTGGCCAACCAAGCAACCTGGAAAGGCAAATCAGCGCTACAAACAAGTCTCGCTTCCCATCGGTCAAAAGGGCCATGCTGAAAAAAGTGTCAAAACCAGAAATGCAGGACAGGCCATGGAGAAATGGGAGCCTTGCTACACTGATGGGCGGTATGTAAATTGCCAAGAGCCACTCTGGAGAAGTGTCCGGTGAGTCCTGAAACATCTGAAAAACACAGCTTAGAGAGCATAGGGCACTTCCACTCATGGGGGTATAAATTGGGAAAATTAAAAATCAGCAAGACACAAGCACGCCAAAGTTGAGGGCTGCTCTGTTGACAAGGACCTCCACTTCATTCCACCTTCAATATCCCAGGAAAGAGAAAAATGGATAAAGAAGTTGTGGTCCTTATGTACAATGGAATATCACTCAGCCATGAAATCAATGTCATAAGGCTAGTAGCAGCATGATGAGTGGATTAAGGTACGACGATTCTAAGTGAAATAAGTCACACAGAAAAGGACACTTCTCATAAGGTATCACTGATAGAGGGAATGTAAAAACCGTTACACTTGAACTGAATTACAAAACAGAACAGAGTCACACATGCAGAAAACACACTATGGCTGCTTAACGGGAAAGGTGAGGTGGGGTGATACATAAAACAAGGGTTTCAAATTAGCTCAGATACCGTTCCATAAACCCAATATGTAATAGACAAGACCTACTCCTTGCTCAGAGAACTGGACTCAACACGCCCTATTCACCGCACAAGAATATATCTGACTAGTAATAATCGTAAAGCCTATGTATTGATATCTCTCTGTTAGTGTGTCAAGTGGGTGTAAAGCGGCATAAACACAGCAGTGAAAAGCAGCTAAATCCCATTATGAAAATAAATTACTTTGAAAAACCCATGAAACAAAGACAGTGAACGAGAGAGGAATTCTTACACAATGCGTTCAGGGGCTGTGATGCAACCTGGATTGACCATATCTAGACCCACAGCTGGATGAGACATAAGGGTGGACACTCTTGGGGCTGAGAGGTTTGGTGAGGTTGGGTGAGCAAACGCAGACCCTTTAAAGTAATACTGCATGATACCCATCGCATGGGTCCCAAATCTCCAGGTTCAAGGGCATCTTCCTACATCAAAAACATGCATGAGAAACCCAGAAGATGGTACACCGTGTGATGGGGAAAGGTTTCTAAAACGCACCTCATTTCTCATCGCCTTGTGCCCGGGTTCGCCATTCCAGCCGCTTTACTAGCAAGCTCCCTACTTGGAGCATCAGCACCTTTAACCTCCTGTTCCGTACAGGTTGCAATTTGTCCTGAGGATAAACGGGAAGACGTGGAACCAACGAGAGACTAGCTCTTGGTGTTGGGACAGGCACAGGTCACTCTATTTTCCCATCAGAAAGAAGAATTAACCACAGGCTCAGCCTGCCCCCCGGAACCAGAACAGGGCCTGAAGCCATTCTGCGATTTTGCCGCCAGCTCCCATAAAAACGAGTTGTAAAATGGAGGTTCAGGGCACTGCAATTCACAAACCTGCAGAGTTATAAATGATAACTCTCGTCCACAAATATATTGAGGGAAGGCAACGAAGAGGATTTGAAATCAAGGCAGAATTGCAGGAAAGAGATTTCAGGAGGTAGATTCGAATCGCCTTTAAAGCACATGAAAAGCGGCAAAACGTTGACAATGATGCCCTTGGCCAAAAAGGGCGTATGCGTTTTTTCCTGAATATATTCAGGAAAAAACGCATACGCCCTTTTTGGCCAACCAAGCAACCTGGAAAGGCAAATCAGCGCTACAGAGAAGACTCGCTTCCCATCGGTCAAAAGGGCCATGCTGAAAAAAGTGTCAAAACCAGAAATGCAGGACAGGCCATGGAGAAATGGGAGCCTTGCTACACTGATGGGCAGGATGTAAATTGCCAACAGCCACTCTGGAGAAGTGTACGGTGAGTCCTGAAACATCTGAAAAACACAGCTTAGAGAGCATAGGGCACTTCCACTCATGGGGGTATAAATTGGGAAAATTAAAAATCAGCAAGACACAAGCACCCCAAAGTTGAGAACTGCTATGTTGACAAGGACCTCCACTTCATTCCACCTTAAATATCCCAGGAAAGAGAAAAATGGGTAAAGAAGTTGTGGTCCTTATGTACAATGGAATATCACTCAGCCATGAAATCAATGTCATAAGGCTAGTAGCAGCATGATGAGTGGATTTAGGTACGACGATTCTAAGTGAAATAAGTCACACAGAAAAGGACACTTCTCATAAGGTATCACTGATAGAGGGAATGTAAAAACCGTTACACTTGAACTGAATTACAAAACAGAACAGAGTCACACATGCAGAAAACAGACTATGGCTGCTTAACGGGAAAGGTGAGGTGGGGTGATACATAAAACAAGGGTATCAAATTAGCTCAGATACCGTTCCATAAACCCAATATGTAATAGACAAGACCTACTCCTTGCTCAGAGAACTGGACTCAACACGCCCTATTCACCGCACAAGAATATATCTGACTAATAATAATCGTAAAACCTATGTATTGATATCTCTCTGTTAGTGTGTCAAGTGGGTGTAAAGCAGCATAAACACAGCAGTGAAAAGCAGCTAAACCCCATTATAAAAATAAATTACTTTGAAACACCCATGAAACAAAGACAGTGAAAGAGAGAGAAATTCTTACACTATGCCTTCAGGGGCTGTGATGCAACCTGGATTGACCATATCTAGACGCACAGCTGGATGAGACATAAGGGTGGACACTCTTGGGCCTGAGAGGTTTGGTGAGGTTGGGTGAGCAAATGCAGACCCTTTAAAGTAATACTGCATGATACCCATCGCATGGGTCCCAAATCTCCAGGTTCAAGGGCATCTTCCTACATCAAAAACATGCATGAGAAACCCAGAAGATGGTACACCGTGTGATGGGGAAAGGTTTCTAAAACGCACCTCATTTCTCATCGCCTTGTGCCCGGGTTCGCCATTCCAGCCGCTTTACTAGCAAGCTCCCTACTTGGAGCATCAGCACCTTTAACCTCCTGTTCCGTACAGGTTGAAATTTGTCCTGAGGATAAACGGGAAGACGTGGAACCAACAAGAGACTAGCTCTTGGTGTTGGGACAGGCACAGGTCACTCTATTTTCCCATCAGAAAGAAGAATTAACCACAGGCTCAGCCTGCCCCCCGGAACCAGAACAGGGCCTGAAGCCATTCTGCGATTTTGCGGCCAGCTCCCATAAAAACGAGTTGTAAAATGGAGGTTCAGGGCACTGCAATTCACAAACCTGCAGAGTTATAAATGATAACTCTCGTCCACAAATATATTGAGGGAAGGCAAAGAAGAGGAGTTGAAATCAAGGCAGAATTGCAGGAAAGAGATTTCAGGAGGTAGATTCGAATCGCATTTAAAGCACATGAAAAGCGGCAAAACGTTGACAATGATGCCCTTGGCCAAAAAGGGCGTATGCGTTTTTTCCTGAATATATTCAGGAAAAAACGCATACGCCCTTTTTGGCCAACCAAGCAACCTGGAAAGGCAAATCAGCGCTACAAACAAGTCTCGCTTCCCATCGGTCAAAAGGGCCATGCTGAAAAAAGTGTCAAAACCAGAAATGCAGGACAGGCCATGGAGAAATGGGAGCCTTGCTACACAGATGGGCGGGATGTAAATTGCCAACAGCCACTCTGGAGAAGTGTACGGTGAGTCCTGAAACATCTGAAAAACACAGCTTAGAGAGCATAGGGCACTTCCACTCATGGGGGTATGAATTGGGAAAATGAAAAATCAGCAAGACACAAGCACCCCAAAGTTGAGGGCTGCTCTGTTGACAAGGACCTCCACTTCATTCCACCTTAAATATCCCAGGAAAGAGAAAAATGGGTAAAGAAGTTGTGGTCCTTATGTACAATGGAATATCACTCAGCCAGGAAATCAATGTCATAAGGCTAGTAGCAGCATGATGAGTGGATTTAGGTACGACGATTCTAAGTGAAATAAGTCACACAGAAAAGGACACTTCTCATAAGGTATCACTTATAGAGGGAATGTAAAAACCGTTACACTTGAACTGAATTACAAAACAGAACAGAGTCACACATGCAGAAAACACACTATGGCTGCTTAACGGGAAAGGTGAGGTGGGGTGATACATAAAACAAGGGTATCAAATTAGCTCAGATACCGTTCCATAAACCCAATATGTAATAGACAAGACCTACTCCTTGCTCAGAGAACTGGACTCAACACGCCCTATTCACCGCACAAGATTATATCTGACTAGTAATAATCGTAAAGCCTATGTATTGATATCTCTCTGTTAGTGTGTCAAGTGGGTGTAAAGTGGCATAAACACAGCAGTGAAAAGCAGCTAAATCCCATTATGAAAATAAATTACTTTGAAAAACCCATGAAACAAAGACAGTGAACGAGAGAGGAATTCTTACACAATGCGTTCAGGGGCTGTGATGCAACCTGGATTGACCATATCTAGACCCACAGCTGGATGAGACATAAGGGTGGATACTCTTGGGGCTGAGAGGTTTGGTGAGGTTGGGTGAGCAAACGCAGACCCTTTAAAGTAATACTGCGTGGTACCCATCGCATGGGTCCCAAATCTCCAGGTTCAAGGGCATCTTCCTACATCGAAAACATGCATGAGAAACCCAGAAGATGGTACACCGTGTGATGGGGAAAGGTTTCGAAAACGCACCTCATTTCTCATCGCCTTGTGCCCGGGTTCGCCATTCCAGCCGCTTTACTAGCAATCTCCCTACTTGGAGCATCAGCACCTTTAACCTCCTGTTCCGTACAGGTTGCAATTTGTCCTGAGGATGAACGGGAAGACGGGGAACCAACGAGAGACTAGCTCTTGGTGTTGGGACAGGCACAGGTCACTCTATTTTCCCATCAGGAAGAAGAATTAACCACAGGCTCAGCCTGCCCCCCAGAACCAGAACAGGGCCTGAAGCCATCCTGCGCTTTTGCGGCCAGCTCCCAAAAAAGCGAGTTGTAAAATGGAGGTTCAGGGCACTGCAATTCACAAACCTGCAGAGTTATAAATGATAACTCTCGTCCACAAATATATTGAGGGAAGGCAAAGAAGAGGATTTGAAATCAAGGCAGAATTGCACGAAACAGATTTCAGGAGGTAGATACGAATCGCCTTTAAAGCACATGAAAAGCGGCAAAACGTTGACAATGATGCCCTTGGCCAAAAAGGGCGTATGCGTTTTTTCCTGAATATATTCAGGAAAAAACGCATACGCCCTTTTTGGCCAACCAAGCAACCTGGAAAGGCAAATCAGCGCTACAGAGAAGTCTTGCTTCCCATCGGTCAAAAGGGCCATGCTGAAAAAAGTGTCAAAACCAGAAATGCAGGACAGGCCATGGAGAAATGGGAGCCTTGCTACACTGATGGGCGGGATGTAAATTGCCAACAGCCACTCTGGAGAAGTGTACGGTGAGTCCTGAAACATCTGAAAAACACAGCTTAGAGAGCATAGGGCACTTCCACTCATGGGGGTATAAATTGGGAAAATGAAAAATCAGCAAGACACAAGCACCCCAAAGTTTAGGGCTGCTCTGTTGACAAGGACCTCCACTTCATTCCACCTTAAATATCCCAGGAAAGAGAAACATGGGTAAAGAAGTTGTGGTCCTTATGTACAATGGAATATCACTCAGCCATGAAATCAATGTCATAAGGCTAGTAGCAGCATGATGAGTGGATTTAGGTACGACGATTCTAAGTGAAATAAGTCACACAGAAAAGGACACTTCTCATAAGGTATCACTGATAGAGGGAATGTAAAAACCGTTACACTTGAACTGAATTACAAAACAGAACAGAGTCACACATGCAGAAAACACACTATGGCTGCTTAACGGGAAAGGTGAGGTGGGGTGATACATAAAACAAGGGTATCAAATTAGCTCAGATACCATTCCATAAACCCAATATGTAATAGACAAGACCTACTCCTTGCTCAGAGAACTGGACTCAACACGCCCTATTCACCGCACAAGAATATATCTGACTAATAATAATCGTAAAACCTATGTATTGATATCTCTCTGTTAGTGTGTCAAGTGGGTGTAAAGCGGCATAAACACAGCAGTGAAAAGCAGCTAAACCCCATTATAAAAATAAATTACTTTGAAACACCCATGAAACAAAGACAGTGAAAGAGAGAGAAATTCTTACACAATGCGTTCAGGGGCTGTGATGCAACCTGGATTGACCATATCTAGACTCACAGCTGGATCAGACATAAGGGTGGACACTCTTGGGGCTGAGAGGTTTGGTGAGGTTGGGTGAGCAAACGCAGACCCTTTAAAGTAATACTGCATGATACCCATCGCATGGGTCCCAAATCTCCAGGTTCAAGGGCATCTTCCTACATCAAAAACATGCATGAGAAACCCAGAAGATGGTACACCGTGTGATGGGGAAAGGTTTCTAAAACGCACCTCATTTCTCATCTCCTTGTGCCCGGGTTCGCCATTCCAGCCGCTTTACTAGCAAGCTCCCTACTTGGAGCATCAGCACCTTTAACCTCCTGTTCCGTACAGGTTGCAATTTGTCCTGAGGATAAACGGGAAGACGTGGAACCAACGAGAGACTAGCTCTTGGTGTTGGGACAGGCACAGGTCACTCTATTTTCCCATCAGAAAGAAGAATTAACCACAGGCTCAGCCTGCCCCCCGGAACCAGAACAGGGCCTGAAGCCATTCTGCGATTTTGCCGCCAGCTCCCATAAAAACGAGTTGTAAAATGGAGGTTCAGGGCACTGCAATTCACAAACCTGCAGAGTTATAAATGATAACTCTCGTCCACAAATATATTGAGGGAAGGCAAAGAAGAGGATTTGAAATCAAGGCAGAATTGCAGGAAAGAGATTTCAGGAGGTAGATTCGAATCGCCTTTAAAGCACATGAAAAGCGGCAAAACGTTGACAATGATGCCCTTGGCCAAAAAGGGCGTATGCGTTTTTTCCTGAATATATTCAGGAAAAAACGCATACGCCCTTTTTGGCCAACCAAGCAACCTGGAAAGGCAAATCAGCGCTACAAACAAGTCTCGCTTCCCATCGGTCAAAAGGGCCATGCTGAAAAAAGTGTCAAAACCAGAAATGCAGGACAGGCCATGGAGAAATGGGAGCCTTGCTACACTGATGGGCGGGATGTAAATTGCCAACAGCCACTCTGGAGAAGTGTCCGGTGAGTCCTGAAACATCTGAAAAACACAGCTTAGAGAGCATAGGGCACTTCCACTCATGGGGGTATGAATTGGGAAAATGAAAAATCAGCAAGACACAAGCACCCCAAAGTTTAGGGCTGCTCTGTTGACAAGGACCTCCACTTCATTCCACCTTCAATATCCCAGGAAAGAGAAAAATGGGTAAAGAAGTTGTGGTCCTTATGTACAATGGAATATCACTCAGCCATGAAATCAATGTCATAAGGCTAGTAGCAGCATGATGAGTGGATTTAGGTACGACGATTCTAAGTGAAATAAGTCACACAGAAAAGGACACTTCTCATAAGGTATCACTGATAGAGGGAATGTAAAAACCGTTACACTTGAACTGAATTACAAAACAGAACAGAGTCACACATGCAGAAAACACACTATGGCTGCTTAACGGGAAAGGTGAGGTGGGGTGATACATAAAACAAGGGTATCAAATTAGCTCAGATACCGTTCCATAAACCCAATATGTAATAGACAAGACCTACTCCTTGCTCAGAGAACTGGACTCAACACGCCCTATTCACCGCACAAGAATATATCTGACTAATAATAATCGTAAAACCTATGTATTGATATCTCTCTGTTAGTGTGTCAAGTGGGTGTAAAGCGGCATAAACACAGCAGTGAAAAGCAGCTAAACCCCATTATAAAAATAAATTACTTTGAAACACCCATGAAACAAAGACAGTGAAAGAGAGAGAAATTCTTACACAATGCCTTCAGGGGCTGTGATGCAACCTGGATTGACCATATCTAGACGCACAGCTGGATGAGACATAAGGGTGGACACTCTTGGGGCTGAGAGGTTTGGTGAGGTTGGGTGAGCAAACGCAGACCCTTTAAAGTAATACTGCATGGTACCCATCGCATGGGTCCCAAATCTCCAGGTTCAAGGGCATCTTCCTACATCAAAAACATGCATGAGAAACCCAGAAGATGGTACACCGTGTGATGGGGAAAGGTTTCTAAAACGCACCTCATTTCTCATCGCCTTGTGCCCGGGTTCGCCATTCCAGCCGCTTTACTAGCAAACTCCCTACTTGGAGCATCAGCACCTTTAACCTCCTGTTCCGTACAGGTTGCAATTTGTCCTGAGGATGAACGGGAAGACGGGGAACCAACGAGAGACTAGCTCTTGGTGTTGGGACAGGCACAGGTCACTCTATTTTCCCATCAAGAAGAAGAATTAACCACAGGCTCAGCCTGCCCCCCAGAACCAGAACAGGGCCTGAAGCCATCCTGCGCTTTTGCGGCCAGCTCCCAAAAAAGCGAGTTGTAAAATGGAGGTTCAGGGCACTGCAATTCACAAACCTGCAGAGTTATAAATGATAACTCTCGTCCACAAATATTTTGAGGGAAGGCAAAGAAGAGGATTTGAAATCAAGGCAGAATTGCACGAAACAGATTTCAGGAGGTAGATACGAATCGCCTTTAAAGCACATGAAAAGCGGCAAAACGTTGAACAATGATGCCCTTGGCCAAAAAGGGCGTATGCGTTTTTTCCTGAATATATTCAGGAAAAATCGCATACGCCCTTTTTGGCCAACCAAGCAACCTGGAAAGGCAAATCAGCGCTACAGAGAAGTCTCGCTTCCCATCGGTCAAAAGGGTCATGCTGAAAAAAGTGTCAAAACCAGAAATGCAGGACAGGCCATGGAGAAATGGGAGCCTTGCTACACTGATGGGCGGGATGTAAATTGCCAACAGCCACTCTGGAGAAGTGTACGGTGTGTCCTGAAACATCTGAAAAACACAGCTTAGAGAGCATAGGGCACTTCCACTCATGGGGGTATAAATTGGGAAAATGAAAAATCAGCAAGACACAAGCACCCCAAAGTTTAGGGCTGCTCTGTTGACAAGGACCTCCACTTCATTCCACCTTCAATATCCCAGGAAAGAGAAAAATGGATAAAGAAGTTGTGGTCCTTATGTACAATGGAATATCACTCAGCCATGAAATCAATGTCATAAGGTTAGTAGCAGCATGATGAGTGGATTTAGGTACGACGATTCTAAGTGAAATAAGTCACACAGAAAAGGACACTTCTCATAAGGTATCACTTATAGAGGGAATGTAAAAACCGTTACACTTGAACTGAATTACAAAACAGAACAGAGT
This sequence comes from Balaenoptera borealis, assembly GCF_965194805.1. Taxonomy (NCBI): domain Eukaryota; kingdom Metazoa; phylum Chordata; class Mammalia; order Artiodactyla; family Balaenopteridae; genus Balaenoptera; species Balaenoptera borealis. The sequence goes on along the minus strand of NW_028123801.1, from coordinate 349,565 downwards.
CACACATGCAGAAAACACACTATGGCTGCTTGACGGGAAAGGTGAGGTGGGGTGATACATAAAGCAAGGGTATCAAATTAGCTCAGATACCGTTCCATAAACCCAATATGTAGTAGACAAGACCTACTCCTTGCTCAGAGAACTGGACTCAACACGCCCTATTCACCGCACAAGAATATATCTGACTAGTAATAATCGTAAAGCCTATGTATTGATATCTCTCTGTTAGTGTGTCAAGTGGGTGTAAAGCGGCATAAACACAGCAGTGAAAAGGAGCTAAACCCCATTATAAAAATAAATTACTTTGAAACACCCATGAAACAAAGACAGTGAAAGAGAGAGAAATTCTTACACAATGCATTCAGGGGCTGTGATGCAACCTGGATTGACCATATCTAGACTCACAGCTGGATCAGACATAAGGGTGGACACTCTTGGGGCTGAGAGGTTTGGTGAGGTTGGGTGAGCAAACGCAGACCCTTTAAAGTAATACTGCATGGTACCCATCGCATGGGTCCCAAATCTCCAGCTTCAAGGGCATCTTCCTACATCAAAAACATGCATGAGAAACCCAGAAGATGTTACACAGTGTGATGGGGAAAGGTTTCTAAAACGCACCTCATTTCTCATCGCCTTGTGCCCGGGTTCGCCATTCCAGCCGCTTTACTAGCAAGCTCCCTACTTGGAGCATCAGCACCTTTAACCTCCTGTTCCGTACAGGTTGCAATTTGTCCTGAGGATAAACGGGAAGACGTGGAACCAACGAGAGACTAGCTCTTGGTGTTGGGACAGGCACAGGTCACTCTATTTTCCCATCAGAAAGAAGAATTAACCACAGGCTCAGCCTGCCCCCTGGAACCAGAACAGGGCCTGAAGCCATTCTGCGATTTTGCCGCCAGCTCCCATAAAAACGAGTTGTAAAATGGAGGTTCAGGGCACTGCAATTCACAAACCTGCAGAGTTATAAATGATAACTCTCGTCCACAAATATATTGAGGGAAGGCAAAGAAGAGGATTTGAAATCAAGGCAGAATTGCAGGAAAGAGATTTCAGGAGGTAGATTCGAATCGCATTTAAAGCACATGAAAAGTGGCAAAACGTTGACAATGATGCCCTTGGCCAAAAAGGGCGTATGCGTTTTTTCCTGAATATATTCAGGAAAAAACGCATACGCCCTTTTTGGCCAACCAAGCAACCTGGAAAGGCAAATCAGCGCTACAAAGAAGTCTCGCTTCCCATCGGTCAAAAGGGCCATGCTGAAAAAAGTGTCAAAACCAGAAATGCAGGACAGGCCATGGAGAAATGGGAGCCTTGCTACACTGATGGGCGGGATGTAAATTGCCAACAGCCACTCTGGAGAAGTGTACGGTGAGTCCTGAAACATCTAAAAAACACAGCTTAGAGAGCATAGGGCACTTCCACTCATGGGGGTATGAATTGGGAAAATGAAAAATCAGCAAGACACAAGCACCCCAAAGTTTAGGGCTGCTCTGTTGACAAGGACCTCCACTTCATTCCACCTTAAATATCCCAGGAAAGAGAAACATGGGTAAAGAAGTTGTGGTCCTTATGTACAATGGAATATCACTCAGCCATGAAATCAATGTCATAAGGCTAGTAGCAGCATGATGAGTGGATTTAGGTACGACGATTCTAAGTGAAATAAGTCACACAGAAAAGGACACTTCTCATAAGGTATCACTGATAGAGGGAATGTAAAAACCGTTACACTTGAACTGAATTACAAAACAGAACAGAGTCACACATGCAGAAAACACACTATGGCTGCTTAACGGGAAAGGTGAGGTGGGGTGATACATAAAACAAGGGTATCAAATTAGCTCAGATACCATTCCATAAACCCAATATGTAATAGACAAGACCTACTCCTTGCTCAGAGAACTGGACTCAACACGCCCTATTCACCGCACAAGAATATATCTGACTAATAATAATCGTAAAACCTATGTATTGATATCTCTCTGTTAGTGTGTCAAGTGGGTGTAAAGCGGCATAAACACAGCAGTGAAAAGCAGCTAAACCCCATTATAAAAATAAATTACTTTGAAACACCCATGAAAAAAAGACAGTGAAAGAGAGAGAAATTCTTACACAATGCGTTCAGGGGCTGTGATGCAACCTGGATTGACCATATCTAGACTCACAGCTGGATCAGACATAAGGGTGGACACTCTTGGGGCTGAGAGGTTTGGTGAGGTTGGGTGAGCAAACGCAGACCCTTTAAAGGAATACTGCGTGGTACCCATCGCATGGGTCCCAAATCTCCAGGTTCAAGGGCATCTTCCTACATCAAAAACATGCATGAGAAACCCAGAAGATGGTACACCGTGTGATGGGGAAAGGTTTCTAAAACGCACCTCATTTCTCATCTCCTTGTGCCCGGGTTCGCCATTCCAGCCACTTTACTAGCAAGCTCCCTACTTGGAGCATCAGCACCTTTAACCTCCTGTTCCGTACAGGTTGCAATTTGTCCTGAGGATAAACGGGAAGACGTGGAACCAACGAGAGACTAGCTCTTGGTGTTGGGACAGGCACAGGTCACTCTATTTTCCCATCAGAAAGAAGAATTAACCACAGGCTCAGCCTGCCCCCCGGAACCAGAACAGGGCCTGAATCCATTTTGTGATTTTGCGGCCAGCTCCCATAAAAACGAGTTGTAAAATGGAGGTTCAGGGCACTGCAATTCACAAACCTGCAGTTATAAATGATAACTCTCGTCCACAAATATATTGAGTGAAGGCAACGAAGAGGATTTGAAATCAAGGCAGAATTGCAGGAAACAGATTTCAGGAAGTAGATTCGAATCGCATTTAAAGCACATGAAAAGTGGCAAAACGTTGACAATGATGCCCTTGGCCAAAAAGGGCGTATGCGTTTTTTCCTGAATATATTCAGGAAAAAACGCATACGCCCTTTTTGGCCAACCAAGCAACCTGGAAAGGCAAATCAGCGCTACAAACAAGTCTCGCTTCCCATCGGTCAAAAGGGCCATGCTGAAAAAAGTGTCAAAACCAGAAATGCAGGACAGGCCATGGAGAAATGGGAGCCTTGCTACACTGATGGGCGGGATGTAAATTGCCAAGAGCCACTCTGGAGAAGTGTCCGGTGAGTCCTGAAACATCTGAAAAACACAGCTTAGAGAGCATAGGGCACTTCCACTCATGGGGGTATAAATTGGGAAAATTAAAAATCAGCAAGACACAAGCACCCCAAAGTTTAGGGCTGCTCTGTTGACAAGGACCTCCACTTCATTCCACCTTCAATATCCCAGGAAAGAGAAAAATGGATAAAGAAGTTGTGGTCCTTATGTACAATGGAATATCACTCAGCCATGAAATCAATGTCATAAGGCTAGTAGCAGCATGATGAGTGGATTAAGGTACGACGATTCTAAGTGAAATAAGTCACACAGAAAAGGACACTTCTCATAAGGTATCACTGATAGAGGGAATGTAAAAACCGTTACACTTGAACTGAATTACAAAACAGAACAGAGTCACACATGCAGAAAACACACTATGGCTGCTTAACGGGAAAGGTGAGGTGGGGTGATACATAAAACAAGGGTTTCAAATTAGCTCAGATACCGTTCCATAAACCCAATATGTAATAGACAAGACCTACTCCTTGCTCAGAGAACTGGACTCAACACGCCCTATTCACCGCACAAGAATATATCTGACTAGTAATAATCGTAAAGCCTATGTATTGATATCTCTCTGTTAGTGTGTCAAGTGGGTGTAAAGCGGCATAAGCACAGCAGTGAAAAGCAGCTAAACCGCATTATAAAAATAAATTACTTTGAAACACCCATGAAAAAAAGACAGTGAAAGAGAGAGAAATTCTTACACAATGCATTCAGGGGCTGTGATGCAACCTGGATTGACCATATCTAGACTCACAGCTGGATCAGACATAAGGGTGGACACTCTTGGGGCTGAGAGGTTTGGTGAGGTTGGGTGAGCAAACGCAGACCCTTTAAAGTAATACTGCATGATACCCATCGCATGGGTCCCAAATCTCCAGGTTCAAGGGCATCTTCCTACATCAAAAACATGCATGAGAAACCCAGAAGATGGTACACCGTGTGATGGGGAAAGGTTTCTAAAACGCACCTCATTTCTCATCGCCTTGTGCCCGGGTCCGCCATTCCAGCCGCTTTACTAGCAAGCTCCCTACTTGGAGCATCAGCACCTTTAACCTCCTGTTCCGTACAGGTTGCAATTTGTCCTGAGGATAAATGGGAAGACGTGGAACCAACGAGAGACTAGCTCTTGGTGTTGGGACAGGCACAGGTCACTCTATTTTCCCATCAGAAAGAAGAATTAACCACAGGCTCAGCCTGCCCCCCGGAACCAGAACAGGGCCTGAAGCCATTCTGCGATTTTGCCGCCAGCTCCCATAAAAACGAGTTGTAAAATGGAGGTTCAGGGCACTGCAATTCACAAACCTGCAGAGTTATAAATGATAACTCTCGTCCACAAATATATTGAGGGAAGGCAAAGAAGAGGATTTGAAATCAAGGCAGAATTGCAGGAAAGAGATTTCAGGAGGTAGATTCGAATCGCCTTTAAAGCACATGAAAAGCGGCAAAACGTTGACAATGATGCCCTTGGCCAAAAAGGGCGTATGCGTTTTTTCCTGAATATATTCAGGAAAAAACGCATACGCCCTTTTTGGCCAACCAAGCAACCTGGAAAGGCAAATCAGCGCTACAAACAAGTCTCGCTTCCCATCGGTCAAAAGGGCCATGCTGAAAAAAGTGTCAAAACCAGAAATGCAGGACAGGCCATGGAGAAATGGGAGCCTTGCTACACTGATGGGCGGGATGTAAATTGCCAACAGCCACTCTGGAGAAGTGTCCGGTGAGTCCTGAAACATCTGAAAAACACAGCTTAGAGAGCATAGGGCACTTCCACTCATGGGGGTATGAATTGGGAAAATGAAAAATCAGCAAGACACAAGCACCCCAAAGTTTAGGGCTGCTCTGTTGACCAGGACCTCCACTTCATTCCACCTTCAATATCCCAGGAAAGAGAAAAATGGGTAAAGAAGTTGTGGTCCTTATGTACAATGGAATATCACTCAGCCATGAAATCAATGTCATAAGGCTAGTAGCAGCATGATGAGTGGATTTAGGTACGACGATTCTAAGTGAAATAAGTCACACAGAAAAGGACACTTCTCATAAGGTATCACTGATAGAGGGAATGTAAAAACCGTTACACTTGAACTGAATTACAGAACAGAACAGAGTCACACATGCAGAAAACACACTATGGCTGCTTAACGGGAAAGGTGAGGTGGGGTGATACATAAAACAAGGGTATCAAATTAGCTCAGATACCGTTCCATAAACCCAATATGTAATAGACAAGACCTACTCCTTGCTCAGAGAACTGGACTCAACACGCCCTATTCACCGCACAAGAATATATCTGACTAGTAATAATCGTAAAGCCTATGTATTGATATCTCTCTGTTAGTGTGTCAAGTGGGTGTAAAGCGGCATAAACACAGCAGTGAAAAGCAGCTAAATCCCATTATGAAAATAAATTACTTTGAAAAACCCATGAAACAAAGACAGTGAACGAGAGAGGAATTCTTACACAATGCGTTCAGGGGCTGTGATGCAACCTGGATTGACCATATCTAGACCCACAGCTGGATGAGACATAAGGGTGGACACTCTTGGGGCTGAGAGGTTTGGTGAGGTTGGGTGAGCAAACGCAGACCCTTTAAAGTAATACTGCATGGTACCCATCGCATGGGTCCCAAATCTCCAGCTTCAAGGGCATCTTCCTACATCAAAAACATGCATGAAAAACCCAGAAGATGGTACACAGTGTGATGGGGAAAGGTTTCTAAAACGCACCTCATTTCTCATCGCCTTGTGCCCGGGTTCGCCATTCCAGCCGCTTTACTAGCAAGCTCCCTACTTGGAGCATCAGCACCTTTAACCTCCTGTTCCGTACAGGTTGCAATTTGTCCTGAGGATAAACGGGAAGACGTGGAACCAACGAGAGACTAGCTCTTGGTGTTGGGACAGGCACAGGTCACTCTATTTTACCATCAGAAAGAAGAATTAACCACAGGCTCAGCCTGCCCCCCGGAACCAAAACAGGGCCTGAAGCCATTCTGCGATTTTGCGGCCAGCTCCCATAAAAACGAGTTGTAAAATGGAGGTTCAGGGCACTGCAATTCACAAACCTGCAGAGTTATAAATGATAACTCTCGTCCACAAATATATTGAGGGAAGGCAAAGAAGAGGATTTGAAATCAAGGCAGAATTGCAGGAAAGAGATTTCAGGAGGTAGATTCGAATCGCATTTAAAGCACATGAAAAGCGGCAAAACGTTGACAATGATGCCCTTGGCCAAAAAGGGCGTATGCGTTTTTTCCTGAATATATTCAGGAAAAAACGCATACGCCCTTTTTGGCCAACCAAGCAACCTGGAAAGGCAAATGAGCGCTACAAACAAGTCTCGCTTCCCATCGGTCAAAAGGGCCATGCTGAAAAAAGTGTCAAAACCAGAAATGCAGGACAGGCCATGGAGAAATGGGAGCCTTGCTACACTGATGGGCGGGATGTAAATTGCCAACAGCCACTCTGGAGAAGTGTCCGGTGAGTCCTGAAACATCTGAAAAACACAGCTTAGAGAGCATAGGGCACTTCCACTCATGGGGGTATGAATTGGGAAAATGAAAAATCAGCAAGACACAAGCACCCCAAAGTTTAGGGCTGCTCTGTTGACCAGGACCTCCACTTCATTCCACCTTCAATATCCCAGGAAAGAGAAAAATGGGTAAAGAAGTTGTGGTCCTTATGTACAATGGAATATCACTCAGCCATGAAATCAATGTCATAAGGCTAGTAGCAGCATGATGAGTGGATTTAGGTACGACGATTCTAAGTGAAATAAGTCACACAGAAAAGGACACTTCTCATAAGGTATCACTTTTAGAGGGAATGTAAAAACCGTTACACTTGAACTGAATTACAAAACAGAACAGAGTCACACATGCAGAAAACACACTATGGCTGCTTAACGGGAAAGGTGAGGTGGGGTGATACATAAAACAAGGGTATCAAATTAGCTCAGATACCGTTCCATAAACCCAATATGTAATAGACAAGACCTACTCCTTGCTCAGAGAACTGGACTCAACACGCCCTATTCACCGCACAAGAATATATCTGACTAGTAATAATCGTAAAGCCTATGTATTGATATCTCTCTGTTAGTGTGTCAAGTGGGTGTAAAGCGGCATAAACACAGCAGTGAAAAGCAGCTAAATCCCATTATGAAAATAAATTACTTTGAAAAACCCATGAAACAAAGACAGTGAACGAGAGAGGAATTCTTACACAATGCGTTCAGGGGCTGTGATGCAACCTGGATTGACCATATCTAGACCCACAGCTGGATGAGACATAAGGGTGGACACTCTTGGGGCTGAGAGGTTTGGTGAGGTTGGGTGAGCAAACGCAGACCCTTTAAAGTAATACTGCATGGTACCCATCGCATGGGTCCCAAATCTCCAGGTTCAAGGGCATCTTCCTACATCAAAAACATGCATGAGAAACCCAGAAGATGGTACACCGTGTGATGGGGAAAGGTTTCTAAAACGCACCTCATTTCTCATCTCCTTGTGCCCGGGTTCGCCATTCCAGCCGCTTTACTAGCAAGCTCCCTACTTGGAGCATCAGCACCTTTAACCTCCTGTTCCGTACAGGTTGCAATTTGTCCTGAGGATAAACGGGAAGACGTGGAACCAACGAGAGACTAGCTCTTGGTGTTGGGACAGGCACAGGTCACTCTATTTTCCCATCAGAAAGAAGAATTAACCACAGGCTCAGCCTGCCAACCGGAACCAGAACAGGGCCTGAATCCATTCTGTGATTTTGCGGCCAGCTCCCATAAAAACGAGTTGTAAAATGGAGGTTCAGGGCACTGCAATTCACAAACCTGCAGTTATAAATGATAACTCTCGTCCACAAATATATTGAGGGAAGGCAACGAAGAGGATTTGAAATCAAGGCAGAATTGCAGGAAACAGATTTCAGGAAGTAGATTCGAATCGCATTTAAAGCACATGAAAAGTGGCAAAACGTTGACAATGATGCCCTTGGCCAAAAAGGGCGTATGCGTTTTTTCCTGAATATATTCAGGAAAAAACGCATACGCCCTTTTTGGCCAACCAAGCAACCTGGAAAGGCAAATCAGCGCTACAAACAAGTCTCGCTTCCCATCGGTCAAAAGGGCCATGCTGAAAAAAGTGTCAAAACCAGAAATGCAGGACAGGCCATGGAGAAATGGGAGCCTTGCTACACTGATGGGCGGTATGTAAATTGCCAAGAGCCACTCTGGAGAAGTGTCCGGTGAGTCCTGAAACATCTGAAAAACACAGCTTAGAGAGCATAGGGCACTTCCACTCATGGGGGTATAAATTGGGAAAATTAAAAATCAGCAAGACACAAGCACCCCAAAGTTGAGGGCTGCTCTGTTGACAAGGACCTCCACTTCATTCCACCTTCAATATCCCAGGAAAGAGAAAAATGGATAAAGAAGTTGTGGTCCTTATGTACAATGGAATATCACTCAGCCATGAAATCAATGTCATAAGGCTAGTAGCAGCATGATGAGTGGATTAAGGTACGACGATTCTAAGTGAAATAAGTCACACAGAAAAGGACACTTCTCATAAGGTATCACTGATAGAGGGAATGTAAAAACCGTTACACTTGAACTGAATTACAAAACAGAACAGAGTCACACATGCAGAAAACACACTATGGCTGCTTAACGGGAAAGGTGAGGTGGGGTGATACATAAAACAAGGGTTTCAAATTAGCTCAGATACCGTTCCATAAACCCAATATGTAATAGACAAGACCTACTCCTTGCTCAGAGAACTGGACTCAACACGCCCTATTCACCGCACAAGAATATATCTGACTAGTAATAATCGTAAAGCCTATGTATTGATATCTCTCTGTTAGTGTGTCAAGTGGGTGTAAAGCGGCATAAACACAGCAGTGAAAAGCAGCTAAATCCCATTATGAAAATAAATTACTTTGAAAAACCCATGAAACAAAGACAGTGAACGAGAGAGGAATTCTTACACAATGCGTTCAGGGGCTGTGATGCAACCTGGATTGACCATATCTAGACCCACAGCTGGATGAGACATAAGGGTGGACACTCTTGGGGCTGAGAGGCTTGGTGAGGTTGGGTGAGCAAACGCAGACCCTTTAAAGTAATACTGCATGATACCCATCGCATGGGTCCCAAATCTCCAGGTTCAAGGGCATCTTCCTACATCAAAAACATGCATGAGAAACCCAGAAGATGGTACACCGTGTGATGGGGAAAGGTTTCTAAAACGCACCTCATTTCTCATCGCCTTGTGCCCGGGTTCGCCATTCCAGCCGCTTTACTAGCAAGCTCCCTACTTGGAGCATCAGCACCTTTAACCTCCTGTTCCGTACAGGTTGCAATTTGTCCTGAGGATAAACGGGAAGACGTGGAACCAACGAGAGACTAGCTCTTGGTGTTGGGACAGGCACAGGTCACTCTATTTTCCCATCAGAAAGAAGAATTAACCACAGGCTCAGCCTGCCAACCGGAACCAGAACAGGGCCTGAATCCATTCTGTGATTTTGCGGCCAGCTCCCATAAAAACGAGTTGTAAAATGGAGGTTCAGGGCACTGCAATTCACAAACCTGCAGTTATAAATGATAACTCTCGTCCACAAATATATTGAGGGAAGGCAACGAAGAGGATTTGAAATCAAGGCAGAATTGCAGGAAACAGATTTCAGGAAGTAGATTCGAATCGCATTTAAAGCACATGAAAAGTGGCAAAACGTTGACAATGATTCCCTTGGCCAAAAAGGGCGTATGCGTTTTTTCCTGAATATATTCAGGAAAAAACGCATACGCCCTTTTTGGCCAACCAAGCAACCTGGAAAGGCAAATCAGCGCTACAAACAAGTCTCGCTTCCCATCGGTCAAAAGGGCCATGCTGAAAAAAGTGTCAAAACCAGAAATGCAGGACAGGCCATGGAGAAATGGGAGCCTTGCTACACTGATGGGCGGGATGTAAATTGCCAAGAGCCACTCTGGAGAAGTGTCCGGTGAGTCCTGAAACATCTGAAAAACACAGCTTAGAGAGCATAGGGCACTTCCACTCATGGGGGTATAAATTGGGAAAATTAAAAATCAGCAAGACACAAGCACCCCAAAGTTGAGGGCTGCTCTGTTGACAAGGACCTCCACTTCATTCCACCTTCAATATCCCAGGAAAGAGAAAAATGGATAAAGAAGTTGTGGTCCTTATGTACAATGGAATATCACTCAGCCATGAAATCAATGTCATAAGGCTAGTAGCAGCATGATGAGTGGATTAAGGTACGACGATTCTAAGTGAAATAAGTCACACAGAAAAGGACACTTCTCATAAGGTATCACTGATAGAGGGAATGTAAAAACCGTTACACTTGAACTGAATTACAAAACAGAACAGAGTCACACATGCAGAAAACACACTATGGCTGCTTAACGGGAAAGGTGAGGTGGGGTGATACATAAAACAAGGGTTTCAAATTAGCTCAGATACCGTTCCATAAACCCAATATGTAATAGACAAGACCTACTCCTTGCTCAGAGAACTGGACTCAACACGCCCTATTCACCGCACAAGAATATATCTGACTAGTAATAATCGTAAAGCCTATGTATTGATATCTCTCTGTTAGTGTGTCAAGTGGGTGTAAAGCGGCATAAACACAGCAGTGAAAAGCAGCTAAATCCCATTATGAAAATAAATTACTTTGAAAAACCCATGAAACAAAGACAGTGAACGAGAGAGGAATTCTTACACAATGCGTTCAGGGGCTGTGATGCAACCTGGATTGACCATATCTAGACCCACAGCTGGATGAGACATAAGGGTGGACACTCTTGGGGCTGAGAGGTTTGGTGAGGTTGGGTGAGCAAACGCAGACCCTTTAAAGTAATACTGCATGATACCCATCGCATGGGTCCCAAATCTCCAGGTTCAAGGGCATCTTCCTACATCAAAAACATGCATGAGAAACCCAGAAGATGGTACACCGTGTGATGGGGAAAGGTTTCTAAAACGCACCTCATTTCTCATCGCCTTGTGCCCGGGTTCGCCATTCCAGCCGCTTTACTAGCAAGCTCCCTACTTGGAGCATCAGCACCTTTAACCTCCTGTTCCGTACAGGTTGCAATTTGTCCTGAGGATAAACGGGAAGACGTGGAACCAACGAGAGACTAGCTCTTGGTGTTGGGACAGGCACAGGTCACTCTATTTTCCCATCAGAAAGAAGAATTAACCACAGGCTCAGCCTGCCCCCCGGAACCAGAACAGGGCCTGAAGCCATTCTGCGATTTTGCCGCCAGCTCCCATAAAAACGAGTTGTAAAATGGAGGTTCAGGGCACTGCAATTCACAAACCTGCAGAGTTATAAATGATAACTCTCGTCCACAAATATATTGAGGGAAGGCAACGAAGAGGATTTGAAATCAAGGCAGAATTGCAGGAAAGAGATTTCAGGAGGTAGATTCGAATCGCCTTTAAAGCACATGAAAAGCGGCAAAACGTTGACAATGATGCCCTTGGCCAAAAAGGGCGTATGCGTTTTTTCCTGAATATATTCAGGAAAAAACGCATACGCCCTTTTTGGCCAACCAAGCAACCTGGAAAGGCAAATCAGCGCTACAGAGAAGACTCGCTTCCCATCGGTCAAAAGGGCCATGCTGAAAAAAGTGTCAAAACCAGAAATGCAGGACAGGCCATGGAGAAATGGGAGCCTTGCTACACTGATGGGCAGGATGTAAATTGCCAACAGCCACTCTGGAGAAGTGTACGGTGAGTCCTGAAACATCTGAAAAACACAGCTTAGAGAGCATAGGGCACTTCCACTCATGGGGGTATAAATTGGGAAAATTAAAAATCAGCAAGACACAAGCACCCCAAAGTTGAGAACTGCTATGTTGACAAGGACCTCCACTTCATTCCACCTTAAATATCCCAGGAAAGAGAAAAATGGGTAAAGAAGTTGTGGTCCTTATGTACAATGGAATATCACTCAGCCATGAAATCAATGTCATAAGGCTAGTAGCAGCATGATGAGTGGATTTAGGTACGACGATTCTAAGTGAAATAAGTCACACAGAAAAGGACACTTCTCATAAGGTATCACTGATAGAGGGAATGTAAAAACCGTTACACTTGAACTGAATTACAAAACAGAACAGAGTCACACATGCAGAAAACAGACTATGGCTGCTTAACGGGAAAGGTGAGGTGGGGTGATACATAAAACAAGGGTATCAAATTAGCTCAGATACCGTTCCATAAACCCAATATGTAATAGACAAGACCTACTCCTTGCTCAGAGAACTGGACTCAACACGCCCTATTCACCGCACAAGAATATATCTGACTAATAATAATCGTAAAACCTATGTATTGATATCTCTCTGTTAGTGTGTCAAGTGGGTGTAAAGCAGCATAAACACAGCAGTGAAAAGCAGCTAAACCCCATTATAAAAATAAATTACTTTGAAACACCCATGAAACAAAGACAGTGAAAGAGAGAGAAATTCTTACACTATGCCTTCAGGGGCTGTGATGCAACCTGGATTGACCATATCTAGACGCACAGCTGGATGAGACATAAGGGTGGACACTCTTGGGCCTGAGAGGTTTGGTGAGGTTGGGTGAGCAAACGCAGACCCTTTAAAGTAATACTGCATGATACCCATCGCATGGGTCCCAAATCTCCAGGTTCAAGGGCATCTTCCTACATCAAAAACATGCATGAGAAACCCAGAAGATGGTACACCGTGTGATGGGGAAAGGTTTCTAAAACGCACCTCATTTCTCATCGCCTTGTGCCCGGGTTCGCCATTCCAGCCGCTTTACTAGCAAGCTCCCTACTTGGAGCATCAGCACCTTTAACCTCCTGTTCCGTACAGGTTGAAATTTGTCCTGAGGATAAACGGGAAGACGTGGAACCAACAAGAGACTAGCTCTTGGTGTTGGGACAGGCACAGGTCACTCTATTTTCCCATCAGAAAGAAGAATTAACCACAGGCTCAGCCTGCCCCCCGGAACCAGAACAGGGCCTGAAGCCATTCTGCGATTTTGCGGCCAGCTCCCATAAAAACGAGTTGTAAAATGGAGGTTCAGGGCACTGCAATTCACAAACCTGCAGAGTTATAAATGATAACTCTCGTCCACAAATATATTGAGGGAAGGCAAAGAAGAGGAGTTGAAATCAAGGCAGAATTGCAGGAAAGAGATTTCAGGAGGTAGATTCGAATCGCATTTAAAGCACATGAAAAGCGGCAAAACGTTGACAATGATGCCCTTGGCCAAAAAGGGCGTATGCGTTTTTTCCTGAATATATTCAGGAAAAAACGCATACGCCCTTTTTGGCCAACCAAGCAACCTGGAAAGGCAAATCAGCGCTACAAACAAGTCTCGCTTCCCATCGGTCAAAAGGGCCATGCTGAAAAAAGTGTCAAAACCAGAAATGCAGGACAGGCCATGGAGAAATGGGAGCCTTGCTACACTGATGGGCGGGATGTAAATTGCCAACAGCCACTCTGGAGAAGTGTACGGTGAGTCCTGAAACATCTAAAAAACACAGCTTAGAGAGCATAGGGCACTTCCAGTCATGGGGGTATGAATTGGGAAAATGAAAAATCAGCAAGACACAAGCACCCCAAAGTTTAGGGTTGCTCTGTTGACAAGGACCTCCACTTCATTCCACCTTAAATATCCCAGGAAAGAGAAAAATGGGTAAAGAAGTTGTGGTCCTTATGTACAATGGAATATCACTCAGCCATGAAATCAATGTCATAAGGCTAGTAGCAGCATGATGAGTGGATTTAGGTACGACGATTCTAAGTGAAATAAGTCACACAGAAAAGGACACTTCTCATAAGGTATCACTGATAGAGGGAATGTAAAAACCGTTACACTTGAACTGAATTACAAAACAGAACAGAGTCACACATGCAGAAAACACACTATGGCTGCTTAACGGGAAAGGTGAGGTGGGGTGATACATAAAACAAGGGTTTCAAATTAGCTCAGATACCATTCCATAAACCCAATATGTAATAGACAAGACCTACTCCTTGCTCAGAGAACTGGACTCAACACGCCCTATTCACCGCACAAGAATATATCTGACTAATAATAATCGTAAAACCTATGTATTGATATCTCTCTGTTAGTGTGTCAAGTGGGTGTAAAGCGGCATAAACACAGCAGTGAAAAGCAGCTAAACCCCATTATAAAAATAAATTACTTTGAAACACCCATGAAACAAAGACAGTGAAAGAGAGAGAAATTCTTACACAATGCGTTCAGGGGCTGTGATGCAACCTGGATTGACCATATCTAGACGCACAGCTGGATGAGACATAAGGGTGGACACTCTTGGGCCTGAGAGGTTTGGTGAGGTTGGGTGAGCAAACGCAGACCCTTTAAAGTAATACTGCATGATACCCATCGCATGGGTCCCAAATCTCCAGGTTCAAGGGCATCTTCCTACATCAAAAACATGCATGAGAAACCCAGAAGATGGTACACCGTGTGATGGGGAAAGGTTTCTAAAACGCACCTCATTTCTCATCTCCTTGTGCCCGGGTTCGCCATTCCAGCCGCTTTACTAGCAAGCTCCCTACTTGGAGCATCAGCACCTTTAACCTCCTGTTCCGTACAGGTTGCAATTTGTCCTGAGGATAAACGGGAAGACGTGGAACCAACGAGAGACTAGCTCTTGGTGTTGGGACAGGCACAGGTCACTCTATTTTCCCATCAGAAAGAAGAATTAACCACAGGCTCAGCCTGCCCCCCGGAACCAGAACAGGGCCTGAAGACATTCTGCGATTTTGCCGCCAGCTCCCATAAAAACGAGTTGTAAAATGGAGGTTCAGGGCACTGCAATTCACAAACCTGCAGAGTTATAAATGATAACTCTCGTCCACAAATATATTGAGGGAAGGCAAAGAAGAGGATTTGAAATCAAGGCAGAATTGCAGGAAAGAGATTTCAGGAGGTAGATTCGAATCGCCTTTAAAGCACATGAAAAGCGGCAAAACGTTGACAATGATGCCCTTGGCCAAAAAGGGCGTATGCGTTTTTTCCTGAATATATTCAGGAAAAAACGCATACGCCCTTTTTGGCCAACCAAGCAACCTGGAAAGGCAAATCAGCGCTACAAACAAGTCTCGCTTCCCATCGGTCAAAAGGGCCATGCTGAAAAAAGTGTCAAAACCAGAAATGCAGGACAGGCCATGGAGAAATGGGAGCCTTGCTACACAGATGGGCGGGATGTAAATTGCCAACAGCCACTCTGGAGAAGTGTACGGTGAGTCCTGAAACATCTGAAAAACACAGCTTAGAGAGCATAGGGCACTTCCACTCATGGGGGTATGAATTGGGAAAATGAAAAATCAGCAAGACACAAGCACCCCAAAGTTGAGGGCTGCTCTGTTGACAAGGACCTCCACTTCATTCCA
The DNA here is from genome assembly GCF_965194805.1 of Balaenoptera borealis. Taxonomy (NCBI): domain Eukaryota; kingdom Metazoa; phylum Chordata; class Mammalia; order Artiodactyla; family Balaenopteridae; genus Balaenoptera; species Balaenoptera borealis. Next base: position 333,972 of record NW_028123801.1, on the reverse strand, counting down.
CCTTAAATATCCCAGGAAAGAGAAAAATGGGTAAAGAAGTTGTGGTCCTTATGTACAATGGAATATCACTCAGCCAGGAAATCAATGTCATAAGGCTAGTAGCAGCATGATGAGTGGATTTAGGTACGACGATTCTAAGTGAAATAAGTCACACAGAAAAGGACACTTCTCATAAGGTATCACTTATAGAGGGAATGTAAAAACCGTTACACTTGAACTGAATTACAAAACAGAACAGAGTCACACATGCAGAAAACACACTATGGCTGCTTAACGGGAAAGGTGAGGTGGGGTGATACATAAAACAAGGGTATCAAATTAGCTCAGATACCGTTCCATAAACCCAATATGTAATAGACAAGACCTACTCCTTGCTCAGAGAACTGGACTCAACACGCCCTATTCACCGCACAAGATTATATCTGACTAGTAATAATCGTAAAGCCTATGTATTGATATCTCTCTGTTAGTGTGTCAAGTGGGTGTAAAGTGGCATAAACACAGCAGTGAAAAGCAGCTAAATCCCATTATGAAAATAAATTACTTTGAAAAACCCATGAAACAAAGACAGTGAACGAGAGAGGAATTCTTACACAATGCGTTCAGGGGCTGTGATGCAACCTGGATTGACCATATCTAGACCCACAGCTGGATGAGACATAAGGGTGGATACTCTTGGGGCTGAGAGGTTTGGTGAGGTTGGGTGAGCAAACGCAGACCCTTTAAAGTAATACTGCGTGGTACCCATCGCATGGGTCCCAAATCTCCAGGTTCAAGGGCATCTTCCTACATCGAAAACATGCATGAGAAACCCAGAAGATGGTACACCGTGTGATGGGGAAAGGTTTCGAAAACGCACCTCATTTCTCATTGCCTTGTGCCCGGGTTCGCCATTCCAGCCGCTTTACTAGCAATCTCCCTACTTGGAGCATCAGCACCTTTAACCTCCTGTTCCGTACAGGTTGCAATTTGTCCTGAGGATGAACGGGAAGACGGGGAACCAACGAGAGACTAGCTCTTGGTGTTGGGACAGGCACAGGTCACTCTATTTTCCCATCAGGAAGAAGAATTAACCACAGGCTCAGCCTGCCCCCCAGAACCAGAACAGGGCCTGAAGCCATCCTGCGCTTTTGCGGCCAGCTCCCAAAAAAGCGAGTTGTAAAATGGAGGTTCAGGGCACTGCAATTCACAAACCTGCAGAGTTATAAATGATAACTCTCGTCCACAAATATATTGAGGGAAGGCAAAGAAGAGGATTTGAAATCAAGGCAGAATTGCACGAAACAGATTTCAGGAGGTAGATACGAATCGCCTTTAAAGCACATGAAAAGCGGCAAAACGTTGACAATGATGCCCTTGGCCAAAAAGGGCGTATGCGTTTTTTCCTGAATATATTCAGGAAAAAACGCATACGCCCTTTTTGGCCAACCAAGCAACCTGGAAAGGCAAATCAGCGCTACAGAGAAGTCTTGCTTCCCATCGGTCAAAAGGGCCATGCTGAAAAAAGTGTCAAAACCAGAAATGCAGGACAGGCCATGGAGAAATGGGTGCCTTGCTACACTGATGGGCGGGATGTAAATTGCCAAAAGCCACTCTGGAGAAGTGTACGGTGAGTCCTGAAACATCTGAAAAACACAGCTTAGAGAGCATAGGGCACTTCCACTCATGGGGGTATAAATTGGGAAAATGAAAAATCAGCAAGACACAAGCACCCCAAAGTTTAGGGCTGCTCTGTTGACAAGGACCTCCACTTCATTCCACCTTAAATATCCCAGGAAAGAGAAACATGGGTAAAGAAGTTGTGGTCCTTATGTACAATGGAATATCACTCAGCCATGAAATCAATGTCATAAGGCTAGTAGCAGCATGATGAGTGGATTTAGGTACGACGATTCTAAGTGAAATAAGTCACACAGAAAAGGACACTTCTCATAAGGTATCACTGATAGAGGGAATGTAAAAACCGTTACACTTGAACTGAATTACAAAACAGAACAGAGTCACACATGCAGAAAACACACTATGGCTGCTTAACGGGAAAGGTGAGGTGGGGTGATACATAAAACAAGGGTATCAAATTAGCTCAGATACCATTCCATAAACCCAATATGTAATAGACAAGACCTACTCCTTGCTCAGAGAACTGGACTCAACACGCCCTATTCACCGCACAAGAATATATCTGACTAATAATAATCGTAAAACCTATGTATTGATATCTCTCTGTTAGTGTGTCAAGTGGGTGTAAAGCGGCATAAACACAGCAGTGAAAAGCAGCTAAACCCCATTATAAAAATAAATTACTTTGAAACACCCATGAAACAAAGACAGTGAAAGAGAGAGAAATTCTTACACAATGCGTTCAGGGGCTGTGATGCAACCTGGATTGACCATATCTAGACTCACAGCTGGATCAGACATAAGGGTGGACACTCTTGGGGCTGAGAGGTTTGGTGAGGTTGGGTGAGCAAACGCAGACCCTTTAAAGTAATACTGCATGATACCCATCGCATGGGTCCCAAATCTCCAGGTTCAAGGGCATCTTCCTACATCAAAAACATGCATGAGAAACCCAGAAGATGGTACACCGTGTGATGGGGAAAGGTTTCTAAAACGCACCTCATTTCTCATCTCCTTGTGCCCGGGTTCGCCATTCCAGCCGCTTTACTAGCAAGCTCCCTACTTGGAGCATCAGCACCTTTAACCTCCTGTTCCGTACAGGTTGCAATTTGTCCTGAGGATAAACGGGAAGACGTGGAACCAACGAGAGACTAGCTCTTGGTGTTGGGACAGGCACAGGTCACTCTATTTTCCCATCAGAAAGAAGAATTAACCACAGGCTCAGCCTGCCCCCCGGAACCAGAACAGGGCCTGAAGCCATTCTGCGATTTTGCCGCCAGCTCCCATAAAAACGAGTTGTAAAATGGAGGTTCAGGGCACTGCAATTCACAAACCTGCAGAGTTATAAATGATAACTCTCGTCCACAAATATATTGAGGGAAGGCAAAGAAGAGGATTTGAAATCAAGGCAGAATTGCAGGAAAGAGATTTCAGGAGGTAGATTCGAATCGCCTTTAAAGCACATGAAAAGCGGCAAAACGTTGACAATGATGCCCTTGGCCAAAAAGGGCGTATGCGTTTTTTCCTGAATATATTCAGGAAAAAACGCATACGCCCTTTTTGGCCAACCAAGCAACCTGGAAAGGCAAATCAGCGCTACAAACAAGTCTCGCTTCCCATCGGTCAAAAGGGCCATGCTGAAAAAAGTGTCAAAACCAGAAATGCAGGACAGGCCATGGAGAAATGGGAGCCTTGCTACACTGATGGGCGGGATGTAAATTGCCAACAGCCACTCTGGAGAAGTGTCCGGTGAGTCCTGAAACATCTGAAAAACACAGCTTAGAGAGCATAGGGCACTTCCACTCATGGGGGTATGAATTGGGAAAATGAAAAATCAGCAAGACACAAGCACCCCAAAGTTTAGGGCTGCTCTGTTGACCAGGACCTCCACTTCATTCCACCTTCAATATCCCAGGAAAGAGAAAAATGGGTAAAGAAGTTGTGGTCCTTATGTACAATGGAATATCACTCAGCCATGAAATCAATGTCATAAGGCTAGTAGCAGCATGATGAGTGGATTTAGGTACGACGATTCTAAGTGAAATAAGTCACACAGAAAAGGACACTTCTCATAAGGTATCACTGATAGAGGGAATGTAAAAACCGTTACACTTGAACTGAATTACAAAACAGAACAGAGTCACACATGCAGAAAACACACTATGGCTGCTTAACGGGAAAGGTGAGGTGGGGTGATACATAAAACAAGGGTATCAAATTAGCTCAGATACCGTTCCATAAACCCAATATGTAATAGACAAGACCTACTCCTTGCTCAGAGAACTGGACTCAACACGCCCTATTCACCGCACAAGAATATATCTGACTAATAATAATCGTAAAACCTATGTATTGATATCTCTCTGTTAGTGTGTCAAGTGGGTGTAAAGCGGCATAAACACAGCAGTGAAAAGCAGCTAAACCCCATTATAAAAATAAATTACTTTGAAACACCCATGAAACAAAGACAGTGAAAGAGAGAGAAATTCTTACACAATGCCTTCAGGGGCTGTGATGCAACCTGGATTGACCATATCTAGACGCACAGCTGGATGAGACATAAGGGTGGACACTCTTGGGGCTGAGAGGTTTGGTGAGGTTGGGTGAGCAAACGCAGACCCTTTAAAGTAATACTGCATGGTACCCATCGCATGGGTCCCAAATCTCCAGGTTCAAGGGCATCTTCCTACATCAAAAACATGCATGAGAAACCCAGAAGATGGTACACCGTGTGATGGGGAAAGGTTTCTAAAACGCACCTCATTTCTCATCGCCTTGTGCCCGGGTTCGCCATTCCAGCCGCTTTACTAGCAAACTCCCTACTTGGAGCATCAGCACCTTTAACCTCCTGTTCCGTAGAGGTTGCAATTTGTCCTGAGGATGAACGGGAAGACGGGGAACCAACGAGAGACTAGCTCTTGGTGTTGGGACAGGCACAGGTCACTCTATTTTCCCATCAAGAAGAAGAATTAACCACAGGCTCAGCCTGCCCCCCAGAACCAGAACAGGGCCTGAAGCCATCCTGCGCTTTTGCGGCCAGCTCCCAAAAAAGCGAGTTGTAAAATGGAGGTTCAGGGCACTGCAATTCACAAACCTGCAGAGTTATAAATGATAACTCTCGTCCACAAATATTTTGAGGGAAGGCAAAGAAGAGGATTTGAAATCAAGGCAGAATTGCACGAAACAGATTTCAGGAGGTAGATACGAATCGCCTTTAAAGCACATGAAAAGCGGCAAAACGTTGAACAATGATGCCCTTGGCCAAAAAGGGCGTATGCGTTTTTTCCTGAATATATTCAGGAAAAATCGCATACGCCCTTTTTGGCCAACCAAGCAACCTGGAAAGGCAAATCAGCGCTACAGAGAAGTCTCGCTTCCCATCGGTCAAAAGGGCCATGCTGAAAAAAGTGTCAAAACCAGAAATGCAGGACAGGCCATGGAGAAATGGGAGCCTTGCTACACTGATGGGCGGGATGTAAATTGCCAACAGCCACTCTGGAGAAGTGTACGGTGTGTCCTGAAACATCTGAAAAACACAGCTTAGAGAGCATAGGGCACTTCCACTCATGGGGGTATAAATTGGGAAAATGAAAAATCAGCAAGACACAAGCACCCCAAAGTTGAGGGCTGCTCTGTTGACAAGGACCTCCACTTCATTCCACCTTCAATATCCCAGGAAAGAGAAAAATGGATAAAGAAGTTGTGGTCCTTATGTACAATGGAATATCACTCAGCCATGAAATCAATGTCATAAGGTTAGTAGCAGCATGATGAGTGGATTTAGGTACGACGATTCTAAGTGAAATAAGTCACACAGAAAAGGACACTTCTCATAAGGTATCACTTATAGAGGGAATGTAAAAACCGTTACACTTGAACTGAATTACAAAACAGAACAGAGTCACACATGCAGAAAACACACTATGGCTGCTTAACGGGAAAGGTGAGGTGGGGTGATACATAAAACAAGGGTATCAAATTAGCTCAGATACCGTTCCATAAACCCAATATGTAGTAGACAAGACCTACTCCTTGCTCAGAGAACTGGACTCAACACGCCCTATTCACCGCACAAGAATATATCTGACTAGTAATAATCGTAAAGCCTATGTATTGATATCTCTCTGTTAGTGTGTCAAGTGGGTGTAAAGCGGCATAAACACAGCAGTGAAAAGGAGCTAAACCCCATTATAAAAATAAATTACTTTGAAACACCCATGAAACAAAGACAGTGAAAGAGAGAGAAATTCTTACACAATGCATTCAGGGGCTGTGATGCAACCTGGATTGACCATATCTAGACTCACAGCTGGATCAGACATAAGGGTGGACACTCTTGGGGCTGAGAGGTTTGGTGAGGTTGGGTGAGCAAACGCAGACCCTTTAAAGTAATACTGCATGGTACCCATCGCATGGGTCCCAAATCTCCAGCTTCAAGGGCATCTTCCTACATCAAAAACATGCATGAGAAACCCAGAAGATGTTACACAGTGTGATGGGGAAAGGTTTCTAAAACGCACCTCATTTCTCATCGCCTTGTGCCCGGGTTCGCCATTCCAGCCGCTTTACTAGCAAGCTCCCTACTTGGAGCATCAGCACCTTTAACCTCCTGTTCCGTACAGGTTGCAATTTGTCCTGAGGATAAACGGGAAGACGTGGAACCAACGAGAGACTAGCTCTTGGTGTTGGGACAGGCACAGGTCACTCTATTTTCCCATCAGAAAGAAGAATTAACCACAGGCTCAGCCTGCCCCCTGGAACCAGAACAGGGCCTGAAGCCATTCTGCGATTTTGCCGCCAGCTCCCATAAAAACGAGTTGTAAAATGGAGGTTCAGGGCACTGCAATTCACAAACCTGCAGAGTTATAAATGATAACTCTCGTCCACAAATATATTGAGGGAAGGCAAAGAAGAGGATTTGAAATCAAGGCAGAATTGCAGGAAAGAGATTTCAGGAGGTAGATTCGAATCGCATTTAAAGCACATGAAAAGCGGCAAAACGTTGACAATGATGCCCTTGGCCAAAAAGGGCGTATGCGTTTTTTCCTGAATATATTCAGGAAAAAACGCATACGCCCTTTTTGGCCAACCAAGCAACCTGGAAAGGCAAATCAGCGCTACAAAGAAGTCTCGCTTCCCATCGGTCAAAAGGGCCATGCTGAAAAAAGTGTCAAAACCAGAAATGCAGGACAGGCCATGGAGAAATGGGAGCCTTGCTACACTGATGGGCGGGATGTAAATTGCCAACAGCCACTCTGGAGAAGTGTACGGTGAGTCCTGAAACATCTGAAAAACACAGCTTAGAGAGCATAGGGCACTTCCACTCATGGGGGTATGAATTGGGAAAATGAAAAATCAGCAAGACACAAGCACCCCAAAGTTTAGGGCTGCTCTGTTGACAAGGACCTCCACTTCATTCCACCTTAAATATCCCAGGAAAGAGAAACATGGGTAAAGAAGTTGTGGTCCTTATGTACAATGGAATATCACTCAGCCATGAAATCAATGTCATAAGGCTAGTAGCAGCATGATGAGTGGATTTAGGTACGACGATTCTAAGTGAAATAAGTCACACAGAAAAGGACACTTCTCATAAGGTATCACTGATAGAGGGAATGTAAAAACCGTTACACTTGAACTGAATTACAAAACAGAACAGAGTCACACATGCAGAAAACACACTATGGCTGCTTAACGGGAAAGGTGAGGTGGGGTGATACATAAAACAAGGGTATCAAATTAGCTCAGATACCATTCCATAAACCCAATATGTAATAGACAAGACCTACTCCTTGCTCAGAGAACTGGACTCAACACGCCCTATTCACCGCACAAGAATATATCTGACTAATAATAATCGTAAAACCTATGTATTGATATCTCTCTGTTAGTGTGTCAAGTGGGTGTAAAGCGGCATAAACACAGCAGTGAAAAGCAGCTAAACCCCATTATAAAAATAAATTACTTTGAAACACCCATGAAAAAAAGACAGTGAAAGAGAGAGAAATTCTTACACAATGCGTTCAGGGGCTGTGATGCAACCTGGATTGACCATATCTAGACTCACAGCTGGATCAGACATAAGGGTGGACACTCTTGGGGCTGAGAGGTTTGGTGAGGTTGGGTGAGCAAACGCAGACCCTTTAAAGGAATACTGCGTGGTACCCATCGCATGGGTCCCAAATCTCCAGGTTCAAGGGCATCTTCCTACATCAAAAACATGCATGAGAAACCCAGAAGATGGTACACCGTGTGATGGGGAAAGGTTTCTAAAACGCACCTCATTTCTCATCTCCTTGTGCCCGGGTTCGCCATTCCAGCCACTTTACTAGCAAGCTCCCTACTTGGAGCATCAGCACCTTTAACCTCCTGTTCCGTACAGGTTGCAATTTGTCCTGAGGATAAACGGGAAGACGTGGAACCAACGAGAGACTAGCTCTTGGTGTTGGGACAGGCACAGGTCACTCTATTTTCCCATCAGAAAGAAGAATTAACCACAGGCTCAGCCTGCCCCCCGGAACCAGAACAGGGCCTGAATCCATTTTGTGATTTTGCGGCCAGCTCCCATAAAAACGAGTTGTAAAATGGAGGTTCAGGGCACTGCAATTCACAAACCTGCAGTTATAAATGATAACTCTCGTCCACAAATATATTGAGGGAAGGCAACGAAGAGGATTTGAAATCAAGGCAGAATTGCAGGAAACAGATTTCAGGAAGTAGATTCGAATCGCATTTAAAGCACATGAAAAGTGGCAAAACGTTGACAATGATGCCCTTGGCCAAAAAGGGCGTATGCGTTTTTTCCTGAATATATTCAGGAAAAAAAGCATACGCCCTTTTTGGCCAACCAAGCAACCTGGAAAGGCAAATCAGCGCTACAAACAAGTCTCGCTTCCCATCGGTCAAAAGGGCCATGCTGAAAAAAGTGTCAAAACCAGAAATGCAGGACAGGCCATGGAGAAATGGGAGCCTTGCTACACTGATGGGCGGGATGTAAATTGCCAAGAGCCACTCTGGAGAAGTGTCCGGTGAGTCCTGAAACATCTGAAAAACACAGCTTAGAGAGCATAGGGCACTTCCACTCATGGGGGTATAAATTGGGAAAATTAAAAATCAGCAAGACACAAGCACCCCAAAGTTGAGGGCTGCTCTGTTGACAAGGACCTCCACTTCATTCCACCTTCAATATCCCAGGAAAGAGAAAAATGGATAAAGAAGTTGTGGTCCTTATGTACAATGGAATATCACTCAGCCATGAAATCAATGTCATAAGGCTAGTAGCAGCATGATGAGTGGATTAAGGTACGACGATTCTAAGTGAAATAAGTCACACAGAAAAGGACACTTCTCATAAGGTATCACTGATAGAGGGAATGTAAAAACCGTTACACTTGAACTGAATTACAAAACAGAACAGAGTCACACATGCAGAAAACACACTATGGCTGCTTAACGGGAAAGGTGAGGTGGGGTGATACATAAAACAAGGGTTTCAAATTAGCTCAGATACCGTTCCATAAACCCAATATGTAATAGACAAGACCTACTCCTTGCTCAGAGAACTGGACTCAACACGCCCTATTCACCGCACAAGAATATATCTGACTAGTAATAATCGTAAAGCCTATGTATTGATATCTCTCTGTTAGTGTGTCAAGTGGGTGTAAAGCGGCATAAGCACAGCAGTGAAAAGCAGCTAAACCGCATTATAAAAATAAATTACTTTGAAACACCCATGAAAAAAAGACAGTGAAAGAGAGAGAAATTCTTACACAATGCATTCAGGGGCTGTGATGCAACCTGGATTGACCATATCTAGACTCACAGCTGGATCAGACATAAGGGTGGACACTCTTGGGGCTGAGAGGTTTGGTGAGGTTGGGTGAGCAAACGCAGACCCTTTAAAGTAATACTGCATGATACCCATCGCATGGGTCCCAAATCTCCAGGTTCAAGGGCATCTTCCTACATCAAAAACATGCATGAGAAACCCAGAAGATGGTACACCGTGTGATGGGGAAAGGTTTCTAAAACGCACCTCATTTCTCATCGCCTTGTGCCCGGGTCCGCCATTCCAGCCGCTTTACTAGCAAGCTCCCTACTTGGAGCATCAGCACCTTTAACCTCCTGTTCCGTACAGGTTGCAATTTGTCCTGAGGATAAATGGGAAGACGTGGAACCAACGAGAGACTAGCTCTTGGTGTTGGGACAGGCACAGGTCACTCTATTTTCCCATCAGAAAGAAGAATTAACCACAGGCTCAGCCTGCCCCCCGGAACCAGAACAGGGCCTGAAGCCATTCTGCGATTTTGCCGCCAGCTCCCATAAAAACGAGTTGTAAAATGGAGGTTCAGGGCACTGCAATTCACAAACCTGCAGAGTTATAAATGATAACTCTCGTCCACAAATATATTGAGGGAAGGCAAAGAAGAGGATTTGAAATCAAGGCAGAATTGCAGGAAAGAGATTTCAGGAGGTAGATTCGAATCGCCTTTAAAGCACATGAAAAGCGGCAAAACGTTGACAATGATGCCCTTGGCCAAAAAGGGCGTATGCGTTTTTTCCTGAATATATTCAGGAAAAAACGCATACGCCCTTTTTGGCCAACCAAGCAACCTGGAAAGGCAAATCAGCGCTACAAACAAGTCTCGCTTCCCATCGGTCAAAAGGGCCATGCTGAAAAAAGTGTCAAAACCAGAAATGCAGGACAGGCCATGGAGAAATGGGAGCCTTGCTACACTGATGGGCGGGATGTAAATTGCCAACAGCCACTCTGGAGAAGTGTCCGGTGAGTCCTGAAACATCTGAAAAACACAGCTTAGAGAGCATAGGGCACTTCCACTCATGGGGGTATGAATTGGGAAAATGAAAAATCAGCAAGACACAAGCACCCCAAAGTTTAGGGCTGCTCTGTTGACCAGGACCTCCACTTCATTCCACCTTCAATATCCCAGGAAAGAGAAAAATGGGTAAAGAAGTTGTGGTCCTTATGTACAATGGAATATCACTCAGCCATGAAATCAATGTCATAAGGCTAGTAGCAGCATGATGAGTGGATTTAGGTACGACGATTCTAAGTGAAATAAGTCACACAGAAAAGGACACTTCTCATAAGGTATCACTGATAGAGGGAATGTAAAAACCGTTACACTTGAACTGAATTACAGAACAGAACAGAGTCACACATGCAGAAAACACACTATGGCTGCTTAACGGGAAAGGTGAGGTGGGGTGATACATAAAACAAGGGTATCAAATTAGCTCAGATACCGTTCCATAAACCCAATATGTAATAGACAAGACCTACTCCTTGCTCAGAGAACTGGACTCAACACGCCCTATTCACCGCACAAGAATATATCTGACTAGTAATAATCGTAAAGCCTATGTATTGATATCTCTCTGTTAGTGTGTCAAGTGGGTGTAAAGCGGCATAAACACAGCAGTGAAAAGCAGCTAAATCCCATTATGAAAATAAATTACTTTGAAAAACCCATGAAACAAAGACAGTGAACGAGAGAGGAATTCTTACACAATGCGTTCAGGGGCTGTGATGCAACCTGGATTGACCATATCTAGACCCACAGCTGGATGAGACATAAGGGTGGACACTCTTGGGGCTGAGAGGTTTGGTGAGGTTGGGTGAGCAAACGCAGACCCTTTAAAGTAATACTGCATGGTACCCATCGCATGGGTCCCAAATCTCCAGCTTCAAGGGCATCTTCCTACATCAAAAACATGCATGAAAAACCCAGAAGATGGTACACAGTGTGATGGGGAAAGGTTTCTAAAACGCACCTCATTTCTCATCGCCTTGTGCCCGGGTTCGCCATTCCAGCCGCTTTACTAGCAAGCTCCCTACTTGGAGCATCAGCACCTTTAACCTCCTGTTCCGTACAGGTTGCAATTTGTCCTGAGGATAAACGGGAAGACGTGGAACCAACGAGAGACTAGCTCTTGGTGTTGGGACAGGCACAGGTCACTCTATTTTACCATCAGAAAGAAGAATTAACCACAGGCTCAGCCTGCCCCCCGGAACCAAAACAGGGCCTGAAGCCATTCTGCGATTTTGCGGCCAGCTCCCATAAAAACGAGTTGTAAAATGGAGGTTCAGGGCACTGCAATTCACAAACCTGCAGAGTTATAAATGATAACTCTCGTCCACAAATATATTGAGGGAAGGCAAAGAAGAGGATTTGAAATCAAGGCAGAATTGCAGGAAAGAGATTTCAGGAGGTAGATTCGAATCGCATTTAAAGCACATGAAAAGCGGCAAAACGTTGACAATGATGCCCTTGGCCAAAAAGGGCGTATGCGTTTTTTCCTGAATATATTCAGGAAAAAACGCATACGCCCTTTTTGGCCAACCAAGCAACCTGGAAAGGCAAATGAGCGCTACAAACAAGTCTCGCTTCCCATCGGTCAAAAGGGCCATGCTGAAAAAAGTGTCAAAACCAGAAATGCAGGACAGGCCATGGAGAAATGGGAGCCTTGCTACACTGATGGGCGGGATGTAAATTGCCAACAGCCACTCTGGAGAAGTGTACGGTGAGTCCTGAAACATCTGAAAAACACAGCTTAGAGAGCATAGGGCACTTCCACTCATGGGGGTATGAATTGGGAAAATGAAAAATCAGCAAGACACAAGCACCCCAAAGTTGAGGGCTGCTCTGTTGACAAGGACCTCCACTTCATTCCACCTTAAATATCCCAGGAAAGAGAAAAATGGGTAAAGAAGTTGTGGTCCTTATGTACAATGGAATATCACTCAGCCATGAAATCAATGTCATAAGGCTAGTAGCAGCATGATGAGTGGATTAAGGTACGACGATTCTAAGTGAAATAAGTCACACAGAAAAGGACACTTCTCATAAGGTATCACTGATAGAGGGAATGTAAAAACCGTTACACTTGGACTGAATTACAAAACAGAACAGAGTCACACATGCAGAAAACACACTATGGCTGCTTAACGGGAAAGGTGAGGTGGGGTGATACATAAAACAAGGGTTTCAAATTAGCTCAGATACCGTTCCATAAACCCAATATGTAATAGACAAGACCTACTCCTTGCTCAGAGAACTGGACTCAACACGCCCTATTCACCGCACAAGAATATATCTGACTAGTAATAATCGTAAAGCCTATGTATTGATATCTCTCTGTTAGTGTGTCAAGTGGGTGTAAAGCGGCATAAACACAGCAGTGAAAAGCAGCTAAATCCCATTATGAAAATAAATTACTTTGAAAAACCCATGAAACAAAGACAGTGAACGAGAGAGGAATTCTTACACAATGCGTTCAGGGGCTGTGATGCAACCTGGATTGACCATATCTAGACCCACAGCTGGATGAGACATAAGGGTGGACACTCTTGGGGCTGAGAGGTTTGGTGAGGTTGGGTGAGCAAACGCAGACCCTTTAAAGTAATACTGCATGGTACCCATCGCATGGGTCCCAAATCTCCAGGTTCAAGGGCATCTTCCTACATCAAAAACATGCATGAGAAACCCAGAAGATGGTACACCGTGTGATGGGGAAAGGTTTCTAAAACGCACCTCATTTCTCATCTCCTTGTGCCCGGGTTCGCCATTCCAGCCGCTTTACTAGCAAGCTCCCTACTTGGAGCATCAGCACCTTTAACCTCCTGTTCCGTACAGGTTGCAATTTGTCCTGAGGATAAACGGGAAGACGTGGAACCAACGAGAGACTAGCTCTTGGTGTTGGGACAGGCACAGGTCACTCTATTTTCCCATCAGAAAGAAGAATTAACCACAGGCTCAGCCTGCCAACCGGAACCAGAACAGGGCCTGAATCCATTCTGTGATTTTGCGGCCAGCTCCCATAAAAACGAGTTGTAAAATGGAGGTTCAGGGCACTGCAATTCACAAACCTGCAGTTATAAATGATAACTCTCGTCCACAAATATATTGAGGGAAGGCAACGAAGAGGATTTGAAATCAAGGCAGAATTGCAGGAAACAGATTTCAGGAAGTAGATTCGAATCGCATTTAAAGCACATGAAAAGTGGCAAAACGTTGACAATGATGCCCTTGGCCAAAAAGGGCGTATGCGTTTTTTCCTGAATATATTCAGGAAAAAACGCATACGCCCTTTTTGGCCAACCAAGCAACCTGGAAAGGCAAATCAGCGCTACAAACAAGTCTCGCTTCCCATCGGTCAAAAGGGCCATGCTGAAAAAAGTGTCAAAACCAGAAATGCAGGACAGGCCATGGAGAAATGGGAGCCTTGCTACACTGATGGGCGGTATGTAAATTGCCAAGAGCCACTCTGGAGAAGTGTCCGGTGAGTCCTGAAACATCTGAAAAACACAGCTTAGAGAGCATAGGGCACTTCCACTCATGGGGGTATAAATTGGGAAAATTAAAAATCAGCAAGACACAAGCACCCCAAAGTTGAGGGCTGCTCTGTTGACAAGGACCTCCACTTCATTCCACCTTCAATATCCCAGGAAAGAGAAAAATGGATAAAGAAGTTGTGGTCCTTATGTACAATGGAATATCACTCAGCCATGAAATCAATGTCATAAGGCTAGTAGCAGCATGATGAGTGGATTAAGGTACGACGATTCTAAGTGAAATAAGTCACACAGAAAAGGACACTTCTCATAAGGTATCACTGATAGAGGGAATGTAAAAACCGTTACACTTGAACTGAATTACAAAACAGAACAGAGTCACACATGCAGAAAACACACTATGGCTGCTTAACGGGAAAGGTGAGGTGGGGTGATACATAAAACAAGGGTTTCAAATTAGCTCAGATACCGTTCCATAAACCCAATATGTAATAGACAAGACCTACTCCTTGCTCAGAGAACTGGACTCAACACGCCCTATTCACCGCACAAGAATATATCTGACTAGTAATAATCGTAAAGCCTATGTATTGATATCTCTCTGTTAGTGTGTCAAGTGGGTGTAAAGCGGCATAAACACAGCAGTGAAAAGCAGCTAAATCCCATTATGAAAATAAATTACTTTGAAAAACCCATGAAACAAAGACAGTGAACGAGAGAGGAATTCTTACACAATGCGTTCAGGGGCTGTGATGCAACCTGGATTGACCATATCTAGACCCACAGCTGGATGAGACATAAGGGTGGACACTCTTGGGGCTGAGAGGTTTGGTGAGGTTGGGTGAGCAAACGCAGACCCTTTAAAGTAATACTGCATGATACCCATCGCATGGGTCCCAAATCTCCAGGTTCAAGGGCATCTTCCTACATCAAAAACATGCATGAGAAACCCAGAAGATGGTACACCGTGTGATGGGGAAAGGTTTCTAAAACGCACCTCATTTCTCATCGCCTTGTGCCCGGGTTCGCCATTCCAGCCGCTTTACTAGCAAGCTCCCTACTTGGAGCATCAGCACCTTTAACCTCCTGTTCCGTACAGGTTGCAATTTGTCCTGAGGATAAACGGGAAGACGTGGAACCAACGAGAGACTAGCTCTTGGTGTTGGGACAGGCACAGGTCACTCTATTTTCCCATCAGAAAGAAGAATTAACCACAGGCTCAGCCTGCCAACCGGAACCAGAACAGGGCCTGAATCCATTCTGTGATTTTGCGGCCAGCTCCCATAAAAACGAGTTGTAAAATGGAGGTTCAGGGCACTGCAATTCACAAACCTGCAGTTATAAATGATAACTCTCGTCCACAAATATATTGAGGGAAGGCAACGAAGAGGATTTGAAATCAAGGCAGAATTGCAGGAAACAGATTTCAGGAAGTAGATTCGAATCGCATTTAAAGCACATGAAAAGTGGCAAAACGTTGACAATGATGCCCTTGGCCAAAAAGGGCGTATGCGTTTTTTCCTGAATATATTCAGGAAAAAACGCATACGCCCTTTTTGGCCAACCAAGCAACCTGGAAAGGCAAATCAGCGCTACAAACAAGTCTCGCTTCCCATCGGTCAAAAGGGCCATGCTGAAAAAAGTGTCAAAACCAGAAATGCAGGACAGGCCATGGAGAAATGGGAGCCTTGCTACACTGATGGGCGGTATGTAAATTGCCAAGAGCCACTCTGGAGAAGTGTCCGGTGAGTCCTGAAACATCTGAAAAACACAGCTTAGAGAGCATAGGGCACTTCCACTCATGGGGGTATAAATTGGGAAAATTAAAAATCAGCAAGACACAAGCACCCCAAAGTTGAGGGCTGCTCTGTTGACAAGGACCTCCACTTCATTCCACCTTCAATATCCCAGGAAAGAGAAAAATGGATAAAGAAGTTGTGGTCCTTATGTACAATGGAATATCACTCAGCCATGAAATCAATGTCATAAGGCTAGTAGCAGCATGATGAGTGGATTAAGGTACGACGATTCTAAGTGAAATAAGTCACACAGAAAAGGACACTTCTCATAAGGTATCACTGATAGAGGGAATGTAAAAACCGTTACACTTGAACTGAATTACAAAACAGAACAGAGTCACACATGCAGAAAACACACTATGGCTGCTTAACGGGAAAGGTGAGGTGGGGTGATACATAAAACAAGGGTTTCAAATTAGCTCAGATACCGTTCCATAAACCCAATATGTAATAGACAAGACCTACTCCTTGCTCAGAGAACTGGACTCAACACGCCCTATTCACCGCACAAGAATATATCTGACTAGTAATAATCGTAAAGCCTATGTATTGATATCTCTCTGTTAGTGTGTCAAGTGGGTGTAAAGCGGCATAAACACAGCAGTGAAAAGCAGCTAAATCCCATTATGAAAATAAATTACTTTGAAAAACCCATGAAACAAAGACAGTGAACGAGAGAGGAATTCTTACACAATGCGTTCAGGGGCTGTGATGCAACCTGGATTGACCATATCTAGACCCACAGCTGGATGAGACATAAGGGTGGACACTCTTGGGGCTGAGAGGTTTGGTGAGGTTGGGTGAGCAAACGCAGACCCTTTAAAGTAATACTGCATGATACCCATCGCATGGGTCCCAAATCTCCAGGTTCAAGGGCATCTTCCTACATCAAAAACATGCATGAGAAACCCAGAAGATGGTACACCGTGTGATGGGGAAAGGTTTCTAAAACGCACCTCATTTCTCATCGCCTTGTGCCCGGGTTCGCCATTCCAGCCGCTTTACTAGCAAGCTCCCTACTTGGAGCATCAGCACCTTTAACCTCCTGTTCCGTACAGGTTGCAATTTGTCCTGAGGATAAACGGGAAGACGTGGAACCAACGAGAGACTAGCTCTTTGTGTTGGGAAAGGCACAGGTCACTCTATTTTCCCATCAGAAAGAAGAATTAACCACAGGCTCAGCCTGCCCCCCGGAACCAGAACAGGGCCTGAAGCCATTCTGCGATTTTGCCGCCAGCTCCCATAAAAACGAGTTGTAAAATGGAGGTTCAGGGCACTGCAATTCACAAACCTGCAGAGTTATAAATGATAACTCTCGTCCACAAATATATTGAGGGAAGGCAAAGAAGAGGATTTGAAATCAAGGCAGAATTGCAGGAAAGAGATTTCAGGAGGTAGATTCGAATCGCCTTTAAAGCACATGAAAAGCGGCAAAACGTTGACAATGATGCCCTTGGCCAAAAAGGGCGTATGCGTTTTTTCCTGAATATATTCAGGAAAAAACGCATACGCCCTTTTTGGCCAACCAAGCAACCTGGAAAGGCAAATCAGCGCTACAAACAAGTCTCGCTTCCCATCGGTCAAAAGGGCCATGCTGAAAAAAGTGTCAAAACCAGAAATGCAGGACAGGCCATGGAGAAATGGGAGCCTTGCTACACTGATGGGCGGGATGTAAATTGCCAACAGCCACTCTGGAGAAGTGTCCGGTGAGTCCTGAAACATCTGAAAAACACAGCTTAGAGAGCATAGGGCACTTCCACTCATGGGGGTATGAATTGGGAAAATGAAAAATCAGCAAGACACAAGCACCCCAAAGTTTAGGGCTGCTCTGTTGACCAGGACCTCCACTTCATTCCACCTTCAATATCCCAGGAAAGAGAAAAATGGGTAAAGAAGTTGTGGTCCTTATGTACAATGGAATATCACTCAGCCATGAAATCAATGTCATAAGGCTAGTAGCAGCATGATGAGTGGATTTAGGTACGACGATTCTAAGTGAAATAAGTCACACAGAAAAGGACACTTCTCATAAGGTATCACTGATAGAGGGAATGTAAAAACCGTTACACTTGAACTGAATTACAAAACAGAACAGAGTCACACATGCAGAAAACACACTATGGCTGCTTAACGGGAAAGGTGAGGTGGGGTGATACATAAAACAAGGGTATCAAATTAGCTCAGATACCGTTCCATAAACCCAATATGTAATAGACAAGACCTACTCCTTGCTCAGAGAACTGGACTCAACACGCCCTATTCACCGCACAAGAATATATCTGACTAGTAATAATCGTAAAGCCTATGTATTGATATCTCTCTGTTAGTGTGTCAAGTGGGTGTAAAGCGGCATAAACACAGCAGTGAAAAGCAGCTAAATCCCATTATGAAAATAAATTACTTTGAAAAACCCATGAAACAAAGACAGTGAACGAGAGAGGAATTCTTACACAATGCGTTCAGGGGCTGTGATGCAACCTGGATTGACCATATCTAGACCCACAGCTGGATGAGACATAAGGGTGGACACTCTTGGGGCTGAGAGGTTTGGTGAGGTTGGGTGAGCAAACGCAGACCCTTTAAAGTAATACTGCATGGTACCCATCGCATGGGTCCCAAATCTCCAGCTTCAAGGGCATCTTCCTACGTCAAAAACTTGCATGAAAAACCCAGAAGATGGTACACAGTGTGATGGGGAAAGGTTTCTAAAACGCACCTCATTTCTCATCGCCTTGTGCCCGGGTTCGCCATTCCAGCCGCTTTACTAGCAAGCTCCCTACTTGGAGCATCAGCACCTTTAACCTCCTGTTCCGTAGAGGTTGCAATTTGTCCTGAGGATAAACGGGAAGACGTGGAACCAACGAGAGACTAGCTCTTGGTGTTGGGACAGGCACAGGTCACTCTATTTTCCCATCAGAAAGAAGAATTAACCACAGGCTCAGCCTGCCCCCCGGAACCAGAACAGGGCCTGAAGCCATTCTGCGATTTTGCGGCCAGCTCCCATAAAAACGAGTTGTAAAATGGAGGTTCAGGGCACTGCAATTCACAAACCTGCAGAGTTATAAATGATAACTCTCGTCCACAAATATATTGAGGGAAGGCAAAGAAGAGGATTTGAAATCAAGGCAGAATTGCAGGAAAGAGATTTCAGGAGGTAGATTCGAATCGCATTTAAAGCACATGAAAAGCGGCAAAACGTTGACAATGATGCCCTTGGCCAAAAAGGGCGTATGCGTTTTTTCCTGAATATATTCAGGAAAAAACGCATACGCCCTTTTTGGCCAACCAAGCAACCTGGAAAGGCAAATCAGCGCTACAAACAAGTCTCGCTTCCCATCGGTCAAAAGGGCCATGCTGAAAAAAGTGTCAAAACCAGAAATGCAGGACAGGCCATGGAGAAATGGGAGCCTTGCTACACTGATGGGCGGGATGTAAATTGCCAACAGCCACTCTGGAGAAGTGTCCGGTGAGTCCTGAAACATCTGAAAAACACAGCTTAGAGAGCATAGGGCACTTCCACTCATGGGGGTATGAATTGGGAAAATGAAAAATCAGCAAGACACAAGCACCCCAAAGTTTAGGGCTGCTCTGTTGACCAGGACCTCCACTTCATTCCACCTTCAATATCCCAGGAAAGAGAAAAATGGGTAAAGAAGTTGTGGTCCTTATGTACAATGGAATATCACTCAGCCATGAAATCAATGTCATAAGGCTAGTAGCAGCATGATGAGTGGATTTAGGTACGACGATTCTAAGTGAAATAAGTCACACAGAAAAGGACACTTCTCATAAGGTATCACTGATAGAGGGAATGTAAAAACCGTTACACTTGAACTGAATTACAGAACAGAACAGAGTCACACATGCAGAAAACACACTATGGCTGCTTAACGGGAAAGGTGAGGTGGGGTGATACATAAAACAAGGGTATCAAATTAGCTCAGATACCGTTCCATAAACCCAATATGTAATAGACAAGACCTACTCCTTGCTCAGAGAACTGGACTCAACACGCCCTATTCACCGCACAAGAATATATCTGACTAGTAATAATCGTAAAGCCTATGTATTGATATCTCTCTGTTAGTGTGTCAAGTGGGTGTAAAGCGGCATAAACACAGCAGTGAAAAGCAGCTAAATCCCATTATGAAAATAAATTACTTTGAAAAACCCATGAAACAAAGACAGTGAACGAGAGAGGAATTCTTACACAATGCGTTCAGGGGCTGTGATGCAACCTGGATTGACCATATCTAGACCCACAGCTGGATGAGACATAAGGGTGGACACTCTTGGGGCTGAGAGGTTTGGTGAGGTTGGGTGAGCAAACGCAGACCCTTTAAAGTAATACTGCATGGTACCCATCGCATGGGTCCCAAATCTCCAGCTTCAAGGGCATCTTCCTACATCAAAAACATGCATGAAAAACCCAGAAGATGGTACACAGTGTGATGGGGAAAGGTTTCTAAAACGCACCTCATTTCTCATCGCCTTGTGCCCGGGTTCGCCATTCCAGCCGCTTTACTAGCAAGCTCCCTACTTGGAGCATCAGCACCTTTAACCTCCTGTTCCGTACAGGTTGCAATTTGTCCTGAGGATAAACGGGAAGACGTGGAACCAACGAGAGACTAGCTCTTGGTGTTGGGACAGGCACAGGTCACTCTATTTTACCATCAGAAAGAAGAATTAACCACAGGCTCAGCCTGCCCCCCGGAACCAAAACAGGGCCTGAAGCCATTCTGCGATTTTGCGGCCAGCTCCCATAAAAACGAGTTGTAAAATGGAGGTTCAGGGCACTGCAATTCACAAACCTGCAGAGTTATAAATGATAACTCTCGTCCACAAATATATTGAGGGAAGGCAAAGAAGAGGATTTGAAATCAAGGCAGAATTGCAGGAAAGAGATTTCAGGAGGTAGATTCGAATCGCCTTTAAAGCACATGAAAAGCGGCAAAACGTTGACAATGATGCCCTTGGCCAAAAAGGGCGTATGCGTTTTTTCCTGAATATATTCAGGAAAAAACGCATACGCCCTTTTTGGCCAACCAAGCAACCTGGAAAGGCAAATGAGCGCTACAAACAAGTCTCGCTTCCCATCGGTCAAAAGGGCCATGCTGAAAAAAGTGTCAAAACCAGAAATGCAGGACAGGCCATGGAGAAATGGGAGCCTTGCTACACTGATGGGCGGTATGTAAATTGCCAAGAGCCACTCTGGAGAAGTGTACGGTGAGTCCTGAAACATCTGAAAAACACAGCTTAGAGAGCATAGGGCACTTCCACTCATGGGGGTATGAATTGGGAAAATGAAAAATCAGCAAGACACAAGCACCCCAAAGTTGAGGGCTGCTCTGTTGACAAGGACCTCCACTTCATTCCACCTTAAATATCCCAGGAAAGAGAAAAATGGGTAAAGAAGTTGTGGTCCTTATGTACAATGGAATATCACTCAGCCATGAAATCAATGTCATAAGGCTAGTAGCAGCATGATGAGTGGATTTAGGTACGACGATTCTAAGTGAAATAAGTCACACAGAAAAGGACACTTCTCATAAGGTATCACTGATAGAGGGAATGTAAAAACCGTTACACTTGGACTGAATTACAAAACAGAAGAGAGTCACACATGCAGAAAACACACTATGGCTGCTTAACGGGAAAGGTGAGGTGGGGTGATACATAAAACAAGGGTTTCAAATTAGCTCAGATACCGTTCCATAAACCCAATATGTAATAGACAAGACCTACTCCTTGCTCAGAGAACTGGACTCAACACGCCCTATTCACCGCACAAGAATATATCTGACTAGTAATAATCGTAAAGCCTATGTATTGATATCTCTCTGTTAGTGTGTCAAGTGGGTGTAAAGCGGCATAAACACAGCAGTGAAAAGCAGCTAAATCCCATTATGAAAATAAATTACTTTGAAAAACCCATGAAACAAAGACAGTGAACGAGAGAGGAATTCTTACACAATGCGTTCAGGGGCTGTGATGCAACCTGGATTGACCATATCTAGACCCACAGCTGGATGAGACATAAGGGTGGACACTCTTGGGGCTGAGAGGTTTGGTGAGGTTGGGTGAGCAAACGCAGACCCTTTAAAGTAATACTGCATGATACCCATCGCATGGGTCCCAAATCTCCAGGTTCAAGGGCATCTTCCTACATCAAAAACATGCATGAGAAACCCAGAAGATGGTACACCGTGTGATGGGGAAAGGTTTCTAAAACGCACCTCATTTCTCATCGCCTTGTGCCCGGGTTCGCCATTCCAGCCGCTTTACTAGCAAGCTCCCTACTTGGAGCATCAGCACCTTTAACCTCCTGTTCCGTACAGGTTGCAATTTGTCCTGAGGATAAACGGGAAGACGTGGAACCAACGAGAGACTAGCTCTTTGTGTTGGGACAGGCACAGGTCACTCTATTTTCCCATCAGAAAGAAGAATTAACCACAGGCTCAGCCTGCCCCCCGGAACCAGAACAGGGCCTGAAGCCATTCTGCGATTTTGCCGCCAGCTCCCATAAAAACGAGTTGTAAAATGGAGGTTCAGGGCACTGCAATTCACAAACCTGCAGAGTTATAAATGATAACTCTCGTCCACAAATATATTGAGGGAAGGCAAAGAAGAGGATTTGAAATCAAGGCAGAATTGCAGGAAAGAGATTTCAGGAGGTAGATTCGAATCGCCTTTAAAGCACATGAAAAGCGGCAAAACGTTGACAATGATGCCCTTGGCCAAAAAGGGCGTATGCGTTTTTTCCTGAATATATTCAGGAAAAAACGCATACGCACTTTTTGGCCAACCAAGCAACCTGGAAAGGCAAATCAGCGCTACAAACAAGTCTCGCTTCCCATCGGTCAAAAGGGCCATGCTGAAAAAAGTGTCAAAACCAGAAATGCAGGACAGGCCATGGAGAAATGGGAGCCTTGCTACACTGATGGGCGGGATGTAAATTGCCAACAGCCACTCTGGAGAAGTGTCCGGTGAGTCCTGAAACATCTGAAAAACACAGCTTAGAGAGCATAGGGCACTTCCACTCATGGGGGTATGAATTGGGAAAATGAAAAATCAGCAAGACACAAGCACCCCAAAGTTGAGGGCTGCTCTGTTGACCAGGACCTCCACTTCATTCCACCTTCAATATCCCAGGAAAGAGAAAAATGGGTAAAGAAGTTGTGGTCCTTATGTACAATGGAATATCACTCAGCCATGAAATCAATGTCATAAGGCTAGTAGCAGCATGATGAGTGGATTTAGGTACGACGATTCTAAGTGAAATAAGTCACACAGAAAAGGACACTTCTCATAAGGTATCACTGATAGAGGGAATGTAAAAACCGTTACACTTGAACTGAATTACAAAACAGAACAGAGTCACACATGCAGAAAACACACTATGGCTGCTTAACGGGAAAGGTGAGGTGGGGTGATACATAAAACAAGGGTATCAAATTAGCTCAGATACCGTTCCATAAACCCAATATGTAATAGACAAGACCTACTCCTTGCTCAGAGAACTGGACTCAACACGCCCTATTCACCGCACAAGAATATATCTGACTAGTAATAATCGTAAAGCCTATGTATTGATATCTCTCTGTTAGTGTGTCAAGTGGGTGTAAAGCGGCATAAACACAGCAGTGAAAAGCAGCTAAATCCCATTATGAAAATAAATTACTTTGAAAAACCCATGAAACAAAGACAGTGAACGAGAGAGGAATTCTTACACAATGCGTTCAGGGGCTGTGATGCAACCTGGATTGACCATATCTAGACCCACAGCTGGATGAGACATAAGGGTGGACACTCTTGGGGCTGAGAGGTTTGGTGAGGTTGGGTGAGCAAACGCAGACCCTTTAAAGTAATACTGCATGGTACCCATCGCATGGGTCCCAAATCTCCAGCTTCAAGGGCATCTTCCTACGTCAAAAACTTGCATGAAAAACCCAGAAGATGGTACACAGTGTGATGGGGAAAGGTTTCTAAAACGCACCTCATTTCTCATCGCCTTGTGCCCGGGTTCGCCATTCCAGCCGCTTTACTAGCAAGCTCCCTACTTGGAGCATCAGCACCTTTAACCTCCTGTTCCGTAGAGGTTGCAATTTGTCCTGAGGATAAACGGGAAGACGTGGAACCAACGAGAGACTAGCTCTTGGTGTTGGGACAGGCACAGGTCACTCTATTTTCCCATCAGAAAGAAGAATTAACCACACGCTCAGCCTGCCCCCCGGAACCAGAACAGGGCCTGAAGCCATTCTGCGATTTTGCGGCCAGCTCCCATAAAAACGAGTTGTAAAATGGAGGTTCAGGGCACTGCAATTCACAAACCTGCAGAGTTATAAATGATAACTCTCGTCCACAAATATATTGAGGGAAGGCAAAGAAGAGGATTTGAAATCAAGGCAGAATTGCAGGAAAGAGATTTCAGGAGGTAGATTCGAATCGCATTTAAAGCACATGAAAAGCGGCAAAACGTTGACAATGATGCCCTTGGCCAAAAAGGGCGTATGCGTTTTTTCCTGAATATATTCAGGAAAAAACGCATACGCCCTTTTTGGCCAACCAAGCAACCTGGAAAGGCAAATCAGCGCTACAAACAAGTCTCGCTTCCCATCGGTCAAAAGGGCCATGCTGAAAAAAGTGTCAAAACCAGAAATGCAGGACAGGCCATGGAGAAATGGGAGCCTTGCTACACTGATGGGCGGGATGTAAATTGCGAACAGCCACTCTGGAGAAGTGTCCGGTGAGTCCTGAAACATCTGAAAAACACAGCTTAGAGAGCATAGGGCACTTCCACTCATGGGGGTATGAATTGGGAAAATGAAAAATCAGCAAGACACAAGCACCCCAAAGTTGAGGGCTGCTCTGTTGACCAGGACCTCCACTTCATTCCACCTTCAATATCCCAGGAAAGAGAAAAATGGGTAAAGAAGTTGTGGTCCTTATGTACAATGGAATATCACTCAGCCATGAAATCAATGTCATAAGGCTAGTAGCAGCATGATGAGTGGATTTAGGTACGACGATTCTAAGTGAAATAAGTCACACAGAAAAGGACACTTCTCATAAGGTATCACTGATAGAGGGAATGTAAAAACCGTTACACTTGAACTGAATTACAGAACAGAACAGAGTCACACATGCAGAAAACACACTATGGCTGCTTAACGGGAAAGGTGAGGTGGGGTGATACATAAAACAAGGGTATCAAATTAGCTCAGATACCGTTCCATAAACCCAATATGTAATAGACAAGACCTACTCCTTGCTCAGAGAACTGGACTCAACACGCCCTATTCACCGCACAAGAATATATCTGACTAGTAATAATCGTAAAGCCTATGTATTGATATCTCTCTGTTAGTGTGTCAAGTGGGTGTAAAGCGGCATAAACACAGCAGTGAAAAGCAGCTAAATCCCATTATGAAAATAAATTACTTTGAAAAACCCATGAAACAAAGACAGTGAACGAGAGAGGAATTCTTACACAATGCGTTCAGGGGCTGTGATGCAACCTGGATTGACCATATCTAGACCCACAGCTGGATGAGACATAAGGGTGGACACTCTTGGGGCTGAGAGGTTTGGTGAGGTTGGGTGAGCAAACGCAGACCCTTTAAAGTAATACTGCATGGTACCCATCGCATGGGTCCCAAATCTCCAGCTTCAAGGGCATCTTCCTACATCAAAAACATGCATGAAAAACCCAGAAGATGGTACACAGTGTGATGGGGAAAGGTTTCTAAAACGCACCTCATTTCTCATCGCCTTGTGCCCGGGTTCGCCATTCCAGCCGCTTTACTAGCAAGCTCCCTACTTGGAGCATCAGCACCTTTAACCTCCTGTTCCGTACAGGTTGCAATTTGTCCTGAGGATAAACGGGAAGACGTGGAACCAACGAGAGACTAGCTCTTGGTGTTGGGACAGGCACAGGTCACTCTATTTTACCATCAGAAAGAAGAATTAACCACAGGCTCAGCCTGCCCCCCGGAACCAAAACAGGGCCTGAAGCCATTCTGCGATTTTGCCGCCAGCTCCCATAAAAACGAGTTGTAAAATGGAGGTTCAGGGCACTGCAATTCACAAACCTGCAGAGTTATAAATGATAACTCTCGTCCACAAATATATTGAGGGAAGGCAAAGAAGAGGATTTGAAATCAAGGCAGAATTGCAGGAAAGAGATTTCAGGAGGTAGATTCGAATCGCCTTTAAAGCACATGAAAAGCGGCAAAACGTTGACAATGATGCCCTTGGCCAAAAAGGGCGTATGCGTTTTTTCCTGAATATATTCAGGAAAAAACGCATACGCCCTTTTTGGCCAACCAAGCAACCTGGAAAGGCAAATGAGCGCTACAAACAAGTCTCGCTTCCCATCGGTCAAAAGGGCCATGCTGAAAAAAGTGTCAAAACCAGAAATGCAGGACAGGCCATGGAGAAATGGGAGCCTTGCTACACTGATGGGCGGGATGTAAATTGCCAACAGCCACTCTGGAGAAGTGTACGGTGAGTCCTGAAACATCTGAAAAACAGAGCTTAGAGAGCATAGGGCACTTCCACTCATGGGGGTATGAATTGGGAAAATGAAAAATCAGCAAGACACAAGCACCCCAAAGTTGAGGGCTGCTCTGTTGACAAGGACCTCCACTTCATTCCACCTTAAATATCCCAGGAGAGAGAAAAATGGGTAAAGAAGTTGTGGTCCTTATGTACAATGGAATATCACTCAGCCATGAAATCAATGTCATAAGGCTAGTAGCAGCATGATGAGTGGATTTAGGTACGACGATTCTAAGTGAAATAAGTCACACAGAAAAGGACACTTCTCATAAGGTATCACTGATAGAGGGAATGTAAAAACCGTTACACTTGGACTGAATTACAAAACAGAAGAGAGTCACACATGCAGAAAACACACTATGGCTGCTTAACGGGAAAGGTGAGGTGGGGTGATACATAAAACAAGGGTTTCAAATTAGCTCAGATACCGTTCCATAAACCCAATATGTAATAGACAAGACCTACTCCTTGCTCAGAGAACTGGACTCAACACGCCCTATTCACCGCACAAGAATATATCTGACTAGTAATAATCGTAAAGCCTATGTATTGATATCTCTCTGTTAGTGTGTCAAGTGGGTGTAAAGCGGCATAAACACAGCAGTGAAAAGCAGCTAAATCCCATTATGAAAATAAATTACTTTGAAAAACCCATGAAACAAAGACAGTGAACGAGAGAGGAATTCTTACACAATGCGTTCAGGGGCTGTGATGCAACCTGGATTGACCATATCTAGACCCACAGCTGGATGAGACATAAGGGTGGACACTCTTGGGGCTGAGAGGTTTGGTGAGGTTGGGTGAGCAAACGCAGACCCTTTAAAGTAATACTGCATGGTACCCATCGCATGGGTCCCAAATCTCCAGCTTCAAGGGCATCTTCCTACATCAAAAACATGCATGAGAAACCCAGAAGATGGTACACCGTGTGATGGGGAAAGGTTTCTAAAACGCACCTCATTTCTCATCTCCTTGTGCCCGGGTTCGCCATTCCAGCCGCTTTACTAGCAAGCTCCCTACTTGGAGCATCAGCACCTTTAACCTCCTGTTCCGTACAGGTTGCAATTTGTCCTGAGGATAAACGGGAAGACGTGGAACCAACGAGAGACTAGCTCTTGGTGTTGGGACAGGCACAGGTCACTCTATTTTCCCATCAGAAAGAAGAATTAACCACAGGCTCAGCCTGCCAACCGGAACCAGAACAGGGCCTGAATCCATTCTGTGATTTTGCGGCCAGCTCCCATAAAAACGAGTTGTAAAATGGAGGTTCAGGGCACTGCAATTCACAAACCTGCAGTTATAAATGATAACTCTCGTCCACAAATATATTGAGGGAAGGCAACGAAGAGGATTTGAAATCAAGGCAGAATTGCAGGAAACAGATTTCAGGAAGTAGATTCGAATCGCATTTAAAGCACATGAAAAGTGGCAAAACGTTGACAATGATGCCCTTGGCCAAAAAGGGCGTATGCGTTTTTTCCTGAATATATTCAGGAAAAAACGCATACGCCCTTTTTGGCCAACCAAGCAACCTGGAAAGGCAAATCAGCGCTACAAACAAGTCTCGCTTCCCATCGGTCAAAAGGGCCATGCTGAAAAAAGTGTCAAAACCAGAAATGCAGGACAGGCCATGGAGAAATGGGAGCCTTGCTACACTGATGGGCGGTATGTAAATTGCCAAGAGCCACTCTGGAGAAGTGTCCGGTGAGTCCTGAAACATCTGAAAAACACAGCTTAGAGAGCATAGGGCACTTCCACTCATGGGGGTATAAATTGGGAAAATTAAAAATCAGCAAGACACAAGCACCCCAAAGTTGAGGGCTGCTCTGTTGACAAGGACCTCCACTTCATTCCACCTTCAATATCCCAGGAAAGAGAAAAATGGATAAAGAAGTTGTGGTCCTTATGTACAATGGAATATCACTCAGCCATGAAATCAATGTCATAAGGCTAGTAGCAGCATGATGAGTGGATTAAGGTACGACGATTCTAAGTGAAATAAGTCACACAGAAAAGGACACTTCTCATAAGGTATCACTGATAGAGGGAATGTAAAAACCGTTACACTTGAACTGAATTACAAAACAGAACAGAGTCACACATGCAGAAAACACACTATGGCTGCTTAACGGGAAAGGTGAGGTGGGGTGATACATAAAACAAGGGTTTCAAATTAGCTCAGATACCGTTCCATAAACCCAATATGTAATAGACAAGACCTACTCCTTGCTCAGAGAACTGGACTCAACACGCCCTATTCACCGCACAAGAATATATCTGACTAGTAATAATCGTAAAGCCTATGTATTGATATCTCTCTGTTAGTGTGTCAAGTGGGTGTAAAGCGGCATAAACACAGCAGTGAAAAGCAGCTAAATCCCATTATGAAAATAAATTACTTTGAAAAACCCATGAAACAAAGACAGTGAACGAGAGAGGAATTCTTACACAATGCGTTCAGGGGCTGTGATGCAACCTGGATTGACCATATCTAGACCCACAGCTGGATGAGACATAAGGGTGGACACTCTTGGGGCTGAGAGGTTTGGTGAGGTTGGGTGAGCAAACGCAGACCCTTTAAAGTAATACTGCATGATACCCATCGCATGGGTCCCAAATCTCCAGGTTCAAGGGCATCTTCCTACATCAAAAACATGCATGAGAAACCCAGAAGATGGTACACCGTGTGATGGGGAAAGGTTTCTAAAACGCACCTCATTTCTCATCGCCTTGTGCCCGGGTTCGCCATTCCAGCCGCTTTACTAGCAAGCTCCCTACTTGGAGCATCAGCACCTTTAACCTCCTGTTCCGTACAGGTTGCAATTTGTCCTGAGGATAAACGGGAAGACGTGGAACCAACGAGAGACTAGCTCTTTGTGTTGGGACAGGCACAGGTCACTCTATTTTCCCATCAGAAAGAAGAATTAACCACAGGCTCAGCCTGCCCCCCGGAACCAGAACAGGGCCTGAAGCCATTCTGCGATTTTGCCGCCAGCTCCCATAAAAACGAGTTGTAAAATGGAGGTTCAGGGCACTGCAATTCACAAACCTGCAGAGTTATAAATGATAACTCTCGTCCACAAATATATTGAGGGAAGGCAAAGAAGAGGATTTGAAATCAAGGCAGAATTGCAGGAAAGAGATTTCAGGAGGTAGATTCGAATCGCCTTTAAAGCACATGAAAAGCGGCAAAACGTTGACAATGATGCCCTTGGCCAAAAAGGGCGTATGCGTTTTTTCCTGAATATATTCAGGAAAAAACGCATACGCCCTTTTTGGCCAACCAAGCAACCTGGAAAGGCAAATCAGCGCTACAAACAAGTCTCGCTTCCCATCGGTCAAAAGGGCCATGCTGAAAAAAGTGTCAAAACCAGAAATGCAGGACAGGCCATGGAGAAATGGGAGCCTTGCTACACTGATGGGCGGGATGTAAATTGCCAACAGCCACTCTGGAGAAGTGTCCGGTGAGTCCTGAAACATCTGAAAAACACAGCTTAGAGAGCATAGGGCACTTCCACTCATGGGGGTATGAATTGGGAAAATGAAAAATCAGCAAGACACAAGCACCCCAAAGTTGAGGGCTGCTCTGTTGACCAGGACCTCCACTTCATTCCACCTTCAATATCCCAGGAAAGAGAAAAATGGGTAAAGAAGTTGTGGTCCTTATGTACAATGGA
The DNA here is from genome assembly GCF_965194805.1 of Balaenoptera borealis. Taxonomy (NCBI): domain Eukaryota; kingdom Metazoa; phylum Chordata; class Mammalia; order Artiodactyla; family Balaenopteridae; genus Balaenoptera; species Balaenoptera borealis. The sequence goes on along the minus strand of NW_028123801.1, from coordinate 303,997 downwards.
ATATCACTCAGCCATGAAATCAATGTCATAAGGCTAGTAGCAGCATGATGAGTGGATTTAGGTACGACGATTCTAAGTGAAATAAGTCACACAGAAAAGGACACTTCTCATAAGGTATCACTGATAGAGGGAATGTAAAAACCGTTACACTTGAACTGAATTACAAAACAGAACAGAGTCACACATGCAGAAAACACACTATGGCTGCTTAACGGGAAAGGTGAGGTGGGGTGATACATAAAACAAGGGTATCAAATTAGCTCAGATACCGTTCCATAAACCCAATATGTAATAGACAAGACCTACTCCTTGCTCAGAGAACTGGACTCAACACGCCCTATTCACCGCACAAGAATATATCTGACTAGTAATAATCGTAAAGCCTATGTATTGATATCTCTCTGTTAGTGTGTCAAGTGCGTGTAAAGCGGCATAAACACAGCAGTGAAAAGCAGCTAAATCCCATTATGAAAATAAATTACTTTGAAAAACCCATGAAACAAAGACAGTGAACGAGAGAGGAATTCTTACACAATGCGTTCAGGGGCTGTGATGCAACCTGGATTGACCATATCTAGACCCACAGCTGGATGAGACATAAGGGTGGACACTCTTGGGGCTGAGAGGTTTGGTGAGGTTGGGTGAGCAAACGCAGACCCTTTAAAGTAATACTGCATGGTACCCATCGCATGGGTCCCAAATCTCCAGCTTCAAGGGCATCTTCCTACGTCAAAAACTTGCATGAAAAACCCAGAAGATGGTACACAGTGTGATGGGGAAAGGTTTCTAAAACGCACCTCATTTCTCATCGCCTTGTGCCCGGGTTCGCCATTCCAGCCGCTTTACTAGCAAGCTCCCTACTTGGAGCATCAGCACCTTTAACCTCCTGTTCCGTAGAGGTTGCAATTTGTCCTGAGGATAAACGGGAAGACGTGGAACCAACGAAAGACTAGCTCTTGGTGTTGGGACAGGCACAGGTCACTCTATTTTCCCATCAGAAAGAAGAATTAACCACAGGCTCAGCCTGCCCCCCGGAACCAGAACAGGGCCTGAAGCCATTCTGCGATTTTGCGGCCAGCTCCCATAAAAACGAGTTGTAAAATGGAGGTTCAGGGCACTGCAATTCACAAACCTGCAGAATTATAAATGATAACTCTCGTCCACAAATATATTGAGGGAAGGCAAAGAAGAGGATTTGAAATCAAGGCAGAATTGCAGGAAAGAGATTTCAGGAGGTAGATTCGAATCGCATTTAAAGCACATGAAAAGCGGCAAAACGTTGACAATGATGCCCTTGGCCAAAAAGGGCGTATGCGTTTTTTCCTGAATATATTCAGGAAAAAACGCATACGCCCTTTTTGGCCAACCAAGCAACCTGGAAAGGCAAATCAGCGCTACAAACAAGTCTCGCTTCCCATCGGTCAAAAGGGCCATGCTGAAAAAAGTGTCAAAACCAGAAATGCAGGACAGGCCATGGAGAAATGGGAGCCTTGCTACACTGATGGGCGGGATGTAAATTGCGAACAGCCACTCTGGAGAAGTGTACGGTGAGTCCTGAAACATCTAAAAAACACAGCTTAGAGAGCATAGGGCACTTCCAGTCATGGGGGTATGAATTGGGAAAATGAAAAATCAGCAAGACACAAGCACCCCAAAGTTGAGGGCTGCTCTGTTGACAAGGACCTTCACTTCATTCCACCTTAAATATCCAAGGAAAGAGAAAAATGGGTAAAGAAGTTGTGGTCCTTATGTACAATGGAATATCACTCAGCCATGAAATCAATGTCATAAGGCTAGTAGCAGCATGATGAGTGGATTTAGGTACGACGATTCTAAGTGAAATAAGTCACACAGAAAAGGACACTTCTCATAAGGTATCACTGATAGAGGGAATGTAAAAACCGTTACACTTGAACTGAATTACAAAACAGAACAGAGTCACACATGCAGAAAACACACTATGGCTGCTTAACGGGAAAGGTGAGGTGGGGTGATACATAAAACAAGGGTATCAAATTAGCTCAGATACCATTCCATAAACCCAATATGTAATAGACAAGACCTACTCCTTGCTCAGAGAACTGGACTCAACACGCCCTATTCACCGCACAAGAATATATCTGACTAATAATAATCGTAAAACCTATGTATTGATATCTCTCTGTTAGTGTGTCAAGTGGGTGTAAAGCGGCATAAACACAGCAGTGAAAAGCAGCTAAACCCCATTATAAAAATAAATTACTTTGAAACACCCATGAAACAAAGACAGTGAAAGAGAGAGAAATTCTTACACAATGCGTTCAGGGGCTGTGATGCAACCTGGATTGACCATATCTAGACGCACAGTTGGATGAGACATAAGGGTGGACACTCTTGGGCCTGAGAGGTTTGGTGAGGTTGGGTGAGCAAACGCAGACCCTTTAAAGTAATACTGCATGATACCCATCGCATGGGTCCCAAATCTCCAGGTTCAAGGGCATCTTCCTACATCAAAAACATGCATGAGAAACCCAGAAGATGGTACACCGTGTGATGGGGAAAGGTTTCTAAAACGCACCTCATTTCTCATCGCCTTGTGCCCGGGTTCGCCATTCCAGCCGCTTTACTAGCAAGCTCCCTACTTGGAGCATCAGCACCTTTAACCTCCTGTTCCGTACAGGTTGCAATTTGTCCTGAGGATAAACGGGAAGACGTGGAACCAACGAGAGACTAGCTCTTGGTGTTGGGACAGGCACAGGTCACTCTATTTTCCCATCAGAAAGAAGAATTAACCACAGGCTCAGCCTGCCCCCCGGAACCAGAACAGGGCCTGAAGCCTTTCTGCGATTTTGCCGCCAGCTCCCATAAAAACGAGTTGTAAAATGGAGGTTCAGGGCACTGCAATTCACAAACCTGCAGAGTTATAAATGATAACTCTCGTCCACAAATATATTGAGGGAAGGCAAAGAAGAGGATTTGAAATCAAGGCAGAATTGCAGGAAAGAGATTTCAGGAGGTAGATTCGAATCGCCTTTAAAGCACATGAAAAGCGGCAAAACGTTGACAATGATGCCCTTGGCCAAAAAGGGCGTATGCGTTTTTTCCTGAATATATTCAGGAAAAAACGCATACGCCCTTTTTGGCCAACCAAGCAACCTGGAAAGGCAAATCAGCGCTACAAACAAGTCTCGCTTCCCATCGGTCAAAAGGGCCATGCTGAAAAAAGTGTCAAAACCAGAAATGCAGGACAGGCCATGGAGAAATGGGAGCCTTGCTACACTGATGGGCGGGATGTAAATTGCGAACAGCCACTCTGGAGAAGTGTCCGGTGAGTCCTGAAACATCTGAAAAACACAGCTTAGAGAGCATAGGGCACTTCCACTCATGGGGGTATGAATTGGGAAAATGAAAAATCAGCAAGACACAAGCACCCCAAAGTTTAGGGCTGCTCTGTTGACCAGGACCTCCACTTCATTCCACCTTCAATATCCCAGGAAAGAGAAAAATGGGTAAAGAAGTTGTGGTCCTTATGTACAATGGAATATCACTCAGCCATGAAATCAATGTCATAAGGCTAGTAGCAGCATGATGAGTGGATTTAGGTACGACGATTCTAAGTGAAATAAGTCACACAGAAAAGGACACTTCTCATAAGGTATCACTGATAGAGGGAATGTAAAAACCGTTACACTTGAACTGAATTACAGAACAGAACAGAGTCACACATGCAGAAAACACACTATGGCTGCTTAACGGGAAAGGTGAGGTGGGGTGATACATAAAACAAGGGTATCAAATTAGCTCAGATACCGTTCCATAAACCCAATATGTAATAGACAAGACCTACTCCTTGCTCAGAGAACTGGACTCAACACGCCCTATTCACCGCACAAGAATATATCTGACTAGTAATAATCGTAAAGCCTATGTATTGATATCTCTCTGTTAGTGTGTCAAGTGGGTGTAAAGCGGCATAAACACAGCAGTGAAAAGCAGCTAAATCCCATTATGAAAATAAATTACTTTGAAAAACCCATGAAACAAAGACAGTGAACGAGAGAGGAATTCTTACACAATGCGTTCAGGGGCTGTGATGCAACCTGGATTGACCATATCTAGACCCACAGCTGGATGAGACATAAGGGTGGACACTCTTGGGGCTGAGAGGTTTGGTGAGGTTGGGTGAGCAAACGCAGACCCTTTAAAGTAATACTGCATGGTACCCATCGCATGGGTCCCAAATCTCCAGCTTCAAGGGCATCTTCCTACATCAAAAACATGCATGAAAAACCCAGAAGATGGTACACAGTGTGATGGGGAAAGGTTTCTAAAACGCACCTCATTTCTCATCGCCTTGTGCCCGGGTTCGCCATTCCAGCCGCTTTACTAGCAAGCTCCCTACTTGGAGCATCAGCACCTTTAACCTCCTGTTCCGTACAGGTTGCAATTTGTCCTGAGGATAAACGGGAAGACGTGGAACCAACGAGAGACTAGCTCTTGGTGTTGGGACAGGCACAGGTCACTCTATTTTACCATCAGAAAGAAGAATTAACCACAGGCTCAGCCTGCCCCCCGGAACCAAAACAGGGCCTGAAGCCATTCTGCGATTTTGCCGCCAGCTCCCATAAAAACGAGTTGTAAAATGGAGGTTCAGGGCACTGCAATTCACAAACCTGCAGAGTTATAAATGATAACTCTCGTCCACAAATATATTGAGGGAAGGCAAAGAAGAGGATTTGAAATCAAGGCAGAATTGCAGGAAAGAGATTTCAGGAGGTAGATTCGAATCGCCTTTAAAGCACATGAAAAGCGGCAAAACGTTGACAATGATGCCCTTGGCCAAAAAGGGCGTATGCGTTTTTTCCTGAATATATTCAGGAAAAAACGCATACGCCCTTTTTGGCCAACCAAGCAACCTGGAAAGGCAAATGAGCGCTACAAACAAGTCTCGCTTCCCATCGGTCAAAAGGGCCATGCTGAAAAAAGTGTCAAAACCAGAAATGCAGGACAGGCCATGGAGAAATGGGAGCCTTGCTACACTGATGGGCGGGATGTAAATTGCCAACAGCCACTCTGGAGAAGTGTACGGTGAGTCCTGAAACATCTGAAAAACAGAGCTTAGAGAGCATAGGGCACTTCCACTCATGGGGGTATGAATTGGGAAAATGAAAAATCAGCAAGACACAAGCACCCCAAAGTTGAGGGCTGCTCTGTTGACAAGGACCTCCACTTCATTCCACCTTAAATATCCCAGGAGAGAGAAAAATGGGTAAAGAAGTTGTGGTCCTTATGTACAATGGAATATCACTCAGCCATGAAATCAATGTCATAAGGCTAGTAGCAGCATGATGAGTGGATTTAGGTACGACGATTCTAAGTGAAATAAGTCACACAGAAAAGGACACTTCTCATAAGGTATCACTGATAGAGGGAATGTAAAAACCGTTACACTTGGACTGAATTACAAAACAGAAGAGAGTCACACATGCAGAAAACACACTATGGCTGCTTAACGGGAAAGGTGAGGTGGGGTGATACATAAAACAAGGGTTTCAAATTAGCTCAGATACCGTTCCATAAACCCAATATGTAATAGACAAGACCTACTCCTTGCTCAGAGAACTGGACTCAACACGCCCTATTCACCGCACAAGAATATATCTGACTAGTAATAATCGTAAAGCCTATGTATTGATATCTCTCTGTTAGTGTGTCAAGTGGGTGTAAAGCGGCATAAACACAGCAGTGAAAAGCAGCTAAATCCCATTATGAAAATAAATTACTTTGAAAAACCCATGAAACAAAGACAGTGAACGAGAGAGGAATTCTTACACAATGCGTTCAGGGGCTGTGATGCAACCTGGATTGACCATATCTAGACCCACAGCTGGATGAGACATAAGGGTGGACACTCTTGGGGCTGAGAGGTTTGGTGAGGTTGGGTGAGCAAACGCAGACCCTTTAAAGTAATACTGCATGGTACCCATCGCATGGGTCCCAAATCTCCAGCTTCAAGGGCATCTTCCTACATCAAAAACATGCATGAGAAACCCAGAAGATGGTACACCGTGTGATGGGGAAAGGTTTCTAAAACGCACCTCATTTCTCATCTCCTTGTGCCCGGGTTCGCCATTCCAGCCGCTTTACTAGCAAGCTCCCTACTTGGAGCATCAGCACCTTTAACCTCCTGTTCCGTACAGGTTGCAATTTGTCCTGAGGATAAACGGGAAGACGTGGAACCAACGAGAGACTAGCTCTTGGTGTTGGGACAGGCACAGGTCACTCTATTTTCCCATCAGAAAGAAGAATTAACCACAGGCTCAGCCTGCCAACCGGAACCAGAACAGGGCCTGAATCCATTCTGTGATTTTGCGGCCAGCTCCCATAAAAACGAGTTGTAAAATGGAGGTTCAGGGCACTGCAATTCACAAACCTGCAGTTATAAATGATAACTCTCGTCCACAAATATATTGAGGGAAGGCAACGAAGAGGATTTGAAATCAAGGCAGAATTGCAGGAAACAGATTTCAGGAAGTAGATTCGAATCGCATTTAAAGCACATGAAAAGTGGCAAAACGTTGACAATGATGCCCTTGGCCAAAAAGGGCGTATGCGTTTTTTCCTGAATATATTCAGGAAAAAACGCATACGCCCTTTTTGGCCAACCAAGCAACCTGGAAAGGCAAATCAGCGCTACAAACAAGTCTCGCTTCCCATCGGTCAAAAGGGCCATGCTGAAAAAAGTGTCAAAACCAGAAATGCAGGACAGGCCATGGAGAAATGGGAGCCTTGCTACACTGATGGGCGGTATGTAAATTGCCAAGAGCCACTCTGGAGAAGTGTCCGGTGAGTCCTGAAACATCTGAAAAACACAGCTTAGAGAGCATAGGGCACTTCCACTCATGGGGGTATAAATTGGGAAAATTAAAAATCAGCAAGACACAAGCACCCCAAAGTTGAGGGCTGCTCTGTTGACAAGGACCTCCACTTCATTCCACCTTCAATATCCCAGGAAAGAGAAAAATGGATAAAGAAGTTGTGGTCCTTATGTACAATGGAATATCACTCAGCCATGAAATCAATGTCATAAGGCTAGTAGCAGCATGATGAGTGGATTAAGGTACGACGATTCTAAGTGAAATAAGTCACACAGAAAAGGACACTTCTCATAAGGTATCACTGATAGAGGGAATGTAAAAACCGTTACACTTGAACTGAATTACAAAACAGAACAGAGTCACACATGCAGAAAACACACTATGGCTGCTTAACGGGAAAGGTGAGGTGGGGTGATACATAAAACAAGGGTTTCAAATTAGCTCAGATACCGTTCCATAAACCCAATATGTAATAGACAAGACCTACTCCTTGCTCAGAGAACTGGACTCAACACGCCCTATTCACCGCACAAGAATATATCTGACTAGTAATAATCGTAAAGCCTATGTATTGATATCTCTCTGTTAGTGTGTCAAGTGGGTGTAAAGCGGCATAAACACAGCAGTGAAAAGCAGCTAAATCCCATTATGAAAATAAATTACTTTGAAAAACCCATGAAACAAAGACAGTGAACGAGAGAGGAATTCTTACACAATGCGTTCAGGGGCTGTGATGCAACCTGGATTGACCATATCTAGACCCACAGCTGGATGAGACATAAGGGTGGACACTCTTGGGGCTGAGAGGTTTGGTGAGGTTGGGTGAGCAAACGCAGACCCTTTAAAGTAATACTGCATGATACCCATCGCATGGGTCCCAAATCTCCAGGTTCAAGGGCATCTTCCTACATCAAAAACATGCATGAGAAACCCAGAAGATGGTACACCGTGTGATGGGGAAAGGTTTCTAAAACGCACCTCATTTCTCATCGCCTTGTGCCCGGGTTCGCCATTCCAGCCGCTTTACTAGCAAGCTCCCTACTTGGAGCATCAGCACCTTTAACCTCCTGTTCCGTACAGGTTGCAATTTGTCCTGAGGATAAACGGGAAGACGTGGAACCAACGAGAGACTAGCTCTTTGTGTTGGGACAGGCACAGGTCACTCTATTTTCCCATCAGAAAGAAGAATTAACCACAGGCTCAGCCTGCCCCCCGGAACCAGAACAGGGCCTGAAGCCATTCTGCGATTTTGCCGCCAGCTCCCATAAAAACGAGTTGTAAAATGGAGGTTCAGGGCACTGCAATTCACAAACCTGCAGAGTTATAAATGATAACTCTCGTCCACAAATATATTGAGGGAAGGCAAAGAAGAGGATTTGAAATCAAGGCAGAATTGCAGGAAAGAGATTTCAGGAGGTAGATTCGAATCGCCTTTAAAGCACATGAAAAGCGGCAAAACGTTGACAATGATGCCCTTGGCCAAAAAGGGCGTATGCGTTTTTTCCTGAATATATTCAGGAAAAAACGCATACGCCCTTTTTGGCCAACCAAGCAACCTGGAAAGGCAAATCAGCGCTACAAACAAGTCTCGCTTCCCATCGGTCAAAAGGGCCATGCTGAAAAAAGTGTCAAAACCAGAAATGCAGGACAGGCCATGGAGAAATGGGAGCCTTGCTACACTGATGGGCGGGATGTAAATTGCCAACAGCCACTCTGGAGAAGTGTCCGGTGAGTCCTGAAACATCTGAAAAACACAGCTTAGAGAGCATAGGGCACTTCCACTCATGGGGGTATGAATTGGGAAAATGAAAAATCAGCAAGACACAAGCACCCCAAAGTTGAGGGCTGCTCTGTTGACCAGGACCTCCACTTCATTCCACCTTCAATATCCCAGGAAAGAGAAAAATGGGTAAAGAAGTTGTGGTCCTTATGTACAATGGAATATCACTCAGCCATGAAATCAATGTCATAAGGCTAGTAGCAGCATGATGAGTGGATTTAGGTACGACGATTCTAAGTGAAATAAGTCACACAGAAAAGGACACTTCTCATAAGGTATCACTGATAGAGGGAATGTAAAAACCGTTACACTTGAACTGAATTACAAAACAGAACAGAGTCACACATGCAGAAAACACACTATGGCTGCTTAACGGGAAAGGTGAGGTGGGGTGATACATAAAACAAGGGTATCAAATTAGCTCAGATACCGTTCCATAAACCCAATATGTAATAGACAAGACCTACTCCTTGCTCAGAGAACTGGACTCAACACGCCCTATTCACCGCACAAGAATATATCTGACTAGTAATAATCGTAAAGCCTATGTATTGATATCTCTCTGTTAGTGTGTCAAGTGGGTGTAAAGCGGCATAAACACAGCAGTGAAAAGCAGCTAAATCCCATTATGAAAATAAATTACTTTGAAAAACCCATGAAACAAAGACAGTGAACGAGAGAGGAATTCTTACACAATGCGTTCAGGGGCTGTGATGCAACCTGGATTGACCATATCTAGACCCACAGCTGGATGAGACATAAGGGTGGACACTCTTGGGGCTGAGAGGTTTGGTGAGGTTGGGTGAGCAAACGCAGACCCTTTAAAGTAATACTGCATGGTACCCATCGCATGGGTCCCAAATCTCCAGCTTCAAGGGCATCTTCCTACGTCAAAAACTTGCATGAAAAACCCAGAAGATGGTACACAGTGTGATGGGGAAAGGTTTCTAAAACGCACCTCATTTCTCATCGCCTTGTGCCCGGGTTCGCCATTCCAGCCGCTTTACTAGCAAGCTCCCTACTTGGAGCATCAGCACCTTTAACCTCCTGTTCCGTAGAGGTTGCAATTTGTCCTGAGGATAAACGGGAAGACGTGGAACCAACGAAAGACTAGCTCTTGGTGTTGGGACAGGCACAGGTCACTCTATTTTCCCATCAGAAAGAAGAATTAACCACAGGCTCAGCCTGCCCCCCGGAACCAGAACAGGGCCTGAAGCCATTCTGCGATTTTGCGGCCAGCTCCCATAAAAACGAGTTGTAAAATGGAGGTTCAGGGCACTGCAATTCACAAACCTGCAGAATTATAAATGATAACTCTCGTCCACAAATATATTGAGGGAAGGCAAAGAAGAGGATTTGAAATCAAGGCAGAATTGCAGGAAAGAGATTTCAGGAGGTAGATTCGAATCGCATTTAAAGCACATGAAAAGCGGCAAAACGTTGACAATGATGCCCTTGGCCAAAAAGGGCGTATGCGTTTTTTCCTGAATATATTCAGGAAAAAACGCATACGCCCTTTTTGGCCAACCAAGCAACCTGGAAAGGCAAATCAGCGCTACAAACAAGTCTCGCTTCCCATCGGTCAAAAGGGCCATGCTGAAAAAAGTGTCAAAACCAGAAATGCAGGACAGGCCATGGAGAAATGGGAGCCTTGCTACACTGATGGGCGGGATGTAAATTGCGAACAGCCACTCTGGAGAAGTGTACGGTGAGTCCTGAAACATCTAAAAAACACAGCTTAGAGAGCATAGGGCACTTCCAGTCATGGGGGTATGAATTGGGAAAATGAAAAATCAGCAAGACACAAGCACCCCAAAGTTGAGGGCTGCTCTGTTGACAAGGACCTTCACTTCATTCCACCTTAAATATCCAAGGAAAGAGAAAAATGGGTAAAGAAGTTGTGGTCCTTATGTACAATGGAATATCACTCAGCCATGAAATCAATGTCATAAGGCTAGTAGCAGCATGATGAGTGGATTTAGGTACGACGATTCTAAGTGAAATAAGTCACACAGAAAAGGACACTTCTCATAAGGTATCACTGATAGAGGGAATGTAAAAACCGTTACACTTGAACTGAATTACAAAACAGAACAGAGTCACACATGCAGAAAACACACTATGGCTGCTTAACGGGAAAGGTGAGGTGGGGTGATACATAAAACAAGGGTATCAAATTAGCTCAGATACCATTCCATAAACCCAATATGTAATAGACAAGACCTACTCCTTGCTCAGAGAACTGGACTCAACACGCCCTATTCACCGCACAAGAATATATCTGACTAATAATAATCGTAAAACCTATGTATTGATATCTCTCTGTTAGTGTGTCAAGTGGGTGTAAAGCGGCATAAACACAGCAGTGAAAAGCAGCTAAACCCCATTATAAAAATAAATTACTTTGAAACACCCATGAAACAAAGACAGTGAAAGAGAGAGAAATTCTTACACAATGCGTTCAGGGGCTGTGATGCAACCTGGATTGACCATATCTAGACGCACAGTTGGATGAGACATAAGGGTGGACACTCTTGGGCCTGAGAGGTTTGGTGAGGTTGGGTGAGCAAACGCAGACCCTTTAAAGTAATACTGCATGATACCCATCGCATGGGTCCCAAATCTCCAGGTTCAAGGGCATCTTCCTACATCAAAAACATGCATGAGAAACCCAGAAGATGGTACACCGTGTGATGGGGAAAGGTTTCTAAAACGCACCTCATTTCTCATCGCCTTGTGCCCGGGTTCGCCATTCCAGCCGCTTTACTAGCAAGCTCCCTACTTGGAGCATCAGCACCTTTAACCTCCTGTTCCGTACAGGTTGCAATTTGTCCTGAGGATAAACGGGAAGACGTGGAACCAACGAGAGACTAGCTCTTGGTGTTGGGACAGGCACAGGTCACTCTATTTTCCCATCAGAAAGAAGAATTAACCACAGGCTCAGCCTGCCCCCCGGAACCAGAACAGGGCCTGAAGCCTTTCTGCGATTTTGCCGCCAGCTCCCATAAAAACGAGTTGTAAAATGGAGGTTCAGGGCACTGCAATTCACAAACCTGCAGAGTTATAAATGATAACTCTCGTCCACAAATATATTGAGGGAAGGCAAAGAAGAGGATTTGAAATCAAGGCAGAATTGCAGGAAAGAGATTTCAGGAGGTAGATTCGAATCGCCTTTAAAGCACATGAAAAGCGGCAAAACGTTGACAATGATGCCCTTGGCCAAAAAGGGCGTATGCGTTTTTTCCTGAATATATTCAGGAAAAAACGCATACGCCCTTTTTGGCCAACCAAGCAACCTGGAAAGGCAAATCAGCGCTACAAACAAGTCTCGCTTCCCATCGGTCAAAAGGGCCATGCTGAAAAAAGTGTCAAAACCAGAAATGCAGGACAGGCCATGGAGAAATGGGAGCCTTGCTACACTGATGGGCGGGATGTAAATTGCCAACAGCCACTCTGGAGAAGTGTCCGGTGAGTCCTGAAACATCTGAAAAACACAGCTTAGAGAGCATAGGGCACTTCCACTCATGGGGGTATGAATTGGGAAAATGAAAAATCAGCAAGACACAAGCACCCCAAAGTTGAGGGCTGCTCTGTTGACAAGGACCTCCACTTCATTCCACCTTCAATATCCCAGGAAAGAGAAAAATGGGTAAAGAAGTTGTGGTCCTTATGTACAATGGAATATCACTCAGCCATGAAATCAATGTCATAAGGCTAGTAGCAGCATGATGAGTGGATTTAGGTACGACGATTCTAAGTGAAATAAGTCACACAGAAAAGGACACTTCTCATAAGGTATCACTGATAGAGGGAATGTAAAAACCGTTACACTTGAACTGAATTACAAAACAGAACAGAGTCACACATGCAGAAAACACACTATGGCTGCTTAACGGGAAAGGTGAGGTGGGGTGATACATAAAACAAGGGTTTCAAATTAGCTCAGATACCGTTCCATAAACCCAATATGTAATAGACAAGACCTACTCCTTGCTCAGAGAACTGGACTCAACACGCCCTATTCACCGCACAAGAATATATCTGACTAGTAATAATCGTAAAGCCTATGTATTGATATCTCTCTGTTAGTGTGTCAAGTGGGTGTAAAGCGGCATAAACACAGCAGTGAAAAGCAGCTAAATCCCATTATGAAAATAAATTACTTTGAAAAACCCATGAAACAAAGACAGTGAACAAGAGAGGAATTCTTACACAATGCGTTCAGGGGCTGTGATGCAACCTGGATTGACCATATCTAGACCCACAGCTGGATGAGACATAAGGGTGGACACTCTTGGGGCTGAGAGGTTTGGTGAGGTTGGGTGAGCAAACGCAGACCCTTTAAAGTAATACTGCATGATACCCATCGCATGGGTCCCAAATCTCCAGGTTCAAGGGCATCTTCCTACATCAAAAACATGCATGAGAAACCCAGAAGATGGTACACCGTGTGATGGGGAAAGGTTTCTAAAACGCACCTCATTTCTCATCGCCTTGTGCCCGGGTTCGCCATTCCAGCCGCTTTACTAGCAAGCTCCCTACTTGGCGCATCAGCACCTTTAACCTCCTGTTCCGTACAGGTTGCAATTTGTCCTGAGGATAAATGGGAAGACGTGGAACCAACGAGAGACTAGCTCTTGGTGTTGGGACAGGCACAGGTCACTCTATTTTCCCATCAGAAAGAAGAATTAACCACAGGCTCAGCCTGCCCCCCGGAACCAGAACAGGGCCTGAAGCCATTCTGCGATTTTGCGGCCAGCTCCCATAAAAACGAGTTGTAAAATGGAGGTTCAGGGCACTGCAATTCACAAACCTGCAGAGTTATAAATGATAACTCTCGTCCACAAATATATTGAGGGAAGGCAAAGAAGAGGATTTGAAATCAAGGCAGAATTGCAGGAAAGAGATTTCAGGAGGTAGATTCGAATCGCCTTTAAAGCACATGAAAAGCGGCAAAACGTTGACAATGATGCCCTTGGCCAAAAAGGGCGTATGCGTTTTTTCCTGAATATATTCAGGAAAAAACGCATACGCCCTTTTTGGCCAACCAAGCAACCTGGAAAGGCAAATCAGCGCTACAAACAAGTCTCGCTTCCCATCGGTCAAAAGGGCCATGCTGAAAAAAGTGTCAAAACCAGAAATGCAGGACAGGCCATGGAGAAATGGGAGCCTTGCTACACTGATGGGCGGGATGTAAATTGCCAACAGCCACTCTGGAGAAGTGTCCGGTGAGTCCTGAAACATCTGAAAAACACAGCTTAGAGAGCATAGGGCACTTCCACTCATGGGGGTATGAATTGGGAAAATGAAAAATCAGCAAGACACAAGCACCCCAAAGTTGAGGGCTGCTCTGTTGACAAGGACCTCCACTTCATTCCACCTTCAATATCCCAGGAAAGAGAAAAATGGGTAAAGAAGTTGTGGTCCTTATGTACAATGGAATATCACTCAGCCATGAAATCAATGTCATAAGGCTAGTAGCAGCATGATGAGTGGATTTAGGTACGACGATTCTAAGTGAAATAAGTCACACAGAAAAGGACACTTCTCATAAGGTATCACTGATAGAGGGAATGTAAAAACCGTTACACTTGAACTGAATTACAAAACAGAACAGAGTCACACATGCAGAAAACACACTATGGCTGCTTAACGGGAAAGGTGAGGTGGGGTGATACATAAAACAAGGGTTTCAAATTAGCTCAGATACCGTTCCATAAACCCAATATGTAATAGACAAGACCTACTCCTTGCTCAGAGAACTGGACTCAACACGCCCTATTCACCGCACAAGAATATATCTGACTAGTAATAATCGTAAAGCCTATGTATTGATATCTCTCTGTTAGTGTGTCAAGTGGGTGTAAAGCGGCATAAACACAGCAGTGAAAAGCAGCTAAATCCCATTATGAAAATAAATTACTTTGAAAAACCCATGAAACAAAGACAGTGAACAAGAGAGGAATTCTTACACAATGCGTTCAGGGGCTGTGATGCAACCTGGATTGACCATATCTAGACCCACAGCTGGATGAGACATAAGGGTGGACACTCTTGGGGCTGAGAGGTTTGGTGAGGTTGGGTGAGCAAACGCAGACCCTTTAAAGTAATACTGCATGATACCCATCGCATGGGTCCCAAATCTCCAGGTTCAAGGGCATCTTCCTACATCAAAAACATGCATGAGAAACCCAGAAGATGGTACACCGTGTGATGGGGAAAGGTTTCTAAAACGCACCTCATTTCTCATCGCCTTGTGCCCGGGTTCGCCATTCCAGCCGCTTTACTAGCAAGCTCCCTACTTGGCGCATCAGCACCTTTAACCTCCTGTTCCGTACAGGTTGCAATTTGTCCTGAGGATAAATGGGAAGACGTGGAACCAACGAGAGACTAGCTCTTGGTGTTGGGACAGGCACAGGTCACTCTATTTTCCCATCAGAAAGAAGAATTAACCACAGGCTCAGCCTGCCCCCCGGAACCAGAACAGGGCCTGAAGCCATTCTGCGATTTTGCGGCCAGCTCCCATAAAAACGAGTTGTAAAATGGAGGTTCAGGGCACTGCAATTCACAAACCTGCAGAGTTATAAATGATAACTCTCGTCCACAAATATATTGAGGGAAGGCAAAGAAGAGGATTTGAAATCAAGGCAGAATTGCAGGAAAGAGATTTCAGGAGGTAGATTCGAATCGCCTTTAAAGCACATGAAAAGCGGCAAAACGTTGACAATGATGCCCTTGGCCAAAAAGGGCGTATGCGTTTTTTCCTGAATATATTCAGGAAAAAACGCATACGCCCTTTTTGGCCAACCAAGCAACCTGGAAAGGCAAATCAGCGCTACAAACAAGTCTCGCTTCCCATCGGTCAAAAGGGCCATGCTGAAAAAAGTGTCAAAACCAGAAATGCAGGACAGGCCATGGAGAAATGGGAGCCTTGCTACACTGATGGGCGGGATGTAAATTGCCAACAGCCACTCTGGAGAAGTGTCCGGTGAGTCCTGAAACATCTGAAAAACACAGCTTAGAGAGCATAGGGCACTTCCACTCATGGGGGTATGAATTGGGAAAATGAAAAATCAGCAAGACACAAGCACCCCAAAGTTGAGGGCTGCTCTGTTGACAAGGACCTCCACTTCATTCCACCTTCAATATCCCAGGAAAGAGAAAAATGGGTAAAGAAGTTGTGGTCCTTATGTACAATGGAATATCACTCAGCCATGAAATCAATGTCATAAGGCTAGTAGCAGCATGATGAGTGGATTTAGGTACGACGATTCTAAGTGAAATAAGTCACACAGAAAAGGACACTTCTCATAAGGTATCACTGATAGAGGGAATGTAAAAACCGTTACACTTGAACTGAATTACAAAACAGAACAGAGTCACACATGCAGAAAACACACTATGGCTGCTTAACGGGAAAGGTGAGGTGGGGTGATACATAAAACAAGGGTATCAAATTAGCTCAGATACCGTTCCATAAACCCAATATGTAATAGACAAGACCTACTCCTTGCTCAGAGAACTGGACTCAACACGCCCTATTCACCGCACAAGAATATATCTGACTAGTAATAATCGTAAAGCCTATGTATTGATATCTCTCTGTTAGTGTGTCAAGTGGGTGTAAAGCGGCATAAACACAGCAGTGAAAAGCAGCTAAATCCCATTATGAAAATAAATTACTTTGAAAAACCCATGAAACAAAGACAGTGAACGAGAGAGGAATTCTTACACAATGCGTTCAGGGGCTGTGATGCAACCTGGATTGACCATATCTAGACCCACAGCTGGATGAGACATAAGGGTGGACACTCTTGGGGCTGAGAGGTTTGGTGAGGTTGGGTGAGCAAACGCAGACCCTTTAAAGTAATACTGCATGGTACCCATCGCATGGGTCCCAAATCTCCAGCTTCAAGGGCATCTTCCTACGTCAAAAACTTGCATGAAAAACCCAGAAGATGGTACACAGTGTGATGGGGAAAGGTTTCTAAAACGCACCTCATTTCTCATCGCCTTGTGCCCGGGTTCGCCATTCCAGCCGCTTTACTAGCAAGCTCCCTACTTGGAGCATCAGCACCTTTAACCTCCTGTTCCGTAGAGGTTGCAATTTGTCCTGAGGATAAACGGGAAGACGTGGAACCAACGAGAGACTAGCTCTTGGTGTTGGGACAGGCACAGGTCACTCTATTTTACCATCAGAAAGAAGAATTAACCACAGGCTCAGCCTGCCCCCCGGAACCAGAACAGGGCCTGAAGCCATTCTGCGATTTTGCGGCCAGCTCCCATAAAAACGAGTTGTAAAATGGAGGTTCAGGGCACTGCAATTCACAAACCTGCAGAGTTATAAATGATAACTCTCGTCCACAAATATATTGAGGGAAGGCAAAGAAGAGGATTTGAAATCAAGGCAGAATTGCAGGAAAAAGATTTCAGGAGGTAGATTCGAATCGCCTTTAAAGCACATGAAAAGCGGCAAAACGTTGACAATGATGCCCTTGGCCAAAAAGGGCGTATGCGTTTTTTCCTGAATATATTCAGGAAAAAACGCATACGCCCTTTTTGGCCAACCAAGCAACCTGGAAAGGCAAATCAGCGCTACAAACAAGTCTCGCTTCCCATCGGTCAAAAGGGCCATGCTGAAAAAAGTGTCAAAACCAGAAATGCAGGACAGGCCATGGAGAAATGGGAGCCTTGCTACACTGATGGGCGGGATGTAAATTGCCAACAGCCACTCTGGAGAAGTGTCCGGTGAGTCCTGAAACATCTGAAAAACACAGCTTAGAGAGCATAGGGCACTTCCACTCATGGGGGTATGAATTGGGAAAATGAAAAATCAGCAAGACACAAGCACCCCAAAGTTTAGGGCTGCTCTGTTGACCAGGACCTCCACTTCATTCCACCTTCAATATCCCAGGAAAGAGAAAAATGGGTAAAGAAGTTGTGGTCCTTATGTACAATGGAATATCACTCAGCCATGAAATCAATGTCATAAGGCTAGTAGCAGCATGATGAGTGGATTTAGGTACGACGATTCTAAGTGAAATAAGTCACACAGAAAAGGACACTTCTCATAAGGTATCACTGATAGAGGGAATGTAAAAACCGTTACACTTGAACTGAATTACAAAACAGAACAGAGTCACACATGCAGAAAACACACTATGGCTGCTTAACGGGAAAGGTGAGGTGGGGTGATACATAAAACAAGGGTATCAAATTAGCTCAGATACCGTTCCATAAACCCAATATGTAATAGACAAGACCTACTCCTTGCTCAGAGAACTGGACTCAACACGCCCTATTCACCGCACAAGAATATATCTGACTAGTAATAATCGTAAAGCCTATGTATTGATATCTCTCTGTTAGTGTGTCAAGTGGGTGTAAAGCGGCATAAACACAGCAGTGAAAAGCAGCTAAATCCCATTATGAAAATAAATTACTTTGAAAAACCCATGAAACAAAGACAGTGAACGAGAGAGGAATTCTTACACAATGCGTTCAGGGGCTGTGATGCAACCTGGATTGACCATATCTAGACCCACAGCTGGATGAGACATAAGGGTGGACACTCTTGGGGCTGAGAGGTTTGGTGAGGTTGGGTGAGCAAACGCAGACCCTTTAAAGTAATACTGCATGGTACCCATCGCATGGGTCCCAAATCTCCAGCTTCAAGGGCATCTTCCTACGTCAAAAACTTGCATGAAAAACCCAGAAGATGGTACACAGTGTGATGGGGAAAGGTTTCTAAAACGCACCTCATTTCTCATCGCCTTGTGCCCGGGTTCGCCATTCCAGCCGCTTTACTAGCAAGCTCCCTACTTGGAGCATCAGCACCTTTAACCTCCTGTTCCGTAGAGGTTGCAATTTGTCCTGAGGATAAACGGGAAGACGTGGAACCAACGAGAGACTAGCTCTTGGTGTTGGGACAGGCACAGGTCACTCTATTTTCCCATCAGAAAGAAGAATTAACCACAGGCTCAGCCTGCCCCCCGGAACCAGAACAGGGCCTGAAGCCATTCTGCGATTTTGCGGCCAGCTCCCATAAAAACGAGTTGTAAAATGGAGGTTCAGGGCACTGCAATTCACAAACCTGCAGAGTTATAAATGATAACTCTCGTCCACAAATATATTGAGGGAAGGCAAAGAAGAGGATTTGAAATCAAGGCAGAATTGCAGGAAAGAGATTTCAGGAGGTAGATTCGAATCGCATTTAAAGCACATGAAAAGCGGCAAAACGTTGACAACGATGCCCTTGGCCAAAAAGGGCGTATGCGTTTTTTCCTGAATATATTCAGGAAAAAACGCATACGCCCTTTTTGGCCAACCAAGCAACCTGGAAAGGCAAATCAGCGCTACAAACAAGTCTCGCTTCCCATCTGTCAAAAGGGCCATGCTGAAAAAAGTGTCAAAACCAGAAATGCAGGACAGGCCATGGAGAAATGGGAGCCTTGCTACACTGATGGGCGGGATGTAAATTGCCAACAGCCACTCTGGAGAAGTGTACGGTGAGTCCTGAAACATCTAAAAAACACAGCTTAGAGAGCATAGGGCACTTCCAGTCATGGGGGTATGAATTGGGAAAATGAAAAATCAGCAAGACACAAGCACCCCAAAGTTGAGGGCTGCTCTGTTGACAAGGACCTCCACTTCATTCCACCTTCAATATCCCAGGAAAGAGAAAAATGGGTAAAGAAGTTGTGGTCCTTATGTACAATGGAATATCATTCAGCCATGAAATCAATGTCATAAGGCTAGTAGCAGCATGATGAGTGGATTTAGGTACGACGATTCTAAGTGAAATAAGTCACACAGAAAAGGACACTTCTCATAAGGTATCACTGATAGAGGGAATGTAAAAACCGTTACACTTGAACTGAATTACAAAACAGAACAGAGTCACACATGCAGAAAACACACTATGGCTGCTTAACGGGAAAGGTGAGGTGGGGTGATACATAAAACAAGGGTATCAAATTAGCTCAGATACCATTCCATAAACCCAATATGTAATAGACAAGACCTACTCCTTGCTCAGAGAACTGGACTCAACACGCCCTATTCACCGCACAAGAATATATCTGACTAATAATAATCGTAAAACCTATGTATTGATATCTCTCTGTTAGTGTGTCAAGTGGGTGTAAAGCGGCATAAACACAGCAGTGAAAAGCAGCTAAACCCCATTATAAAAATAAATTACTTTGAAACACCCATGAAACAAAGACAGTGAAAGAGAGAGAAATTCTTACACAATGCGTTCAGGGGCTGTGATGCAACCTGGATTGACCATATCTAGACCCACAGCTGGATGAGACATAAGGGTGGACACTCTTGGGGCTGAGAGGTTTGGTGAGGTTGGGTGAGCAAACGCAGACCCTTTAAAGTAATACTGCATGATACCCATCGCATGGGTCCCAAATCTCCAGGTTCAAGGGCATCTTCCTACATCAAAAACATGCATGAGAAACCCAGAAGATGGTACACCGTGTGATGGGGAAAGGTTTCTAAAACGCACCTCATTTCTCATCGCCTTGTGCCCGGGTTCGCCATTCCAGCCGCTTTACTAGCAAGCTCCCTACTTGGCGCATCAGCACCTTTAACCTCCTGTTCCGTACAGGTTGCAATTTGTCCTGAGGATAAATGGGAAGACGTGGAACCAACGAGAGACTAGCTCTTGGTGTTGGGACAGGCACAGGTCACTCTATTTTCCCATCAGAAAGAAGAATTAACCACAGGCTCAGCCTGCCCCCCGGAACCAGAACAGGGCCTGAAGCCATTCTGCGATTTTGCGGCCAGCTCCCATAAAAACGAGTTGTAAAATGGAGGTTCAGGGCACTGCAATTCACAAACCTGCAGAGTTATAAATGATAACTCTCGTCCACAAATATATTGAGGGAAGGCAAAGAAGAGGATTTGAAATCAAGGCAGAATTGCAGGAAAGAGATTTCAGGAGGTAGATTCGAATCGCCTTTAAAGCACATGAAAAGCGGCAAAACGTTGACAATGATGCCCTTGGCCAAAAAGGGCGTATGCGTTTTTTCCTGAATATATTCAGGAAAAAACGCATACGCCCTTTTTGGCCAACCAAGCAACCTGGAAAGGCAAATCAGCGCTACAAACAAGTCTCGCTTCCCATCGGTCAAAAGGGCCATGCTGAAAAAAGTGTCAAAACCAGAAATGCAGGACAGGCCATGGAGAAATGGGAGCCTTGCTACACTGATGGGCGGGATGTAAATTGCCAACAGCCACTCTGGAGAAGTGTCCGGTGAGTCCTGAAACATCTGAAAAACACAGCTTAGAGAGCATAGGGCACTTCCACTCATGGGGGTATGAATTGGGAAAATGAAAAATCAGCAAGACACAAGCACCCCAAAGTTTAGGGCTGCTCTGTTTACAAGGACCTCCACTTCATTCCACCTTCAATATCCCAGGAAAGAGAAAAATGGGTAAAGAAGTTGTGGTCCTTATGTACAATGGAATATCACTCAGCCATGAAATCAATGTCATAAGGCTAGTAGCAGCATGATGAGTGGATTTAGGTACGACGATTCTAAGTGAAATAAGTCACACAGAAAAGGACACTTCTCATAAGGTATCACTGATAGAGGGAATGTAAAAACCGTTACACTTGAACTGAATTACAAAACAGAACAGAGTCACACATGCAGAAAACACACTATGGCTGCTTAACGGGAAAGGTGAGGTGGGGTGATACATAAAACAAGGGTATCAAATTAGCTCAGATACCGTTCCATAAACCCAATATGTAATAGACAAGACCTACTCCTTGCTCAGAGAACTGGACTCAACACGCCCTATTCACCGCACAAGAATATATCTGACTAGTAATAATCGTAAAGCCTATGTATTGATATCTCTCTGTTAGTGTGTCAAGTGGGTGTAAAGCGGCATAAACACAGCAGTGAAAAGCAGCTAAATCCCATTATGAAAATAAATTACTTTGAAAAACCCATGAAACAAAGACAGTGAACGAGAGAGGAATTCTTACACAATGCGTTCAGGGGCTGTGATGCAACCTGGATTGACCATATCTAGACCCACAGCTGGATGAGACATAAGGGTGGACACTCTTGGGGCTGAGAGGTTTGGTGAGGTTGGGTGAGCAAACGCAGACCCTTTAAAGTAATACTGCATGGTACCCATCGCATGGGTCCCAAATCTCCAGCTTCAAGGGCATCTTCCTACGTCAAAAACTTGCATGAAAAACCCAGAAGATGGTACACAGTGTGATGGGGAAAGGTTTCTAAAACGCACCTCATTTCTCATCGCCTTGTGCCCGGGTTCGCCATTCCAGCCGCTTTACTAGCAAGCTCCCTACTTGGAGCATCAGCACCTTTAACCTCCTGTTCCGTAGAGGTTGCAATTTGTCCTGAGGATAAACGGGAAGACGTGGAACCAACGAGAGACTAGCTCTTGGTGTTGGGACAGGCACAGGTCACTCTATTTTACCATCAGAAAGAAGAATTAACCACAGGCTCAGCCTGCCCCCCGGAACCAGAACAGGGCCTGAAGCCATTCTGCGATTTTGCGGCCAGCTCCCATAAAAACGAGTTGTAAAATGGAGGTTCAGGGCACTGCAATTCACAAACCTGCAGAGTTATAAATGATAACTCTCGTCCACAAATATATTGAGGGAAGGCAAAGAAGAGGATTTGAAATCAAGGCAGAATTGCAGGAAAGATATTTCAGGAGGTAGATTCGAATCGCATTTAAAGCACATGAAAAGCGGCAAAACGTTGACAACAATGCCCTTGGCCAAAAAGGGCGTATGCGTTTTTTCCTGAATATATTCAGGAAAAAACGCATACGCCCTTTTTGGCCAACCAAGCAACCTGGAAAGGCAAATCAGCGCTACAAACAAGTCTCGCTTCCCATCTGTCAAAAGGGCCATGCTGAAAAAAGTGTCAAAACCAGAAATGCAGGACAGGCCATGGAGAAATGGGAGCCTTGCTACACTGATGGGCGGGATGTAAATTGCCAACAGCCACTCTGGAGAAGTGTACGGTGAGTCCTGAAACATCTAAAAAACACAGCTTAGAGAGCATAGGGCACTTCCAGTCATGGGGGTATGAATTGGGAAAATGAAAAATCAGCAAGACACAAGCACCCCAAAGTTGAGGGCTGCTCTGTTGACAAGGACCTCCACTTCATTCCACCTTCAATATCCCAGGAAAGAGAAAAATGGGTAAAGAAGTTGTGGTCCTTATGTACAATGGAATATCATTCAGCCATGAAATCAATGTCATAAGGCTAGTAGCAGCATGATGAGTGGATTTAGGTACGACGATTCTAAGTGAAATAAGTCACAAAGAAAAGGACACTTCTCATAAGGTATCACTGATAGAGGGAATGTAAAAACCGTTACACTTGAACTGAATTACAAAACAGAACAGAGTCACACATGCAGAAAACACACTATGGCTGCTTAACGGGAAAGGTGAGGTGGGGTGATACATAAAACAAGGGTATCAAATTAGCTCAGATACCGTTCCATAAACCCAATATGTAATAGACAAGACCTACTCCTTGCTCAGAGAACTGGACTCAACACGCCCTATTCACCGCACAAGAATATATCTGACTAGTAATAATCGTAAAGCCTATGTATTGATATCTCTCTGTTAGTGTGTCAAGTGGGTGTAAAGCGGCATAAACACAGCAGTGAAAAGCAGCTAAATCCCATTATGAAAATAAATTACTTTGAAAAACCCATGAAACAAAGACAGTGAACGAGAGAGGAATTCTTACACAATGCGTTCAGGGGCTGTGATGCAACCTGGATTGACCATATCTAGACCCACAGCTGGATGAGACATAAGGGTGGACACTCTTGGGGCTGAGAGGTTTGGTGAGGTTGGGTGAGCAAACGCAGACCCTTTAAAGTAATACTGCATGGTACCCATCGCATGGGTCCCAAATCTCCAGCTTCAAGGGCATCTTCCTACGTCAAAAACTTGCATGAAAAACCCAGAAGATGGTACACAGTGTGATGGGGAAAGGTTTCTAAAACGCACCTCATTTCTCATCGCCTTGTGCCCGGGTTCGCCATTCCAGCCGCTTTACTAGCAAGCTCCCTACTTGGAGCATCAGCACCTTTAACCTCCTGTTCCGTAGAGGTTGCAATTTGTCCTGAGGATAAACGGGAAGACGTGGAACCAACGAGAGACTAGCTCTTGGTGTTGGGACAGGCACAGGTCACTCTATTTTACCATCAGAAAGAAGAATTAACCACAGGCTCAGCCTGCCCCCCGGAACCAGAACAGGGCCTGAAGCCATTCTGCGATTTTGCGGCCAGCTCCCATAAAAACGAGTTGTAAAATGGAGGTTCAGGGCACTGCAATTCACAAACCTGCAGAGTTATAAATGATAACTCTCGTCCACAAATATATTGAGGGAAGGCAAAGAAGAGGATTTGAAATCAAGGCAGAATTGCAGGAAAGAGATTTCAGGAGGTAGATTCGAATCGCATTTAAAGCACATGAAAAGCGGCAAAACGTTGACAATGATGCCCTTGGCCAAAAAGGGCGTATGCGTTTTTTCCTGAATATATTCAGGAAAAAACGCATACGCCCTTTTTGGCCAACCAAGCAACCTGGAAAGGCAAATCAGCGCTACAAACAAGTCTCGCTTCCCATCGGTCAAAAGGGCCATGCTGAAAAAAGTGTCAAAACCAGAAATGCAGGACAGGCCATGGAGAAATGGGAGCCTTGCTACACTGATGGGCGGGATGTAAATTGCCAACAGCCACTCTGGAGAAGTGTACGGTGAGTCCTGAAACATCTAAAAAACACAGCTTAGAGAGCATAGGGCACTTCCAGTCATGGGGGTATGAATTGGGAAAATGAAAAATCAGCAAGACACAAGCACCCCAAAGTTGAGGGCTGCTCTGTTGACAAGGACCTCCACTTCATTCCACCTTAAATATCCCAGGAAAGAGAAAAATGGGTAAAGAAGTTGTGGTCCTTATGTACAATGGAATATCACTCAGCCATGAAATCAATGTCATAAGGCTAGTAGCAGCATGATGAGTGGATTTAGGTACGACGATTCTAAGTGAAATAAGTCACACAGAAAAGGACACTTCTCATAAGGTATCACTGATAGAGGGAATGTAAAAACCGTTACACTTGAACTGAATTACAAAACAGAACAGAGTCACACATGCAGAAAACACACTATGGCTGCTTAACGGGAAAGGTGAGGTGGGGTGATACATAAAACAAGGGTATCAAATTAGCTCAGATACCATTCCATAAACCCAATATGTAATAGACAAGACCTACTCCTTGCTCAGAGAACTGGACTCAACACGCCCTATTCACCGCACAAGAATATATCTGACTAATAATAATCGTAAAACCTATGTATTGATATCTCTCTGTTAGTGTGTCAAGTGGGTGTAAAGCGGCATAAACACAGCAGTGAAAAGCAGCTAAACCCCATTATAAAAATAAATTACTTTGAAACACCCATGAAACAAAGACAGTGAAAGAGAGAGAAATTCTTACACAATGCGTTCAGGGGCTGTGATGCAACCTGGATTGACCATATCTAGACGCACAGCTGGATGAGACATAAGGGTGGACACTCTTGGGCCTGAGAGGTTTGGTGAGGTTGGGTGAGCAAACGCAGACCCTTTAAAGTAATACTGCATGATACCCATCGCATGGGTCCCAAATCTCCAGGTTCAAGGGCATCTTCCTACATCAAAAACATGCATGAGAAACCCAGAAGATGGTACACCGTGTGATGGGGAAAGGTTTCTAAAACGCACCTCATTTCTCATCGCCTTGTGCCCGGGTTCGCCATTCCAGCCGCTTTACTAGCAAGCTCCCTACTTGGAGCATCAGCACCTTTAACCTCCTGTTCCGTACAGGTTGCAATTTGTCCTGAGGATAAACGGGAAGACGTGGAACCAACGAGAGACTAGCTCTTGGTGTTGGGACAGGCACAGGTCACTCTATTTTCCCATCAGAAAGAAGAATTAACCACAGGCTCAGCCTGCCCCCCGGAACCAGAACAGGGCCTGAAGCCATTCTGTGATTTTGCCGCCAGCTCCCATAAAAACGAGTTGTAAAATGGAGGTTCAGGGCACTGCAATTCACAAACCTGCAGAGTTATAAATGATAACTCTCGTCCACAAATATATTGAGGGAAGGCAACGAAGAGGATTTGAAATCAAGGCAGAATTGCAGGAAAGAGATTTCAGGAGGTAGATTCGAATCGCCTTTAAAGCACATGAAAAGCGGCAAAACGTTGACAATGATGCCCTTGGCCAAAAAGGGCGTATGCGTTTTTTCCTGAATATATTCAGGAAAAAACGCATACGCCCTTTTTGGCCAACCAAGCAACCTGGAAAGGCAAATCAGCGCTACAAACAAGTCTCGCTTCCCATCGGTCAAAAGGGCCATGCTGAAAAAAGTGTCAAAACCAGAAATGCAGGACAGGCCATGGAGAAATGGGAGCCTTGCTACACTGATGGGCGGGATGTAAATTGCCAACAGCCACTCTGGAGAAGTGTACGGTGAGTCCTGAAACATCTGAAAAACACAGCTTAGAGAGCATAGGGCACTTCCACTCATGGGGGTATGAATTGGGAAAATGAAAAATCAGCAAGACACAAGCACCCCAAAGTTGAGGGCTGCTCTGTTGACAAGGACCTCCACTTCATTCCACCTTCAATATCCCAGGAAAGAGAAAAATGGGTAAAGAAGTTGTGGTCCTTATGTACAATGGAATATCACTCAGCCATGAAATCAATGTCATAAGGCTAGTAGCAGCATGATGAGTGGATTTAGGTACGACGATTCTAAGTGAAATAAGTCACACAGAAAAGGACACTTCTCATAAGGTATCACTGATAGAGGGAATGTAAAAACCGTTACACTTGAACTGAATTACAAAACAGAACAGAGTCACACAGGCAGAAAACACACTATGGCTGCTTAACGGGAAAGGTGAGGTGGGGTGATACATAAAACAAGGGTTTCAAATTAGCTCAGATACCGTTCCATAAACCCAATATGTAATAGACAAGACCTACTCCTTGCTCAGAGAACTGGACTCAACACGCCCTATTCACCGCACAAGAATATATCTGACTAGTAATAATCGTAAAGCCTATGTATTGATATCTCTCTGTTAGTGTGTCAAGTGGGTGTAAAGCGGCATAAACACAGCAGTGAAAAGCAGCTAAATCCCATTATGAAAATAAATTACTTTGAAAAACCCATGAAACAAAGACAGTGAACGAGAGAGGAATTCTTACACAATGCGTTCAGGGGCTGTGATGCAACCTGGATTGACCATATCTAGACCCACAGCTGGATGAGACATAAGGGTGGACACTCTTGGGGCTGAGAGGTTTGGTGAGGTTGGGTGAGCAAACGCAGACCCTTTAAAGTAATACTGCATGGTACCCATCGCATGGGTCCCAAATCTCCAGCTTCAAGGGCATCTTCCTACGTCAAAAACTTGCATGAAAAACCCAGAAGATGGTACACAGTGTGATGGGGAAAGGTTTCTAAAACGCACCTCATTTCTCATCGCCTTGTGCCCGGGTTCGCCATTCCAGCCGCTTTACTAGCAAGCTCCCTACTTGGAGCATCAGCACCTTTAACCTCCTGTTCCGTACAGGTTGCAATTTGTCCTGAGGATAAACGGGAAGACGTGGAACCAACGAGAGACTAGCTCTTGGTGTTGGGACAGGCACAGGTCACTCTATTTTCCCATCAGAAAGAAGAATTAACCACAGGCTCAGCCTGCCCCCCGGAACCAGAACAGGGCCTGAAGCCATTCTGCGATTTTGCGGCCAGCTCCCATAAAAACGAGTTGTAAAATGGAGGTTCAGGGCACTGCAATTCACAAACCTGCAGAGTTATAAATGATAACTCTCGTCCACAAATATATTGACGGAAGGCAAAGAAGAGGATTTGAAATCAAGGCAGAATTGCAGGAAAGAGATTTCAGGAGGTAGATTCGAATCGCATTTAAAGCACATGAAAAGCGGCAAAACGTTGACAATGATGCCCTTGGCCAAAAAGGGCGTATGCGTTTTTTCCTGAATATATTCAGGAAAAAACGCATACGCCCTTTTTGGCCAACCAAGCAACCTGGAAAAGCAAATCAGCGCTACAAACAAGTCTCGCTTCCCATCGGTCAAAAGGGCCATGCTGAAAAAAGTGTCAAAACCAGAAATGCAGGACAGGCCATGGAGAAATGGGAGCCTTGCTACACTGATGGGCGGGATGTAAATTGCCAACAGCCACTCTGGAGAAGTGTACGGTGAGTCCTGAAACATCTAAAAAACACAGCTTAGAGAGCATAGGGCACTTCCACTCATGGGGGTATGAATTGGGAAAATGAAAAATCAGCAAGACACAAGCACCCCAAAGTTGAGGGCTGCTCTGTTGACAAGGACCTCCACTTCATTCCACCTTAAATATCCCAGGAAAGAGAAAAATGGGTAAAGAAGTTGTGGTCCTTATGTACAATGGAATATCACTCAGCCATGAAATCAATGTCATAAGGCTAGTAGCAGCATGATGAGTGGATTTAGGTACGACGATTCTAAGTGAAATAAGTCACACAGAAAAGGACACTTCTCATAAGGTATCACTGATAGAGGGAATGTAAAAACCGTTACACTTGAACTGAATTACAAAACAGAACAGAGTCACACATGCAGAAAACACACTATGGCTGCTTAACGGGAAAGGTGAGGTGGGGTGATACATAAAACAAGGGTATCAAATTAGCTCAGATACCATTCCATAAACCCAATATGTAATAGACAAGACCTACTCCTTGCTCAGAGAACTGGACTCAACACGCCCTATTCACCGCACAAGAATATATCTGACTAATAATAATCGTAAAACCTATGTATTGATATCTCTCTGTTAGTGTGTCAAGTGGGTGTAAAGCGGCATAAACACAGCAGTGAAAAGCAGCTAAACCCCATTATAAAAATAAATTACTTTGAAACACCCATGAAACAAAGACAGTGAAAGAGAGAGAAATTCTTACACAATGCGTTCAGGGGCTGTGATGCAACCTGGATTGACCATATCTAGACGCACAGCTGGATGAGACATAAGGGTGGACACTCTTGGGCCTGAGAGGTTTGGTGAGGTTGGGTGAGCAAACGCAGACCCTTTAAAGTAATACTGCATGATACCCATCGCATGGGTCCCAAATCTCCAGGTTCAAGGGCATCTTCCTACATCAAAAACATGCATGAGAAACCCAGAAGATGGTACACCGTGTGATGGGGAAAGGTTTCTAAAACGCACCTCATTTCTCATCGCCTTGTGCCCGGGTTCGCCATTCCAGCCGCTTTACTAGCAAGCTCCCTACTTGGAGCATCAGCACCTTTAACCTCCTGTTCCGTACAGGTTGCAATTTGTCCTGAGGATAAACGGGAAGACGTGGAACCAACGAGAGACTAGCTCTTGGTGTTGGGACAGGCACAGGTCACTCTATTTTCCCATCAGAAAGAAGAATTAACCACAGGCTCAGCCTGCCCCCCAGAACCAGAACAGGGCCTGAAGCCATTCTGCGATTTTGCCGCCAGCTCCCATAAAAACGAGTTGTAAAATGGAGGTTCAGGGCACTGCAATTCACAAACCTGCAGAGTTATAAATGATAACTCTCGTCCACAAATATATTGAGGGAAGGCAAAGAAGAGGATTTGAAATCAAGGCAGAATTGCAGGAAAGAGATTTCAGGAGGTAGATTCGAATCGCCTTTAAAGCACATGAAAAGCGGCAAAACGTTGACAATGATGCCCTTGGCCAAAAAGGGCGTATGCGTTTTTTCCTGAATATATTCAGGAAAAAACGCATACGCCCTTTTTGGCCAACCAAGCAACCTGGAAAGGCAAATCAGCGCTACAAACAAGTCTCGCTTCCCATCGGTCAAAAGGGCCATGCTGAAAAAAGTGTCAAAACCAGAAATGCAGGACAGGCCATGGAGAAATGGGAGCCTTGCTACACTGATGGGCGGGATGTAAATTGCCAACAGCCACTCTGGAGAAGTGTACGGTGAGTCCTGAAACATCTGAAAAACACAGCTTAGAGAGCATAGGGCACTTCCACTCATGGGGG
Organism: Balaenoptera borealis; assembly: GCF_965194805.1. Lineage (NCBI taxonomy): Eukaryota > Metazoa > Chordata > Mammalia > Artiodactyla > Balaenopteridae > Balaenoptera > Balaenoptera borealis. The sequence goes on along the minus strand of NW_028123801.1, from coordinate 274,229 downwards.
TATGAATTGGGAAAATGAAAAATCAGCAAGACACAAGCACCCCAAAGTTGAGGGCTGCTCTGTTGACAAGGACCTCCACTTCATTCCACCTTAAATATCCCAGGAAAGAGAAAAATGGGTAAAGAAGTTGTGGTCCTTATGTACAATGGAATATCACTCAGCCATGAAATCAATGTCATAAGGCTAGTAGCAGCATGATGAGTGGATTTAGGTACGACGATTCTAAGTGAAATAAGTCACACAGAAAAGGACACTTCTCATAAGGTATCACTGATAGAGGGAATGTAAAAACCGTTACACTTGAACTGAATTACAAAACAGAACAGAGTCACACATGCAGAAAACACACTATGGCTGCTTAACGGGAAAGGTGAGGTGGGGTGATACATAAAACAAGGGTATCAAATTAGCTCAGATACCGTTCCATAAACCCAATATGTAATAGACAAGACCTACTCCTTGCTCAGAGAACTGGACTCAACACGCCCTATTCACCGCACAAGATTATATCTGACTAGTAATAATCGTAAAGCCTATGTATTGATATCTCTCTGTTAGTGTGTCAAGTGGGTGTAAAGTGGCATAAACACAGCAGTGAAAAGCAGCTAAATCCCATTATGAAAATAAATTACTTTGAAAAACCCATGAAACAAAGACAGTGAACGAGAGAGGAATTCTTACACAATGCGTTCAGGGGCTGTGATGCAACCTGGATTGACCATATCTAGACCCACAGCTGGATGAGTCATAAGGGTGGACACTCTTGGGGCTGAGAGGTTTGGTGAGGTTGGGTGAGCAAACGCAGACCCTTTAAAGTAATACTGCATGGTACCCATCGCATGGGTCCCAAATCTCCAGCTTCAATGGCATCTTCCTACATCAAAACATGCATGAGAAACCCAGAAGATGGTACACAGTGTGATGGGGAAAGGTTTCTAAAACGCACCTCATTTCTCATCGCCTTGTGCCCAGGTTCGCCATTCCAGCCGCTTTACTAGCAAGCTCCCTACTTGGAGCATCAGCACCTTTAACCTCCTGTTCCGTACAGGTTGCAATTTGTCCTGAGGATAAACGGGAAGACGTGGAACCAACGAGAGACTAGCTCTTGGTGTTGGGACAGGCACAGGTCACTCTATTTTCCCATCAGAAAGAAGAATTAACCACAGGCTCAGCCTGCCCCCCGGAACCAGAACAGGGCCTGAAGCCATTCTGCGATTTTGCGGCCAGCTCCCATAAAAACGAGTTGTAAAATGGAGGTTCAGGGCACTGCAATTCACAAACCTGCAGAGTTATAAATGATAACTCTCGTCCACAAATATATTGACGGAAGGCAAAGAAGAGGATTTGAAATCAAGGCAGAATTGCAGGAAAGAGATTTCAGGAGGTAGATTCGAATCGCATTTAAAGCACATGAAAAGCGGCAAAACGTTGACAATGATGCCCTTGGCCAAAAAGGGCGTATGCGTTTTTTCCTGAATATATTCAGGAAAAAACGCATACGCCCTTTTTGGCCAACCAAGCAACCTGGAAAGGCAAATCAGCGCTACAAACAAGTCTCGCTTCCCATCGGTCAAAAGGGCCATGCTGAAAAAAGTGTCAAAACCAGAAATGCAGGACAGGCCATGGAGAAATGGGAGCCTTGCTACACTGATGGGCGGGATGTAAATTGCCAACAGCCACTCTGGAGAAGTGTACGGTGAGTCTTGAAACATCTGAAAAACACAGCTTAGAGAGCATAGGGCACTTCCACTCATGGGGGTATGAATTGGGAAAATGAAAAATCAGCAAGACACAAGCACCCCAAAGTTTAGGGCTGCTCTGTTGACAAGGACCTCCACTTCATTCCACCTTAAATATCCCAGGAAAGAGAAAAATGGATAAAGAAGTTGTGGTCCTTATGTACAATGGAATATCACTCAGCCATGAAATCAATGTCATAAGGCTAGTAGCAGCATGATGAGTGGATTTAGGTACGACGATTCTAAGTGAAATAAGTCACACAGAAAAGGACACTTCTCATAAGGTATCACTGATAGAGGGAATGTAAAAACCGTTACACTTGAACTGAATTACAAAACAGAACAGAGTCACACATGCAGAAAACACACTATGGCTGCTTAACGGGAAAGGTGAGGTGGGGTGATACATAAAACAAGGGTATCAAATTAGCTCAGATACCGTTCCATAAACCCAATATGTAATAGACAAGACCTACTCCTTGCTCAGAGAACTGGACTCAACACGCCCTATTCACCGCACAAGATTATATCTGACTAGTAATAATCGTAAAGCCTATGTATTGATATCTCTCTGTTAGTGTGTCAAGTGGGTGTAAAGTGGCATAAACACAGCAGTGAAAAGCAGCTAAATCCCATTATGAAAATAAATTACTTTGAAAAACCCATGAAACAAAGACAGTGAACGAGAGAGGAATTCTTACACAATGCGTTCAGGGGCTGTGATGCAACCTGGATTGACCATATCTAGACCCACAGCTGGATGAGTCATAAGGGTGGACACTCTTGGGGCTGAGAGGTTTGGTGAGGTTGGGTGAGCAAACGCAGACCCTTTAAAGTAATACTGCATGGTACCCATCGCATGGGTCCCAAATCTCCAGCTTCAAGGGCATCTTCCTACATCAAAACATGCATGAGAAACCCAGAAGATGGTACACAGTGTGATGGGGAAAGGTTTCTAAAACGCACCTCATTTCTCATCGCCTTGTGCCCAGGTTCGCCATTCCAGCCGCTTTACTAGCAAGCTCCCTACTTGGAGCATCAGCACCTTTAACCTCCTGTTCCGTACAGGTTGCAATTTGTCCTGAGGATAAACGGGAAGACGTGGAACCAACGAGAGACTAGCTCTTGGTGTTGGGACAGGCACAGGTCACTCTATTTTCCCATCAGAAAGAAGAATTAACCACAGGCTCAGCCTGCCCCCCGGAACCAGAACAGGGCCTGAAGCCATTCTGCGATTTTGCGGCCAGCTCCCATAAAAACGAGTTGTAAAATGGAGGTTCAGGGCACTGCAATTCACAAACCTGCAGAGTTATAAATGATAACTCTCGTCCACAAATATATTGAGGGAAGGCAAAGAAGAGGATTTGAAATCAAGGCAGAATTGCAGGAAAGAGATTTCAGGAGGTAGATTCGAATCGCATTTAAAGCACATGAAAAGCGGCAAAACGTTGACAATGATGCCCTTGGCCAAAAAGGGCGTATGCGTTTTTTCCTGAATATATTCAGGAAAAAACGCATACGCCCTTTTTGGCCAACCAAGCAACCTGGAAAGGCAAATGAGCGCTACAAACAAGTCTCGCTTCCCATCGGTCAAAAGGGCCATGCTGAAAAAAGTGTCAAAACCAGAAATGCAGGACAGGCCATGGAGAAATGGGAGCCTTGCTACACTGATGGGCGGGATGTAAATTGCCAACAGCCACTCTGGAGAAGTGTACGGTGAGTCCTGAAACATCTGAAAAACACAGCTTAGAGAGCATAGGGCATTTCCACTCATGGGGGTATGAATTGGGAAAATGAAAAATCAGCAAGACACAAGCACCCCAAAGTTTAGGGCTGCTCTGTTGACAAGGACCTCCACTTCATTCCACCTTAAATATCCCAGGAAAGAGAAAAATGGGTAAAGAAGTTGTGGTCCTTATGTACAATGGAATATCACTCAGCCATGAAATCAATGTCATAAGGCTAGTAGCAGCATGATGAGTGGATTTAGGTACGACGATTCTAAGTGAAATAAGTCACACAGAAAAGGACACTTCTCATAAGGTATCACTGATAGAGGGAATGTAAAAACCGTTACACTTGAACTGAATTACAAAACAGAACAGAGTCACACATGCAGAAAACAGACTATGGCTGCTTAACGGGAAAGGTGAGGTGGGGTGATACATAAAACAAGGGTTTCAAATTAGCTCAGATACCGTTCCATAAACCCAATATGTAATAGACAAGACCTACTCCTTGCTCAGAGAACTGGACTCAACACGCCCTATTCACCGCACAAGAATATATCTGACTAGTAATAATCGTAAAGCCTATGTATTGATATCTCTCTGTTAGTGTGTCAAGTGGGTGTAAAGCGGCATAAACACAGCAGTGAAAAGCAGCTAAATCCCATTATGAAAATAAATTGCTTTGAAAAACCCATGAAACAAAGACAGTGAACGAGAGAGGAATTCTTACACAATGCGTTCAGGGGCTGTGATGCAACCTGGATTGACCATATCTAGACCCACAGCTGGATGAGACATAAGGGTGGACACTCTTGGGGCTGAGAGGTTTGGTGAGGTTGGGTGAGCAAACGCAGACCCTTTAAAGTAATACTGTGTGGTACCCATCGCATGGGTCCCAAATCTCCAGCTTCAAGGGCATCTTCCTACATCAAAAACATGCATGAGAAACCCAGAAGATGGTACACCGTGTGATGGGGAAAGGTTTCTAAAACGCACCTCATTTCTCATCTCCTTGTGCCCGGGTTCGCCATTCCAGCCGCTTTACTAGCAAGCTCCCTACTTGGAGCATCAGCACCTTTAACCTCCTGTTCCGTACAGGTTGCAATTTGTCCTGAGGATAAACGGGAAGACGTGGAACCAACGAGAGACTAGCTCTTGGTGTTGGGACAGGCACAGGTCACTCTATTTTCCCATCAGAAAGAAGAATTAACCACAGGCTCAGCCTGCCCCCCGGAACCAGAACAGGGCCTGAAGCCATTCTGTGATTTTGCGGCCAGCTCCCATAAAAACGAGTTGTAAAATGGAGGTTCAGGGCACTGCAATTCACAAACCTGCAGTTATAAATGATAACTCTCGTCCACAAATATATTGAGGGAAGGCAACGAAGAGGATTTGAAATCAAGGCAGAATTGCAGGAAACAGATTTCAGGAAGTAGATTCGAATCGCATTTAAAGCACATGAAAAGCGGCAAAACGTTGACAATGATGCCCTTGGCCAAAAAGGGCGTATGCGTTTTTTCCTGAATATATTCAGGAAAAAACGCATACGCCCTTTTTGGCCAACCAAGCAACCTGGAAAGGCAAATCAGCGCTACAAACAAGTCTCGCTTCCCATCGGTCAAAAGGGCCATGCTGAAAAAAGTCTCAAAACCAGAAATGCAGGACAGGCCATGGAGAAATGGGAGCCTTGCTACACTGATGGGCGGGATGTAAATTGCCAACAGCCACTCTGGAGAAGTGTACGGTGAGTCCTGAAACATCTGAAAAACACAGCTTAGAGAGCATAGGGCACTTCCACTCATGGGGGTATGAATTGGGAAAATGAAAAATCAGCAAGACACAAGCACCCCAAAGTTGAGGGCTGCTCTGTTGACAAGGACCTCCACTTCATTCCACCTTAAATATCCCAGGAAAGAGAAAAATGGGTAAAGAAGTTGTGGTCCTTATGTACAATGGAATATCACTCAGCCATGAAATCAATGTCATAAGGCTAGTAGCAGCATGATGAGTGGATTTAGGTACGACGATTCTAAGTGAAATAAGTCACACAGAAAAGGACACTTCTCATAAGGTATCACTGATAGAGGGAATGTAAAAACCGTTACACTTGAACTGAATTACAAAACAGAACAGAGTCACACATGCAGAAAACAGACTATGGCTGCTTAACGGGAAAGGTGAGGTGGGGTGATACATAAAACAAGGGTTTCAAATTAGCTCAGATACCGTTCCATAAACCCAATATGTAATAGACAAGACCTACTCCTTGCTCAGAGAACTGGACTCAACACGCCCTATTCACCGCACAAGAATATATCTGACTAGTAATAATCGTAAAGCCTATGTATTGATATCTCTCTGTTAGTGTGTCAAGTGGGTGTAAAGCGGCATAAACACAGCAGTGAAAAGCAGCTAAATCCCATTATGAAAATAAATTACTTTGAAAAACCCATGAAACAAAGACAGTGAACGAGAGAGGAATTCTTACACAATGCGTTCAGGGGCTGTGATGCAACCTGGATTGACCATATCTAGACCCACAGCTGGATGAGACATAAGGGTGGACACTCTTGGGGCTGAGAGGTTTGGTGAGGTTGGGTGAGCAAACGCAGACCCTTTAAAGTAATACTGTGTGGTACCCATCGCATGGGTCCCAAATCTCCAGCTTCAAGGGCATCTTCCTACATCAAAAACATGCATGAGAAACCCAGAAGATGGTACACCGTGTGATGGGGAAAGGTTTCTAAAACGCACCTCATTTCTCATCTCCTTGTGCCCGGGTTCGCCATTCCAGCCGCTTTACTAGCAAGCTCCCTACTTGGAGCATCAGCACCTTTAACCTCCTGTTCCGTACAGGTTGCAATTTGTCCTGAGGATAAACGGGAAGACGTGGAACCAACGAGAGACTAGCTCTTGGTGTTGGGACAGGCACAGGTCACTCTATTTTCCCATCAGAAAGAAGAATTAACCACAGGCTCAGCCTGCCCCCCGGAACCAGAACAGGGCCTGAAGCCATTCTGTGATTTTGCGGCCAGCTCCCATAAAAACGAGTTGTAAAATGGAGGTTCAGGGCACTGCAATTCACAAACCTGCAGTTATAAATGATAACTCTCGTCCACAAATATATTGAGGGAAGGCAACGAAGAGGATTTGAAATCAAGGCAGAATTGCAGGAAACAGATTTCAGGAAGTAGATTCGAATCGCATTTAAAGCACATGAAAAGTGGCAAAACGTTGAAATGATGCCCTTGGCCAAAAAGGGCGTATGCGTTTTTTCCTGAATATATTCAGGAAAAAAAGCATACGCCCTTTTTGGCCAACCAAGCAACCTGGAAAGGCAAATCAGCGCTACAAACAAGTCTCGCTTCCCATCGGTCAAAAGGGCCATGCTGAAAAAAGTGTCAAAACCAGAAATGCAGGACAGGCCATGGAGAAATGGGAGCCTTGCTACACTGATGGGCGGGATGTAAATTGCCAAGAGCCCCTCTGGAGAAGTGTCCGGTGAGTCCTGAAACATCTGAAAAACACAGCTTAGAGAGCATAGGGCACTTCCACTCATGGGGGTATAAATTGGGAAAATTAAAAATCAGCAAGACACAAGCACCCCAAAGTTTAGGGCTGCTCTGTTGACAAGGACCTCCACTTCATTCCACCTTCAATATCCCAGGAAAGAGAAAAATGGATAAAGAAGTTGTGGTCCTTATGTACAATGGAATATCTCTCAGCCATGAAATCAATGTCATAAGGCTAGTAGCAGCATGATGAGTGGATTAAGGTACGACGATTCTAAGTGAAATAAGTCACACAGAAAAGGACACTTCTCATAAGGTATCACTGATAGAGGGAATGTAAAAACCGTTACACTTGAACTGAATTACAAAACAGAACAGAGTCACACATGCAGAAAACACACTATGGCTGCTTAACGGGAAAGGTGAGGTGGGGTGATACATAAAACAAGGGTTTCAAATTAGCTCAGATACCGTTCCATAAACCCAATATGTAATAGACAAGACCTACTCCTTGCTCAGAGAACTGGACTCAACACGCCCTATTCACCGCACAAGAATATATCTGACTAGTAATAATCGTAAAGCCTATGTATTGATATCTCTCTGTTAGTGTGTCAAGTGGGTGTAAAGTGGCATAAACACAGCAGTGAAAAGCAGCTAAATCCCATTATGAAAATAAATTACTTTGAAAAACCCATGAAACAAAGACAGTGAACGAGAGAGGAATTCTTACACAATGCGTTCAGGGGCTGTGATGCAACCTGGATTGACCATATCTAGACCCACAGCTGGATGAGTCATAAGGGTGGACACTCTTGGGGCTGAGAGGTTTGGTGAGGTTGGGTGAGCAAACGCAGACCCTTTAAAGTAATACTGCATGGTACCCATCGCATGGGTCCCAAATCTCCAGCTTCAAGGGCATCTTCCTACATCAAAACATGCATGAGAAACCCAGAAGATGGTACACAGTGTGATGGGGAAAGGTTTCTAAAACGCACCTCATTTCTCATCGCCTTGTGCCCGGGTTCACCATTCCAGCCGCTTTACTAGCAAGCTCCCTACTTGGAGCATCAGCACCTTTAACCTCCTGTTCCGTACAGGTTGCAATTTGTCCTGAGGATAAACGGGAAGACGTGGAACCAACGAGAGACTAGCTCTTGGTGTTGGGACAGGCACAGGTCACTCTATTTTCCCATCAGAAAGAAGAATTAACCACAGGCTCAGCCTGCCCCCCGGAACCAGAACAGGGCCTGAAGCCATTCTGCGATTTTGCGGCCAGCTCCCATAAAAACGAGTTGTAAAATGGAGGTTCAGGGCACTGCAATTCACAAACCTGCAGAGTTATAAATGATAACTCTCGTCCACAAATATATTGAGGGAAGGCAAAGAAGAGGATTTGAAATCAAGGCAGAATTGCAGGAAAGAGATTTCAGGAGGTAGATTCGAATCGCATTTAAAGCACATGAAAAGCGGCAAAACGTTGACAATGATGCCCTTGGCCAAAAAGGGCGTATGCGTTTTTTCCTGAATATATTCAGGAAAAAACGCATACGCCCTTTTTGGCCAACCAAGCAACCTGGAAAGGCAAATGAGCGCTACAAACAAGTCTCGCTTCCCATCGGTCAAAAGGGCCATGCTGAAAAAAGTGTCAAAACCAGAAATGCAGGACAGGCCATGGAGAAATGGGAGCCTTGCTACACTGATGGGCGGGATGTAAATTGCCAACAGCCACTCTGGAGAAGTGTACGGTGAGTCCTGAAACATCTGAAAAACACAGCTTAGAGAGCATAGGGCACTTCCACTCATGGGGGTATGAATTGGGAAAATGAAAAATCAGCAAGACACAAGCACCCCAAAGTTTAGGGCTGCTCTGTTGACAAGGACCTCCACTTCATTCCACCTTAAATATCCCAGGAAAGAGAAAAATGGGTAAAGAAGTTGTGGTCCTTATGTACAATGGAATATCACTCAGCCATGAAATCAATGTCATAAGGCTAGTAGCAGCATGATGAGTGGATTTAGGTACGACGATTCTAAGTGAAATAAGTCACACAGAAAAGGACACTTCTCATAAGGTATCACTGATAGAGGGAATGTAAAAACCGTTACACTTGAACTGAATTACAAAACAGAACAGAGTCACACATGCAGAAAACACACTATGGCTGCTTAACGGGAAAGGTGAGGTGGGGTGATACATAAAACAAGGGTTTCAAATTAGCTCAGATACCGTTCCATAAACCCAATATGTAATAGACAAGACCTACTCCTTGCTCAGAGAACTGGACTCAACACGCCCTATTCACCGCACAAGAATATATCTGACTAGTAATAATCGTAAAGCCTATGTATTGATATCTCTCTGTTAGTGTGTCAAGTGGGTGTAAAGCGGCATAAACACAGCAGTGAAAAGCAGCTAAATCCCATTATGAAAATAAATTACTTTGAAAAACCCATGAAACAAAGACAGTGAACGAGAGAGGAATTCTTACACAATGCGTTCAGGGGCTGTGATGCAACCTGGATTGACCATATCTAGACCCACAGCTGGATGAGACATAAGGGTGGACACTCTTGGGGCTGAGAGGTTTGGTGAGGTTGGGTGAGCAAACGCAGACCCTTTAAAGTAATACTGTGTGGTACCCATCGCATGGGTCCCAAATCTCCAGGTTCAAGGGCATCTTCCTACATCAAAAACATGCATGAGAAACCCAGAAGATGGTACACCGTGTGATGGGGAAAGGTTTCTAAAACGCACCTCATTTCTCATCGCCTTGTGCCCGGGTTCGCCATTCCAGCCGCTTTACTAGCAAGCTCCCTACTTGGAGCATCAGCACCTTTAACCTCCTGTTCCGTACAGGTTGCAATTTGTCCTGAGGATAAACGGGAAGACGTGGAACCAACGAGAGACTAGCTCTTGGTGTTGGGACAGGCACAGGTCACTCTATTTTCCCATCAGAAAGAAGAATTAACCACAGGCTCAGCCTGCCCCCCGGAACCAGAACAGGGCCTGAAGCCATTCTGTGATTTTGCGGCCAGCTCCCATAAAAACGAGTTGTAAAATGGAGGTTCAGGGCACTGCAATTCACAAACCTGCAGTTATAAATGATAACTCTCGTCCACAAATATATTGAGGGAAGGCAACGAAGAGGATTTGAAATCAAGGCAGAATTGCAGGAAACAGATTTCAGGAAGTAGATTCGAATCGCATTTAAAGCACATGAAAAGCGGCAAAACGTTGACAATGATGCCCTTGGCCAAAAAGGGCGTATGCGTTTTTTCCTGAATATATTCAGGAAAAAACGCATACGCCCTTTTTGGCCAACCAAGCAACCTGGAAAGGCAAATCAGCGCTACAAACAAGTCTCGCTTCCCATCGGTCAAAAGGGCCATGCTGAAAAAAGTGTCAAAACCAGAAATGCAGGACAGGCCATGGAGAAATGGGAGCCTTGCTACACTGATGGGCGGGATGTAAATTGCCAAGAGCCCCTCTGGAGAAGTGTCCGGTGAGTCCTGAAACATCTGAAAAACACAGCTTAGAGAGCATAGGGCACTTCCACTCATGGGGGTATAAATTGGGAAAATTAAAAATCAGCAAGACACAAGCACCCCAAAGTTTAGGGCTGCTCTGTTGACAAGGACCTCCACTTCATTCCACCTTCAATATCCCAGGAAAGAGAAAAATGGATAAAGAAGTTGTGGTCCTTATGTACAATGGAATATCTCTCAGCCATGAAATCAATGTCATAAGGCTAGTAGCAGCATGATGAGTGGATTAAGGTACGACGATTCTAAGTGAAATAAGTCACACAGAAAAGGACACTTCTCATAAGGTATCACTGATAGAGGGAATGTAAAAACCGTTACACTTGAACTGAATTACAAAACAGAACAGAGTCACACATGCAGAAAACACACTATGGCTGCTTAACGGGAAAGGTGAGGTGGGGTGATACATAAAACAAGGGTTTCAAATTAGCTCAGATACCGTTCCATAAACCCAATATGTAATAGACAAGACCTACTCCTTGCTCAGAGAACTGGACTCAACACGCCCTATTCACCGCACAAGAATATATCTGACTAGTAATAATCGTAAAGCCTATGTATTGATATCTCTCTGTTAGTGTGTCAAGTGGGTGTAAAGTGGCATAAACACAGCAGTGAAAAGCAGCTAAATCCCATTATGAAAATAAATTACTTTGAAAAACCCATGAAACAAAGACAGTGAACGAGAGAGGAATTCTTACACAATGCGTTCAGGGGCTGTGATGCAACCTGGATTGACCATATCTAGACCCACAGCTGGATGAGTCATAAGGGTGGACACTCTTGGGGCTGAGAGGTTTGGTGAGGTTGGGTGAGCAAACGCAGACCCTTTAAAGTAATACTGCATGGTACCCATCGCATGGGTCCCAAATCTCCAGCTTCAAGGGCATCTTCCTACATCAAAACATGCATGAGAAACCCAGAAGATGGTACACAGTGTGATGGGGAAAGGTTTCTAAAACGCACCTCATTTCTCATCGCCTTGTGCCCGGGTTCACCATTCCAGCCGCTTTACTAGCAAGCTCCCTACTTGGAGCATCAGCACCTTTAACCTCCTGTTCCGTACAGGTTGCAATTTGTCCTGAGGATAAACGGGAAGACGTGGAACCAACGAGAGACTAGCTCTTGGTGTTGGGACAGGCACAGGTCACTCTATTTTCCCATCAGAAAGAAGAATTAACCACAGGCTCAGCCTGCCCCCCGGAACCAGAACAGGGCCTGAAGCCATTCTGCGATTTTGCGGCCAGCTCCCATAAAAACGAGTTGTAAAATGGAGGTTCAGGGCACTGCAATTCACAAACCTGCAGAGTTATAAATGATAACTCTCGTCCACAAATATATTGAGGGAAGGCAAAGAAGAGGATTTGAAATCAAGGCAGAATTGCAGGAAAGAGATTTCAGGAGGTAGATTCGAATCGCATTTAAAGCACATGAAAAGCGGCAAAACGTTGACAATGATGCCCTTGGCCAAAAAGGGCGTATGCGTTTTTTCCTGAATATATTCAGGAAAAAACGCATACGCCCTTTTTGGCCAACCAAGCAACCTGGAAAGGCAAATGAGCGCTACAAACAAGTCTCGCTTCCCATCGGTCAAAAGGGCCATGCTGAAAAAAGTGTCAAAACCAGAAATGCAGGACAGGCCATGGAGAAATGGGAGCCTTGCTACACTGATGGGCGGGATGTAAATTGCCAACAGCCACTCTGGAGAAGTGTACGGTGAGTCCTGAAACATCTGAAAAACACAGCTTAGAGAGCATAGGGCACTTCCACTCATGGGGGTATGAATTGGGAAAATGAAAAATCAGCAAGACACAAGCACCCCAAAGTTTAGGGCTGCTCTGTTGACAAGGACCTCCACTTCATTCCACCTTAAATATCCCAGGAAAGAGAAAAATGGGTAAAGAAGTTGTGGTCCTTATGTACAATGGAATATCACTCAGCCATGAAATCAATGTCATAAGGCTAGTAGCAGCATGATGAGTGGATTTAGGTACGACGATTCTAAGTGAAATAAGTCACACAGAAAAGGACACTTCTCATAAGGTATCACTGATAGAGGGAATGTAAAAACCGTTACACTTGAACTGAATTACAAAACAGAACAGAGTCACACATGCAGAAAACACACTATGGCTGCTTAACGGGAAAGGTGAGGTGGGGTGATACATAAAACAAGGGTTTCAAATTAGCTCAGATACCGTTCCATAAACCCAATATGTAATAGACAAGACCTACTCCTTGCTCAGAGAACTGGACTCAACACGCCCTATTCACCGCACAAGAATATATCTGACTAGTAATAATCGTAAAGCCTATGTATTGATATCTCTCTGTTAGTGTGTCAAGTGGGTGTAAAGCGGCATAAACACAGCAGTGAAAAGCAGCTAAATCCCATTATGAAAATAAATTACTTTGAAAAACCCATGAAACAAAGACAGTGAACGAGAGAGGAATTCTTACACAATGCGTTCAGGGGCTGTGATGCAACCTGGATTGACCATATCTAGACCCACAGCTGGATGAGACATAAGGGTGGACACTCTTGGGGCTGAGAGGTTTGGTGAGGTTGGGTGAGCAAACGCAGACCCTTTAAAGTAATACTGTGTGGTACCCATCGCATGGGTCCCAAATCTCCAGGTTCAAGGGCATCTTCCTACATCAAAAACATGCATGAGAAACCCAGAAGATGGTACACCGTGTGATGGGGAAAGGTTTCTAAAACGCACCTCATTTCTCATCGCCTTGTGCCCGGGTTCGCCATTCCAGCCGCTTTACTAGCAAGCTCCCTACTTGGAGCATCAGCACCTTTAACCTCCTGTTCCGTACAGGTTGCAATTTGTCCTGAGGATAAACGGGAAGACGTGGAACCAACGAGAGACTAGCTCTTGGTGTTGGGACAGGCACAGGTCACTCTATTTTCCCATCAGAAAGAAGAATTAACCACAGGCTCAGCCTGCCCCCCGGAACCAGAACAGGGCCTGAAGCCATTCTGTGATTTTGCGGCCAGCTCCCATAAAAACGAGTTGTAAAATGGAGGTTCAGGGCACTGCAATTCACAAACCTGCAGTTATAAATGATAACTCTCGTCCACAAATATATTGAGGGAAGGCAACGAAGAGGATTTGAAATCAAGGCAGAATTGCAGGAAACAGATTTCAGGAAGTAGATTCGAATCGCATTTAAAGCACATGAAAAGCGGCAAAACGTTGACAATGATGCCCTTGGCCAAAAAGGGCGTATGCGTTTTTTCCTGAATATATTCAGGAAAAAACGCATACGCCCTTTTTGGCCAACCAAGCAACCTGGAAAGGCAAATCAGCGCTACAAACAAGTCTCGCTTCCCATCGGTCAAAAGGGCCATGCTGAAAAAAGTGTCAAAACCAGAAATGCAGGACAGGCCATGGAGAAATGGGAGCCTTGCTACACTGATGGGCGGGATGTAAATTGCCAACAGCCACTCTGGAGAAGTGTACGGTGAGTCCTGAAACATCTGAAAAACACAGCTTAGAGAGCATAGGGCACTTCCACTCATGGGGGTATGAATTGGGAAAATGAAAAATCAGCAAGACACAAGCACCCCAAAGTTGAGGGCTGCTCTGTTGACAAGGACCTCCACTTCATTCCACCTTAAATATCCCAGGAAAGAGAAAAATGGGTAAAGAAGTTGTGGTCCTTATGTACAATGGAATATCACTCAGCCATGAAATCAATGTCATAAGGCTAGTAGCAGCATGATGAGTGGATTAAGGTACGACGATTCTAAGTGAAATAAGTCACACAGAAAAGGACACTTCTCATAAGGTATCACTGATAGAGGGAATGTAAAAACCGTTACACTTGAACTGAATTACAAAACAGAACAGAGTCACACATGCAGAAAACACACTATGGCTGCTTAACGGGAAAGGTGAGGTGGGGTGATACATAAAACAAGGGTTTCAAATTAGCTCAGATACCGTTCCATAAACCCAATATGTAATAGACAAGACCTACTCCTTGCTCAGAGAACTGGACTCAACACGCCCTATTCACCGCACAAGAATATATCTGACTAGTAATAATCGTAAAGCCTATGTATTGATATCTCTCTGTTAGTGTGTCAAGTGGGTGTAAAGCGGCATAAACACAGCAGTGAAAAGCAGCTAAATCCCATTATGAAAATAAATTACTTTGAAAAACCCATGAAACAAAGACAGTGAACGAGAGAGGAATTCTTACACAATGCGTTCAGGGGCTGTGATGCAACCTGGATTGACCATATCTAGACCCACAGCTGGATGAGACATAAGGGTGGACACTCTTGGGGCTGAGAGGTTTGGTGAGGTTGGGTGAGCAAACGCAGACCCTTTAAAGTAATACTGTGTGGTACCCATCGCATGGGTCCCAAATCTCCAGCTTCAAGGGCATCTTCCTACATCAAAAACATGCATGAGAAACCCAGAAGATGGTACACCGTGTGATGGGGAAAGGTTTCTAAAACGCACCTCATTTCTCATCGCCTTGTGCCCGGGTTCGCCATTCCAGCCGCTTTACTAGCAAGCTCCCTACTTGGAGCATCAGCACCTTTAACCTCCTGTTCCGTACAGGTTGCAATTTGTCCTGAGGATAAACGGGAAGACGTGGAACCAACGAGAGACTAGCTCTTGGTGTTGGGACAGGCACAGGTCACTCTATTTTCCCATCAGAAAGAAGAATTAACCACAGGCTCAGCCTGCCCCCCGGAACCAGAACAGGGCCTGAAGCCATTCTGCGATTTTGCGGCCAGCTCCCATAAAAACGAGTTGTAAAATGGAGGTTCAGGGCACTGCAATTCACAAACCTGCAGTTATAAATGATAACTCTCGTCCACAAATATATTGAGGGAAGGCAAAGAAGAGGATTTGAAATCAAGGCAGAATTGCACGAAACAGATTTCAGGAGGTAGATACGAATCGCCTTTAAAGCACATGAAAAGCGGCAAAACGTTGACAATGATGCCCTTGGCCAAAAAGGGCGTATGCGTTTTTTCCTGAATATATTCAGGAAAAAACGCATACGCCCTTTTTGGCCAACCAAGCAACCTGGAAAGGCAAATCAGCGCTACAGAGAAGTCTCGCTTCCCATCGGTCAAAAGGGCCATGCTGAAAAAAGTGTCAAAACCAGAAATGCAGGACAGGCCATGGAGAAATGGGAGCCTTGCTACACTGATGGGCGGGATGTAAATTGCCAACAGCCACTCTGGAGAAGTGTACGGTGTGTCCTGAAACATCTGAAAAACACAGCTTAGAGAGCATAGGGCACTTCCACTCATGGGGGTATAAATTGGGAAAATGAAAAATCAGCAAGACACAAGCACCCCAAAGTTGAGGGCTGCTCTGTTGACAAGGACCTCCACTTCATTCCACCTTCAATATCCCAGGAAAGAGAAAAATGGATAAAGAAGTTGTGGTCCTTATGTACAATGGAATATCACTCAGCCATGAAATCAATGTCATAAGGTTAGTAGCAGCATGATGAGTGGATTTAGGTACGATGATTCTAAGTGAAATAAGTCACACAGAAAAGGACACTTCTCATAAGGTATCACTTATAGAGGGAATGTAAAAACCGTTACACTTGAACTGAATTACAAAACAGAACAGAGTCACACATGCAGAAAACACACTATGGCTGCTTAACGGGAAAGGTGAGGTGGGGTGATACATAAAACAAGGGTATCAAATTAGCTCAGATACCGTTCCATAAACCCAATATGTAGTAGACAAGACCTACTCCTTGCTCAGAGAACTGGACTCAACACGCCCTATTCACCGCACAAGAATATATCTGACTAATAATAATCGTAAAACCTATGTATTGATATCTCTCTGTTAGTGTGTCAAGTGGGTGTAAAGCGGCATAAACACAGCAGTGAAAAGCAGCTAAACCCCATTATAAAAATAAATTACTTTGAAACACCCATGAAACACAGACAGTGAAAGAGAGAGAAATTCTTACACAATGCGTTCAGGGGCTGTGATGCAACCTGGATTGACCATATCTAGACGCACAGCTGGATGAGACATAAGGGTGGACACTCTTGGGCCTGAGAGGTTTGGTGAGGTTGGGTGAGCAAACGCAGACCCTTTAAAGTATTACTGCATGATACCCATCGCATGGGTCCCAAATCTCCAGGTTCAAGGGCATCTTCCTACATCAAAAACATGCATGAGAAACCCAGAAGATGGTACACCGTGTGATGGGGAAAGGTTTCTAAAACGCACCTCATTTCTCATCGCCTTGTGCCCGGGTTCGCCATTCCAGCCGCTTTACTAGCAAGCTCCCTACTTGGAGCATCAGCACCTTTAACCTCCTGTTCCGTACAGGTTGCAATTTGTCCTGAGGATAAACGGGAAGACGTGGAACCAACGAGAGACTAGCTCTTGGTGTTGGGACAGGCACAGGTCACTCTATTTTCCCATCAGAAAGAAGAATTAACCACAGGCTCAGCCTGCCCCCCGGAACCAGAACAGGGCCTGAAGCCATTCTGCGATTTTGCCGCCAGCTCCCATAAAAACGAGTTGTAAAATGGAGGTTCAGGGCACTGCAATTCACAAACCTGCAGAGTTATAAATGATAACTCTCCTCCACAAATATATTGAGGGAAGGCAAAGAAGAGGATTTGAAATCAAGGCAGAATTGCAGGAAAGAGATTTCAGGAGGTAGACTCGAATCGCCTTTAAAGCACATGAAAAGCGGCAAAACGTTGACAATGATGCCCTTGGCCAAAAAGGGCGTATGCGTTTTTTCCTGAATATATTCAGGAAAAAACGCATACGCCCTTTTTGGCCAACCAAGCAACCTGGAAAGGCAAATCAGCGCTACAAACAAGTCTCGCTTCCCATCGGTCAAAAGGGCCATGCTGAAAAAAGTGTCAAAACCAGAAATGCAGGACAGGCCATGGAGAAATGGGAGCCTTGCTACACTGATGGGCGGGATGTAAATTGCCAACAGCCACTCTGGAGAAGTGTACGGTGAGTCCTGAAACATCTGAAAAACACAGCTTAGAGAGCATAGGGCACTTCCACTCATGGGGGTATGAATTGGGAAAATGAAAAATCAGCAAGACACAAGCACCCCAAAGTTTAGGGCTGCTCTGTTGACAAGGACCTCCACTTCATTCCACCTTAAATATCCCAGGAAAGAGAAAAATGGGTAAAGAAGTTGTGGTCCTTATGTACAATGGAATATCACTCAGCCATGAAATCAATGTCATAAGGCTAGTAGCAGCATGATGAGTGGATTTAGGTACGACGATTCTAAGTGAAATAAGTCACACAGAAAAGGACACTTCTCATAAGGTATCACTGATAGAGGGAATGTAAAAACCGTTACACTTGAACTGAATTACAAAACAGAACAGAGTCACACATGCAGAAAACACACTATGGCTGCTTAACGGGAAAGGTGAGGTGGGGTGATACATAAAACAAGGGTATCAAATTAGCTCAGATACCGTTCCATAAACCCAATATGTAATAGACAAGACCTACTCCTTGCTCAGAGAACTGGACTCAACACGCCCTATTCACCGCACAAGATTATATCTGACTAGTAATAATCGTAAAGCCTATGTATTGATATCTCTCTGTTAGTGTGTCAAGTGGGTGTAAAGTGGCATAAACACAGCAGTAAAAAGCAGCTAAATCCCATTATGAAAATAAATTACTTTGAAAAACCCATGAAACAAAGACAGTGAACGAGAGAGGAATTCTTACACAATGCGTTCAGGGGCTGTGATGCAACCTGGATTGACCATATCTAGACCCACAGCTGGATGAGACATAAGGGTGGACACTCTTGGGGCTGAGAGGTTTGGTGAGGTTGGGTGAGCAAACGCAGACCCTTTAAAGTAATACTGCATGGTACCCATCGCATGGGTCCCAAATCTCCAGCTTCAAGGGCATCTTCCTACATCAAAACATGCATGAGAAACCCAGAAGATGGTACACAGTGTGATGGGGAAAGGTTTCTAAAACGCACCTCATTTCTCATCGCCTTGTGCCCGGGTTCGCCATTCCAGCCGCTTTACTAGCAAGCTCCCTACTTGGAGCATCAGCACCTTTAACCTCCTGTTCCGTAGAGGTTGCAATTTGTCCTGAGGATAAACGGGAAGACGTGGAACCAACGAGAGACTAGCTCTTGGTGTTGGGACAGGCACAGGTCACTCTATTTTCCCATCAGAAAGAAGAATTAACCACAGGCTCAGCCTGCCCCCCGGAACCAGAACAGGGCCTGAAGCCATTCTGCGATTTTGCGGCCAGCTCCCATAAAAACGAGTTGTAAAATGGAGGTTCAGGGCACTGCAATTCACAAACCTGCAGAGTTATAAATGATAACTCTCGTCCACAAATATATTGAGGGAAGGCAAAGAAGAGGATTTGAAATCAAGGCAGAATTGCAGGAAAGAGATTTCAGGAGGTAGATTCGAATCGCATTTAAAGCACATGAAAAGCGGCAAAACGTTGACAATGATGCCCTTGGCCAAAAAGGGCGTATGCGTTTTTTCCTGAATATATTCAGGAAAAAACGCATACGCCCTTTTTGGCCAACCAAGCAACCTGGAAAGGCAAATCAGCGCTACAAACAAGTCTCGCTTCCCATCGGTCAAAAGGGCCATGCTGAAAAAAGTGTCAAAACCAGAAATGCAGGACAGGCCATGGAGAAATGGGAGCCTTGCTACACTGATGGGCGGGATGTAAATTGCCAACAGCCACTCTGGAGAAGTGTACGGTGAGTCCTGAAACATCTAAAAAACACAGCTTAGAGAGCATAGGGCACTTCCAGTCATGGGGGTATGAATTGGGAAAATGAAAAATCAGCAAGACACAAGCACCCCAAAGTTGAGGGCTGCTCTGTTGACAAGGACCTCCACTTCATTCCACCTTAAATATCCCAGGAAAGAGAAAAATGGGTAAAGAAGTTGTGGTCCTTATGTACAATGGAATATCACTCAGCCATGAAATCAATGTCATAAGGCTAGTAGCAGCATGATGAGTGGATTTAGGTACGACGATTCTAAGTGAAATAAGTCACACAGAAAAGGACACTTCTCATAAGGTATCACTGATAGAGGGAATGTAAAAACCGTTACACTTGAACTGAATTACAAAACAGAACAGAGTCACACATGCAGAAAACACACTATGGCTGCTTAACGGGAAAGGTGAGGTGGGGTGATACATAAAACAAGGGTATCAAATTAGCTCAGATACCATTCCATAAACCCAATATGTAATAGACAAGACCTACTCCTTGCTCAGAGAACTGGACTCAACACGCCCTATTCACCGCACAAGAATATATCTGACTAATAATAATCGTAAAACCTATGTATTGATATCTCTCTGTTAGTGTGTCAAGTGGGTGTAAAGCGGCATAAACACAGCAGTGAAAAGCAGCTAAACCCCATTATAAAAATAAATTACTTTGAAACACCCATGAAACAAAGACAGTGAAAGAGAGAGAAATTCTTACACAATGCGTTCAGGGGCTGTGATGCAACCTGGATTGACCATATCTAGACGCACAGCTGGATGAGACATAAGGGTGGACACTCTTGGGCCTGAGAGGTTTGGTGAGGTTGGGTGAGCAAACGCAGACCCTTTAAAGTAATACTGCATGATACCCATCGCATGGGTCCCAAATCTCCAGGTTCAAGGGCATCTTCCTACATCAAAAACATGCATGAGAAACCCAGAAGATGGTACACCGTGTGATGGGGAAAGGTTTCTAAAACGCACCTCATTTCTCATCGCCTTGTGCCCGGGTTCGCCATTCCAGCCGCTTTACTAGCAAGCTCCCTACTTGGAGCATCAGCACCTTTAACCTCCTGTTCCGTACAGGTTGCAATTTGTCCTGAGGATAAACGGGAAGACGTGGAACCAACGAGAGACTAGCTCTTGGTGTTGGGACAGGCACAGGTCACTCTATTTTCCCATCAGAAAGAAGAATTAACCACAGGCTCAGCCTGCCCCCCGGAACCAGAACAGGGCCTGAAGCCATTCTGTGATTTTGCCGCCAGCTCCCATAAAAACGAGTTGTAAAATGGAGGTTCAGGGCACTGCAATTCACAAACCTGCAGAGTTATAAATGATAACTCTCGTCCACAAATATATTGAGGGAAGGCAACGAAGAGGATTTGAAATCAAGGCAGAATTGCAGGAAAGAGATTTCAGGAGGTAGATTCGAATCGCCTTTAAAGCACATGAAAAGCGGCAAAACGTTGACAATGATGCCCTTGGCCAAAAAGGGCGTATGCGTTTTTTCCTGAATATATTCAGGAAAAAACGCATACGCCCTTTTTGGCCAACCAAGCAACCTGGAAAGGCAAATCAGCGCTACAAACAAGTCTCGCTTCCCATCGGTCAAAAGGGCCATGCTGAAAAAAGTGTCAAAACCAGAAATGCAGGACAGGCCATGGAGAAATGGGAGCCTTGCTACACTGATGGGCGGGATGTAAATTGCCAACAGCCACTCTGGAGAAGTGTACGGTGAGTCCTGAAACATCTGAAAAACACAGCTTAGAGAGCATAGGGCACTTCCACTCATGGGGGTATGAATTGGGAAAATGAAAAATCAGCAAGACACAAGCACCCCAAAGTTGAGGGCTGCTCTGTTGACAAGGACCTCCACTTCATTCCACCTTCAATATCCCAGGAAAGAGAAAAATGGGTAAAGAAGTTGTGGTCCTTATGTACAATGGAATATCACTCAGCCATGAAATCAATGTCATAAGGCTAGTAGCAGCATGATGAGTGGATTTAGGTACGACGATTCTAAGTGAAATAAGTCACACAGAAAAGGACACTTCTCATAAGGTATCACTGATAGAGGGAATGTAAAAACCGTTACACTTGAACTGAATTACAAAACAGAACAGAGTCACACAGGCAGAAAACACACTATGGCTGCTTAACGGGAAAGGTGAGGTGGGGTGATACATAAAACAAGGGTTTCAAATTAGCTCAGATACCGTTCCATAAACCCAATATGTAATAGACAAGACCTACTCCTTGCTCAGAGAACTGGACTCAACACGCCCTATTCACCGCACAAGAATATATCTGACTAGTAATAATCGTAAAGCCTATGTATTGATATCTCTCTGTTAGTGTGTCAAGTGGGTGTAAAGCGGCATAAACACAGCAGTGAAAAGCAGCTAAATCCCATTATGAAAATAAATTACTTTGAAAAACCCATGAAACAAAGACAGTGAACGAGAGAGGAATTCTTACACAATGCGTTCAGGGGCTGTGATGCAACCTGGATTGACCATATCTAGACCCACAGCTGGATGAGACATAAGGGTGGACACTCTTGGGGCTGAGAGGTTTGGTGAGGTTGGGTGAGCAAACGCAGACCCTTTAAAGTAATACTGCGTGGTACCCATCGCATGGGTCCCAAATCTCCAGGTTCAAGGGCATCTTCCTACATCGAAAACATGCATGAGAAACCCAGAAGATGGTACACAGTGTGATGGGGAAAGGTTTCTAAAACGCACCTCATTTCTCATCGCCTTGTGCCCGGGTTCGCCATTCCAGCCGCTTTACTAGCAAGCTCCCTACTTGGAGCATCAGCACCTTTAACCTCCTGTTCCGTACAGGTTGCAATTTGTCCTGAGGATAAACGGGAAGACGTGGAACCAACGAGAGACTAGCTCTTGGTGTTGGGACAGGCACAGGTCACTCTATTTTCCCATCAGAAAGAAGAATTAACCACAGGCTCAGCCTGCCCCCCGGAACCAGAACAGGGCCTGAAGCCATTCTGCGATTTTGCGGCCAGCTCCCATAAAAACGAGTTGTAAAATGGAGGTTCAGGGCACTGCAATTCACAAACCTGCAGAGTTATAAATGATAACTCTCGTCCACAAATATATTGACGGAAGGCAAAGAAGAGGATTTGAAATCAAGGCAGAATTGCAGGAAAGAGATTTCAGGAGGTAGATTCGAATCGCATTTAAAGCACATGAAAAGCGGCAAAACGTTGACAATGATGCCCTTGGCCAAAAAGGGCGTATGCGTTTTTTCCTGAATATATTCAGGAAAAAACGCATACGCCCTTTTTGGCCAACCAAGCAACCTGGAAAGGCAAATCAGCGCTACAAACAAGTCTCGCTTCCCATCGGTCAAAAGGGCCATGCTGAAAAAAGTGTCAAAACCAGAAATGCAGGACAGGCCATGGAGAAATGGGAGCCTTGCTACACTGATGGGCGGGATGTAAATTGCCAACAGCCACTCTGGAGAAGTGTACGGTGAGTCCTGAAACATCTAAAAAACACAGCTTAGAGAGCATAGGGCACTTCCACTCATGGGGGTATGAATTGGGAAAATGAAAAATCAGCAAGACACAAGCACCCCAAAGTTGAGGGCTGCTCTGTTGACAAGGACCTCCACTTCATTCCACCTTAAATATCCCAGGAAAGAGAAAAATGGGTAAAGAAGTTGTGGTCCTTATGTACAATGGAATATCACTCAGCCATGAAATCAATGTCATAAGGCTAGTAGCAGCATGATGAGTGGATTTAGGTACGACGATTCTAAGTGAAATAAGTCACACAGAAAAGGACACTTCTCATAAGGTATCACTGATAGAGGGAATGTAAAAACCGTTACACTTGAACTGAATTACAAAACAGAACAGAGTCACACATGCAGAAAACACACTATGGCTGCTTAACGGGAAAGGTGAGGTGGGGTGATACATAAAACAAGGGTATCAAATTAGCTCAGATACCATTCCATAAACCCAATATGTAATAGACAAGACCTACTCCTTGCTCAGAGAACTGGACTCAACACGCCCTATTCACCGCACAAGAATATATCTGACTAATAATAATCGTAAAACCTATGTATTGATATCTCTCTGTTAGTGTGTCAAGTGGGTGTAAAGCGGCATAAACACAGCAGTGAAAAGCAGCTAAACCCCATTATAAAAATAAATTACTTTGAAACACCCATGAAACAAAGACAGTGAAAGAGAGAGAAATTCTTACACAATGCGTTCAGGGGCTGTGATGCAACCTGGATTGACCATATCTAGACGCACAGCTGGATGAGACATAAGGGTGGACACTCTTGGGCCTGAGAGGTTTGGTGAGGTTGGGTGAGCAAACGCAGACCCTTTAAAGTAATACTGCATGATACCCATCGCATGGGTCCCAAATCTCCAGGTTCAAGGGCATCTTCCTACATCAAAAACATGCATGAGAAACCCAGAAGATGGTACACCGTGTGATGGGGAAAGGTTTCTAAAACGCACCTCATTTCTCATCGCCTTGTGCCCGGGTTCGCCATTCCAGCCGCTTTACTAGCAAGCTCCCTACTTGGAGCATCAGCACCTTTAACCTCCTGTTCCGTACAGGTTGCAATTTGTCCTGAGGATAAACGGGAAGACGTGGAACCAACGAGAGACTAGCTCTTGGTGTTGGGACAGGCACAGGTCACTCTATTTTCCCATCAGAAAGAAGAATTAACCACAGGCTCAGCCTGCCCCCCAGAACCAGAACAGGGCCTGAAGCCATTCTGCGATTTTGCCGCCAGCTCCCATAAAAACGAGTTGTAAAATGGAGGTTCAGGGCACTGCAATTCACAAACCTGCAGAGTTATAAATGATAACTCTCGTCCACAAATATATTGAGGGAAGGCAAAGAAGAGGATTTGAAATCAAGGCAGAATTGCAGGAAAGAGATTTCAGGAGGTAGATTCGAATCGCCTTTAAAGCACATGAAAAGCGGCAAAACGTTGACAATGATGCCCTTGGCCAAAAAGGGCGTATGCGTTTTTTCCTGAATATATTCAGGAAAAAACGCATACGCCCTTTTTGGCCAACCAAGCAACCTGGAAAGGCAAATCAGCGCTACAAACAAGTCTCGCTTCCCATCGGTCAAAAGGGCCATGCTGAAAAAAGTGTCAAAACCAGAAATGCAGGACAGGCCATGGAGAAATGGGAGCCTTGCTACACTGATGGGCGGGATGTAAATTGCCAACAGCCACTCTGGAGAAGTGTACGGTGAGTCCTGAAACATCTGAAAAACACAGCTTAGAGAGCATAGGGCACTTCCACTCATGGGGGTATGAATTGGGAAAATGAAAAATCAGCAAGACACAAGCACCCCAAAGTTGAGGGCTGCTCTGTTGACAAGGACCTCCACTTCATTCCACCTTAAATATCCCAGGAAAGAGAAAAATGGGTAAAGAAGTTGTGGTCCTTATGTACAATGGAATATCACTCAGCCATGAAATCAATGTCATAAGGCTAGTAGCAGCATGATGAGTGGATTTAGGTACGACGATTCTAAGTGAAATAAGTCACACAGAAAAGGACACTTCTCATAAGGTATCACTGATAGAGGGAATGTAAAAACCGTTACACTTGAACTGAATTACAAAACAGAACAGAGTCACACATGCAGAAAACACACTATGGCTGCTTAACGGGAAAGGTGAGGTGGGGTGATACATAAAACAAGGGTATCAAATTAGCTCAGATACCGTTCCATAAACCCAATATGTAATAGACAAGACCTACTCCTTGCTCAGAGAACTGGACTCAACACGCCCTATTCACCGCACAAGATTATATCTGACTAGTAATAATCGTAAAGCCTATGTATTGATATCTCTCTGTTAGTGTGTCAAGTGGGTGTAAAGTGGCATAAACACAGCAGTGAAAAGCAGCTAAATCCCATTATGAAAATAAATTACTTTGAAAAACCCATGAAACAAAGACAGTGAACGAGAGAGGAATTCTTACACAATGCGTTCAGGGGCTGTGATGCAACCTGGATTGACCATATCTAGACCCACAGCTGGATGAGTCATAAGGGTGGACACTCTTGGGGCTGAGAGGTTTGGTGAGGTTGGGTGAGCAAACGCAGACCCTTTAAAGTAATACTGCATGGTACCCATCGCATGGGTCCCAAATCTCCAGCTTCAATGGCATCTTCCTACATCAAAACATGCATGAGAAACCCAGAAGATGGTACACAGTGTGATGGGGAAAGGTTTCTAAAACGCACCTCATTTCTCATCGCCTTGTGCCCAGGTTCGCCATTCCAGCCGCTTTACTAGCAAGCTCCCTACTTGGAGCATCAGCACCTTTAACCTCCTGTTCCGTACAGGTTGCAATTTGTCCTGAGGATAAACGGGAAGACGTGGAACCAACGAGAGACTAGCTCTTGGTGTTGGGACAGGCACAGGTCACTCTATTTTCCCATCAGAAAGAAGAATTAACCACAGGCTCAGCCTGCCCCCCGGAACCAGAACAGGGCCTGAAGCCATTCTGCGATTTTGCGGCCAGCTCCCATAAAAACGAGTTGTAAAATGGAGGTTCAGGGCACTGCAATTCACAAACCTGCAGAGTTATAAATGATAACTCTCGTCCACAAATATATTGACGGAAGGCAAAGAAGAGGATTTGAAATCAAGGCAGAATTGCAGGAAAGAGATTTCAGGAGGTAGATTCGAATCGCATTTAAAGCACATGAAAAGCGGCAAAACGTTGACAATGATGCCCTTGGCCAAAAAGGGCGTATGCGTTTTTTCCTGAATATATTCAGGAAAAAACGCATACGCCCTTTTTGGCCAACCAAGCAACCTGGAAAGGCAAATCAGCGCTACAAACAAGTCTCGCTTCCCATCGGTCAAAAGGGCCATGCTGAAAAAAGTGTCAAAACCAGAAATGCAGGACAGGCCATGGAGAAATGGGAGCCTTGCTACACTGATGGGCGGGATGTAAATTGCCAACAGCCACTCTGGAGAAGTGTACGGTGAGTCTTGAAACATCTGAAAAACACAGCTTAGAGAGCATAGGGCACTTCCACTCATGGGGGTATGAATTGGGAAAATGAAAAATCAGCAAGACACAAGCACCCCAAAGTTTAGGGCTGCTCTGTTGACAAGGACCTCCACTTCATTCCACCTTAAATATCCCAGGAAAGAGAAAAATGGATAAAGAAGTTGTGGTCCTTATGTACAATGGAATATCACTCAGCCATGAAATCAATGTCATAAGGCTAGTAGCAGCATGATGAGTGGATTTAGGTACGACGATTCTAAGTGAAATAAGTCACACAGAAAAGGACACTTCTCATAAGGTATCACTGATAGAGGGAATGTAAAAACCGTTACACTTGAACTGAATTACAAAACAGAACAGAGTCACACATGCAGAAAACACACTATGGCTGCTTAACGGGAAAGGTGAGGTGGGGTGATACATAAAACAAGGGTATCAAATTAGCTCAGATACCGTTCCATAAACCCAATATGTAATAGACAAGACCTACTCCTTGCTCAGAGAACTGGACTCAACACGCCCTATTCACCGCACAAGATTATATCTGACTAGTAATAATCGTAAAGCCTATGTATTGATATCTCTCTGTTAGTGTGTCAAGTGGGTGTAAAGTGGCATAAACACAGCAGTGAAAAGCAGCTAAATCCCATTATGAAAATAAATTACTTTGAAAAACCCATGAAACAAAGACAGTGAACGAGAGAGGAATTCTTACACAATGCGTTCAGGGGCTGTGATGCAACCTGGATTGACCATATCTAGACCCACAGCTGGATGAGTCATAAGGGTGGACACTCTTGGGGCTGAGAGGTTTGGTGAGGTTGGGTGAGCAAACGCAGACCCTTTAAAGTAATACTGCATGGTACCCATCGCATGGGTCCCAAATCTCCAGCTTCAAGGGCATCTTCCTACATCAAAACATGCATGAGAAACCCAGAAGATGGTACACAGTGTGATGGGGAAAGGTTTCTAAAACGCACCTCATTTCTCATCGCCTTGTGCCCAGGTTCGCCATTCCAGCCGCTTTACTAGCAAGCTCCCTACTTGGAGCATCAGCACCTTTAACCTCCTGTTCCGTACAGGTTGCAATTTGTCCTGAGGATAAACGGGAAGACGTGGAACCAACGAGAGACTAGCTCTTGGTGTTGGGACAGGCACAGGTCACTCTATTTTCCCATCAGAAAGAAGAATTAACCACAGGCTCAGCCTGCCCCCCGGAACCAGAACAGGGCCTGAAGCCATTCTGCGATTTTGCGGCCAGCTCCCATAAAAACGAGTTGTAAAATGGAGGTTCAGGGCACTGCAATTCACAAACCTGCAGAGTTATAAATGATAACTCTCGTCCACAAATATATTGAGGGAAGGCAAAGAAGAGGATTTGAAATCAAGGCAGAATTGCAGGAAAGAGATTTCAGGAGGTAGATTCGAATCGCATTTAAAGCACATGAAAAGCGGCAAAACGTTGACAATGATGCCCTTGGCCAAAAAGGGCGTATGCGTTTTTTCCTGAATATATTCAGGAAAAAACGCATACGCCCTTTTTGGCCAACCAAGCAACCTGGAAAGGCAAATGAGCGCTACAAACAAGTCTCGCTTCCCATCGGTCAAAAGGGCCATGCTGAAAAAAGTGTCAAAACCAGAAATGCAGGACAGGCCATGGAGAAATGGGAGCCTTGCTACACTGATGGGCGGGATGTAAATTGCCAACAGCCACTCTGGAGAAGTGTACGGTGAGTCCTGAAACATCTGAAAAACACAGCTTAGAGAGCATAGGGCACTTCCACTCATGGGGGTATGAATTGGGAAAATGAAAAATCAGCAAGACACAAGCACCCCAAAGTTTAGGGCTGCTCTGTTGACAAGGACCTCCACTTCATTCCACCTTAAATATCCCAGGAAAGAGAAAAATGGGTAAAGAAGTTGTGGTCCTTATGTACAATGGAATATCACTCAGCCATGAAATCAATGTCATAAGGCTAGTAGCAGCATGATGAGTGGATTTAGGTACGACGATTCTAAGTGAAATAAGTCACACAGAAAAGGACACTTCTCATAAGGTATCACTGATAGAGGGAATGTAAAAACCGTTACACTTGAACTGAATTACAAAACAGAACAGAGTCACACATGCAGAAAACAGACTATGGCTGCTTAACGGGAAAGGTGAGGTGGGGTGATACATAAAACAAGGGTTTCAAATTAGCTCAGATACCGTTCCATAAACCCAATATGTAATAGACAAGACCTACTCCTTGCTCAGAGAACTGGACTCAACACGCCCTATTCACCGCACAAGAATATATCTGACTAGTAATAATCGTAAAGCCTATGTATTGATATCTCTCTGTTAGTGTGTCAAGTGGGTGTAAAGCGGCATAAACACAGCAGTGAAAAGCAGCTAAATCCCATTATGAAAATAAATTGCTTTGAAAAACCCATGAAACAAAGACAGTGAACGAGAGAGGAATTCTTACACAATGCGTTCAGGGGCTGTGATGCAACCTGGATTGACCATATCTAGACCCACAGCTGGATGAGACATAAGGGTGGACACTCTTGGGGCTGAGAGGTTTGGTGAGGTTGGGTGAGCAAACGCAGACCCTTTAAAGTAATACTGTGTGGTACCCATCGCATGGGTCCCAAATCTCCAGCTTCAAGGGCATCTTCCTACATCAAAAACATGCATGAGAAACCCAGAAGATGGTACACCGTGTGATGGGGAAAGGTTTCTAAAACGCACCTCATTTCTCATCTCCTTGTGCCCGGGTTCGCCATTCCAGCCGCTTTACTAGCAAGCTCCCTACTTGGAGCATCAGCACCTTTAACCTCCTGTTCCGTACAGGTTGCAATTTGTCCTGAGGATAAACGGGAAGACGTGGAACCAACGAGAGACTAGCTCTTGGTGTTGGGACAGGCACAGGTCACTCTATTTTCCCATCAGAAAGAAGAATTAACCACAGGCTCAGCCTGCCCCCCGGAACCAGAACAGGGCCTGAAGCCATTCTGTGATTTTGCGGCCAGCTCCCATAAAAACGAGTTGTAAAATGGAGGTTCAGGGCACTGCAATTCACAAACCTGCAGTTATAAATGATAACTCTCGTCCACAAATATATTGAGGGAAGGCAACGAAGAGGATTTGAAATCAAGGCAGAATTGCAGGAAACAGATTTCAGGAAGTAGATTCGAATCGCATTTAAAGCACATGAAAAGCGGCAAAACGTTGACAATGATGCCCTTGGCCAAAAAGGGCGTATGCGTTTTTTCCTGAATATATTCAGGAAAAAACGCATACGCCCTTTTTGGCCAACCAAGCAACCTGGAAAGGCAAATCAGCGCTACAAACAAGTCTCGCTTCCCATCGGTCAAAAGGGCCATGCTGAAAAAAGTCTCAAAACCAGAAATGCAGGACAGGCCATGGAGAAATGGGAGCCTTGCTACACTGATGGGCGGGATGTAAATTGCCAACAGCCACTCTGGAGAAGTGTACGGTGAGTCCTGAAACATCTGAAAAACACAGCTTAGAGAGCATAGGGCACTTCCACTCATGGGGGTATGAATTGGGAAAATGAAAAATCAGCAAGACACAAGCACCCCAAAGTTGAGGGCTGCTCTGTTGACAAGGACCTCCACTTCATTCCACCTTAAATATCCCAGGAAAGAGAAAAATGGGTAAAGAAGTTGTGGTCCTTATGTACAATGGAATATCACTCAGCCATGAAATCAATGTCATAAGGCTAGTAGCAGCATGATGAGTGGATTTAGGTACGACGATTCTAAGTGAAATAAGTCACACAGAAAAGGACACTTCTCATAAGGTATCACTGATAGAGGGAATGTAAAAACCGTTACACTTGAACTGAATTACAAAACAGAACAGAGTCACACATGCAGAAAACAGACTATGGCTGCTTAACGGGAAAGGTGAGGTGGGGTGATACATAAAACAAGGGTTTCAAATTAGCTCAGATACCGTTCCATAAACCCAATATGTAATAGACAAGACCTACTCCTTGCTCAGAGAACTGGACTCAACACGCCCTATTCACCGCACAAGAATATATCTGACTAGTAATAATCGTAAAGCCTATGTATTGATATCTCTCTGTTAGTGTGTCAAGTGGGTGTAAAGCGGCATAAACACAGCAGTGAAAAGCAGCTAAATCCCATTATGAAAATAAATTACTTTGAAAAACCCATGAAACAAAGACAGTGAACGAGAGAGGAATTCTTACACAATGCGTTCAGGGGCTGTGATGCAACCTGGATTGACCATATCTAGACCCACAGCTGGATGAGACATAAGGGTGGACACTCTTGGGGCTGAGAGGTTTGGTGAGGTTGGGTGAGCAAACGCAGACCCTTTAAAGTAATACTGTGTGGTACCCATCGCATGGGTCCCAAATCTCCAGCTTCAAGGGCATCTTCCTACATCAAAAACATGCATGAGAAACCCAGAAGATGGTACACCGTGTGATGGGGAAAGGTTTCTAAAACGCACCTCATTTCTCATCTCCTTGTGCCCGGGTTCGCCATTCCAGCCGCTTTACTAGCAAGCTCCCTACTTGGAGCATCAGCACCTTTAACCTCCTGTTCCGTACAGGTTGCAATTTGTCCTGAGGATAAACGGGAAGACGTGGAACCAACGAGAGACTAGCTCTTGGTGTTGGGACAGGCACAGGTCACTCTATTTTCCCATCAGAAAGAAGAATTAACCACAGGCTCAGCCTGCCCCCCGGAACCAGAACAGGGCCTGAAGCCATTCTGTGATTTTGCGGCCAGCTCCCATAAAAACGAGTTGTAAAATGGAGGTTCAGGGCACTGCAATTCACAAACCTGCAGTTATAAATGATAACTCTCGTCCACAAATATATTGAGGGAAGGCAACGAAGAGGATTTGAAATCAAGGCAGAATTGCAGGAAACAGATTTCAGGAAGTAGATTCGAATCGCATTTAAAGCACATGAAAAGTGGCAAAACGTTGAAATGATGCCCTTGGCCAAAAAGGGCGTATGCGTTTTTTCCTGAATATATTCAGGAAAAAAAGCATACGCCCTTTTTGGCCAACCAAGCAACCTGGAAAGGCAAATCAGCGCTACAAACAAGTCTCGCTTCCCATCGGTCAAAAGGGCCATGCTGAAAAAAGTGTCAAAACCAGAAATGCAGGACAGGCCATGGAGAAATGGGAGCCTTGCTACACTGATGGGCGGGATGTAAATTGCCAAGAGCCCCTCTGGAGAAGTGTCCGGTGAGTCCTGAAACATCTGAAAAACACAGCTTAGAGAGCATAGGGCACTTCCACTCATGGGGGTATAAATTGGGAAAATTAAAAATCAGCAAGACACAAGCACCCCAAAGTTTAGGGCTGCTCTGTTGACAAGGACCTCCACTTCATTCCACCTTCAATATCCCAGGAAAGAGAAAAATGGATAAAGAAGTTGTGGTCCTTATGTACAATGGAATATCTCTCAGCCATGAAATCAATGTCATAAGGCTAGTAGCAGCATGATGAGTGGATTAAGGTACGACGATTCTAAGTGAAATAAGTCACACAGAAAAGGACACTTCTCATAAGGTATCACTGATAGAGGGAATGTAAAAACCGTTACACTTGAACTGAATTACAAAACAGAACAGAGTCACACATGCAGAAAACACACTATGGCTGCTTAACGGGAAAGGTGAGGTGGGGTGATACATAAAACAAGGGTTTCAAATTAGCTCAGATACCGTTCCATAAACCCAATATGTAATAGACAAGACCTACTCCTTGCTCAGAGAACTGGACTCAACACGCCCTATTCACCGCACAAGAATATATCTGACTAGTAATAATCGTAAAGCCTATGTATTGATATCTCTCTGTTAGTGTGTCAAGTGGGTGTAAAGTGGCATAAACACAGCAGTGAAAAGCAGCTAAATCCCATTATGAAAATAAATTACTTTGAAAAACCCATGAAACAAAGACAGTGAACGAGAGAGGAATTCTTACACAATGCGTTCAGGGGCTGTGATGCAACCTGGATTGACCATATCTAGACCCACAGCTGGATGAGTCATAAGGGTGGACACTCTTGGGGCTGAGAGGTTTGGTGAGGTTGGGTGAGCAAACGCAGACCCTTTAAAGTAATACTGCATGGTACCCATCGCATGGGTCCCAAATCTCCAGCTTCAAGGGCATCTTCCTACATCAAAACATGCATGAGAAACCCAGAAGATGGTACACAGTGTGATGGGGAAAGGTTTCTAAAACGCACCTCATTTCTCATCGCCTTGTGCCCGGGTTCACCATTCCAGCCGCTTTACTAGCAAGCTCCCTACTTGGAGCATCAGCACCTTTAACCTCCTGTTCCGTACAGGTTGCAATTTGTCCTGAGGATAAACGGGAAGACGTGGAACCAACGAGAGACTAGCTCTTGGTGTTGGGACAGGCACAGGTCACTCTATTTTCCCATCAGAAAGAAGAATTAACCACAGGCTCAGCCTGCCCCCCGGAACCAGAACAGGGCCTGAAGCCATTCTGCGATTTTGCGGCCAGCTCCCATAAAAACGAGTTGTAAAATGGAGGTTCAGGGCACTGCAATTCACAAACCTGCAGAGTTATAAATGATAACTCTCGTCCACAAATATATTGAGGGAAGGCAAAGAAGAGGATTTGAAATCAAGGCAGAATTGCAGGAAAGAGATTTCAGGAGGTAGATTCGAATCGCATTTAAAGCACATGAAAAGCGGCAAAACGTTGACAATGATGCCCTTGGCCAAAAAGGGCGTATGCGTTTTTTCCTGAATATATTCAGGAAAAAACGCATACGCCCTTTTTGGCCAACCAAGCAACCTGGAAAGGCAAATGAGCGCTACAAACAAGTCTCGCTTCCCATCGGTCAAAAGGGCCATGCTGAAAAAAGTGTCAAAACCAGAAATGCAGGACAGGCCATGGAGAAATGGGAGCCTTGCTACACTGATGGGCGGGATGTAAATTGCCAACAGCCACTCTGGAGAAGTGTACGGTGAGTCCTGAAACATCTGAAAAACACAGCTTAGAGAGCATAGGGCACTTCCACTCATGGGGGTATGAATTGGGAAAATGAAAAATCAGCAAGACACAAGCACCCCAAAGTTTAGGGCTGCTCTGTTGACAAGGACCTCCACTTCATTCCACCTTAAATATCCCAGGAAAGAGAAAAATGGGTAAAGAAGTTGTGGTCCTTATGTACAATGGAATATCACTCAGCCATGAAATCAATGTCATAAGGCTAGTAGCAGCATGATGAGTGGATTTAGGTACGACGATTCTAAGTGAAATAAGTCACACAGAAAAGGACACTTCTCATAAGGTATCACTGATAGAGGGAATGTAAAAACCGTTACACTTGAACTGAATTACAAAACAGAACAGAGTCACACATGCAGAAAACACACTATGGCTGCTTAACGGGAAAGGTGAGGTGGGGTGATACATAAAACAAGGGTTTCAAATTAGCTCAGATACCGTTCCATAAACCCAATATGTAATAGACAAGACCTACTCCTTGCTCAGAGAACTGGACTCAACACGCCCTATTCACCGCACAAGAATATATCTGACTAGTAATAATCGTAAAGCCTATGTATTGATATCTCTCTGTTAGTGTGTCAAGTGGGTGTAAAGCGGCATAAACACAGCAGTGAAAAGCAGCTAAATCCCATTATGAAAATAAATTACTTTGAAAAACCCATGAAACAAAGACAGTGAACGAGAGAGGAATTCTTACACAATGCGTTCAGGGGCTGTGATGCAACCTGGATTGACCATATCTAGACCCACAGCTGGATGAGACATAAGGGTGGACACTCTTGGGGCTGAGAGGTTTGGTGAGGTTGGGTGAGCAAACGCAGACCCTTTAAAGTAATACTGTGTGGTACCCATCGCATGGGTCCCAAATCTCCAGGTTCAAGGGCATCTTCCTACATCAAAAACATGCATGAGAAACCCAGAAGATGGTACACCGTGTGATGGGGAAAGGTTTCTAAAACGCACCTCATTTCTCATCGCCTTGTGCCCGGGTTCGCCATTCCAGCCGCTTTACTAGCAAGCTCCCTACTTGGAGCATCAGCACCTTTAACCTCCTGTTCCGTACAGGTTGCAATTTGTCCTGAGGATAAACGGGAAGACGTGGAACCAACGAGAGACTAGCTCTTGGTGTTGGGACAGGCACAGGTCACTCTATTTTCCCATCAGAAAGAAGAATTAACCACAGGCTCAGCCTGCCCCCCGGAACCAGAACAGGGCCTGAAGCCATTCTGTGATTTTGCGGCCAGCTCCCATAAAAACGAGTTGTAAAATGGAGGTTCAGGGCACTGCAATTCACAAACCTGCAGTTATAAATGATAACTCTCGTCCACAAATATATTGAGGGAAGGCAACGAAGAGGATTTGAAATCAAGGCAGAATTGCAGGAAACAGATTTCAGGAAGTAGATTCGAATCGCATTTAAAGCACATGAAAAGCGGCAAAACGTTGACAATGATGCCCTTGGCCAAAAAGGGCGTATGCGTTTTTTCCTGAATATATTCAGGAAAAAACGCATACGCCCTTTTTGGCCAACCAAGCAACCTGGAAAGGCAAATCAGCGCTACAAACAAGTCTCGCTTCCCATCGGTCAAAAGGGCCATGCTGAAAAAAGTGTCAAAACCAGAAATGCAGGACAGGCCATGGAGAAATGGGAGCCTTGCTACACTGATGGGCGGGATGTAAATTGCCAAGAGCCCCTCTGGAGAAGTGTCCGGTGAGTCCTGAAACATCTGAAAAACACAGCTTAGAGAGCATAGGGCACTTCCACTCATGGGGGTATAAATTGGGAAAATTAAAAATCAGCAAGACACAAGCACCCCAAAGTTTAGGGCTGCTCTGTTGACAAGGACCTCCACTTCATTCCACCTTCAATATCCCAGGAAAGAGAAAAATGGATAAAGAAGTTGTGGTCCTTATGTACAATGGAATATCTCTCAGCCATGAAATCAATGTCATAAGGCTAGTAGCAGCATGATGAGTGGATTAAGGTACGACGATTCTAAGTGAAATAAGTCACACAGAAAAGGACACTTCTCATAAGGTATCACTGATAGAGGGAATGTAAAAACCGTTACACTTGAACTGAATTACAAAACAGAACAGAGTCACACATGCAGAAAACACACTATGGCTGCTTAACGGGAAAGGTGAGGTGGGGTGATACATAAAACAAGGGTTTCAAATTAGCTCAGATACCGTTCCATAAACCCAATATGTAATAGACAAGACCTACTCCTTGCTCAGAGAACTGGACTCAACACGCCCTATTCACCGCACAAGAATATATCTGACTAGTAATAATCGTAAAGCCTATGTATTGATATCTCTCTGTTAGTGTGTCAAGTGGGTGTAAAGTGGCATAAACACAGCAGTGAAAAGCAGCTAAATCCCATTATGAAAATAAATTACTTTGAAAAACCCATGAAACAAAGACAGTGAACGAGAGAGGAATTCTTACACAATGCGTTCAGGGGCTGTGATGCAACCTGGATTGACCATATCTAGACCCACAGCTGGATGAGTCATAAGGGTGGACACTCTTGGGGCTGAGAGGTTTGGTGAGGTTGGGTGAGCAAACGCAGACCCTTTAAAGTAATACTGCATGGTACCCATCGCATGGGTCCCAAATCTCCAGCTTCAAGGGCATCTTCCTACATCAAAACATGCATGAGAAACCCAGAAGATGGTACACAGTGTGATGGGGAAAGGTTTCTAAAACGCACCTCATTTCTCATCGCCTTGTGCCCGGGTTCACCATTCCAGCCGCTTTACTAGCAAGCTCCCTACTTGGAGCATCAGCACCTTTAACCTCCTGTTCCGTACAGGTTGCAATTTGTCCTGAGGATAAACGGGAAGACGTGGAACCAACGAGAGACTAGCTCTTGGTGTTGGGACAGGCACAGGTCACTCTATTTTCCCATCAGAAAGAAGAATTAACCACAGGCTCAGCCTGCCCCCCGGAACCAGAACAGGGCCTGAAGCCATTCTGCGATTTTGCGGCCAGCTCCCATAAAAACGAGTTGTAAAATGGAGGTTCAGGGCACTGCAATTCACAAACCTGCAGAGTTATAAATGATAACTCTCGTCCACAAATATATTGAGGGAAGGCAAAGAAGAGGATTTGAAATCAAGGCAGAATTGCAGGAAAGAGATTTCAGGAGGTAGATTCGAATCGCATTTAAAGCACATGAAAAGCGGCAAAACGTTGACAATGATGCCCTTGGCCAAAAAGGGCGTATGCGTTTTTTCCTGAATATATTCAGGAAAAAACGCATACGCCCTTTTTGGCCAACCAAGCAACCTGGAAAGGCAAATGAGCGCTA
The DNA here is from genome assembly GCF_965194805.1 of Balaenoptera borealis. NCBI lineage: Eukaryota > Metazoa > Chordata > Mammalia > Artiodactyla > Balaenopteridae > Balaenoptera > Balaenoptera borealis. Next base: position 237,509 of record NW_028123801.1, on the reverse strand, counting down.
CAAACAAGTCTCGCTTCCCATCGGTCAAAAGGGCCATGCTGAAAAAAGTGTCAAAACCAGAAATGCAGGACAGGCCATGGAGAAATGGGAGCCTTGCTACACTGATGGGCGGGATGTAAATTGCCAACAGCCACTCTGGAGAAGTGTACGGTGAGTCCTGAAACATCTGAAAAACACAGCTTAGAGAGCATAGGGCACTTCCACTCATGGGGGTATGAATTGGGAAAATGAAAAATCAGCAAGACACAAGCACCCCAAAGTTTAGGGCTGCTCTGTTGACAAGGACCTCCACTTCATTCCACCTTAAATATCCCAGGAAAGAGAAAAATGGGTAAAGAAGTTGTGGTCCTTATGTACAATGGAATATCACTCAGCCATGAAATCAATGTCATAAGGCTAGTAGCAGCATGATGAGTGGATTTAGGTACGACGATTCTAAGTGAAATAAGTCACACAGAAAAGGACACTTCTCATAAGGTATCACTGATAGAGGGAATGTAAAAACCGTTACACTTGAACTGAATTACAAAACAGAACAGAGTCACACATGCAGAAAACACACTATGGCTGCTTAACGGGAAAGGTGAGGTGGGGTGATACATAAAACAAGGGTTTCAAATTAGCTCAGATACCGTTCCATAAACCCAATATGTAATAGACAAGACCTACTCCTTGCTCAGAGAACTGGACTCAACACGCCCTATTCACCGCACAAGAATATATCTGACTAGTAATAATCGTAAAGCCTATGTATTGATATCTCTCTGTTAGTGTGTCAAGTGGGTGTAAAGCGGCATAAACACAGCAGTGAAAAGCAGCTAAATCCCATTATGAAAATAAATTACTTTGAAAAACCCATGAAACAAAGACAGTGAACGAGAGAGGAATTCTTACACAATGCGTTCAGGGGCTGTGATGCAACCTGGATTGACCATATCTAGACCCACAGCTGGATGAGACATAAGGGTGGACACTCTTGGGGCTGAGAGGTTTGGTGAGGTTGGGTGAGCAAACGCAGACCCTTTAAAGTAATACTGTGTGGTACCCATCGCATGGGTCCCAAATCTCCAGGTTCAAGGGCATCTTCCTACATCAAAAACATGCATGAGAAACCCAGAAGATGGTACACCGTGTGATGGGGAAAGGTTTCTAAAACGCACCTCATTTCTCATCGCCTTGTGCCCGGGTTCGCCATTCCAGCCGCTTTACTAGCAAGCTCCCTACTTGGAGCATCAGCACCTTTAACCTCCTGTTCCGTACAGGTTGCAATTTGTCCTGAGGATAAACGGGAAGACGTGGAACCAACGAGAGACTAGCTCTTGGTGTTGGGACAGGCACAGGTCACTCTATTTTCCCATCAGAAAGAAGAATTAACCACAGGCTCAGCCTGCCCCCCGGAACCAGAACAGGGCCTGAAGCCATTCTGTGATTTTGCGGCCAGCTCCCATAAAAACGAGTTGTAAAATGGAGGTTCAGGGCACTGCAATTCACAAACCTGCAGTTATAAATGATAACTCTCGTCCACAAATATATTGAGGGAAGGCAACGAAGAGGATTTGAAATCAAGGCAGAATTGCAGGAAACAGATTTCAGGAAGTAGATTCGAATCGCATTTAAAGCACATGAAAAGCGGCAAAACGTTGACAATGATGCCCTTGGCCAAAAAGGGCGTATGCGTTTTTTCCTGAATATATTCAGGAAAAAACGCATACGCCCTTTTTGGCCAACCAAGCAACCTGGAAAGGCAAATCAGCGCTACAAACAAGTCTCGCTTCCCATCGGTCAAAAGGGCCATGCTGAAAAAAGTGTCAAAACCAGAAATGCAGGACAGGCCATGGAGAAATGGGAGCCTTGCTACACTGATGGGCGGGATGTAAATTGCCAACAGCCACTCTGGAGAAGTGTACGGTGAGTCCTGAAACATCTGAAAAACACAGCTTAGAGAGCATAGGGCACTTCCACTCATGGGGGTATGAATTGGGAAAATGAAAAATCAGCAAGACACAAGCACCCCAAAGTTGAGGGCTGCTCTGTTGACAAGGACCTCCACTTCATTCCACCTTAAATATCCCAGGAAAGAGAAAAATGGGTAAAGAAGTTGTGGTCCTTATGTACAATGGAATATCACTCAGCCATGAAATCAATGTCATAAGGCTAGTAGCAGCATGATGAGTGGATTAAGGTAAGACGATTCTAAGTGAAATAAGTCACACAGAAAAGGACACTTCTCATAAGGTATCACTGATAGAGGGAATGTAAAAACCGTTACACTTGAACTGAATTACAAAACAGAACAGAGTCACACATGCAGAAAACACACTATGGCTGCTTAACGGGAAAGGTGAGGTGGGGTGATACATAAAACAAGGGTTTCAAATTAGCTCAGATACCGTTCCATAAACCCAATATGTAATAGACAAGACCTACTCCTTGCTCAGAGAACTGGACTCAACACGCCCTATTCACCGCACAAGAATATATCTGACTAGTAATAATCGTAAAGCCTATGTATTGATATCTCTCTGTTAGTGTGTCAAGTGGGTGTAAAGCGGCATAAACACAGCAGTGAAAAGCAGCTAAATCCCATTATGAAAATAAATTACTTTGAAAAACCCATGAAACAAAGACAGTGAACGAGAGAGGAATTCTTACACAATGCGTTCAGGGGCTGTGATGCAACCTGGATTGACCATATCTAGACCCACAGCTGGATGAGACATAAGGGTGGACACTCTTGGGGCTGAGAGGTTTGGTGAGGTTGGGTGAGCAAACGCAGACCCTTTAAAGTAATACTGTGTGGTACCCATCGCATGGGTCCCAAATCTCCAGCTTCAAGGGCATCTTCCTACATCAAAAACATGCATGAGAAACCCAGAAGATGGTACACCGTGTGATGGGGAAAGGTTTCTAAAACGCACCTCATTTCTCATCTCCTTGTGCCCGGGTTCGCCATTCCAGCCGCTTTACTAGCAAGCTCCCTACTTGGAGCATCAGCACCTTTAACCTCCTGTTCCGTACAGGTTGCAATTTGTCCTGAGGATAAACGGGAAGACGTGGAACCAACGAGAGACTAGCTCTTGGTGTTGGGACAGGCACAGGTCACTCTATTTTCCCATCAGAAAGAAGATTTAACCACAGGCTCAGCCTGCCCCCCGGAACCAGAACAGGGCCTGAAGCCATTCTGTGATTTTGCGGCCAGCTCCCATAAAAACGAGTTGTAAAATGGAGGTTCAGGGCACTGCAATTCACAAACCTGCAGTTATAAATGATAACTCTCGTCCACAAATATATTGAGGGAAGGCAACGAAGAGGATTTGAAATCAAGGCAGAATTGCAGGAAACAGATTTCAGGAAGTAGATTCGAATCGCATTTAAAGCACATGAAAAGCGGCAAAACGTTGACAATGATGCCCTTGGCCAAAAAGGGCGTATGCGTTTTTTCCTGAATATATTCAGGAAAAAACGCATACGCCCTTTTTGGCCAACCAAGCAACCTGGAAAGGCAAATCAGCGCTACAAACAAGTCTCGCTTCCCATCGGTCAAAAGGGCCATGCTGAAAAAAGTGTCAAAACCAGAAATGCAGGACAGGCCATGGAGAAATGGGAGCCTTGCTACACTGATGGGCGGGATGTAAATTGCTAACAGCCACTCTGGAGAAGTGTACGGTGAGTCCTGAAACATCTGAAAAACACAGCTTAGAGAGCATAGGGCACTTCCACTCATGGGGGTATGAATTGGGAAAATGAAAAATCAGCAAGACACAAGCACCCCAAAGTTGAGGGCTGCTCTGTTGACAAGGACCTCCACTTCATTCCACCTTAAATATCCCAGGAAAGAGAAAAATGGGTAAAGAAGTTGTGGTCCTTATGTACAATGGAATATCACTCAGCCATGAAATCAATGTCATAAGGCTAGTAGCAGCATGATGAGTGGATTAAGGTACGACGATTCTAAGTGAAATAAGTCACACAGAAAAGGACACTTCTCATAAGGTATCACTGATAGAGGGAATGTAAAAACCGTTACACTTGAACTGAATTACAAAACAGAACAGAGTCACACATGCAGAAAACACACTATGGCTGCTTAACGGGAAAGGTGAGGTGGGGTGATACATAAAACAAGGGTTTCAAATTAGCTCAGATACCGTTCCATAAACCCAATATGTAATAGACAAGACCTACTCCTTGCTCAGAGAACTGGACTCAACACGCCCTATTCACCGCACAAGAATATATCTGACTAGTAATAATCGTAAAGCCTATGTATTGATATCTCTCTGTTAGTGTGTCAAGTGGGTGTAAAGCGGCATAAACACAGCAGTGAAAAGCAGCTAAATCCCATTATGAAAATAAATTACTTTGAAAAACCCATGAAACAAAGACAGTGAACGAGAGAGGAATTCTTACACAATGCGTTCAGGGGCTGTGATGCAACCTGGATTGACCATATCTAGACCCACAGCTGGATGAGACATAAGGGTGGACACTCTTGGGGCTGAGAGGTTTGGTGAGGTTGGGTGAGCAAACGCAGACCCTTTAAAGTAATACTGTGTGGTACCCATCGCATGGGTCCCAAATCTCCAGCTTCAAGGGCATCTTCCTACATCAAAAACATGCATGAGAAACCCAGAAGATGGTACACCGTGTGATGGGGAAAGGTTTCTAAAACGCACCTCATTTCTCATCGCCTTGTGCCCGGGTTCGCCATTCCAGCCGCTTTACTAGCAAGCTCCCTACTTGGAGCATCAGCACCTTTAACCTCCTGTTCCGTACAGGTTGCAATTTGTCCTGAGGATAAACGGGAAGACGTGGAACCAACGAGAGACTAGCTCTTGGTGTTGGGACAGGCACAGGTCACTCTATTTTCCCATCAGAAAGAAGAATTAACCACAGGCTCAGCCTGCCCCCCGGAACCAGAACAGGGCCTGAAGCCATTCTGCGATTTTGCCGCCAGCTCCCATAAAAACGAGTTGTAAAATGGAGGTTCAGGGCACTGCAATTCACAAACCTGCAGAGTTATAAATGATAACTCTCGTCCACAAATATATTGAGGGAAGGCAAAGAAGAGGATTTGAAATCAAGGCAGAATTGCAGGAAAGAGATTTCAGGAGGTAGACTCGAATCGCCTTTAAAGCACATGAAAAGCGGCAAAACGTTGACAATGATGCCCTTGGCCAAAAAGGGCGTATGCGTTTTTTCCTGAATATATTCAGGAAAAAACGCATACGCCCTTTTTGGCCAACCAAGCAACCTGGAAAGGCAAATCAGCGCTACAAACAAGTCTCGCTTCCCATCGGTCAAAAGGGCCATGCTGAAAAAAGTGTCAAAACCAGAAATGCAGGACAGGCCATGGAGAAATGGGAGCCTTGCTACACTGATGGGCGGGATGTAAATTGCCAACAGCCACTCTGGAGAAGTGTACGGTGAGTCCTGAAACATCTGAAAAACACAGCTTAGAGAGCATAGGGCACTTCCACTCATGGGGGTATGAATTGGGAAAATGAAAAATCAGCAAGACACAAGCACCCCAAAGTTTAGGGCTGCTCTGTTGACAAGGACCTCCACTTCATTCCACCTTAAATATCCCAGGAAAGAGAAAAATGGGTAAAGAAGTTGTGGTCCTTATGTACAATGGAATATCACTCAGCCATGAAATCAATGTCATAAGGCTAGTAGCAGCATGATGAGTGGATTTAGGTACGACGATTCTAAGTGAAATAAGTCACACAGAAAAGGACACTTCTCATAAGGTATCACTGATAGAGGGAATGTAAAAACCGTTACACTTGAACTGAATTACAAAACAGAACAGAGTCACACATGCAGAAAACACACTATGGCTGCTTAACGGGAAAGGTGAGGTGGGGTGATACATAAAACAAGGGTATCAAATTAGCTCAGATACCGTTCCATAAACCCAATATGTAATAGACAAGACCTACTCCTTGCTCAGAGAACTGGACTCAACACGCCCTATTCACCGCACAAAAATATATCTGACTAGTAATAATCGTAAAGCCTATGTATTGATATCTCTCTGTTAGTGTGTCAAGTGGGTGTAAAGCGGCATAAACACAGCAGTGAAAAGCAGCTAAATCCCATTATGAAAATAAATTACTTTGAAAAACCCATGAAACAAAGACAGTGAACGAGAGAGGAATTCTTACACAATGCGTTCAGGGGCTGTGATGCAACCTGGATTGACCATATCTAGACGCACAGCTGGATGAGACATAAGGGTGGACACTCTTGGGCCTGAGAGGTTTGGTGAGGTTGGGTGAGCAAACGCAGACCCTTTAAAGTAATACTGCGTGGTACCCATCGCATGGGTCCCAAATCTCCAGCTTCAAGGGCATCTTCCTACATCAAAAACATGCATGAGAAACCCAGAAGATGGTACACCGTGTGATGGGGAAAGGTTTCTAAAACGCACCTCATTTCTCATCGCCTTGTGCCCGGGTTCGCCATTCCAGCCGCTTTACTAGCAAGCTCCCTACTTGGAGCATCAGCACCTTTAACCTCCTGTTCCGTACAGGTTGCAATTTGTCCTGAGGATAAACGGGAAGACGTGGAACCAACGAGAGACTAGCTCTTGGTGTTGGGACAGGCACAGGTCACTCTATTTTCCCATAAGAAAGAAGAATTAACCACAGGCTCAGCCTACCCCCCGGAACCAGAACAGGGCCTGAAGCCATTCTGCGATTTTGCGGCCAGCTCCCATAAAAACGAGTTGTAAAATGGAGGTTCAGGGCACTGCAATTCACAAACCTGCAGTTATAAATGATAACTCTCGTCCACAAATATATTGAGGGAAGGCAAAGAAGAGGATTTGAAATCAAGGCAGAATTGCACGAAACAGATTTCAGGAGGTAGATACGAATCGCCTTTAAAGCACATGAAAAGCGGCAAAACGTTGACAATGATGCCCTTGGCCAAAAAGGGCGTATGCGTTTTTTCCTGAATATATTCAGGAAAAAACGCATACGCCCTTTTTGGCCAACCAAGCAACCTGGAAAGGCAAATCAGCGCTACAGAGAAGTCTCGCTTCCCATCGGTCAAAAGGGCCATGCTGAAAAAAGTGTCAAAACCAGAAATGCAGGACAGGCCATGGAGAAATGGGAGCCTTGCTACACTGATGGGCGGGATGTAAATTGCCAACAGCCACTCTGGAGAAGTGTACGGTGTGTCCTGAAACATCTGAAAAACACAGCTTAGAGAGCATAGGGCACTTCCACTCATGGGGGTATAAATTGGGAAAATGAAAAATCAGCAAGACACAAGCACCCCAAAGTTGAGGGCTGCTCTGTTGACAAGGACCTCCACTTCATTCCACCTTCAATATCCCAGGAAAGAGAAAAATGGATAAAGAAGTTGTGGTCCTTATGTACAATGGAATATCACTCAGCCATGAAATCAATGTCATAAGGTTAGTAGCAGCATGATGAGTGGATTTAGGTACGATGATTCTAAGTGAAATAAGTCACACAGAAAAGGACACTTCTCATAAGGTATCACTTATAGAGGGAATGTAAAAACCGTTACACTTGAACTGAATTACAAAACAGAACAGAGTCACACATGCAGAAAACACACTATGGCTGCTTAACGGGAAAGGTGAGGTGGGGTGATACATAAAACAAGGGTATCAAATTAGCTCAGATACCGTTCCATAAACCCAATATGTAGTAGACAAGACCTACTCCTTGCTCAGAGAACTGGACTCAACACGCCCTATTCACCGCACAAGAATATATCTGACTAATAATAATCGTAAAACCTATGTATTGATATCTCTCTGTTAGTGTGTCAAGTGGGTGTAAAGCGGCATAAACACAGCAGTGAAAAGCAGCTAAACCCCATTATAAAAATAAATTACTTTGAAACACCCATGAAACACAGACAGTGAAAGAGAGAGAAATTCTTACACAATGCGTTCAGGGGCTGTGATGCAACCTGGATTGACCATATCTAGACGCACAGCTGGATGAGACATAAGGGTGGACACTCTTGGGCCTGAGAGGTTTGGTGAGGTTGGGTGAGCAAACGCAGACCCTTTAAAGTATTACTGCATGATACCCATCGCATGGGTCCCAAATCTCCAGGTTCAAGGGCATCTTCCTACATCAAAAACATGCATGAGAAACCCAGAAGATGGTACACCGTGTGATGGGGAAAGGTTTCTAAAACGCACCTCATTTCTCATCGCCTTGTGCCCGGGTTCGCCATTCCAGCCGCTTTACTAGCAAGCTCCCTACTTGGAGCATCAGCACCTTTAACCTCCTGTTCCGTACAGGTTGCAATTTGTCCTGAGGATAAACGGGAAGACGTGGAACCAACGAGAGACTAGCTCTTGGTGTTGGGACAGGCACAGGTCACTCTATTTTCCCATCAGAAAGAAGAATTAACCACAGGCTCAGCCTGCCCCCCGGAACCAGAACAGGGCCTGAAGCCATTCTGCGATTTTGCCGCCAGCTCCCATAAAAACGAGTTGTAAAATGGAGGTTCAGGGCACTGCAATTCACAAACCTGCAGAGTTATAAATGATAACTCTCGTCCACAAATATATTGAGGGAAGGCAAAGAAGAGGATTTGAAATCAAGGCAGAATTGCAGGAAAGAGATTTCAGGAGGTAGACTCGAATCGCCTTTAAAGCACATGAAAAGCGGCAAAACGTTGACAATGATGCCCTTGGCCAAAAAGGGCGTATGCGTTTTTTCCTGAATATATTCAGGAAAAAACGCATACGCCCTTTTTGGCCAACCAAGCAACCTGGAAAGGCAAATCAGCGCTACAAACAAGTCTCGCTTCCCATCGGTCAAAAGGGCCATGCTGAAAAAAGTGTCAAAACCAGAAATGCAGGACAGGCCATGGAGAAATGGGAGCCTTGCTACACTGATGGGCGGGATGTAAATTGCCAACAGCCACTCTGGAGAAGTGTACGGTGAGTCCTGAAACATCTGAAAAACACAGCTTAGAGAGCATAGGGCACTTCCACTCATGGGGGTATGAATTGGGAAAATGAAAAATCAGCAAGACACAAGCACCCCAAAGTTTAGGGCTGCTCTGTTGACAAGGACCTCCACTTCATTCCACCTTAAATATCCCAGGAAAGAGAAAAATGGGTAAAGAAGTTGTGGTCCTTATGTACAATGGAATATCACTCAGCCATGAAATCAATGTCATAAGGCTAGTAGCAGCATGATGAGTGGATTTAGGTACGACGATTCTAAGTGAAATAAGTCACACAGAAAAGGACACTTCTCATAAGGTATCACTGATAGAGGGAATGTAAAAACCGTTACACTTGAACTGAATTACAAAACAGAACAGAGTCACACATGCAGAAAACACACTATGGCTGCTTAACGGGAAAGGTGAGGTGGGGTGATACATAAAACAAGGGTATCAAATTAGCTCAGATACCGTTCCATAAACCCAATATGTAATAGACAAGACCTACTCCTTGCTCAGAGAACTGGACTCAACACGCCCTATTCACCGCACAAGATTATATCTGACTAGTAATAATCGTAAAGCCTATGTATTGATATCTCTCTGTTAGTGTGTCAAGTGGGTGTAAAGTGGCATAAACACAGCAGTAAAAAGCAGCTAAATCCCATTATGAAAATAAATTACTTTGAAAAACCCATGAAACAAAGACAGTGAACGAGAGAGGAATTCTTACACAATGCGTTCAGGGGCTGTGATGCAACCTGGATTGACCATATCTAGACCCACAGCTGGATGAGACATAAGGGTGGACACTCTTGGGGCTGAGAGGTTTGGTGAGGTTGGGTGAGCAAACGCAGACCCTTTAAAGTAATACTGCATGGTACCCATCGCATGGGTCCCAAATCTCCAGCTTCAAGGGCATCTTCCTACATCAAAACATGCATGAGAAACCCAGAAGATGGTACACAGTGTGATGGGGAAAGGTTTCTAAAACGCACCTCATTTCTCATCGCCTTGTGCCCGGGTTCGCCATTCCAGCCGCTTTACTAGCAAGCTCCCTACTTGGAGCATCAGCACCTTTAACCTCCTGTTCCGTACAGGTTGCAATTTGTCCTGAGGATAAACGGGAAGACGTGGAACCAACGAGAGACTAGCTCTTGGTGTTGGGACAGGCACAGGTCACTCTATTTTCCCATCAGAAAGAAGAATTAACCACAGGCTCAGCCTGCCCCCCGGAACCAGAACAGGGCCTGAAGCCATTCTGCGATTTTGCGGCCAGCTCCCATAAAAACGAGTTGTAAAATGGAGGTTCAGGGCACTGCAATTCACAAACCTGCAGTTATAAATGATAACTCTCGTCCACAAATATATTGAGGGAAGGCAAAGAAGAGGATTTGAAATCAAGGCAGAATTGCACGAAACAGATTTCAGGAGGTAGATACGAATCGCCTTTAAAGCACATGAAAAGCGGCAAAACGTTGACAATGATGCCCTTGGCCAAAAAGGGCGTATGCGTTTTTTCCTGAATATATTCAGGAAAAAACGCATACGCCCTTTTTGGCCAACCAAGCAACCTGGAAAGGCAAATCAGCGCTACAGAGAAGTCTCGCTTCCCATCGGTCAAAAGGGCCATGCTGAAAAAAGTGTCAAAACCAGAAATGCAGGACAGGCCATGGAGAAATGGGAGCCTTGCTACACTGATGGGCGGGATGTAAATTGCCAACAGCCACTCTGGAGAAGTGTACGGTGTGTCCTGAAACATCTGAAAAACACAGCTTAGAGAGCATAGGGCACTTCCACTCATGGGGGTATAAATTGGGAAAATGAAAAATCAGCAAGACACAAGCACCCCAAAGTTGAGGGCTGCTCTGTTGACAAGGACCTCCACTTCATTCCACCTTCAATATCCCAGGAAAGAGAAAAATGGATAAAGAAGTTGTGGTCCTTATGTACAATGGAATATCACTCAGCCATGAAATCAATGTCATAAGGTTAGTAGCAGCATGATGAGTGGATTTAGGTACGACGATTCTAAGTGAAATAAGTCACACAGAAAAGGACACTTCTCATAAGGTATCACTTATAGAGGGAATGTAAAAACCGTTACACTTGAACTGAATTACAAAACAGAACAGAGTCACACATGCAGAAAACACACTATGGCTGCTTAACGGGAAAGGTGAGGTGGGGTGATACATAAAACAAGGGTATCAAATTAGCTCAGATACCGTTCCATAAACCCAATATGTAGTAGACAAGACCTACTCCTTGCTCAGAGAACTGGACTCAACACGCCCTATTCACCGCACAAGAATATATCTGACTAATAATAATCGTAAAACCTATGTATTGATATCTCTCTGTTAGTGTGTCAAGTGGGTGTAAAGCGGCATAAACACAGCAGTGAAAAGCAGCTAAACCCCATTATAAAAATAAATTACTTTGAAACACCCATGAAACACAGACAGTGAAAGAGAGAGAAATTCTTACACAATGCGTTCAGGGGCTGTGATGCAACCTGGATTGACCATATCTAGACGCACAGCTGGATGAGACATAAGGGTGGACACTCTTGGGCCTGAGAGGTTTGGTGAGGTTGGGTGAGCAAACGCAGACCCTTTAAAGTAATACTGCATGATACCCATCGCATGGGTCCCAAATCTCCAGGTTCAAGGGCATCTTCCTACATCAAAAACATGCATGAGAAACCCAGAAGATGGTACACCGTGTGATGGGGAAAGGTTTCTAAAACGCACCTCATTTCTCATCGCCTTGTGCCCGGGTTCGCCATTCCAGCCGCTTTACTAGCAAGCTCCCTACTTGGAGCATCAGCACCTTTAACCTCCTGTTCCGTACAGGTTGCAATTTGTCCTGAGGATAAACGGGAAGACGTGGAACCAACGAGAGACTAGCTCTTGGTGTTGGGACAGGCACAGGTCACTCTATTTTCCCATCAGAAAGAAGAATTAACCACAGGCTCAGCCTGCCCCCCGGAACCAGAACAGGGCCTGAAGCCATTCTGCGATTTTGCCGCCAGCTCCCATAAAAACGAGTTGTAAAATGGAGGTTCAGGGCACTGCAATTCACAAACCTGCAGAGTTATAAATGATAACTCTCGTCCACAAATATATTGAGGGAAGGCAAAGAAGAGGATTTGAAATCAAGGCAGAATTGCAGGAAAGAGATTTCAGGAGGTAGACTCGAATCGCCTTTAAAGCACATGAAAAGCGGCAAAACGTTGACAATGATGCCCTTGGCCAAAAAGGGCGTATGCGTTTTTTCCTGAATATATTCAGGAAAAAACGCATACGCCCTTTTTGGCCAACCAAGCAACCTGGAAAGGCAAATCAGTGCTACAAACAAGTCTCGCTTCCCATCGGTCAAAAGGGCCATGCTGAAAAAAGTGTCAAAACCAGAAATGCAGGACAGGCCATGGAGAAATGGGAGCCTTGCTACACTGATGGGCGGGATGTAAATTGCCAACAGCCACTCTGGAGAAGTGTACGGTGAGTCCTGAAACATCTGAAAAACACAGCTTAGAGAGCATAGGGCACTTCCACTCATGGGGGTATGAATTGGGAAAATGAAAAATCAGCAAGACACAAGCACCCCAAAGTTTAGGGCTGCTCTGTTGACAAGGACCTCCACTTCATTCCACCTTAAATATCCCAGGAAAGAGAAAAATGGGTAAAGAAGTTGTGGTCCTTATGTACAATGGAATATCACTCAGCCATGAAATCAATGTCATAAGGCTAGTAGCAGCATGATGAGTGGATTTAGGTACGACGATTCTAAGTGAAATAAGTCACACAGAAAAGGACACTTCTCATAAGGTATCACTGATAGAGGGAATGTAAAAACCGTTACACTTGAACTGAATTACAAAACAGAACAGAGTCACACATGCAGAAAACACACTATGGCTGCTTAACGGGAAAGGTGAGGTGGGGTGATACATAAAACAAGGGTATCAAATTAGCTCAGATACCGTTCCATAAACCCAATATGTAATAGACAAGACCTACTCCTTGCTCAGAGAACTGGACTCAACACGCCCTATTCACCGCACAAGATTATATCTGACTAGTAATAATCGTAAAGCCTATGTATTGATATCTCTCTGTTAGTGTGTCAAGTGGGTGTAAAGTGGCATAAACACAGCAGTGAAAAGCAGCTAAATCCCATTATGAAAATAAATTACTTTGAAAAACCCATGAAACAAAGACAGTGAACGAGAGAGGAATTCTTACACAATGCGTTCAGGGGCTGTGATGCAACCTGGATTGACCATATCTAGACCCACAGCTGGATGAGACATAAGGGTGGACACTCTTGGGGCTGAGAGGTTTGGTGAGGTTGGGTGAGCAAACGCAGACCCTTTAAAGTAATACTGCATGGTACCCATCGCATGGGTCCCAAATCTCCAGCTTCAAGGGCATCTTCCTACATCAAAACATGCATGAGAAACCCAGAAGATGGTACACAGTGTGATGGGGAAAGGTTTCTAAAACGCACCTCATTTCTCATCGCCTTGTGCCCGGGTTCGCCATTCCAGCCGCTTTACTAGCAAGCTCCCTACTTGGAGCATCAGCACCTTTAACCTCCTGTTCCGTACAGGTTGCAATTTGTCCTGAGGATAAACGGGAAGACGTGGAACCAACGAGAGACTAGCTCTTGGTGTTGGGACAGGCACAGGTCACTCTATTTTCCCATCAGAAAGAAGAATTAACCACAGGCTCAGCCTGCCCCCCGGAACCAGAACAGGGCCTGAAGCCATTCTGCGATTTTGCGGCCAGCTCCCATAAAAACGAGTTGTAAAATGGAGGTTCAGGGCACTGCAATTCACAAACCTGCAGTTATAAATGATAACTCTCGTCCACAAATATATTGAGGGAAGGCAAAGAAGAGGATTTGAAATCAAGGCAGAATTGCACGAAACAGATTTCAGGAGGTAGATACGAATCGCCTTTAAAGCACATGAAAAGCGGCAAAACGTTGACAATGATGCCCTTGGCCAAAAAGGGCGTATGCGTTTTTTCCTGAATATATTCAGGAAAAAACGCATACGCCCTTTTTGGCCAACCAAGCAACCTGGAAAGGCAAATCAGCGCTACAGAGAAGTCTCGCTTCCCATCGGTCAAAAGGGCCATGCTGAAAAAAGTGTCAAAACCAGAAATGCAGGACAGGCCATGGAGAAATGGGAGCCTTGCTACACTGATGGGCGGGATGTAAATTGCCAACAGCCACTCTGGAGAAGTGTACGGTGTGTCCTGAAACATCTGAAAAACACAGCTTAGAGAGCATAGGGCACTTCCACTCATGGGGGTATAAATTGGGAAAATGAAAAATCAGCAAGACACAAGCACCCCAAAGTTGAGGGCTGCTCTGTTGACAAGGACCTCCACTTCATTCCACCTTCAATATCCCAGGAAAGAGAAAAATGGATAAAGAAGTTGTGGTCCTTATGTACAATGGAATATCACTCAGCCATGAAATCAATGTCATAAGGTTAGTAGCAGCATGATGAGTGGATTTAGGTACGACGATTCTAAGTGAAATAAGTCACACAGAAAAGGACACTTCTCATAAGGTATCACTTATAGAGGGAATGTAAAAACCGTTACACTTGAACTGAATTACAAAACAGAACAGAGTCACACATGCAGAAAACACACTATGGCTGCTTAACGGGAAAGGTGAGGTGGGGTGATACATAAAACAAGGGTATCAAATTAGCTCAGATACCGTTCCATAAACCCAATATGTAGTAGACAAGACCTACTCCTTGCTCAGAGAACTGGACTCAACACGCCCTATTCACCGCACAAGAATATATCTGACTAATAATAATCGTAAAACCTATGTATTGATATCTCTCTGTTAGTGTGTCAAGTGGGTGTAAAGCGGCATAAACACAGCAGTGAAAAGCAGCTAAACCCCATTATAAAAATAAATTACTTTGAAACACCCATGAAACACAGACAGTGAAAGAGAGAGAAATTCTTACACAATGCGTTCAGGGGCTGTGATGCAACCTGGATTGACCATATCTAGACGCACAGCTGGATGAGACATAAGGGTGGACACTCTTGGGCCTGAGAGGTTTGGTGAGGTTGGGTGAGCAAACGCAGACCCTTTAAAGTAATACTGCATGATACCCATCGCATGGGTCCCAAATCTCCAGGTTCAAGGGCATCTTCCTACATCAAAAACATGCATGAGAAACCCAGAAGATGGTACACCGTGTGATGGGGAAAGGTTTCTAAAACGCACCTCATTTCTCATCGCCTTGTGCCCGGGTTCGCCATTCCAGCCGCTTTACTAGCAAGCTCCCTACTTGGAGCATCAGCACCTTTAACCTCCTGTTCCGTACAGGTTGCAATTTGTCCTGAGGATAAACGGGAAGACGTGGAACCAACGAGAGACTAGCTCTTGGTGTTGGGACAGGCACAGGTCACTCTATTTTCCCATCAGAAAGAAGAATTAACCACAGGCTCAGCCTGCCCCCCGGAACCAGAACAGGGCCTGAAGCCATTCTGCGATTTTGCCGCCAGCTCCCATAAAAACGAGTTGTAAAATGGAGGTTCAGGGCACTGCAATTCACAAACCTGCAGAGTTATAAATGATAACTCTCGTCCACAAATATATTGAGGGAAGGCAAAGAAGAGGATTTGAAATCAAGGCAGAATTGCAGGAAAGAGATTTCAGGAGGTAGACTCGAATCGCCTTTAAAGCACATGAAAAGCGGCAAAACGTTGACAATGATGCCCTTGGCCAAAAAGGGCGTATGCGTTTTTTCCTGAATATATTCAGGAAAAAACGCATACGCCCTTTTTGGCCAACCAAGGAACCTGGAAAGGCAAATCAGCGCTACAAACAAGTCTCGCTTCCCATCGGTCAAAAGGGCCATGCTGAAAAAAGTGTCAAAACCAGAAATGCAGGACAGGCCATGGAGAAATGGGAGCCTTGCTACACTGATGGGCGGGATGTAAATTGCCAACAGCCACTCTGGAGAAGTGTACGGTGAGTCCTGAAACATCTGAAAAACACAGCTTAGAGAGCATAGGGCACTTCCACTCATGGGGGTATGAATTGGGAAAATGAAAAATCAGCAAGACACAAGCACCCCAAAGTTGAGGGCTGCTCTGTTGACAAGGACCTCCACTTCATTCCACCTTCAATATCCCAGGAAAGAGAAAAATGGATAAAGAAGTTGTGGTCCTTATGTACAATGGAATATCACTCAGCCATGAAATCAATGTCATAAGGCTAGTAGCAGCATGATGAGTGGATTTAGGTACGACGATTCTAAGTGAAATAAGTCACACAGAAAAGGACACTTCTCATAAGGTATCACTGATAGAGGGAATGTAAAAACCGTTACACTTGAACTGAATTACAAAACAGAACAGAGTCACACATGCAGAAAACACACTATGGCTGCTTAACGGGAAAGGTGAGGTGGGGTGATACATAAAACAAGGGTATCAAATTAGCTCAGATACCGTTCCATAAACCCAATATGTAATAGACAAGACCTACTCCTTGCTCAGAGAACTGGACTCAACACGCCCTATTCACCGCACAAGATTATATCTGACTAGTAATAATCGTAAAGCCTATGTATTGATATCTCTCTGTTAGTGTGTCAAGTGGGTGTAAAGTGGCATAAACACAGCAGTGAAAAGCAGCTAAATCCCATTATGAAAATAAATTACTTTGAAAAACCCATGAAACAAAGACAGTGAACGAGAGAGGAATTCTTACACAATGCGTTCAGGGGCTGTGATGCAACCTGGATTGACCATATCTAGACCCACAGCTGGATGAGACATAAGGGTGGACACTCTTGGGGCTGAGAGGTTTGGTGAGGTTGGGTGAGCAAACGCAGTCCCTTTAAAGTAATACTGCATGGTACCCATCGCATGGGTCCCAAATCTCCAGCTTCAAGGGCATCTTCCTACATCAAAACATGCATGAGAAACCCAGAAGATGGTACACAGTGTGATGGGGAAAGGTTTCTAAAACGCACCTCATTTCTCATCGCCTTGTGCCCGGGTTCGCCATTCCAGCCGCTTTACTAGCAAGCTCCCTACTTGGAGCATCAGCACCTTTAACCTCCTGTTCCGTACAGGTTGCAATTTGTCCTGAGGATAAACGGGAAGACGTGGAACCAACGAGAGACTAGCTCTTGGTGTTGGGACAGGCACAGGTCACTCTATTTTCCCATCAGAAAGAAGAATTAACCACAGGCTCAGCCTGCCCCCCGGAACCAGAACAGGGCCTGAAGCCATTCTGCGATTTTGCGGCCAGCTCCCATAAAAACGAGTTGTAAAATGGAGGTTCAGGGCACTGCAATTCACAAACCTGCAGTTATAAATGATAACTCTCGTCCACAAATATATTGAGGGAAGGCAAAGAAGAGGATTTGAAATCAAGGCAGAATTGCACGAAACAGATTTCAGGAGGTAGATACGAATCGCCTTTAAAGCACATGAAAAGCGGCAAAACGTTGACAATGATGCCCTTGGCCAAAAAGGGCGTATGCGTTTTTTCCTGAATATATTCAGGAAAAAACGCATACGCCCTTTTTGGCCAACCAAGCAACCTGGAAAGGCAAATCAGCGCTACAGAGAAGTCTCGCTTCCCATCGGTCAAAAGGGCCATGCTGAAAAAAGTGTCAAAACCAGAAATGCAGGACAGGCCATGGAGAAATGGGAGCCTTGCTACACTGATGGGCGGGATGTAAATTGCCAACAGCCACTCTGGAGAAGTGTACGGTGTGTCCTGAAACATCTGAAAAACACAGCTTAGAGAGCATAGGGCACTTCCACTCATGGGGGTATAAATTGGGAAAATGAAAAATCAGCAAGACACAAGCACCCCAAAGTTGAGGGCTGCTCTGTTGACAAGGACCTCCACTTCATTCCACCTTCAATATCCCAGGAAAGAGAAAAATGGATAAAGAAGTTGTGGTCCTTATGTACAATGGAATATCACTCAGCCATGAAATCAATGTCATAAGGTTAGTAGCAGCATGATGAGTGGATTTAGGTACGACGATTCTAAGTGAAATAAGTCACACAGAAAAGGACACTTCTCATAAGGTATCACTTATAGAGGGAATGTAAAAACCGTTACACTTGAACTGAATTACAAAACAGAACAGAGTCACACATGCAGAAAACACACTATGGCTGCTTAACGGGAAAGGTGAGGTGGGGTGATACATAAAACAAGGGTATCAAATTAGCTCAGATACCGTTCCATAAACCCAATATGTAGTAGACAAGACCTACTCCTTGCTCAGAGAACTGGACTCAACACGCCCTATTCACCGCACAAGAATATATCTGACTAATAATAATCGTAAAACCTATGTATTGATATCTCTCTGTTAGTGTGTCAAGTGGGTGTAAAGCGGCATAAACACAGCAGTGAAAAGCAGCTAAACCCCATTATAAAAATAAATTACTTTGAAACACCCATGAAACACAGACAGTGAAAGAGAGAGAAATTCTTACACAATGCGTTCAGGGGCTGTGATGCAACCTGGATTGACCATATCTAGACGCACAGCTGGATGAGACATAAGGGTGGACACTCTTGGGCCTGAGAGGTTTGGTGAGGTTGGGTGAGCAAACGCAGACCCTTTAAAGTAATACTGCATGATACCCATCGCATGGGTCCCAAATCTCCAGGTTCAAGGGCATCTTCCTACATCAAAAACATGCATGAGAAACCCAGAAGATGGTACACCGTGTGATGGGGAAAGGTTTCTAAAACGCACCTCATTTCTCATCGCCTTGTGCCCGGGTTCGCCATTCCAGCCGCTTTACTAGCAAGCTCCCTACTTGGAGCATCAGCACCTTTAACCTCCTGTTCCGTACAGGTTGCAATTTGTCCTGAGGATAAACGGGAAGACGTGGAACCAACGAGAGACTAGCTCTTGGTGTTGGGACAGGCACAGGTCACTCTATTTTCCCATCAGAAAGAAGAATTAACCACAGGCTCAGCCTGCCCCCCGGAACCAGAACAGGGCCTGAAGCCATTCTGCGATTTTGCCGCCAGCTCCCATAAAAACGAGTTGTAAAATGGAGGTTCAGGGCACTGCAATTCACAAACCTGCAGAGTTATAAATGATAACTCTCGTCCACAAATATATTGAGGGAAGGCAAAGAAGAGGATTTGAAATCAAGGCAGAATTGCAGGAAAGAGATTTCAGGAGGTAGACTCGAATCGCCTTTAAAGCACATGAAAAGCGGCAAAACGTTGACAATGATGCCCTTGGCCAAAAAGGGCGTATGCGTTTTTTCCTGAATATATTCAGGAAAAAACGCATACGCCCTTTTTGGCCAACCAAGGAACCTGGAAAGGCAAATCAGCGCTACAAACAAGTCTCGCTTCCCATCGGTCAAAAGGGCCATGCTGAAAAAAGTGTCAAAACCAGAAATGCAGGACAGGCCATGGAGAAATGGGAGCCTTGCTACACTGATGGGCGGGATGTAAATTGCCAACAGCCACTCTGGAGAAGTGTACGGTGAGTCCTGAAACATCTGAAAAACACAGCTTAGAGAGCATAGGGCACTTCCACTCATGGGGGTATGAATTGGGAAAATGAAAAATCAGCAAGACACAAGCACCCCAAAGTTGAGGGCTGCTCTGTTGACAAGGACCTCCACTTCATTCCACCTTCAATATCCCAGGAAAGAGAAAAATGGATAAAGAAGTTGTGGTCCTTATGTACAATGGAATATCACTCAGCCATGAAATCAATGTCATAAGGCTAGTAGCAGCATGATGAGTGGATTTAGGTACGACGATTCTAAGTGAAATAAGTCACACAGAAAAGGACACTTCTCATAAGGTATCACTGATAGAGGGAATGTAAAAACCGTTACACTTGAACTGAATTACAAAACAGAACAGAGTCACACATGCAGAAAACACACTATGGCTGCTTAACGGGAAAGGTGAGGTGGGGTGATACATAAAACAAGGGTATCAAATTAGCTCAGATACCGTTCCATAAACCCAATATGTAATAGACAAGACCTACTCCTTGCTCAGAGAACTGGACTCAACACGCCCTATTCACCGCACAAGATTATATCTGACTAGTAATAATCGTAAAGCCTATGTATTGATATCTCTCTGTTAGTGTGTCAAGTGGGTGTAAAGTGGCATAAACACAGCAGTGAAAAGCAGCTAAATCCCATTATGAAAATAAATTACTTTGAAAAACCCATGAAACAAAGACAGTGAACGAGAGAGGAATTCTTACACAATGCGTTCAGGGGCTGTGATGCAACCTGGATTGACCATATCTAGACCCACAGCTGGATGAGACATAAGGGTGGACACTCTTGGGGCTGAGAGGTTTGGTGAGGTTGGGTGAGCAAACGCAGTCCCTTTAAAGTAATACTGCATGGTACCCATCGCATGGGTCCCAAATCTCCAGCTTCAAGGGCATCTTCCTACATCAAAACATGCATGAGAAACCCAGAAGATGGTACACAGTGTGATGGGGAAAGGTTTCTAAAACGCACCTCATTTCTCATCGCCTTGTGCCCGGGTTCGCCATTCCAGCCGCTTTACTAGCAAGCTCCCTACTTGGAGCATCAGCACCTTTAACCTCCTGTTCCGTACAGGTTGCAATTTGTCCTGAGGATAAACGGGAAGACGTGGAACCAACGAGAGACTAGCTCTTGGTGTTGGGACAGGCACAGGTCACTCTATTTTCCCATCAGAAAGAAGAATTAACCACAGGCTCAGCCTGCCCCCCGGAACCAGAACAGGGCCTGAAGCCATTCTGCGATTTTGCGGCCAGCTCCCATAAAAACGAGTTGTAAAATGGAGGTTCAGGGCACTGCAATTCACAAACCTGCAGTTATAAATGATAACTCTCGTCCACAAATATATTGAGGGAAGGCAAAGAAGAGGATTTGAAATCAAGGCAGAATTGCACGAAACAGATTTCAGGAGGTAGATACGAATCGCCTTTAAAGCACATGAAAAGCGGCAAAACGTTGACAATGATGCCCTTGGCCAAAAAGGGCGTATGCGTTTTTTCCTGAATATATTCAGGAAAAAACGCATACGCCCTTTTTGGCCAACCAAGCAACCTGGAAAGGCAAATCAGCGCTACAGAGAAGTCTCGCTTCCCATCGGTCAAAAGGGCCATGCTGAAAAAAGTGTCAAAACCAGAAATGCAGGACAGGCCATGGAGAAATGGGAGCCTTGCTACACTGATGGGCGGGATGTAAATTGCCAACAGCCACTCTGGAGAAGTGTACGGTGTGTCCTGAAACATCTGAAAAACACAGCTTAGAGAGCATAGGGCACTTCCACTCATGGGGGTATAAATTGGGAAAATGAAAAATCAGCAAGACACAAGCACCCCAAAGTTGAGGGCTGCTCTGTTGACAAGGACCTCCACTTCATTCCACCTTCAATATCCCAGGAAAGAGAAAAATGGATAAAGAAGTTGTGGTCCTTATGTACAATGGAATATCACTCAGCCATGAAATCAATGTCATAAGGTTAGTAGCAGCATGATGAGTGGATTTAGGTACGACGATTCTAAGTGAAATAAGTCACACAGAAAAGGACACTTCTCATAAGGTATCACTTATAGAGGGAATGTAAAAACCGTTACACTTGAACTGAATTACAAAACAGAACAGAGTCACACATGCAGAAAACACACTATGGCTGCTTAACGGGAAAGGTGAGGTGGGGTGATACATAAAACAAGGGTATCAAATTAGCTCAGATACCGTTCCATAAACCCAATATGTAGTAGACAAGACCTACTCCTTGCTCAGAGAACTGGACTCAACACGCCCTATTCACCGCACAAGAATATATCTGACTAATAATAATCGTAAAACCTATGTATTGATATCTCTCTGTTAGTGTGTCAAGTGGGTGTAAAGCGGCATAAACACAGCAGTGAAAAGCAGCTAAACCCCATTATAAAAATAAATTACTTTGAAACACCCATGAAACAAAGACAGTGAAAGAGAGAGAAATTCTTACACAATGCGTTCAGGGGCTGTGATGCAACCTGGATTGACCATATCTAGACGCACAGCTGGATGAGACATAAGGGTGGACACTCTTGGGCCTGAGAGGTTTGGTGAGGTTGGGTGAGCAAACGCAGACCCTTTAAAGAAATACTGCATGATACCCATCGCATGGGTCCCAAATCTCCAGGTTCAAGGGCATCTTCCTACATCAAAAACATGCATGAGAAACCCAGAAGATGGTACACCGTGTGATGGGGAAAGGTTTCTAAAACGCACCTCATTTCTCATCGCCTTGTGCCCGGGTTCGCCATTCCAGCCGCTTTACTAGCAAGCTCCCTACTTGGAGCATCAGCACCTTTAACCTCCTGTTCCGTACAGGTTGCAATTTGTCCTGAGGATAAACGGGAAGACGTGGAACCAACGAGAGACTAGCTCTTGGTGTTGGGACAGGCACAGGTCACTCTATTTTCCCATCAGAAAGAAGAATTAACCACAGGCTCAGCCTGCCCCCCGGAACCAGAACAGGGCCTGAAGCCATTCTGCGATTTTGCCGCCAGCTCCCATAAAAACGAGTTGTAAAATGGAGGTTCAGGGCACTGCAATTCACAAACCTGCAGAGTTATAAATGATAACTCTCGTCCACAAATATATTGAGGGAAGGCAAAGAAGAGGATTTGAAATCAAGGCAGAATTGCAGGAAAGAGATTTCAGGAGGTAGACTCGAATCGCCTTTAAAGCACATGAAAAGCGGCAAAACGTTGACAATGATGCCCTTGGCCAAAAAGGGCGTATGCGTTTTTTCCTGAATATATTCAGGAAAAAACGCATACGCCCTTTTTGGCCAACCAAGCAACCTGGAAAGGCAAATCAGCGCTACAAAGAAGTCTCGCTTCCCATCGGTCAAAAGGGCCATGCTGAAAAAAGTGTCAAAACCAGAAATGCAGGACAGGCCATGGAGAAATGGGAGCCTTGCTACACTGATGGGCGGGATGTAAATTGCCAACAGCCACTCTGGAGAAGTGTACGGTGAGTCCTGAAACATCTGAAAAACACAGCTTAGAGAGCATAGGGCACTTCCACTCATGGGGGTATGAATTGGGAAAATGAAAAATCAGCAAGACACAAGCACCCCAAAGTTTAGGGCTGCTCTGTTGACAAGGACCTCCACTTCATTCCACCTTAAATATCCCAGGAAAGAGAAAAATGGGTAAAGAAGTTGTGGTCCTTATGTACAATGGAATATCACTCAGCCATGAAATCAATGTCATAAGGCTAGTAGCAGCATGATGAGTGGATTTAGGTACGACGATTCTAAGTGAAATAAGTCACACAGAAAAGGACACTTCTCATAAGGTATCACTGATAGAGGGAATGTAAAAACCGTTACACTTGAACTGAATTACAAAACAGAACAGAGTCACACATGCAGAAAACACACTATGGCTGCTTAACGGGAAAGGTGAGGTGGGGTGATACATAAAACAAGGGTATCAAATTAGCTCAGATACCGTTCCATAAACCCAATATGTAATAGACAAGACCTACTCCTTGCTCAGAGAACTGGACTCAACACGCCCTATTCACCGCACAAGATTATATCTGACTAGTAATAATCGTAAAGCCTATGTATTGATATCTCTCTGTTAGTGTGTCAAGTGGGTGTAAAGTGGCATAAACACAGCAGTGAAAAGCAGCTAAATCCCATTATGAAAATAAATTACTTTGAAAAACCCATGAAACAAAGACAGTGAACGAGAGAGGAATTCTTACACAATGCGTTCAGGGGCTGTGATGCAACCTGGATTGACCATATCTAGACCCACAGCTGGATGAGACATAAGGGTGGACACTCTTGGGGCTGAGAGGTTTGGTGAGGTTGGGTGAGCAAACGCAGACCCTTTAAAGTAATACTGCATGGTACCCATCGCATGGGTCCCAAATCTCCAGCTTCAAGGGCATCTTCCTACATCAAAACATGCATGAGAAACCCAGAAGATGGTACACAGTGTGATGGGGAAAGGTTTCTAAAACGCACCTCATTTCTCATCGCCTTGTGCCCGGGTTCGCCATTCCAGCCGCTTTACTAGCAAGCTCCCTACTTGGAGCATCAGCACCTTTAACCTCCTGTTCCGTACAGGTTGCAATTTGTCCTGAGGATAAACGGGAAGACGTGGAACCAACGAGAGACTAGCTCTTGGTGTTGGGACAGGCACAGGTCACTCTATTTTCCCATCAGAAAGAAGAATTAACCACAGGCTCAGCCTGCCCCCCGGAACCAGAACAGGGCCTGAAGCCATTCTGCGATTTTGCGGCCAGCTCCCATAAAAACGAGTTGTAAAATGGAGGTTCAGGGCACTGCAATTCACAAACCTGCAGTTATAAATGATAACTCTCGTCCACAAATATATTGAGGGAAGGCAAAGAAGAGGATTTGAAATCAAGGCAGAATTGCACGAAACAGATTTCAGGAGGTAGATACGAATCGCCTTTAAAGCACATGAAAAGCGGCAAAACGTTGACAATGATGCCCTTGGCCAAAAAGGGCGTATGCGTTTTTTCCTGAATATATTCAGGAAAAAACGCATACGCCCTTTTTGGCCAACCAAGCAACCTGGAAAGGCAAATCAGCGCTACAGAGAAGTCTCGCTTCCCATCGGTCAAAAGGGCCATGCTGAAAAAAGTGTCAAAACCAGAAATGCAGGACAGGCCATGGAGAAATGGGAGCCTTGCTACACTGATGGGCGGGATGTAAATTGCCAACAGCCACTCTCGAGAAGTGTACGGTGTGTCCTGAAACATCTGAAAAACACAGCTTAGAGAGCATAGGGCACTTCCACTCATGGGGGTATAAATTGGGAAAATGAAAAATCAGCAAGACACAAGCACCCCAAAGTTGAGGGCTGCTCTGTTGACAAGGACCTCCACTTCATTCCACCTTCAATATCCCAGGAAAGAGAAAAATGGATAAAGAAGTTGTGGTCCTTATGTACAATGGAATATCACTCAGCCATGAAATCAATGTCATAAGGTTAGTAGCAGCATGATGAGTGGATTTAGGTACGACGATTCTAAGTGAAATAAGTCACACAGAAAAGGACACTTCTCATAAGGTATCACTTATAGAGGGAATGTAAAAACCGTTACACTTGAACTGAATTACAAAACAGAACAGAGTCACACATGCAGAAAACACACTATGGCTGCTTAACGGGAAAGGTGAGGTGGGGTGATACATAAAACAAGGGTATCAAATTAGCTCAGATACCGTTCCATAAACCCAATATGTAGTAGACAAGACCTACTCCTTGCTCAGAGAACTGGACTCAACACGCCCTATTCACCGCACAAGAATATATCTGACTAATAATAATCGTAAAGCCTATGTATTGATATCTCTCTGTTAGTGTGTCAAGTGGGTGTAAAGCGGCATGAACACAGCAGTGAAAAGCAGCTAAACCCCATTATAAAAATAAATTACTTTGAAACACCCATGAAACAAAGACAGTGAAAGAGAGAGAAATTCTTACACAATGCGTTCAGGGGCTGTGATGCAACCTGGATTGACCATATCTAGACGCACAGCTGGATGAGACATAAGGGTGGACACTCTTGGGCCTGAGAGGTTTGGTGAGGTTGGGTGAGCAAACGCAGACCCTTTAAAGTAATACTGCATGATACCCATCGCATGGGTCCCAAATCTCCAGGTTCAAGGGCATCTTCCTACATCAAAAACATGCATGAGAAACCCAGAAGATGGTACACCGTGTGATGGGGAAAGGTTTCTAAAACGCACCTCATTTCTCATCGCCTTGTGCCCGGGTTCGCCATTCCAGCCGCTTTACTAGCAAGCTCCCTACTTGGAGCATCAGCACCTTTAACCTCCTGTTCCGTACAGGTTGCAATTTGTCCTGAGGATAAACGGGAAGACGTGGAACCAACGAGAGACTAGCTCTTGGTGTTGGGACAGGCACAGGCCACTCTATTTTCCCATCAGAAAGAAGAATTAACCACAGGCTCAGCCTGCCCCCCGGAACCAGAACAGGGCCTGAAGCCATTCTGCGATTTTGCCGCCAGCTCCCATAAAAACGAGTTGTAAAATGGAGGTTCAGGGCACTGCAATTCACAAACCTGCAGAGTTATAAATGATAACTCTCGTCCACAAATATATTGAGGGAAGGCAAAGAAGAGGATTTGAAATCAAGGCAGAATTGCAGGAAAGAGATTTCAGGAGGTAGACTCGAATCGCCTTTAAAGCACATGAAAAGCGGCAAAACGTTGACAATGATGCCCTTGGCCAAAAAGGGCGTATGCGTTTTTTCCTGAATATATTCAGGAAAAAACGCATACGCCCTTTTTGGCCAACCAAGCAACCTGGAAAGGCAAATCAGCGCTACAAACAAGTCTCGCTTCCCATCGGTCAAAAGGGCCATGCTGAAAAAAGTGTCAAAACCAGAAATGCAGGACAGGCCATGGAGAAATGGGAGCCTTGCTACACTGATGGGCGGGATGTAAATTGCCAACAGCCACTCTGGAGAAGTGTACGGTGAGTCCTGAAACATCTGAAAAACACAGCTTAGAGAGCATAGGGCACTTCCACTCATGGGGGTATGAATTGGGAAAATGAAAAATCAGCAAGACACAAGCACCCCAAAGTTTAGGGCTGCTCTGTTGACAAGGACCTCCACTTCATTCCACCTTAAATATCCCAGGAAAGAGAAAAATGGGTAAAGAAGTTGTGGTCCTTATGTACAATGGAATATCACTCAGCCATGAAATCAATGTCATAAGGCTAGTAGCAGCATGATGAGTGGATTTAGGTACGACGATTCTAAGTGAAATAAGTCACACAGAAAAGGACACTTCTCATAAGGTATCACTGATAGAGGGAATGTAAAAACCGTTACACTTGAACTGAATTACAAAACAGAACAGAGTCACACATGCAGAAAACACACTATGGCTGCTTAACGGGAAAGGTGAGGTGGGGTGATACATAAAACAAGGGTATCAAATTAGCTCAGATACCGTTCCATAAACCCAATATGTAATAGACAAGACCTACTCCTTGCTCAGAGAACTGGACTCAACATGCCCTATTCACCGCACAAGATTATATCTGACTAGTAATAATCGTAAAGCCTATGTATTGATATCTCTCTGTTAGTGTGTCAAGTGGGTGTAAAGTGGCATAAACACAGCAGTGAAAAGCAGCTAAATCCCATTATGAAAATAAATTACTTTGAAAAACCCATGAAACAAAGACAGTGAACGAGAGAGGAATTCTTACACAATGCGTTCAGGGGCTGTGATGCAACCTGGATTGACCATATCTAGACCCACAGCTGGATGAGACATAAGGGTGGACACTCTTGGGGCTGAGAGGTTTGGTGAGGTTGGGTGAGCAAACGCAGACCCTTTAAAGTAATACTGCATGGTACCCATCGCATGGGTCCCAAATCTCCAGCTTCAAGGGCATCTTCCTACATCAAAACATGCATGAGAAACCCAGAAGATGGTACACAGTGTGATGGGGAAAGGTTTCTAAAACGCACCTCATTTCTCATCGCCTTGTGCCCGGGTTCGCCATTCCAGCCGCTTTACTAGCAAGCTCCCTACTTGGAGCATCAGCACCTTTAACCTCCTGTTCCGTACAGGTTGCAATTTGTCCTGAGGATAAACGGGAAGACGTGGAACCAACGAGAGACTAGCTCTTGGTGTTGGGACAGGCACAGGTCACTCTATTTTCCCATCAGAAAGAAGAATTAACCACAGGCTCAGCCTGCCCCCCGGAACCAGAACAGGGCCTGAAGCCATTCTGCGATTTTGCGGCCAGCTCCCATAAAAACGAGTTGTAAAATGGAGGTTCAGGGCACTGCAATTCACAAACCTGCAGAGTTATAAATGATAACTCTCGTCCACAAATATATTGAGGGAAGGCAAAGAAGAGGATTTGAAATCAAGGCAGAATTGCAGGAAAGAGATTTCAGGAGGTAGATTCGAATCGCATTTAAAGCACATGAAAAGCGGCAAAACGTTGACAATGATGCCCTTGACCAAAAAGGGCGTATGCGTTTTTTCCTGAATATATTCAGGAAAAAACGCATACGCCCTTTTTGGCCAACCAAGCAACCTGGAAAGGCAAATGAGCGCTACAAACAAGTCTCGCTTCCCATCGGTCAAAAGGGCCATGCTGAAAAAAGTGTCAAAACCAGAAGTGCAGGACAGGCCATGGAGAAATGGGAGCCTTGCTACACTGATGGGCGGGATGTAAATTGCCAACAGCCACTCTGGAGAAGTGTACGGTGAGTCCTGAAACATCTGAAAAACACAGCTTAGAGAGCATAGGGCACTTCCACTCATGGGGGTATGAATTGGGAAAATGAAAAATCAGCAAGACACAAGCACCCCAAAGTTTAGGGCTGCTCTGTTGACAAGGACCTCCACTTCATTCCACCTTAAATATCCCAGGAAAGAGAAAAATGGGTAAAGAAGTTGTGGTCCTTATGTACAATGGAATATCACTCAGCCATGAAATCAATGTCATAAGGCTAGTAGCAGCATGATGAGTGGATTTAGGTACGACGATTCTAAGTGAAATAAGTCACACAGAAAAGGACACTTCTCATAAGGTATCACTGATAGAGGGAATGTAAAAACCGTTACACTTGAACTGAATTACAAAACAGAACAGAGTCACACATGCAGAAAACACACTATGGCTGCTTAACGGGAAAGGTGAGGTGGGGTGATACATAAAACAAGGGTTTCAAATTAGCTCAGATACCGTTCCATAAACCCAATATGTAATAGACAAGACCTACTCCTTGCTCAGAGAACTGGACTCAACACGCCCTATTCACCGCACAAGAATATATCTGACTAGTAATAATCGTAAAGCGTATGTATTGATATCTCTCTGTTAGTGTGTCAAGTGGGTGTAAAGCGGCATAAACACAGCAGTGAAAAGCAGCTAAATCCCATTATGAAAATAAATTACTTTGAAAAACCCATGAAACAAAGACAGTGAACGAGAGAGGAATTCTTACACAATGCGTTCAGGGGCTGTGATGCAACCTGGATTGACCATATCTAGACCCACAGCTGGATGAGACATAAGGGTGGACACTCTTGGGGCTGAGAGGTTTGGTGAGGTTGGGTGAGCAAACGCAGACCCTTTAAAGTAATACTGCATGGTACCCATCGCATGGGTCCCAAATCTCCAGCTTCAAGGGCATCTTCCTACATCAAAAACATGCATGAGAAACCCAGAAGATGGTACACCGTGTGATGGGGAAAGGTTTCTAAAACGCACCTCATTTCTCATCTCCTTGTGCCCGGGTTCGCCATTCCAGCCGCTTTACTAGCAAGCTCCCTACTTGGAGCATCAGCACCTTTAACCTCCTGTTCCGTACAGGTTGCAATTTGTCCTGAGGATAAACGGGAAGACGTGGAACCAACGAGAGACTAGCTCTTGGTGTTGGGACAGGCACAGGTCACTCTATTTTCCCATCAGAAAGAAGAATTAACCACAGGCTCAGCCTGCCCCCCGGAACCAGAACAGGGCCTGAAGCCATTCTGTGATTTTGCGGCCAGCTCCCATAAAAACGAGTTGTAAAATGGAGGTTCAGGGCACTGCAATTCACAAACCTGCAGTTATAAATGATAACTCTCGTCCACAAATATATTGAGGGAAGGCAACGAAGAGGATTTGAAATCAAGGCAGAATTGCAGGAAACAGATTTCAGGAAGTAGATTCGAATCGCATTTAAAGCACATGAAAAGTGGCAAAACGTTGACAATGATGCCCTTGGCCAAAAAGGGCGTATGCGTTTTTTCCTGAATATATTCAGGAAAAAAAGCATACGCCCTTTTTGGCCAACCAAGCAACCTGGAAAGGCAAATCAGCGCTACAAACAAGTCTCGCTTCCCATCGGTCAAAAGGGCCATGCTGAAAAAAGTGTCAAAACCAGAAATGCAGGACAGGCCATGGAGAAATGGGAGCCTTGCTACACTGATGGGCGGGATGTAAATTGCCAAGAGCCACTCTGGAGAAGTGTCCGGTGAGTCCTGAAACATCTGAAAAACACAGCTTAGAGAGCATAGGGCACTTCCACTCATGGGGGTATAAATTGGGAAAATTAAAAATCAGCAAGACACAAGCACCCCAAAGTTTAGGGCTGCTCTGTTGACAAGGACCTCCACTTCATTCCACCTTCAATATCCCAGGAAAGAGAAAAATGGATAAAGAAGTTGTGGTCCTTATGTACAATGGAATATCTCTCAGCCATGAAATCAATGTCATAAGGCTAGTAGCAGCATGATGAGTGGATTAAGGTATGACGATTCTAAGTGAAATAAGTCACACAGAAAAGGACACTTCTCATAAGGTATCACTGATAGAGGGAATGTAAAAACCGTTACACTTGAACTGAATTACAAAACAGAACAGAGTCACACATGCAGAAAACACACTATGGCTGCTTAACGGGAAAGGTGAGGTGGGGTGATACATAAAACAAGGGTATCAAATTAGCTCAGATACCGTTCCATAAACCCAATATGTAATAGACAAGACCTACTCCTTGCTCAGAGAACTGGACTCAACACGCCCTATTCACCGCACAAGATTATATCTGACTAGTAATAATCGTAAAGCCTATGTATTGATATCTCTCTGTTAGTGTGTCAAGTGGGTGTAAAGTGGCATAAACACAGCAGTGAAAAGCAGCTAAATCCCATTATGAAAATAAATTACTTTGAAAAACCCATGAAACAAAGACAGTGAACGAGAGAGGAATTCTTACACAATGCGTTCAGGGGCTGTGATGCAACCTGGATTGACCATATCTAGACGCACAGCTGGATGAGACATAAGGGTGGACACTCTTGGGCCTGAGAGGTTTGGTGAGGTTGGGTGAGCAAACGCAGACCCTTTAAAGTAATACTGCATGGTACCCATCGCATGGGTCCCAAATCTCCAGCTTCAAGGGCATCTTCCTACATCAAAACATGCATGAGAAACCCAGAAGATGGTACACAGTGTGATGGGGAAAGGTTTCTAAAACGCACCTCATTTCTCATCGCCTTGTGCCCGGGTTCGCCATTCCAGCCGCTTTACTAGCAAGCTCCCTACTTGGAGCATCAGCACCTTTAACCTCCTGTTCCGTACAGGTTGCAATTTGTCCTGAGGATAAACGGGAAGACGTGGAACCAACGAGAGACTAGCTCTTGGTGTTGGGACAGGCACAGGTCACTCTATTTTCCCATCAGAAAGAAGAATTAACCACAGGCTCAGCCTGCCCCCCGGAACCAGAACAGGGCCTGAAGCCATTCTGCGATTTTGCGGCCAGCTCCCATAAAAACGAGTTGTAAAATGGAGGTTCAGGGCACTGCAATTCACAAACCTGCAGAGTTATAAATGATAACTCTCGTCCACAAATATATTGAGGGAAGGCAAAGAAGAGGATTTGAAATCAAGGCAGAATTGCAGGAAAGAGATTTCAGGAGGTAGATTCGAATCGCATTTAAAGCACATGAAAAGCGGCAAAACGTTGACAATGATGCCCTTGGCCAAAAAGGGCGTATGCGTTTTTTCCTGAATATATTCAGGAAAAAACGCATACGCCCTTTTTGGCCAACCAAGCAACCTGGAAAGGCAAATGAGCGCTACAAACAAGTCTCGCTTCCCATCGGTCAAAAGGGCCATGCTGAAAAAAGTGTCAAAACCAGAAGTGCAGGACAGGCCATGGAGAAATGGGAGCCTTGCTACACTGATGGGCGGGATGTAAATTGCCAACAGCCACTCTGGAGAAGTGTACGGTGAGTCCTGAAACATCTGAAAAACACAGCTTAGAGAGCATAGGGCACTTCCACTCATGGGGGTATGAATTGGGAAAATGAAAAATCAGCAAGACACAAGCACCCCAAAGTTTAGGGCTGCTCTGTTGACAAGGACCTCCACTTCATTCCACCTTAAATATCCCAGGAAAGAGAAAAATGGGTAAAGAAGTTGTGGTCCTTATGTACAATGGAATATCACTCAGCCATGAAATCAATGTCATAAGGCTAGTAGCAGCATGATGAGTGGATTTAGGTACGACGATTCTAAGTGAAATAAGTCACACAGAAAAGGACACTTCTCATAAGGTATCACTGATAGAGGGAATGTAAAAACCGTTACACTTGAACTGAATTACAAAACAGAACAGAGTCACACATGCAGAAAACACACTATGGCTGCTTAACGGGAAAGGTGAGGTGGGGTGATACATAAAACAAGGGTTTCAAATTAGCTCAGATACCGTTCCATAAACCCAATATGTAATAGACAAGACCTACTCCTTGCTCAGAGAACTGGACTCAACACGCCCTATTCACCGCACAAGAATATATCTGACTAGTAATAATCGTAAAGCGTATGTATTGATATCTCTCTGTTAGTGTGTCAAGTGGGTGTAAAGCGGCATAAACACAGCAGTGAAAAGCAGCTAAATCCCATTATGAAAATAAATTACTTTGAAAAACCCATGAAACAAAGACAGTGAACGAGAGAGGAATTCTTACACAATGCGTTCAGGGGCTGTGATGCAACCTGGATTGACCATATCTAGACCCACAGCTGGATGAGACATAAGGGTGGACACTCTTGGGGCTGAGAGGTTTGGTGAGGTTGGGTGAGCAAACGCAGACCCTTTAAAGTAATACTGCATGGTACCCATCGCATGGGTCCCAAATCTCCAGCTTCAAGGGCATCTTCCTACATCAAAAACATGCATGAGAAACCCAGAAGATGGTACACCGTGTGATGGGGAAAGGTTTCTAAAACGCACCTCATTTCTCATCTCCTTGTGCCCGGGTTCGCCATTCCAGCCGCTTTACTAGCAAGCTCCCTACTTGGAGCATCAGCACCTTTAACCTCCTGTTCCGTACAGGTTGCAATTTGTCCTGAGGATAAACGGGAAGACGTGGAACCAACGAGAGACTAGCTCTTGGTGTTGGGACAGGCACAGGTCACTCTATTTTCCCATCAGAAAGAAGAATTAACCACAGGCTCAGCCTGCCCCCCGGAACCAGAACAGGGCCTGAAGCCATTCTGTGATTTTGCGGCCAGCTCCCATAAAAACGAGTTGTAAAATGGAGGTTCAGGGCACTGCAATTCACAAACCTGCAGTTATAAATGATAACTCTCGTCCACAAATATATTGAGGGAAGGCAACGAAGAGGATTTGAAATCAAGGCAGAATTGCAGGAAACAGATTTCAGGAAGTAGATTCGAATCGCATTTAAAGCACATGAAAAGTGGCAAAACGTTGACAATGATGCCCTTGGCCAAAAAGGGCGTATGCGTTTTTTCCTGAATATATTCAGGAAAAAAAGCATACGCCCTTTTTGGCCAACCAAGCAACCTGGAAAGGCAAATCAGCGCTACAAACAAGTCTCGCTTCCCATCGGTCAAAAGGGCCATGCTGAAAAAAGTGTCAAAACCAGAAATGCAGGACAGGCCATGGAGAAATGGGAGCCTTGCTACACTGATGGGCGGGATGTAAATTGCCAAGAGCCACTCTGGAGAAGTGTCCGGTGAGTCCTGAAACATCTGAAAAACACAGCTTAGAGAGCATAGGGCACTTCCACTCATGGGGGTATAAATTGGGAAAATTAAAAATCAGCAAGACACAAGCACCCCAAAGTTTAGGGCTGCTCTGTTGACAAGGACCTCCACTTCATTCCACCTTCAATATCCCAGGAAAGAGAAAAATGGATAAAGAAGTTGTGGTCCTTATGTACAATGGAATATCTCTCAGCCATGAAATCAATGTCATAAGGCTAGTAGCAGCATGATGAGTGGATTAAGGTATGACGATTCTAAGTGAAATAAGTCACACAGAAAAGGACACTTCTCATAAGGTATCACTGATAGAGGGAATGTAAAAACCGTTACACTTGAACTGAATTACAAAACAGAACAGAGTCACACATGCAGAAAACACACTATGGCTGCTTAACGGGAAAGGTGAGGTGGGGTGATACATAAAACAAGGGTATCAAATTAGCTCAGATACCGTTCCATAAACCCAATATGTAATAGACAAGACCTACTCCTTGCTCAGAGAACTGGACTCAACACGCCCTATTCACCGCACAAGATTATATCTGACTAGTAATAATCGTAAAGCCTATGTATTGATATCTCTCTGTTAGTGTGTCAAGTGGGTGTAAAGCGGCATAAACACAGCAGTGAAAAGCAGCTAAATCCCATTATGAAAATAAATTACTTTGAAAAACCCATGAAACAAAGACAGTGAACGAGAGAGGAATTCTTACACAATGCGTTCAGGGGCTGTGATGCAACCTGGATTGACCATATCTAGACCCACAGCTGGATGAGACATAAGGGTGGACACTCTTGGGGCTGAGAGGTTTGGTGAGGTTGGGTGAGCAAACGCAGACCCTTTAAAGTAATACTGCATGGTACCCATCGCATGGGTCCCAAATCTCCAGCTTCAAGGGCATCTTCCTACATCAAAACATGCATGAGAAACCCAGAAGATGGTACACAGTGTGATGGGGAAAGGTTTCTAAAACGCACCTCATTTCTCATCGCCTTGTGCCCGGGTTCGCCATTCCAGCCGCTTTACTAGCAAGCTCCCTACTTGGAGCATCAGCACCTTTAACCTCCTGTTCCGTACAGGTTGCAATTTGTCCTGAGGATAAACGGGAAGACGTGGAACCAACGAGAGACTAGCTCTTGGTGTTGGGACAGGCACAGGTCACTCTATTTTCCCATCAGAAAGAAGAATTAACCACAGGCTCAGCCTGCCCCCCGGAACCAGAACAGGGCCTGAAGCCATTCTGCGATTTTGCGGCCAGCTCCCATAAAATCGAGTTGTAAAATGGAGGTTCAGGGCAGTGCAATTCACAAACCTGCAGAGTTATAAATGATAACTCTCGTCCACAAATATATTGAGGGAAGGCAAAGAAGAGGATTTGAAATCAAGGCAGAATTGCAGGAAAGAGATTTCAGGAGGTAGATTCGAATCGCATTTAAAGCACATGAAAAGCGGCAAAACGTTGACAATGATGCCCTTGGCCAAAAAGGGCGTATGCGTTTTTTCCTGAATATATTCAGGAAAAAACGCATACGCCCTTTTTGGCCAACCAAGCAACCTGGAAAGGCAAATGAGCGCTACAAACAAGTCTCGCTTCCCATCGGTCAAAAGGGCCATGCTGAAAAAAGTGTCAAAACCAGAAGTGCAGGACAGGCCATGGAGAAATGGGAGCCTTGCTACACTGATGGGCGGGATGTAAATTGCCAACAGCCACTCTGGAGAAGTGTACGGTGAGTCCTGAAACATCTGAAAAACACAGCTTAGAGAGCATAGGGCACTTCCACTCATGGGGGTATGAATTGGGAAAATGAAAAATCAGCAAGACACAAGCACCCCAAAGTTTAGGGCTGCTCTGTTGACAAGGACCTCCACTTCATTCCACCTTAAATATCCCAGGAAAGAGAAAAATGGGTAAAGAAGTTGTGGTCCTTATGTACAATGGAATATCACTCAGCCATGAAATCAATGTCATAAGGCTAGTAGCAGCATGATGAGTGGATTTAGGTACGACGATTCTAAGTGAAATAAGTCACACAGAAAAGGACACTTCTCATAAGGTATCACTGATAGAGGGAATGTAAAAACCGTTACACTTGAACTGAATTACAAAACAGAACAGAGTCACACATGCAGAAAACACACTATGGCTGCTTAACGGGAAAGGTGAGGTGGGGTGATACATAAAACAAGGGTTTCAAATTAGCTCAGATACCGTTCCATAAACCCAATATGTAATAGACAAGACCTACTCCTTGCTCAGAGAACTGGACTCAACACGCCCTATTCACCGCACAAGAATATATCTGACTAGTAATAATCGTAAAGCGTATGTATTGATATCTCTCTGTTAGTGTGTCAAGTGGGTGTAAAGCGGCATAAACACAGCAGTGAAAAGCAGCTAAATCCCATTATGAAAATAAATTACTTTGAAAAACCCATGAAACAAAGACAGTGAACGAGAGAGGAATTCTTACACAATGCGTTCAGGGGCTGTGATGCAACCTGGATTGACCATATCTAGACCCACAGCTGGATGAGACATAAGGGTGGACACTCTTGGGGCTGAGAGGTTTGGTGAGGTTGGGTGAGCAAACGCAGACCCTTTAAAGTAATACTGCATGGTACCCATCGCATGGGTCCCAAATCTCCAGCTTCAAGGGCATCTTCCTACATCAAAAACATGCATGAGAAACCCAGAAGATGGTACACCGTGTGATGGGGAAAGGTTTCTAAAACGCACCTCATTTCTCATCTCCTTGTGCCCGGGTTCGCCATTCCAGCCGCTTTACTAGCAAGCTCCCTACTTGGAGCATCAGCACCTTTAACCTCCTGTTCCGTACAGGTTGCAATTTGTCCTGAGGATAAACGGGAAGACGTGGAACCAACGAGAGACTAGCTCTTGGTGTTGGGACAGGCACAGGTCACTCTATTTTCCCATCAGAAAGAAGAATTAACCACAGGCTCAGCCTGCCCCCCGGAACCAGAAGAGGGCCTGAAGCCATTCTGTGATTTTGCGGCCAGCTCCCATAAAAACGAGTTGTAAAATGGAGGTTCAGGGCACTGCAATTCACAAACCTGCAGTTATAAATGATAACTCTCGTCCACAAATATATTGAGGGAAGGCAACGAAGAGGATTTGAAATCAAGGCAGAATTGCAGGAAACAGATTTCAGGAAGTAGATTCGAATCGCATTTAAAGCACATGAAAAGTGGCAAAACGTTGACAATGATGCCCTTGGCCAAAAAGGGCGTATGCGTTTTTTCCTGAATATATTCAGGAAAAAACGCATACGCCCTTTTTGGCCAACCAAGCAACCTGGAAAGGCAAATCAGCGCTACAAACAAGTCTCGCTTCCCATCGGTCAAAAGGGCCATGCTGAAAAAAGTGTCAAAACCAGAAATGCAGGACAGGCCATGGAGAAATGGGAGCCTTGCTACACTGATGGGCGGGATGTAAATTGCCAAGAGCCACTCTGGAGAAGTGTCCGGTGAGTCCTGAAACATCTGAAAAACACAGCTTAGAGAGCATAGGGCACTTCCACTCATGGGGGTATAAATTGGGAAAATTAAAAATCAGCAAGACACAAGCACCCCAAAGTTTAGGGCTGCTCTGTTGACAAGGACCTCCACTTCATTCCACCTTCAATATCCCAGGAAAGAGAAAAATGGATAAAGAAGTTGTGGTCCTTATGTACAATGGAATATCTCTCAGCCATGAAATCAATGTCATAAGGCTAGTAGCAGCATGATGAGTGGATTAAGGTATGACGATTCTAAGTGAAATAAGTCACACAGAAAAGGACACTTCTCATAAGGTATCACTGATAGAGGGAATGTAAAAACCGTTACACTTGAACTGAATTACAAAACAGAACAGAGTCACACATGCAGAAAACACACTATGGCTGCTTAACGGGAAAGGTGAGGTGGGGTGATACATAAAACAAGGGTTTCAAATTAGCTCAGATACCGTTCCATAAACCCAATATGTAATAGACAAGACCTACTCCTTGCTCAGAGAACTGGACTCAACACGCCCTATTCACCGCACAAGAATATATCTGACTAGTAATAATCGTAAAGCCTATGTATTGATATCTCTCTGTTAGTGTGTCAAGTGGGTGTAAAGCGGCATAAACACAGCAGTGAAAAGCAGCTAAATCCCATTATGAAAATAAATTACTTTGAAAAACCCATGAAACAAAGACAGTGAACGAGAGAGGAATTCTTACACAATGCGTTCAGGGGCTGTGATGCAACCTGGATTGACCATATCTAGACCCACAGCTGGATGAGACATAAGGGTGGACACTCTTGGGGCTGAGAGGTTTGGTGAGGTTGGGTGAGCAAACGCAGACCCTTTAAAGTAATACTGCATGGTACCCATCGCATGGGTCCCAAATCTCCAGCTTCAAGGGCATCTTCCTACATCAAAAACATGCATGAGAAACCCAGAAGATGGTACACCGTGTGATGGGGAAAGGTTTCTAAAACGCACCTCATTTCTCATCTCCTTGTGCCCGGGTTCGCCATTCCAGCCGCTTTACTAGCAAGCTCCCTACTTGGAGCATCAGCACCTTTAACCTCCTGTTCCGTACAGGTTGCAATTTGTCCTGAGGATAAACGGGAAGACGTGGAACCAACGAGAGACTAGCTCTTGGTGTTGGGACAGGCACAGGTCACTCTATTTTCCCATCAGAAAGAAGAATTAACCACAGGCCCAGCCTGCCCCCCGGAACCAGAACAGGGCCTGAAGCCATTCTGTGATTTTGCGGCCAGCTCCCATAAAAACGAGTTGTAAAATGGAGGTTCAGGGCACTGCAATTCACAAACCTGCAGTTATAAATGATAACTCTCGTCCACAAATATATTGAGGGAAGGCAACGAAGAGGATTTGAAATCAAGGCAGAATTGCAGGAAACAGATTTCAGGAAGTAGATTCGAATCGCATTTAAAGCACATGAAAAGCGGCAAAACGTTGACAATGATGCCCTTGGCCAAAAAGGGCGTATGCGTTTTTTCCTGAATATATTCAGGAAAAAACGCATACGCCCTTTTTGGCCAACCAAGCAACCTGGAAAGGCAAATCAGCGCTACAAACAAGTCTCGCTTCCCATCGGTCAAAAGGGCCATGCTGAAAAAAGTGTCAAAACCAGAAATGCAGGACAGGCCATGGAGAAATGGGAACCTTGCTACACTGATGGGCGGGATGTAAATTGCCAACAGCCACTCTGGAGAAGTGTACGGTGAGTCCTGAAACATCTGAAAAACACAGCTTAGAGAGCATAGGGCACTTCCACTCATGGGGGTATGAATTGGGAAAATGAAAAATCAGCAAGACACAAGCACCCCAAAGTTGAGGGCTGCTCTGTTGACAAGGACCTCCACTTCATTCCACCTTAAATATCCCAGGAAAGAGAAAAATGGGTAAAGAAGTTGTGGTCCTTATGTACAATGAAATATCACTCAGCCATGAAATCAATGTCATAAGGCTAGTAGCAGCATGATGAGTGGATTTAGGTACGACGATTCTAAGTGAAATAAGTCACACAGAAAAGGACACTTCTCATAAGGTATCACTGATAGAGGGAATGTAAAAACCGTTACACTTGAACTGAATTACAAAACAGAACAGAGTCACACATGCAGAAAACACACTATGGCTGCTTAACGGGAAAGGTGAGGTGGGGTGATACATAAAACAAGGGTATCAAATTAGCTCAGATACCGTTCCATAAACCCAATATGTAATAGACAAGACCTACTCCTTGCTCAGAGAACTGGACTCAACACGCCCTATTCACCGCACAAGATTATATCTGACTAGTAATAATCGTAAAGCCTATGTATTGATATCTCTCTGTTAGTGTGTCAAGTGGGTGTAAAGTGGCATAAACACAGCAGTGAAAAGCAGCTAAATCCCATTATGAAAATAAATTACTTTGAAAAACCCATGAAACAAAGACAGTGAACGAGAGAGGAATTCTTACACAATGCGTTCAGGGGCTGTGATGCAACCTGGATTGACCATATCTAGACCCACAGCTGGATGAGACATAAGGGTGGACACTCTTGGGGCTGAGAGGTTTGGTGAGGTTGGGTGAGCAAACGCAGACCCTTTAAAGTAATACTGCATGGTACCCATCGCATGGGTCCCAAATCTCCAGCTTCAAGGGCATCTTCCTACATCAAAACATGCATGAGAAACCCAGAAGATGGTACACAGTGTGATGGGGAAAGGTTTCTAAAACGC
This sequence comes from Balaenoptera borealis, assembly GCF_965194805.1. NCBI lineage: Eukaryota > Metazoa > Chordata > Mammalia > Artiodactyla > Balaenopteridae > Balaenoptera > Balaenoptera borealis. The sequence goes on along the minus strand of NW_028123801.1, from coordinate 197,664 downwards.
ACCTCATTTCTCATCGCCTTGTGCCCGGGTTCGCCATTCCAGCTGCTTTACTAGCAAGCTCCCTACTTGGAGCATCAGCACCTTTAACCTCCTGTTCCGTACAGGTTGCAATTTGTCCTGAGGATAAACGGGAAGACGTGGAACCAACGAGAGACTAGCTCTTGGTGTTGGGACAGGCACAGGTCACTCTATTTTCCCATCAGAAAGAAGAATTAACCACAGGCTCAGCCTGCCCCCCGGAACCAGAAGAGGGCCTGAAGCCATTCTGCGATTTTGCGGCCAGCTCCCATAAAAACGAGTTGTAAAATGGAGGTTCAGGGCACTGCAATTCACAAACCTGCAGAGTTATAAATGATAACTCTCGTCCACAAATATATTGAGGGAAGGCAAAGAAGAGGATTTGAAATCAAGGCAGAATTGCAGGAAAGAGATTTCAGGAGGTAGACTCGAATCGCCTTTAAAGCACATGAAAAGCGGCAAAACGTTGACAATGATGCCCTTGGCCAAAAAGGGCGTATGCGTTTTTTCCTGAATATATTCAGGAAAAAACGCATACGCCCTTTTTGGCCAACCAAGCAACCTGGAAAGGCAAATCAGCGCTACAAACAAGTCTCGCTTCCCATCGGTCAAAAGGGCCATGCTGAAAAAAGTGTCAAAACCAGAAATGCAGGACAGGCCATGGAGAAATGGGAGCCTTGCTACACTGATGGGCGGGATGTAAATTGCCAACAGCCACTCTGGAGAAGTGTACGGTGAGTCCTGAAACATCTGAAAAACACAGCTTAGAGAGCATAGGGCACTTCCACTCATGGGGGTATGAATTGGGAAAATGAAAAATCAGCAAGACACAAGCACCCCAAAGTTTAGGGCTGCTCTGTTGACAAGGACCTCCACTTCATTCCACCTTAAATATCCCAGGAAAGAGAAAAATGGGTAAAGAAGTTGTGGTCCTTATGTACAATGGAATATCACTCAGCCATGAAATCAATGTCATAAGGCTAGTAGCAGCATGATGAGTGGATTTAGGTACGACGATTCTAAGTGAAATAAGTCACACAGAAAAGGACACTTCTCATAAGGTATCACTGATAGAGGGAATGTAAAAACCGTTACACTTGAACTGAATTACAAAACAGAACAGAGTCACACATGCAGAAAACACACTATGGCTGCTTAACGGGAAAGGTGAGGTGGGGTGATACATAAAACAAGGGTTTCAAATTAGCTCAGATACCGTTCCATAAACCCAATATGTAATACACAAGACCTACTCCTTGCTCAGAGAACTGGACTCAACACGCCCTATTCACCGCACAAGAATATACCTGACTAGTAATAATCGTAAAGCGTATGTATTGATATCTCTCTGTTAGTGTGTCAAGTGGGTGTAAAGCGGCATAAACACAGCAGTGAAAAGCAGCTAAATCCCATTATGAAAATAAATTACTTTGAAAAACCCATGAAACAAAGACAGTGAACGAGAGAGGAATTCTTACACAATGCGTTCAGGGGCTGTGATGCAACCTGGATTGACCATATCTAGACCCACAGCTGGATGAGACATAAGGGTGGACACTCTTGGGGCTGAGAGGTTTGGTGAGGTTGGGTGAGCAAACGCAGACCCTTTAAAGTAATACTGCATGGTACCCATCGCATGGGTCCCAAATCTCCAGCTTCAAGGGCATCTTCTTACATCAAAAACATGCATGAGAAACCCAGAAGATGGTACACCGTGTGATGGGGAAAGGTTTCTAAAACGCACCTCATTTCTCATCTCCTTGTGCCCGGGTTCGCCATTCCAGCCGCTTTACTAGCAAGCTCCCTACTTGGAGCATCAGCACCTTTAACCTCCTGTTCCGTACAGGTTGCAATTTGTCCTGAGGATAAACGGGAAGACGTGGAACCAACGAGAGACTAGCTCTTGGTGTTGGGACAGGCACAGGTCACTCTATTTTCCCATCAGAAAGAAGAATTAACCACAGGCTCAGCCTACCCCCCGGAACCAGAACAGGGCCTGAAGCCATTCTGTGATTTTGCGGCCAGCTCCCATAAAAACGAGTTGTAAAATGGAGGTTCAGGGCACTGCAATTCACAAACCTGCAGTTATAAATGATAACTCTCGTCCACAAATATATTGAGGGAAGGCAACGAAGAGGATTTGAAATCAAGGCAGAATTGCAGGAAACAGATTTCAGGAAGTAGATTCGAATCGCATTTAAAGCACATGAAAAGCGGCAAAACGTTGACAATGATGCCCTTGGCCAAAAAGGGCGTATGCGTTTTTTCCTGAATATATTCAGGAAAAAACGCATACGCCCTTTTTGGCCAACCAAGCAACCTGGAAAGGCAAATCAGCGCTACAAACAAGTCTCGCTTCCCATCGGTCAAAAGGGCCATGCTGAAAAAAGTGTCAAAACCAGAAATGCAGGACAGGCCATGGAGAAATGGGAGCCTTGCTACACTGATGGGCGGGATGTAAATTGCCAACAGCCACTCTGGAGAAGTGTACGGTGAGTCCTGAAACATCTGAAAAACACAGCTTAGAGAGCATAGGGCACTTCCACTCATGGGGGTATGAATTGGGAAAATGAAAAATCAGCAAGACACAAGCACCCCAAAGTTGAGGGCTGCTCTGTTGACAAGGACCTCCACTTCATTCCACCTTAAATATCCCAGGAAAGAGAAAAATGGGTAAAGAAGTTGTGGTCCTTATGTACAATGGAATATCACTCAGCCATGAAATCAATGTCATAAGGCTAGTAGCAGCATGATGAGTGGATTTAGGTACGACGATTCTAAGTGAAATAAGTCACACAGAAAAGGACACTTCTCATAAGGTATCACTGATAGAGGGAATGTAAAAACCGTTACACTTGAACTGAATTACAAAACAGAACAGAGTCACACATGCAGAAAACACACTATGGCTGCTTAACGGGAAAGGTGAGGTGGGGTGATACATAAAACAAGGGTATCAAATTAGCTCAGATACCGTTCCATAAACCCAATATGTAATAGACAAGACCTACTCCTTGCTCAGAGAACTGGACTCAACACGCCCTATTCACCGCACAAAAATATATCTGACTAGTAATAATCGTAAAGCCTATGTATTGATATCTCTCTGTTAGTGTGTCAAGTGGGTGTAAAGCGACATAAACACAGCAGTGAAAAGCAGCTAAATCCCATTATGAAAATAAATTACTTTGAAAAACCCATGAAACAAAGACAGTGAACGAGAGAGGAATTCTTACACAATGCGTTCAGGGGCTGTGATGCAACCTGGATTGACCATATCTAGACCCACAGCTGGATGAGACATAAGGGTGGACACTCTTGGGGCTGAGAGGTTTGGTGAGGTTGGGTGAGCAAACGCAGACCCTTTAAAGTAATACTGCGTGGTACCCATCGCATGGGTCCCAAATCTCCAGCTTCAAGGGCATCTTCCTACATCAAAAACATGCATGAGAAACCCAGAAGATGGTACACCGTGTGATGGGGAAAGGTTTCTAAAACGCACCTCATTTCTCATCGCCTTGTGCCCGGGTTCGCCATTCCAGCCGCTTTACTAGCAAGCTCCCTACTTGGAGCATCAGCACCTTTAACCTCCTGTTCCGTACAGGTTGCAATTTGTCCTGAGGATAAACGGGAAGACGTGGAACCAACGAGAGACTAGCTCTTGGTGTTGGGACAGGCACAGGTCACTCTATTTTCCCATAAGAAAGAAGAATTAACCACAGGCTCAGCCTACCCCCCGGAACCAGAACAGGCCCTGAAGCCATTCTGCGATTTTGTGGCCAGCTCCCATAAAAACGAGTTGTAAAATGGAGGTTCAGGGCACTGCAATTCACAAACCTGCAGTTATAAATGATAACTCTCGTCCACAAATATATTGAGGGAAGGCAAAGAAGAGGATTTGAAATCAAGGCAGAATTGCACGAAACAGATTTCAGGAGGTAGATACGAATCGCCTTTAAAGCACATGAAAAGCGGCAAAACGTTGACAATGATGCCCTTGGCCAAAAAGGGCGTATGCGTTTTTTCCTGAATATATTCAGGAAAAAACGCATACGCCCTTTTTGGCCAACCAAGCAACCTGGAAAGGCAAATCAGCGCTACAGAGAAGTCTCGCTTCCCATCGGTCAAAAGGGCCATGCTGAAAAAAGTGTCAAAACCAGAAATGCAGGACAGGCCATGGAGAAATGGGAGCCTTGCTACACTGATGGGCGGGATGTAAATTGCCAAGAGCCACTCTGGAGAAGTGTCCGGTGAGTCCTGAAACATCTGAAAAACACAGCTTAGAGAGCATAGGGCACTTCCACTCATGGGGGTATAAATTGGGAAAATTAAAAATCAGCAAGACACAAGCACCCCAAAGTTTAGGGCTGCTCTGTTGACAAGGACCTCCACTTCATTCCACCTTCAATATCCCAGGAAAGAGAAAAATGGATAAAGAAGTTGTGGTCCTTATGTACAATGGAATATCTCTCAGCCATGAAATCAATGTCATAAGGCTAGTAGCAGCATGATGAGTGGATTAAGGTATGACGATTCTAAGTGAAATAAGTCACACAGAAAAGGACACTTCTCATAAGGTATCACTGATAGAGGGAATGTAAAAACCGTTACACTTGAACTGAATTACAAAACAGAACAGAGTCACACATGCAGAAAACACACTATGGCTGCTTAACGGGAAAGGTGAGGTGGGGTGATACATAAAACAAGGGTTTCAAATTAGCTCAGATACCGTTCCATAAACCCAATATGTAATAGACAAGACCTACTCCTTGCTCAGAGAACTGGACTCAACACGCCCTATTCACCGCACAAGAATATATCTGACTAGTAATAATCGTAAAGCCTATGTATTGATATCTCTCTGTTAGTGTGTCAAGTGGGTGTAAAGCGGCATAAACACAGCAGTGAAAAGCAGCTAAATCCCATTATGAAAATAAATTACTTTGAAAAACCCATGAAACAAAGACAGTGAACGAGAGAGGAATTCTTACACAATGCGTTCAGGGGCTGTGATGCAACCTGGAATGACCATATCTAGACCCACAGCTGGATGAGACATAAGGGTGGACACTCTTGGGGCTGAGAGGTTTGGTGAGGTTGGGTGAGCAAACGCAGACCCTTTAAAGTAATACTGCATGGTACCCATCGCATGGGTCCCAAATCTCCAGCTTCAAGGGCATCTTCCTACATCAAAAACATGCATGAGAAACCCAGAAGATGGTACACCGTGTGATGGGGAAAGGTTTCTAAAACGCACCTCATTTCTCATCTCCTTGTGCCCGGGTTCGCCATTCCAGCCGCTTTACTAGCAAGCTCCCTACTTGGAGCATCAGCACCTTTAACCTCCTGTTCCGTACAGGTTGCAATTTGTCCTGAGGATAAACGGGAAGACGTGGAACCAACGAGAGACTAGCTCTTGGTGTTGGGACAGGCACAGGTCACTCTATTTTCCCATCAGAAAGAAGAATTAACCACAGGCTCAGCCTACCCCCCGGAACCAGAACAGGGCCTGAAGCCATTCTGTGATTTTGCGGCCAGCTCCCATAAAAACGAGTTGTAAAATGGAGGTTCAGGGCACTGCAATTCACAAACCTGCAGTTATAAATGATAACTCTCGTCCACAAATATATTGAGGGAAGGCAACGAAGAGGATTTGAAATCAAGGCAGAATTGCAGGAAACAGATTTCAGGAAGTAGATTCGAATCGCATTTAAAGCACATGAAAAGCGGCAAAACGTTGACAATGATGCCCTTGGCCAAAAAGGGCGTATGCGTTTTTTCCTGAATATATTCAGGAAAAAACGCATACGCCCTTTTTGGCCAACCAAGCAACCTGGAAAGGCAAATCAGCGCTACAAACAAGTCTCGCTTCCCATCGGTCAAAAGGGCCATGCTGAAAAAAGTGTCAAAACCAGAAATGCAGGACAGGCCATGGAGAAATGGGAGCCTTGCTACACTGATGGGCGGGATGTAAATTGCCAACAGCCACTCTGGAGAAGTGTACGGTGAGTCCTGAAACATCTGAAAAACACAGCTTAGAGAGCATAGGGCACTTCCACTCATGGGGGTATGAATTGGGAAAATGAAAAATCAGCAAGACACAAGCACCCCAAAGTTGAGGGCTGCTCTGTTGACAAGGACCTCCACTTCATTCCACCTTAAATATCCCAGGAAAGAGAAAAATGGGTAAAGAAGTTGTGGTCCTTATGTACAATGGAATATCACTCAGCCATGAAATCAATGTCATAAGGCTAGTAGCAGCATGATGAGTGGATTTAGGTACGACGATTCTAAGTGAAATAAGTCACACAGAAAAGGACACTTCTCATAAGGTATCACTGATAGAGGGAATGTAAAAACCGTTACACTTGAACTGAATTACAAAACAGAACAGAGTCACACATGCAGAAAACACACTATGGCTGCTTAACGGGAAAGGTGAGGTGGGGTGATACATAAAACAAGGGTATCAAATTAGCTCAGATACCGTTCCATAAACCCAATATGTAATAGACAAGACCTACTCCTTGCTCAGAGAACTGGACTCAACACGCCCTATTCACCGCACAAAAATATATCTGACTAGTAATAATCGTAAAGCCTATGTATTGATATCTCTCTGTTAGTGTGTCAAGTGGGTGTAAAGCGACATAAACACAGCAGTGAAAAGCAGCTAAATCCCATTATGAAAATAAATTACTTTGAAAAACCCATGAAACAAAGACAGTGAACGAGAGAGGAATTCTTACACAATGCGTTCAGGGGCTGTGATGCAACCTGGATTGACCATATCTAGACCCACAGCTGGATGAGACATAAGGGTGGACACTCTTGGGGCTGAGAGGTTTGGTGAGGTTGGGTGAGCAAACGCAGACACTTTAAAGTAATACTGCGTGGTACCCATCGCATGGGTCCCAAATCTCCAGCTTCAAGGGCATCTTCCTACATCAAAAACATGCATGAGAAACCCAGAAGATGGTACACCGTGTGATGGGGAAAGGTTTCTAAAACGCACCTCATTTCTCATTGCCTTGTGCCCGGGTTCGCCATTCCAGCCGCTTTACTAGCAAGCTCCCTACTTGGAGCATCAGCACCTTTAACCTCCTGTTCCGTACAGGTTGCAATTTGTCCTGAGGATAAACGGGAAGACGTGGAACCAACGAGAGACTAGCTCTTGGTGTTGGGACAGGCACAGGTCACTCTATTTTCCCATAAGAAAGAAGAATTAACCACAGGCTCAGCCTACCCCCCGGAACCAGAACAGGGCCTGAAGCCATTCTGCGATTTTGTGGCCAGCTCCCATAAAAACGAGTTGTAAAATGGAGGTTCAGGGCACTGCAATTCACAAACCTGCAGTTATAAATGATAACTCTCGTCCACAAATATATTGAGGGAAGGCAAAGAAGAGGATTTGAAATCAAGGCAGAATTGCACGAAACAGATTTCAGGAGGTAGATACGAATCGCCTTTAAAGCACATGAAAAGCGGCAAAACGTTGACAATGATGCCCTTGGCCAAAAAGGGCGTATGCGTTTTTTCCTGAATATATTCAGGAAAAAACGCATACGCCCTTTTTGGCCAACCAAGCAACCTGGAAAGGCAAATCAGCGCTACAGAGAAGTCTCGCTTCCCATCGGTCAAAAGGGCCATGCTGAAAAAAGTGTCAAAACCAGAAATGCAGGACAGGCCATGGAGAAATGGGAGCCTTGCTACACTGATGGGCGGGATGTAAATTGCCAACAGCCACTCTGGAGAAGTGTACGGTGTGTCCTGAAACATCTGAAAAACACAGCTTAGAGAGCATAGGGCACTTCCACTCATGGGGGTATAAATTGGGAAAATGAAAAATCAGCAAGACACAAGCACCCCAAAGTTGAGGGCTGCTCTGTTGACAAGGACCTCCACTTCATTCCACCTTCAATATCCCAGGAAAGAGAAAAATGGATAAAGAAGTTGTGGTCCTTATGTACAATGGAATATCACTCAGCCATGAAATCAATGTCATAAGGTTAGTAGCAGCATGATGAGTGGATTTAGGTACGACGATTCTAAGTGAAATAAGTCACACAGAAAAGGACACTTCTCATAAGGTATCACTTATAGAGGGAATGTAAAAACCGTTACACTTGAACTGAATTACAAAACAGAACAGAGTCACACATGCAGAAAACACACTATGGCTGCTTAACGGGAAAGGTGAGGTGGGGTGATACATAAAACAAGGGTATCAAATTAGCTCAGATACCGTTCCATAAACCCAATATGTAGTAGACAAGACCTACTCCTTGCTCAGAGAACTGGACTCAACACGCCCTATTCACCGCACAAGAATATATCTGACTAATAATAATAGTAAAACCTATGTATTGATATCTCTCTGTTAGTGTGTCAAGTGGGTGTAAAGCGGCATAAACACAGCAGTGAAAAGCAGCTAAACCCCATTATAAAAATAAATTACTTTGAAACACCCATGAAACAAAGACAGTGAAAGAGAGAGAAATTCTTACACAATGCGTTCAGGGGCTGTGATGCAACCTGGATTGACCATATCTAGACGCACAGCTGGATGAGACATAAGGGTGGACACTCTTGGGCCTGAGAGGTTTGGTGAGGTTGGGTGAGCAAACGCAGACCCTTTAAAGTAATACTGCATGATACCCATCGCATGGGTCCCAAATCTCCAGGTTCAAGGGCATCTTCCTACATCAAAAACATGCATGAGAAACCCAGAAGATGGTACACCGTGTGATGGGGAAAGGTTTCTAAAACGCACCTCATTTCTCATCGCCTTGTGCCCGGGTTCGCCATTCCAGCCGCTTTACTAGCAAGCTCCCTACTTGGAGCATCAGCACCTTTAACCTCCTGTTCCGTACAGGTTGCAATTTGTCCTGAGGATAAACGGGAAGACGTGGAACCAACGAGAGACTAGCTCTTGGTGTTGGGACAGGCACAGGTCACTCTATTTTCCCATCAGAAAGAAGAATTAACCACAGGCTCAGCCTGCCCCCCGGAACCAGAACAGGGCCTGAAGCCATTCTGCGATTTTGCCGCCAGCTCCCATAAAAACGAGTTGTAAAATGGAGGTTCAGGGCACTGCAATTCACAAACCTGCAGAGTTATAAATGATAACTCTCGTCCACAAATATATTGAGGGAAGGCAAAGAAGAGGATTTGAAATCAAAGCAGAATTGCAGGAAAGAGATTTCAGGAGGTAGACTCGAATCGCCTTTAAAGCACATGAAAAGCGGCAAAACGTTGACAATGATGCCCTTGGCCAAAAAGGGCGTATGCGTTTTTTCCTGAATATATTCAGGAAAAAACGCATACGCCCTTTTTGGCCAACCAAGCAACCTGGAAAGGCAAATCAGCGCTACAAACAAGTCTCGCTTCCCATCGGTCAAAAGGGCCATGCTGAAAAAAGTGTCAAAACCAGAAATGCAGGACAGGCCATGGAGAAATGGGAGCCTTGCTACACTGATGGGCGGGATGTAAATTGGCAACAGCCACTCTGGAGAAGTGTACGGTGAGTCCTGAAACATCTGAAAAACACAGCTTAGAGAGCATAGGGCACTTCCACTCATGGGGGTATGAATTGGGAAAATGAAAAATCAGCAAGACACAAGCACCCCAAAGTTGAGGGCTGCTCTGTTGACAAGGACCTCCACTTCATTCCACCTTCAATATCCCAGGAAAGAGAAAAATGGGTAAAGAAGTTGTGGTCCTTATGTACAATGGAATATCACTCAGCCATGAAATCAATGTCATAAGGCTAGTAGCAGCATGATGAGTGGATTTAGGTACGACGATTCTAAGTGAAATAAGTCACACAGAAAAGAACACTTCTCATAAGGTATCACTGATAGAGGGAATGTAAAAACCGTTACACTTGAACTGAATTACAAAACAGAACAGAGTCACACATGCAGAAAACACACTATGGCTGCTTAACGGGAAAGGTGAGGTGGGGTGATACATAAAACAAGGGTATCAAATTAGCTCAGATACCGTTCCATAAACCCAATATGTAATAGACAAGACCTACTCCTTGCTCAGAGAACTGGACTCAACACGCCCTATTCACCGCACAAGATTATATCTGACTAGTAATAATCGTAAAGCCTATGTATTGATATCTCTCTGTTAGTGTGTCAAGTGGGTGTAAAGTGGCATAAACACAGCAGTGAAAAGCAGCTAAATCCCATTATGAAAATAAATTACTTTGAAAAACCCATGAAACAAAGACAGTGAACGAGAGAGGAATTCTTACACAATGCGTTCAGGGGCTGTGATGCAACCTGGATTGACCATATCTAGACCCACAGCTGGATGAGACATAAGGGTGGACACTCTTGGGGCTGAGAGGTTTGGTGAGGTTGGGTGAGCAAACGCAGACCCTTTAAAGTAATACTGCATGGTACCCATCGCATGGGTCCCAAATCTCCAGCTTCAAGGGCATCTTCCTACATCAAAACATGCATGAGAAACCCAGAAGATGGTACACAGTGTGATGGGGAAAGGTTTCTAAAACGCACCTCATTTCTCATCGCCTTGTGCCCGGGTTCGCCATTCCAGCCGCTTTACTAGCAAGCTCCCTACTTGGAGCATCAGCACCTTTAACCTCCTGTTCCGTACAGGTTGCAATTTGTCCTGAGGATAAACGGGAAGACGTGGAACCAACGAGAGACTAGCTCTTGGTGTTGGGACAGGCACAGGTCACTCTATTTTCCCATCAGAAAGAAGAATTAACCACAGGCTCAGCCTGCCCCCCGGAACCAGAACAGGGCCTGAAGCCATTCTGCGATTTTGCGGCCAGCTCCCATAAAAACGAGTTGTAAAATGGAGGTTCAGGGCACTGCAATTCACAAACCTGCAGTTATAAATGATAACTCTCGTCCACAAATATATTGAGGGAAGGCAAAGAAGAGGATTTGAAATCAAGGCAGAATTGCACGAAACAGATTTCAGGAGGTAGATACGAATCGCCTTTAAAGCACATGAAAAGCGGCAAAACGTTGACAATGATGCCCTTGGCCAAAAAGGGCGTATGCGTTTTTTCCTGAATATATTCAGGAAAAAACGCATACGCCCTTTTTGGCCAACCAAGCAACCTGGAAAGGCAAATCAGCGCTACAGAGAAGTCTCGCTTCCCATCGGTCAAAAGGGCCATGCTGAAAAAAGTGTCAAAACCAGAAATGCAGGACAGGCCATGGAGAAATGGGAGCCTTGCTACACTGATGGGCGGGATGTAAATTGCCAACAGCCACTCTGGAGAAGTGTACGTTGTGTCCTGAAACATCTGAAAAACACAGCTTAGAGAGCATAGGGCACTTCCACTCATGGGGGTATAAATTGGGAAAATGAAAAATCAGCAAGACACAAGCACCCCAAAGTTGAGGGCTGCTCTGTTGACAAGGACCTCCACTTCATTCCACCTTCAATATCCCAGGAAAGAGAAAAATGGATAAAGAAGTTGTGGTCCTTATGTACAATGGAATATCACTCAGCCATGAAATCAATGTCATAAGGTTAGTAGCAGCATGATGAGTGGATTTAGGTACGACGATTCTAAGTGAAATAAGTCACACAGAAAAGGACACTTCTCATAAGGTATCACTTATAGAGGGAATGTAAAAACCGTTACACTTGAACTGAATTACAAAACAGAACAGAGTCACACATGCAGAAAACACACTATGGCTGCTTAACGGGAAAGGTGAGGTGGGGTGATACATAAAACAAGGGTATCAAATTAGCTCAGATACCGTTCCATAAACCCAATATGTAGTAGACAAGACCTACTCCTTGCTCAGAGAACTGGACTCAACACGCCCTATTCACCGCACAAGAATATATCTGACTAATAATAATCGTAAAACCTATGTATTGATATCTCTCTGTTAGTGTGTCAAGTGGGTGTAAAGCGGCATGAACACAGCAGTGAAAAGCAGCTAAACCCCATTATAAAAATAAATTACTTTGAAACACCCATGAAACAAAGACAGTGAAAGAGAGAGAAATTCTTACACAATGCGTTCAGGGGCTGTGATGCAACCTGGATTGACCATATCTAGACGCACAGCTGGATGAGACATAAGGGTGGACACTCTTGGGCCTGAGAGGTTTGGTGAGGTTGGGTGAGCAAACGCAGACCCTTTAAAGTAATACTGCATGATACCCATCGCATGGGTCCCAAATCTCCAGGTTCAAGGGCATCTTCCTACATCAAAAACATGCATGAGAAACCCAGAAGATGGTACACCGTGTGATGGGGAAAGGTTTCTAAAACGCACCTCATTTCTCATCGCCTTGTGCCCGGGTTCGCCATTCCAGCCGCTTTACTAGCAAGCTCCCTACTTGGAGCATCAGCACCTTTAACCTCCTGTTCCGTACAGGTTGCAATTTGTCCTGAGGATAAACGGGAAGACGTGGAACCAACGAGAGACTAGCTCTTGGTGTTGGGACAGGCACAGGTCACTCTATTTTCCCATCAGAAAGAAGAATTAACCACAGGCTCAGCCTGCCCCCCGGAACCAGAACAGGGCCTGAAGCCATTCTGCGATTTTGCGGCCAGCTCCCATAAAAACGAGTTGTAAAATGGAGGTTCAGGGCACTGCAATTCACAAACCTGCAGTTATAAATGATAACTCTCGTCCACAAATATATTGAGGGAAGGCAAAGAAGAGGATTTGAAATCAAGGCAGAATTGCACGAAACAGATTTCAGGAGGTAGATACGAATCGCCTTTAAAGCACATGAAAAGCGGCAAAACGTTGACAATGATGCCCTTGGCCAAAAAGGGCGTATGCGTTTTTTCCTGAATATATTCAGGAAAAAACGCATACGCCCTTTTTGGCCAACCAAGCAACCTGGAAAGGCAAATCAGCGCTACAGAGAAGTCTCGCTTCCCATCGGTCAAAAGGGCCATGCTGAAAAAAGTGTCAAAACCAGAAATGCAGGACAGGCCATGGAGAAATGGGAGCCTTGCTACACTGATGGGCGGGATGTAAATTGCCAACAGCCACTCTGGAGAAGTGTACGTTGTGTCCTGAAACATCTGAAAAACACAGCTTAGAGAGCATAGGGCACTTCCACTCATGGGGGTATAAATTGGGAAAATGAAAAATCAGCAAGACACAAGCACCCCAAAGTTGAGGGCTGCTCTGTTGACAAGGACCTCCACTTCATTCCACCTTCAATATCCCAGGAAAGAGAAAAATGGATAAAGAAGTTGTGGTCCTTATGTACAATGGAATATCACTCAGCCATGAAATCAATGTCATAAGGTTAGTAGCAGCATGATGAGTGGATTTAGGTACGACGATTCTAAGTGAAATAAGTCACACAGAAAAGGACACTTCTCATAAGGTATCACTTATAGAGGGAATGTAAAAACCGTTACACTTGAACTGAATTACAAAACAGAACAGAGTCACACATGCAGAAAACACACTATGGCTGCTTAACGGGAAAGGTGAGGTGGGGTGATACATAAAACAAGGGTATCAAATTAGCTCAGATACCGTTCCATAAACCCAATATGTAATAGACAAGACCTACTCCTTGCTCAGAGAACTGGACTCAACATGCCCTATTCACCGCACAAGATTATATCTGACTAGTAATAATCGTAAAGCCTATGTATTGATATCTCTCTGTTAGTGTGTCAAGTGGGTGTAAAGTGGCATAAACACAGCAGTGAAAAGCAGCTAAATCCCATTATGAAAATAAATTACTTTGAAAAACCCATGAAACAAAGACAGTGAACGAGAGAGGAATTCTTACACAATGCGTTCAGGGGCTGTGATGCAACCTGGATTGACCATATCTAGACCCACAGCTGGATGAGACATAAGGGTGGACACTCTTGGGGCTGAGAGGTTTGGTGAGGTTGGGTGAGCAAACGCAGACCCTTTAAAGTAATACTGCATGGTACCCATCGCATGGGTCCCAAATCTCCAGCTTCAAGGGCATCTTCCTACATCAAAACATGCATGAGAAACCCAGAAGATGGTACACAGTGTGATGGGGAAAGGTTTCTAAAACGCACCTCATTTCTCATCTCCTTGTGCCCGGGTTCGCCATTCCAGCCGCTTTACTAGCAAGCTCCCTACTTGGAGCATCAGCACCTTTAACCTCCTGTTCCGTACAGGTTGCAATTTGTCCTGAGGATAAACGGGAAGACGTGGAACCAACGAGAGACTAGCTCTTGGTGTTGGGACAGGCACAGGTCACTCTATTTTCCCATCAGAAAGAAGAATTAACCACAGGCTCAGCCTGCCCCCCGGAACCAGAACAGGGCCTGAAGCCATTCTGCGATTTTGCGGCCAGCTCCCATAAAAACGAGTTGTAAAATGGAGGTTCAGGGCACTGCAATTCACAAACCTGCAGAGTTATAAATGATAACTCTCGTCCACAAATATATTGAGGGAAGGCAAAGAAGAGGATTTGAAATCAAGGCAGAATTGCAGGAAAGAGATTTCAGGAGGTAGATTCGAATCGCATTTAAAGCACATGAAAAGCGGCAAAACGTTGACAATGATGCCCTTGACCAAAAAGGGCGTATGCGTTTTTTCCTGAATATATTCAGGAAAAAACGCATACGCCCTTTTTGGCCAACCAAGCAACCTGGAAAGGCAAATGAGCGCTACAAACAAGTCTCGCTTCCCATCGGTCAAAAGGGCCATGCTGAAAAAAGTGTCAAAACCAGAAGTGCAGGACAGGCCATGGAGAAATGGGAGCCTTGCTACACTGATGGGCGGGATGTAAATTGCCAACAGCCATTCTGGAGAAGTGTACGGTGAGTCCTGAAACATCTGAAAAACACAGCTTAGAGAGCATAGGGCACTTCCACTCATGGGGGTATGAATTGGGAAAATGAAAAATCAGCAAGACACAAGCACCCCAAAGTTTAGGGCTGCTCTGTTGACAAGGACCTCCACTTCATTCCACCTTAAATATCCCAGGAAAGAGAAAAATGGGTAAAGAAGTTGTGGTCCTTATGTACAATGGAATATCACTCAGCCATGAAATCAATGTCATAAGGCTAGTAGCAGCATGATGAGTGGATTTAGGTACGACGATTCTAAGTGAAATAAGTCACACAGAAAAGGACACTTCTCATAAGGTATCACTGATAGAGGGAATGTAAAAACCGTTACACTTGAACTGAATTACAAAACAGAACAGAGTCACACATGCAGAAAACACACTATGGCTGCTTAACGGGAAAGGTGAGGTGGGGTGATACATAAAACAAGGGTTTCAAATTAGCTCAGATACCGTTCCATAAACCCAATATGTAATAGACAAGACCTACTCCTTGCTCAGAGAACTGGACTCAACACGCCCTATTCACCGCACAAGAATATATCTGACTAGTAATAATCGTAAAGCGTATGTATTGATATCTCTCTGTTAGTGTGTCAAGTGGGTGTAAAGCGGCATAAACACAGCAGTGAAAAGCAGCTAAATCCCATTATGAAAATAAATTACTTTGAAAAACCCATGAAACAAAGACAGTGAACGAGAGAGGAATTCTTACACAATGCGTTCAGGGGCTGTGATGCAACCTGGATTGACCATATCTAGACCCACAGCTGGATGAGACATAAGGGTGGACACTCTTGGGGCTGAGAGGTTTGGTGAGGTTGGGTGAGCAAACGCAGACCCTTTAAAGTAATACTGCATGGTACCCATCGCATGGGTCCCAAGTCTCCAGCTTCAAGGGCATCTTCCTACATCAAAAACATGCATGAGAAACCCAGAAGATGGTACACCGTGTGATGGGGAAAGGTTTCTAAAACGCACCTCATTTCTCATCTCCTTGTGCCCGGGTTCGCCATTCCAGCCGCTTTACTAGCAAGCTCCCTACTTGGAGCATCAGCACCTTTAACCTCCTGTTCCGTACAGGTTGCAATTTGTCCTGAGGATAAACGGGAAGACGTGGAACCAACGAGAGACTAGCTCTTGGTGTTGGGACAGGCA
The DNA here is from genome assembly GCF_965194805.1 of Balaenoptera borealis. Lineage (NCBI taxonomy): Eukaryota > Metazoa > Chordata > Mammalia > Artiodactyla > Balaenopteridae > Balaenoptera > Balaenoptera borealis. The sequence continues at coordinate 181,659 of NW_028123801.1, read as the reverse complement.
CAGGTCACTCTATTTTCCCATCAGAAAGAAGAATTAACCACAGGCTCAGCCTGCCCCCCGGAACCAGAACAGGGCCTGAAGCCATTCTGTGATTTTGCGGCCAGCTCCCATAAAAACGAGTTGTAAAATGGAGGTTCAGGGCACTGCAATTCACAAACCTGCAGTTATAAATGATAACTCTCGTCCACAAATATATTGAGGGAAGGCAACGAAGAGGATTTGAAATCAAGGCAGAATTGCAGGAAACAGATTTCAGGAAGTAGATTCGAATCGCATTTAAAGCACATGAAAAGTGGCAAAACGTTGACAATGATGCCCTTGGCCAAAAAGGGCGTATGCGTTTTTTCCTGAATATATTCAGGAAAAAAAGCATACGCCCTTTTTGGCCAACCAAGCAACCTGGAAAGGCAAATCAGCGCTACAAACAAGTCTCGCTTCCCATCGGTCAAAAGGGCCATGCTGAAAAAAGTGTCAAAACCAGAAATGCAGGACAGGCCATGGAGAAATGGGAGCCTTGCTACACTGATGGGCGGGATGTAAATTGCCAAGAGCCACTCTGGAGAAGTGTCCGGTGAGTCCTGAAACATCTGAAAAACACAGCTTAGAGAGCATAGGGCACTTCCACTCATGGGGGTATAAATTGGGAAAATTAAAAATCAGCAAGACACAAGCACCCCAAAGTTTAGGGCTGCTCTGTTGACAAGGACCTCCACTTCATTCCACCTTCAATATCCCAGGAAAGAGAAAAATGGATAAAGAAGTTGTGGTCCTTATGTACAATGGAATATCTCTCAGCCATGAAATCAATGTCATAAGGCTAGTAGCAGCATGATGAGTGGATTAAGGTATGACGATTCTAAGTGAAATAAGTCACACAGAAAAGGACACTTCTCATAAGGTATCACTGATAGAGGGAATGTAAAAACCGTTACACTTGAACTGAATTACAAAACAGAACAGAGTCACACATGCAGAAAACACACTATGGCTGCTTAACGGGAAAGGTGAGGTGGGGTGATACATAAAACAAGGGTATCAAATTAGCTCAGATACCGTTCCATAAACCCAATATGTAATAGACAAGACCTACTCCTTGCTCAGAGAACTGGACTCAACACGCCCTATTCACCGCACAAGATTATATCTGACTAGTAATAATCGTAAAGCCTATGTATTGATATCTCTCTGTTAGTGTGTCAAGTGGGTGTAAAGTGGCATAAACACAGCAGTGAAAAGCAGCTAAATCCCATTATGAAAATAAATTACTTTGAAAAACCCATGAAACAAAGACAGTGAACGAGAGAGGAATTCTTACACAATGCGTTCAGGGGCTGTGATGCAACCTGGATTGACCATATCTAGACGCACAGCTGGATGAGACATAAGGGTGGACACTCTTGGGCCTGAGAGGTTTGGTGAGGTTGGGTGAGCAAACGCAGACCCTTTAAAGTAATACTGCATGGTACCCATCGCATGGGTCCCAAATCTCCAGCTTCAAGGGCATCTTCCTACATCAAAACATGCATGAGAAACCCAGAAGATGGTACACAGTGTGATGGGGAAAGGTTTCTAAAACGCACCTCATTTCTCATCGCCTTGTGCCCGGGTTCGCCATTCCAGCCGCTTTACTAGCAAGCTCCCTACTTGGAGCATCAGCACCTTTAACCTCCTGTTCCGTACAGGTTGCAATTTGTCCTGAGGATAAACGGGAAGACGTGGAACCAACGAGAGACTAGCTCTTGGTGTTGGGACAGGCACAGGTCACTCTATTTTCCCATCAGAAAGAAGAATTAACCACAGGCTCAGCCTGCCCCCCGGAACCAGAAGAGGGCCTGAAGCCATTCTGCGATTTTGCGGCCAGCTCCCATAAAAACGAGTTGTAAAATGGAGGTTCAGGGCACTGCAATTCACAAACCTGCAGAGTTATAAATGATAACTCTCGTCCACAAATATATTGAGGGAAGGCAAAGAAGAGGATTTGAAATCAAGGCAGAATTGCAGGAAAGAGATTTCAGGAGGTAGATTCGAATCACATTTAAAGCACATGAAAAGCGGCAAAACGTTGACAATGATGCCCTTGGCCAAAAAGGGCGTATGCGTTTTTTCCTGAATATATTCAGGAAAAAACGCATACGCCCTTTTTGGCCAACCAAGCAACCTGGAAAGGCAAATGAGCGCTACAAACAAGTCTCGCTTCCCATCGGTCAAAAGGGCCATGCTGAAAAAAGTGTCAAAACCAGAAGTGCAGGACGGGCCATGGAGAAATGGGAGCCTTGCTACACTGATGGGCGGGATGTAAATTGCCAACAGCCACTCTGGAGAAGTGTACGGTGAGTCCTGAAACATCTGAAAAACACAGCTTAGAGAGCATAGGGCACTTCCACTCATGGGGGTATGAATTGGGAAAATGAAAAATCAGCAAGACACAAGCACCCCAAAGTTTAGGGCTGCTCTGTTGACAAGGACCTCCACTTCATTCCACCTTAAATATCCCAGGAAAGAGAAAAATGGGTAAAGAAGTTGTGGTCCTTATGTACAATGGAATATCACTCAGCCATGAAATCAATGTCATAAGGCTAGTAGCAGCATGATGAGTGGATTTAGGTACGACGATTCTAAGTGAAATAAGTCACACAGAAAAGGACACTTCTCATAAGGTATCACTGATAGAGGGAATGTAAAAACCGTTACACTTGAACTGAATTACAAAACAGAACAGAGTCACACATGCAGAAAACACACTATGGCTGCTTAACGGGAAAGGTGAGGTGGGGTGATACATAAAACAAGGGTTTCAAATTAGCTCAGATACCGTTCCATAAACCCAATATGTAATAGACAAGACCTACTCCTTGCTCAGAGAACTGGACTCAACACGCCCTATTCACCGCACAAGAATATATCTGACTAGTAATAATCGTAAAGCGTATGTATTGATATCTCTCTGTTAGTGTGTCAAGTGGGTGTAAAGCGGCATAAACACAGCAGTGAAAAGCAGCTAAATCCCATTATGAAAATAAATTACTTTGAAAAACCCATGAAACAAAGACAGTGAACGAGAGAGGAATTCTTACACAATGCGTTCAGGGGCTGTGATGCAACCTGGATTGACCATATCTAGACCCACAGCTGGATGAGACATAAGGGTGGACACTCTTGGGGCTGAGAGGTTTGGTGAGGTTGGGTGAGCAAACGCAGACCCTTTAAAGTAATACTGCATGGTACCCATCGCATGGGTCCCAAATCTCCAGCTTCAAGGGCATCTTCCTACATCAAAAACATGCATGAGAAACCCAGAAGATGGTACACCGTGTGATGGGGAAAGGTTTCTAAAACGCACCTCATTTCTCATCTCCTTGTGCCCGGGTTCGCCATTCCAGCCGCTTTACTAGCAAGCTCCCTACTTGGAGCATCAGCACCTTTAACCTCCTGTTCCGTACAGGTTGCAATTTGTCCTGAGGATAAACGGGAAGACGTGGAACCAACGAGAGACTAGCTCTTGGTGTTGGGACAGGCACAGGTCACTCTATTTTCCCATCAGAAAGAAGAATTAACCACAGGCTCAGCCTGCCCCCCGGAACCAGAACAGGGCCTGAAGCCATTCTGTGATTTTGCGGCCAGCTCCCATAAAAACGAGTTGTAAAATGGAGGTTCAGGGCACTGCAATTCACAAACCTGCAGTTATAAATGATAACTCTCGTCCACAAATATATTGAGGGAAGGCAACGAAGAGGATTTGAAATCAAGGCAGAATTGCAGGAAACAGATTTCAGGAAGTAGATTCGAATCGCATTTAAAGCACATGAAAAGTGGCAAAACGTTGACAATGATGCCCTTGGCCAAAAAGGGCGTATGCGTTTTTTCCTGAATATATTCAGGAAAAAAAGCATACGCCCTTTTTGGCCAACCAAGCAACCTGGAAAGGCAAATCAGCGCTACAAACAAGTCTCGCTTCCCATCGGTCAAAAGGGCCATGCTGAAAAAAGTGTCAAAACCAGAAATGCAGGACAGGCCATGGAGAAATGGGAGCCTTGCTACACTGATGGGCGGGATGTAAATTGCCAACAGCCACTCTGGAGAAGTGTCCGGTGAGTCCTGAAACATCTGAAAAACACAGCTTAGAGAGCATAGGGCACTTCCACTCATGGGGGTATAAATTGGGAAAATTAAAAATCAGCAAGACACAAGCACCCCAAAGTTTAGGGCTGCTCTGTTGACAAGGACCTCCACTTCATTCCACCTTCAATATCCCAGGAAAGAGAAAAATGGATAAAGAAGTTGTGGTCCTTATGTACAATGGAATATCTCTCAGCCATGAAATCAATGTCATAAGGCTAGTAGCAGCATGATGAGTGGATTAAGGTATGACGATTCTAAGTGAAATAAGTCACACAGAAAAGGACACTTCTCATAAGGTATCACTGATAGAGGGAATGTAAAAACCGTTACACTTGAACTGAATTACAAAACAGAACAGAGTCACACATGCAGAAAACACACTATGGCTGCTTAACGGGAAAGGTGAGGTGGGGTGATACATAAAACAAGGGTATCAAATTAGCTCAGATACCGTTCCATAAACCCAATATGTAATAGACAAGACCTACTCCTTGCTCAGAGAACTGGACTCAACACGCCCTATTCACCGCACAAGATTATATCTGACTAGTAATAATCGTAAAGCCTATGTATTGATATCTCTCTGTTAGTGTGTCAAGTGGGTGTAAAGCGGCATAAACACAGCAGTGAAAAGCAGCTAAATCCCATTATGAAAATAAATTACTTTGAAAAACCCATGAAACAAAGACAGTGAACGAGAGAGGAATTCTTACACAATGCGTTCAGGGGCTGTGATGCAACCTGGATTGACCATATCTAGACCCACAGCTGGATGAGACATAAGGGTGGACACTCTTGGGGCTGAGAGGTTTGGTGAGGTTGGGTGAGCAAACGCAGACCCTTTAAAGTAATACTGCATGGTACCCATCGCATGGGTCCCAAATCTCCAGCTTCAAGGGCATCTTCCTACATCAAAACATGCATGAGAAACCCAGAAGATGGTACACAGTGTGATGGGGAAAGGTTTCTAAAACGCACCTCATTTCTCATCGCCTTGTGCCCGGGTTCGCCATTCCAGCCGCTTTACTAGCAAGCTCCCTACTTGGAGCATCAGCACCTTTAACCTCCTGTTCCGTACAGGTTGCAATTTGTCCTGAGGATAAACGGGAAGACGTGGAACCAACGAGAGACTAGCTCTTGGTGTTGGGACAGGCACAGGTCACTCTATTTTCCCATCAGAAAGAAGAATTAACCACAGGCTCAGCCTGCCCCCCGGAACCAGAACAGGGCCTGAAGCCATTCTGCGATTTTGCGGCCAGCTCCCATAAAAACGAGTTGTAAAATGGAGGTTCAGGGCAGTGCAATTCACAAACCTGCAGAGTTATAAATGATAACTCTCGTCCACAAATATATTGAGGGAAGGCAAAGAAGAGGATTTGAAATCAAGGCAGAATTGCAGGAAAGAGATTTCAGGAGGTAGATTCGAATCGCATTTAAAGCACATGAAAAGCGGCAAAACGTTGACAATGATGCCCTTGGCCAAAAAGGGCGTATGCGTTTTTTCCTGAATATATTCAGGAAAAAACGCATACGCCCTTTTTGGCCAACCAAGCAACCTGGAAAGGCAAATGAGCGCTACAAACAAGTCTCGCTTCCCATCGGTCAAAAGGGCCATGCTGAAAAAAGTGTCAAAACCAGAAGTGCAGGACAGGCCATGGAGAAATGGGAGCCTTGCTACACTGATGGGCGGGATGTAAATTGCCAACAGCCACTCTGGAGAAGTGTACGGTGAGTCCTGAAACATCTGAAAAACACAGCTTAGAGAGCATAGGGCACTTCCACTCATGGGGGTATGAATTGGGAAAATGAAAAATCAGCAAGACACAAGCACCCCAAAGTTTAGGGCTGCTCTGTTGACAAGGACCTCCACTTCATTCCACCTTAAATATCCCAGGAAAGAGAAAAATGGGTAAAGAAGTTGTGGTCCTTATGTACAATGGAATATCACTCAGCCATGAAATCAATGTCATAAGGCTAGTAGCAGCATGATGAGTGGATTTAGGTACGACGATTCTAAGTGAAATAAGTCACACAGAAAAGGACACTTCTCATAAGGTATCACTGATAGAGGGAATGTAAAAACCGTTACACTTGAACTGAATTACAAAACAGAACAGAGTCACACATGCAGAAAACACACTATGGCTGCTTAACGGGAAAGGTGAGGTGGGGTGATACATAAAACAAGGGTTTCAAATTAGCTCAGATACCGTTCCATAAACCCAATATGTAATAGACAAGACCTACTCCTTGCTCAGAGAACTGGACTCAACACGCCCTATTCACCGCACAAGAATATATCTGACTAGTAATAATCGTAAAGCGTATGTATTGATATCTCTCTGTTAGTGTGTCAAGTGGGTGTAAAGCGGCATAAACACAGCAGTGAAAAGCAGCTAAATCCCATTATGAAAATAAATTACTTTGAAAAACCCATGAAACAAAGACAGTGAACGAGAGAGGAATTCTTACACAATGCGTTCAGGGGCTGTGATGCAACCTGGATTGACCATATCTAGACCCACAGCTGGATGAGACATAAGGGTGGACACTCTTGGGGCTGAGAGGTTTGGTGAGGTTGGGTGAGCAAACGCAGACCCTTTAAAGTAATACTGCATGGTACCCATCGCATGGGTCCCAAATCTCCAGGTTCAAGGGCATCTTCCTACATCAAAAACATGCATGAGAAACCCAGAAGATGGTACACCGTGTGATGGGGAAAGGTTTCTAAAACGCACCTCATTTCTCATCTCCTTGTGCCCGGGTTCGCCATTCCAGCCGCTTTACTAGCAAGCTCCCTACTTGGAGCATCAGCACCTTTAACCTCCTGTTCCGTACAGGTTGCAATTTGTCCTGAGGATAAACGGGAAGACGTGGAACCAACGAGAGACTAGCTCTTGGTGTTGGGACAGGCACAGGTCACTCTATTTTCCCATCAGAAAGAAGAATTAACCACAGGCTCAGCCTGCCCCCCGGAACCAGAAGAGGGCCTGAAGCCATTCTGTGATTTTGCGGCCAGCTCCCATAAAAACGAGTTGTAAAATGGAGGTTCAGGGCACTGCAATTCACAAACCTGCAGTTATAAATGATAACTCTCGTCCACAAATATATTGAGGGAAGGCAACGAAGAGGATTTGAAATCAAGGCAGAATTGCAGGAAACAGATTTCAGGAAGTAGATTCGAATCGCATTTAAAGCACATGAAAAGTGGCAAAACGTTGACAATGATGCCCTTGGCCAAAAAGGGCGTATGCGTTTTTTCCTGAATATATTCAGGAAAAAACGCATACGCCCTTTTTGGCCAACCAAGCAACCTGGAAAGGCAAATCAGCGCTACAAACAAGTCTCGCTTCCCATCGGTCAAAAGGGCCATGCTGAAAAAAGTGTCAAAACCAGAAATGCAGGACAGGCCATGGAGAAATGGGAGCCTTGCTACACTGATGGGCGGGATGTAAATTGCCAAGAGCCACTCTGGAGAAGTGTCCGGTGAGTCCTGAAACATCTGAAAAACACAGCTTAGAGAGCATAGGGCACTTCCACTCATGGGGGTATAAATTGGGAAAATTAAAAATCAGCAAGACACAAGCACCCCAAAGTTGAGGGCTGCTCTGTTGACAAGGACCTCCACTTCATTCCACCTTCAATATCCCAGGAAAGAGAAAAATGGGTAAAGAAGTTGTGGTCCTTATGTACAATGGAATATCTCTCAGCCATGAAATCAATGTCATAAGGCTAGTAGCAGCATGATGAGTGGATTAAGGTATGACGATTCTAAGTGAAATAAGTCACACAGAAAAGGACACTTCTCATAAGGTATCACTGATAGAGGGAATGTAAAAACCGTTACACTTGAACTGAATTACAAAACAGAACAGAGTCACACATGCAGAAAACACACTATGGCTGCTTAACGGGAAAGGTGAGGTGGGGTGATACATAAAACAAGGGTTTCAAATTAGCTCAGATACCGTTCCATAAACCCAATATGTAATAGACAAGACCTACTCCTTGCTCAGAGAACTGGACTCAACACGCCCTATTCACCGCACAAGAATATATCTGACTAGTAATAATCGTAAAGCGTATGTATTGATATCTCTCTGTTAGTGTGTCAAGTGGGTGTAAAGCGGCATAAACACAGCAGTGAAAAGCAGCTAAATCCCATTATGAAAATAAATTACTTTGAAAAACCCATGAAACAAAGACAGTGAACGAGAGAGGAATTCTTACACAATGCGTTCAGGGGCTGTGATGCAACCTGGATTGACCATATCTAGACCCACAGCTGGATGAGACATAAGGGTGGACACTCTTGGGGCTGAGAGGTTTGGTGAGGTTGGGTGAGCAAACGCAGACCCTTTAAAGTAATACTGCATGGTACCCATCGCATGGGTCCCAAATCTCCAGCTTCAAGGGCATCTTCCTACATCAAAAACATGCATGAGAAACCCAGAAGATGGTACACCGTGTGATGGGGAAAGGTTTCTAAAACGCACCTCATTTCTCATCTCCTTGTGCCCGGGTTCGCCATTCCAGCCGCTTTACTAGCAAGCTCCCTACTTGGAGCATCAGCACCTTTAACCTCCTGTTCCGTACAGGTTGCAATTTGTCCTGAGGATAAACGGGAAGACGTGGAACCAACGAGAGACTAGCTCTTGGTGTTGGGACAGGCACAGGTCACTCTATTTTCCCATCAGAAAGAAGAATTAACCACAGGCCCAGCCTGCCCCCCGGAACCAGAACAGGGCCTGAAGCCATTCTGTGATTTTGCGGCCAGCTCCCATAAAAACGAGTTGTAAAATGGAGGTTCAGGGCACTGCAATTCACAAACCTGCAGTTATAAATGATAACTCTCGTCCACAAATATATTGAGGGAAGGCAACGAAGAGGATTTGAAATCAAGGCAGAATTGCAGGAAACAGATTTCAGGAAGTAGATTCGAATCGCATTTAAAGCACATGAAAAGCGGCAAAACGTTGACAATGATGCCCTTGGCCAAAAAGGGCGTATGCGTTTTTTCCTGAATATATTCAGGAAAAAACGCATACGCCCTTTTTGGCCAACCAAGCAACCTGGAAAGGCAAATCAGCGCTACAAACAAGTCTCGCTTCCCATCGGTCAAAAGGGCCATGCTGAAAAAAGTGTCAAAACCAGAAATGCAGGACAGGCCATGGAGAAATGGGAGCCTTGCTACACTGATGGGCGGGATGTAAATTGCCAACAGCCACTCTGGAGAAGTGTACGGTGAGTCCTGAAACATCTGAAAAACACAGCTTAGAGAGCATAGGGCACTTCCACTCATGGGGGTATGAATTGGGAAAATGAAAAATCAGCAAGACACAAGCACCCCAAAGTTGAGGGCTGCTCTGTTGACAAGGACCTCCACTTCATTCCACCTTAAATATCCCAGGAAAGAGAAAAATGGGTAAAGAAGTTGTGGTCCTTATGTACAATGAAATATCACTCAGCCATGAAATCAATGTCATAAGGCTAGTAGCAGCATGATGAGTGGATTTAGGTACGACGATTCTAAGTGAAATAAGTCACACAGAAAAGGACACTTCTCATAAGGTATCACTGATAGAGGGAATGTAAAAACCGTTACACTTGAACTGAATTACAAAACAGAACAGAGTCACACATGCAGAAAACACACTATGGCTGCTTAACGGGAAAGGTGAGGTGGGGTGATACATAAAACAAGGGTATCAAATTAGCTCAGATACCGTTCCATAAACCCAATATGTAATAGACAAGACCTACTCCTTGCTCAGAGAACTGGACTCAACACGCCCTATTCACCGCACAAGATTATATCTGACTAGTAATAATCGTAAAGCCTATGTATTGATATCTCTCTGTTAGTGTGTCAAGTGGGTGTAAAGTGGCATAAACACAGCAGTGAAAAGCAGCTAAATCCCATTATGAAAATAAATTACTTTGAAAAACCCATGAAACAAAGACAGTGAACGAGAGAGGAATTCTTACACAATGCGTTCAGGGGCTGTGATGCAACCTGGATTGACCATATCTAGACCCACAGCTGGATGAGACATAAGGGTGGACACTCTTGGGGCTGAGAGGTTTGGTGAGGTTGGGTGAGCAAACGCAGACCCTTTAAAGTAATACTGCATGGTACCCATCGCATGGGTCCCAAATCTCCAGCTTCAAGGGCATCTTCCTACATCAAAACATGCATGAGAAACCCAGAAGATGGTACACAGTGTGATGGGGAAAGGTTTCTAAAACGCACCTCATTTCTCATCGCCTTGTGCCCGGGTTCGCCATTCCAGCTGCTTTACTAGCAAGCTCCCTACTTGGAGCATCAGCACCTTTAACCTCCTGTTCCGTACAGGTTGCAATTTGTCCTGAGGATAAACGGGAAGACGTGGAACCAACGAGAGACTAGCTCTTGGTGTTGGGACAGGCACAGGTCACTCTATTTTCCCATCAGAAAGAAGAATTAACCACAGGCTCAGCCTGCCCCCCGGAACCAGAAGAGGGCCTGAAGCCATTCTGCGATTTTGCGGCCAGCTCCCATAAAAACGAGTTGTAAAATGGAGGTTCAGGGCACTGCAATTCACAAACCTGCAGAGTTATAAATGATAACTCTCGTCCACAAATATATTGAGGGAAGGCAAAGAAGAGGATTTGAAATCAAGGCAGAATTGCAGGAAAGAGATTTCAGGAGGTAGATTCGAATCGCATTTAAAGCACATGAAAAGCGGCAAAACGTTGACAATGATGCCCTTGGCCAAAAAGGGCGTATGCGTTTTTTCCTGAATATATTCAGGAAAAAACGCATACGCCCTTTTTGGCCAACCAAGCAACCTGGAAAGGCAAATCAGCGCTACAAACAAGTCTCGCTTCCCATCGGTCAAAAGGGCCATGCTGAAAAAAGTGTCAAAACCAGAAATGCAGGACAGGCCATGGAGAAATGGGAGCCTTGCTACACTGATGGGCGGGATGTAAATTGCCAACAGCCACTCTGGAGAAGTGTACGGTGAGTCCTGAAACATCTGAAAAACACAGCTTAGAGAGCATAGGGCACTTCCACTCATGGGGGTATGAATTGGGAAAATGAAAAATCAGCAAGACACAAGCACCCCAAAGTTTAGGGCTGCTCTGTTGACAAGGACCTCCACTTCATTCCACCTTAAATATCCCAGGAAAGAGAAAAATGGGTAAAGAAGTTGTGGTCCTTATGTACAATGGAATATCACTCAGCCATGAAATCAATGTCATAAGGCTAGTAGCAGCATGATGAGTGGATTTAGGTACGACGATTCTAAGTGAAATAAGTCACACAGAAAAGGACACTTCTCATAAGGTATCACTGATAGAGGGAATGTAAAAACCGTTACACTTGAACTGAATTACAAAACAGAACAGAGTCACACATGCAGAAAACACACTATGGCTGCTTAACGGGAAAGGTGAGGTGGGGTGATACATAAAACAAGGGTTTCAAATTAGCTCAGATACCGTTCCATAAACCCAATATGTAATACACAAGACCTACTCCTTGCTCAGAGAACTGGACTCAACACGCCCTATTCACCGCACAAGAATATATCTGACTAGTAATAATCGTAAAGCGTATGTATTGATATCTCTCTGTTAGTGTGTCAAGTGGGTGTAAAGCGGCATAAACACAGCAGTGAAAAGCAGCTAAATCCCATTATGAAAATAAATTACTTTGAAAAACCCATGAAACAAAGACAGTGAACGAGAGAGGAATTCTTACACAATGCGTTCAGGGGCTGTGATGCAACCTGGATTGACCATATCTAGACCCACAGCTGGATGAGACATAAGGGTGGACACTCTTGGGGCTGAGAGGTTTGGTGAGGTTGGGTGAGCAAACGCAGACCCTTTAAAGTAATACTGCATGGTACCCATCGCATGGGTCCCAAATCTCCAGCTTCAAGGGCATCTTCCTACATCAAAAACATGCATGAGAAACCCAGAAGATGGTACACCGTGTGATGGGGAAAGGTTTCTAAAACGCACCTCATTTCTCATCTCCTTGTGCCCGGGTTCGCCATTCCAGCCGCTTTACTAGCAAGCTCCCTACTTGGAGCATCAGCACCTTTAACCTCCTGTTCCGTACAGGTTGCAATTTGTCCTGAGGATAAACGGGAAGACGTGGAACCAACGAGAGACTAGCTCTTGGTGTTGGGACAGGCACAGGTCACTCTATTTTCCCATCAGAAAGAAGAATTAACCACAGGCTCAGCCTACCCCCCGGAACCAGAACAGGGCCTGAAGCCATTCTGTGATTTTGCGGCCAGCTCCCATAAAAACGAGTTGTAAAATGGAGGTTCAGGGCACTGCAATTCACAAACCTGCAGTTATAAATGATAACTCTCGTCCACAAATATATTGAGGGAAGGCAACGAAGAGGATTTGAAATCAAGGCAGAATTGCAGGAAACAGATTTCAGGAAGTAGATTCGAATCGCATTTAAAGCACATGAAAAGCGGCAAAACGTTGACAATGATGCCCTTGGCCAAAAAGGGCGTATGCGTTTTTTCCTGAATATATTCAGGAAAAAACGCATACGCCCTTTTTGGCCAACCAAGCAACCTGGAAAGGCAAATCAGCGCTACAAACAAGTCTCGCTTCCCATCGGTCAAAAGGGCCATGCTGAAAAAAGTGTCAAAACCAGAAATGCAGGACAGGCCATGGAGAAATGGGAGCCTTGCTACACTGATGGGCGGGATGTAAATTGCCAACAGCCACTCTGGAGAAGTGTACGGTGAGTCCTGAAACATCTGAAAAACACAGCTTAGAGAGCATAGGGCACTTCCACTCATGGGGGTATGAATTGGGAAAATGAAAAATCAGCAAGACACAAGCACCCCAAAGTTGAGGGCTGCTCTGTTGACAAGGACCTCCACTTCATTCCACCTTAAATATCCCAGGAAAGAGAAAAATGGGTAAAGAAGTTGTGGTCCTTATGTACAATGGAATATCACTCAGCCATGAAATCAATGTCATAAGGCTAGTAGCAGCATGATGAGTGGATTTAGGTACGACGATTCTAAGTGAAATAAGTCACACAGAAAAGGACACTTCTCATAAGGTATCACTGATAGAGGGAATGTAAAAACCGTTACACTTGAACTGAATTACAAAACAGAACAGAGTCACACATGCAGAAAACACACTATGGCTGCTTAACGGGAAAGGTGAGGTGGGGTGATACATAAAACAAGGGTATCAAATTAGCTCAGATACCGTTCCATAAACCCAATATGTAATAGACAAGACCTACTCCTTGCTCAGAGAACTGGACTCAACACGCCCTATTCACCGCACAAAAATATATCTGACTAGTAATAATCGTAAAGCCTATGTATTGATATCTCTCTGTTAGTGTGTCAAGTGGGTGTAAAGCGACATAAACACAGCAGTGAAAAGCAGCTAAATCCCATTATGAAAATAAATTACTTTGAAAAACCCATGAAACAAAGACAGTGAACGAGAGAGGAATTCTTACACAATGCGTTCAGGGGCTGTGATGCAACCTGGATTGACCATATCTAGACCCACAGCTGGATGAGACATAAGGGTGGACACTCTTGGGGCTGAGAGGTTTGGTGAGGTTGGGTGAGCAAACGCAGACACTTTAAAGTAATACTGCGTGGTACCCATCGCATGGGTCCCAAATCTCCAGCTTCAAGGGCATCTTCCTACATCAAAAACATGCATGAGAAACCCAGAAGATGGTACACCGTGTGATGGGGAAAGGTTTCTAAAACGCACCTCATTTCTCATCGCCTTGTGCCCGGGTTCGCCATTCCAGCCGCTTTACTAGCAAGCTCCCTACTTGGAGCATCAGCACCTTTAACCTCCTGTTCCGTACAGGTTGCAATTTGTCCTGAGGATAAACGGGAAGACGTGGAACCAACGAGAGACTAGCTCTTGGTGTTGGGACAGGCACAGGTCACTCTATTTTCCCATAAGAAAGAAGAATTAACCACAGGCTCAGCCTACCCCCCGGAACCAGAACAGGGCCTGAAGCCATTCTGCGATTTTGCGGCCAGCTCCCATAAAAACGAGTTGTAAAATGGAGGTTCAGGGCACTGCAATTCACAAACCTGCAGTTATAAATGATAACTCTCGTCCACAAATATATTGAGGGAAGGCAAAGAAGAGGATTTGAAATCAAGGCAGAATTGCACGAAACAGATTTCAGGAGGTAGATACGAATCGCCTTTAAAGCACATGAAAAGCGGCAAAACGTTGACAATGATGCCCTTGGCCAAAAAGGGCGTATGCGTTTTTTCCTGAATATATTCAGGAAAAAACGCATACGCCCTTTTTGGCCAACCAAGCAACCTGGAAAGGCAAATCAGCGCTACAGAGAAGTCTCGCTTCCCATCGGTCAAAAGGGCCATGCTGAAAAAAGTGTCAAAACCAGAAATGCAGGACAGGCCATGGAGAAATGGGAGCCTTGCTACACTGATGGGCGGGATGTAAATTGCCAACAGCCACTCTGGAGAAGTGTACGGTGTGTCCTGAAACATCTGAAAAACACAGCTTAGAGAGCATAGGGCACTTCCACTCATGGGGGTATAAATTGGGAAAATGAAAAATCAGCAAGACACAAGCACCCCAAAGTTGAGGGCTGCTCTGTTGACAAGGACCTCCACTTCATTCCACCTTAAATATCCCAGGAAAGAGAAAAATGGATAAAGAAGTTGTGGTCCTTATGTACAATGGAATATCACTCAGCCATGAAATCAATGTCATAAGGTTAGTAGCAGCATGATGAGTGGATTTAGGTACGACGATTCTAAGTGAAATAAGTCACACAGAAAAGGACACTTCTCATAAGGTATCACTTATAGAGGGAATGTAAAAACCGTTACACTTGAACTGAATTACAAAACAGAACAGAGTCACACATGCAGAAAACACACTATGGCTGCTTAACGGGAAAGGTGAGGTGGGGTGATACATAAAACAAGGGTATCAAATTAGCTCAGATACCGTTCCATAAACCCAATATGTAGTAGACAAGACCTACTCCTTGCTCAGAGAACTGGACTCAACACGCCCTATTCACCGCACAAGAATATATCTGACTAGTAATAATCTTGAAACCTATGTATTGATATCTCTCTGTTAGTGTGTCAAGTGGGTGTAAAGCGGCATAAACACAGCAGTGAAAAGGAGCTAAACCCCATTATAAAAATAAATTACTTTGAAACACCCATGAAACAAAGACAGTGAAAGAGAGAGAAATTCTTACACAATGCGTTCAGGGGCTGTGATGCAACCTGGATTGACCATATCTAGACTCACAGCTGGATCAGACATAAGGGTGGACACTCTTGGGGCTGAGAGGTTTGGTGAGGTTGGGTGAGCAAACGCAGACCCTTTAAAGTAATACTGCATGGTACCCATCGCATGGGTCCCAAATCTCCAGGTTCAAGGGCATCTTCCTACATCAAAAACATGCATGAGAAACCCAGAAGATGGTACACAGTGTGATGGGGAAAGGTTTCTAAAACGCACCTCATTTCTCATCGCCTTGTGCCCGGGTTCGCCATTCCAGCCGCTTTACTAGCAAGCTCCCTACTTGGAGCATCAGCACCTTTAACCTCCTGTTCCGTACAGGTTGCAATTTGTCCTGAGGATAAACGGGAAGACGTGGAACCAACGAGAGACTAGCTCTTGGTGTTGGGACAGGCACAGGTCACTCTATTTTCCCATCAGAAAGAAGAATTAACCACAGGCTCAGCCTGCCCCCCGGAACCAGAACAGGGCCTGAAGCCATTCTGCGATTTTGCGGCCAGCTCCCATAAAAAGGAGTTGTAAAATGGAGGTTCAGGGCACTGCAATTCACAAACCTGCAGAGTTATAAATGATAACTCTCGTCCACAAATATATTGAGGGAAGGCAAAGAAGAGGATTTGAAATCAAGGCAGAATTGCAGGAAAGAGATTTCAGGAGGTAGATTCGAATCGCATTTAAAGCACATGAAAAGCGGCAAAACGTTGACAATGATGCCCTTGGCCAAAAAGGGCGTATGCGTTTTTTCCTGAATATATTCAGGAAAAAACGCATACGCCCTTTTTGGCCAACCAAGCAACCTGGAAAGGCAAATCAGCGCTACAAACAAGTCTCGCTTCCCATCGGTCAAAAGGGCCATGCTGAAAAAAGTGTCAAAACCAGAAATGCAGGACAGGCCATGGAGAAATGGGAGCCTTGCTACACTGATGGGCGGGATGTAAATTGCCAACAGCCACTCTGGAGAAGTGTACGGTGAGTCCTGAAACATCTGAAAAACACAGCTTAGAGAGCATAGGGCACTTCCACTCATGGGGGTATGAATTGGGAAAATGAAAAATCAGCAAGACACAAGCACCCCAAAGTTGAGGGCTGCTCTGTTGACAAGGACCTCCACTTCATTCCACCTTAAATATCCCAGGAAAGAGAAAAATGGGTAAAGAAGTTGTGGTCCTTATGTACAATGGAATATCACTCAGCCATGAAATCAATGTCATAAGGCTAGTAGCAGCATGATGAGTGGATTTAGGTACGACGATTCTAAGTGAAATAAGTCACACAGAAAAGGACACTTCTCATAAGGTATCACTGATAGAGGGAATGTAAAAACCGTTACACTTGAACTGAATTACAAAACAGAACAGAGTCACACATGCAGAAAACACACTATGGCTGCTTAACGGGAAAGGTGAGGTGGGGTGATACATAAAACAAGGGTATCAAATTAGCTCAGATACCGTTCCATAAACCCAATATGTAATAGACAAGACCTACTCCTTGCTCAGAGAACTGGACTCAACACGCCCTATTCACCGCACAAAAATATATCTGACTAGTAATAATCGTAAAGCCTATGTATTGATATCTCTCTGTTAGTGTGTCAAGTGGGTGTAAAGCGACATAAACACAGCAGTGAAAAGCAGCTAAATCCCATTATGAAAATAAATTACTTTGAAAAACCCATGAAACAAAGACAGTGAACGAGAGAGGAATTCTTACACAATGCGTTCAGGGGCTGTGATGCAACCTGGATTGACCATATCTAGACCCACAGCTGGATGAGACATAAGGGTGGACACTCTTGGGGCTGAGAGGTTTGGTGAGGTTGGGTGAGCAAACGCAGACACTTTAAAGTAATACTGCGTGGTACCCA
Source organism: Balaenoptera borealis (assembly GCF_965194805.1). Classification (NCBI taxonomy): domain Eukaryota; kingdom Metazoa; phylum Chordata; class Mammalia; order Artiodactyla; family Balaenopteridae; genus Balaenoptera; species Balaenoptera borealis. Next base: position 164,363 of record NW_028123801.1, on the reverse strand, counting down.
TCGCATGGGTCCCAAATCTCCAGCTTCAAGGGCATCTTCCTACATCAAAAACATGCATGAGAAACCCAGAAGATGGTACACCGTGTGATGGGGAAAGGTTTCTAAAACGCACCTCATTTCTCATCGCCTTGTGCCCGGGTTCGCCATTCCAGCCGCTTTACTAGCAAGCTCCCTACTTGGAGCATCAGCACCTTTAACCTCCTGTTCCGTACAGGTTGCAATTTGTCCTGAGGATAAACGGGAAGACGTGGAACCAACGAGAGACTAGCTCTTGGTGTTGGGACAGGCACAGGTCACTCTATTTTCCCATAAGAAAGAAGAATTAACCACAGGCTCAGCCTACCCCCCGGAACCAGAACAGGGCCTGAAGCCATTCTGCGATTTTGCGGCCAGCTCCCATAAAAACGAGTTGTAAAATGGAGGTTCAGGGCACTGCAATTCACAAACCTGCAGTTATAAATGATAACTCTCGTCCACAAATATATTGAGGGAAGGCAAAGAAGAGGATTTGAAATCAAGGCAGAATTGCACGAAACAGATTTCAGGAGGTAGATACGAATCGCCTTTAAAGCACATGAAAAGCGGCAAAACGTTGACAATGATGCCCTTGGCCAAAAAGGGCGTATGCGTTTTTTCCTGAATATATTCAGGAAAAAACGCATACGCCCTTTTTGGCCAACCAAGCAACCTGGAAAGGCAAATCAGCGCTACAGAGAAGTCTCGCTTCCCATCGGTCAAAAGGGCCATGCTGAAAAAAGTGTCAAAACCAGAAATGCAGGACAGGCCATGGAGAAATGGGAGCCTTGCTACACTGATGGGCGGGATGTAAATTGCCAACAGCCACTCTGGAGAAGTGTACGGTGTGTCCTGAAACATCTGAAAAACACAGCTTAGAGAGCATAGGGCACTTCCACTCATGGGGGTATAAATTGGGAAAATGAAAAATCAGCAAGACACAAGCACCCCAAAGTTGAGGGCTGCTCTGTTGACAAGGACCTCCACTTCATTCCACCTTAAATATCCCAGGAAAGAGAAAAATGGATAAAGAAGTTGTGGTCCTTATGTACAATGGAATATCACTCAGCCATGAAATCAATGTCATAAGGTTAGTAGCAGCATGATGAGTGGATTTAGGTACGACGATTCTAAGTGAAATAAGTCACACAGAAAAGGACACTTCTCATAAGGTATCACTTATAGAGGGAATGTAAAAACCGTTACACTTGAACTGAATTACAAAACAGAACAGAGTCACACATGCAGAAAACACACTATGGCTGCTTAACGGGAAAGGTGAGGTGGGGTGATACATAAAACAAGGGTATCAAATTAGCTCAGATACCGTTCCATAAACCCAATATGTAGTAGACAAGACCTACTCCTTGCTCAGAGAACTGGACTCAACACGCCCTATTCACCGCACAAGAATATATCTGACTAGTAATAATCTTGAAACCTATGTATTGATATCTCTCTGTTAGTGTGTCAAGTGGGTGTAAAGCGGCATAAACACAGCAGTGAAAAGGAGCTAAACCCCATTATAAAAATAAATTACTTTGAAACACCCATGAAACAAAGACAGTGAAAGAGAGAGAAATTCTTACACAATGCGTTCAGGGGCTGTGATGCAACCTGGATTGACCATATCTAGACTCACAGCTGGATCAGACATAAGGGTGGACACTCTTGGGGCTGAGAGGTTTGGTGAGGTTGGGTGAGCAAACGCAGACCCTTTAAAGTAATACTGCATGGTACCCATCGCATGGGTCCCAAATCTCCAGCTTCAAGGGCATCTTCCTACATCAAAAACATGCATGAGAAACCCAGAAGATGGTACACAGTGTGATGGGGAAAGGTTTCTAAAACGCACCTCATTTCTCATCGCCTTGTGCCCGGGTTCGCCATTCCAGCCGCTTTACTAGCAAGCTCCCTACTTGGAGCATCAGCACCTTTAACCTCCTGTTCCGTACAGGTTGCAATTTGTCCTGAGGATAAACGGGAAGACGTGGAACCAACGAGAGACTAGCTCTTGGTGTTGGGACAGGCACAGGTCACTCTATTTTCCCATCAGAAAGAAGAATTAACCACAGGCTCAGCCTGCCCCCCGGAACCAGAACAGGGCCTGAAGCCATTCTGCGATTTTGCGGCCAGCTCCCATAAAAAGGAGTTGTAAAATGGAGGTTCAGGGCACTGCAATTCACAAACCTGCAGAGTTATAAATGATAACTCTCGTCCACAAATATATTGAGGGAAGGCAAAGAAGAGGATTTGAAATCAAGGCAGAATTGCAGGAAAGAGATTTCAGGAGGTAGATTCGAATCGCATTTAAAGCACATGAAAAGCGGCAAAACGTTGACAATGATGCCCTTGGCCAAAAAGGGCGTATGCGTTTTTTCCTGAATATATTCAGGAAAAAACGCATACGCCCTTTTTGGCCAACCAAGCAACCTGGAAAGGCAAATCAGCGCTACAAAGAAGTCTCGCTTCCCATCGGTCAAAAGGGCCATGCTGAAAAAAGTGTCAATACCAGAAATGCAGGACAGGCCATGGAGAAATGGGAGCCTTGCTACACTGATGGGCGGGATGTAAATTGCCAACAGCCACTCTGGAGAAGTGTACGGTGAGTCCTGAAACATCTAAAAAACACAGCTTAGAGAGCATAGGGCACTTCCACTCATGGGGGTATGAATTGGGAAAATGAAAAATCAGCAAGACACAAGCACCCCAAAGTTGAGGGCTGCTCTGTTGACAAGGACCTCCACTTCATTCCACCTTAAATATCCCAGGAAAGAGAAAAATGGGTAAAGAAGTTGTGGTCCTTATGTACAATGGAATATCACTCAGCCATGAAATCAATGTCATAAGGCTAGTAGCAGCATGATGAGTGGATTTAGGTACGACGATTCTAAGTGAAATAAGTCACACAGAAAAGGACACTTCTCATAAGGTATCACTGATAGAGGGAATGTAAAAACCGTTACACTTGAACTGAATTACAAAACAGAACAGAGTCACACATGCAGAAAACACACTATGGCTGCTTAACGGGAAAGGTGAGGTGGGGTGATACATAAAACAAGGGTATCAAATTAGCTCAGATACCGTTCCATAAACCCAATATGTAATAGACAAGACCTACTCCTTGCTCAGAGAACTGGACTCAACACGCCCTATTCACCGCACAAGAATATATCTGACTAGTAATAATCGTAAAGCCTATGTATTGATATCTCTCTGTTAGTGTGTCAAGTGGGTGTAAAGCGGCATAAACACAGCAGTGAAAAGCAGCTAAATCCCATTATGAAAATAAATTACTTTGAAAAACCCATGAAACAAAGACAGTGAACGAGAGAGGAATTCTTACACAACGCGTTCAGGGGCTGTGATGCAACCTGGATTGACCATATCTAGACGCACAGCTGGATGAGACATAAGGGTGGACACTCTTGGGGCTGAGAGGTTTGGTGAGGTTGGGTGAGCAAACGCAGACCCTTTAAAGTAATACTGCGTGGTACCCATCGCATGGGTCCCAAATCTCCAGGTTCAAGGGCATCTTCCTACATCAAAAACATGCATGAGAAACCCAGAAGATGGTACACCGTGTGATGGGGAAAGGTTTCTAAAACGCACCTCATTTCTCATCTCCTTGTGCCCGGGTTCGCCATTCCAGCCGCTTTACTAGCAAGCTCCCTACTTGGAGCATCAGCACCTTTAACCTCCTGTTCCGTACAGGTTGCAATTTGTCCTGAGGATAAACGGGAAGACGTGGAACCAACGAGAGACTAGCTCTTGGTGTTGGGACAGGCACAGGTCACTCTATTTTCCCATCAGAAAGAAGAATTAACCACAGGCTCAGCCTGCCCCCCGGAACCAGAACAGGGCCTGAAGCCATTCTGTGATTTTGCGGCCAGCTCCCATAAAAACGAGTTGTAAAATGGAGGTTCAGGGCACTGCAATTCACAAACCTGCAGTTATAAATGATAACTCTCGTCCACAAATATATTGAGGGAAGGCAACGAAGAGGATTTGAAATCAAGGCAGAATTGCAGGAAACAGATTTCAGGAAGTAGATTCGAATCGCATTTAAAGCACATGAAAAGTGGCAAAACGTTGACAATGATGCCCTTGGCCAAAAAGGGCGTATGCGTTTTTTCCTGAATATATTCAGGAAAAAAAGCATACGCCCTTTTTGGCCAACCAAGCAACCTGGAAAGGCAAATCAGCGCTACAAACAAGTCTCGCTTCCCATCGGTCAAAAGGGCCATGCTGAAAAAAGTGTCAAAACCAGAAATGCAGGACAGGCCATGGAGAAATGGGAGCCTTGCTACACTGATGGGCGGGATGTAAATTGCCAAGAGCCACTCTGGAGAAGTGTCCGGTGAGTCCTGAAACATCTGAAAAACACAGCTTAGAGAGCATAGGGCACTTCCACTCATGGGGGTATAAATTGGGAAAATTAAAAATCAGCAAGACACAAGCACCCCAAAGTTTAGGGCTGCTCTGTTGACAAGGACCTCCACTTCATTCCACCTTCAATATCCCAGGAAAGAGAAAAATGGATAAAGAAGTTGTGGTCCTTATGTACAATGGAATATCTCTCAGCCATGAAATCAATGTCATAAGGCTAGTAGCAGCATGATGAGTGGATTAAGGTATGACGATTCTAAGTGAAATAAGTCACACAGAAAAGGACACTTCTCATAAGGTATCACTGATAGAGGGAATGTAAAAACCGTTACACTTGAACTGAATTACAAAACAGAACAGAGTCACACATGCAGAAAACACACTATGGCTGCTTAACGGGAAAGGTGAGGTGGGGTGATACATAAAACAAGGGTATCAAATTAGCTCAGATACCGTTCCATAAACCCAATATGTAATAGACAAGACCTACTCCTTGCTCAGAGAACTGGACTCAACACGCCCTATTCACCGCACAAGATTATATCTGACTAGTAATAATCGTAAAGCCTATGTATTGATATCTCTCTGTTAGTGTGTCAAGTGGGTGTAAAGCGGCATAAACACAGCAGTGAAAAGCAGCTAAATCCCATTATGAAAATAAATTACTTTGAAAAACCCATGAAACAAAGACAGTGAACGAGAGAGGAATTCTTACACAATGCGTTCAGGGGCTGTGATGCAACCTGGATTGACCATATCTAGACCCACAGCTGGATGAGACATAAGGGTGGACACTCTTGGGGCTGAGAGGTTTGGTGAGGTTGGGTGAGCAAACGCAGACCCTTTAAAGTAATACTGCATGGTACCCATCGCATGGGTCCCAAATCTCCAGCTTCAAGGGCATCTTCCTACATCAAAACATGCATGAGAAACCCAGAAGATGGTACACAGTGTGATGGGGAAAGGTTTCTAAAACGCACCTCATTTCTCATCGCCTTGTGCCCGGGTTCGCCATTCCAGCCGCTTTACTAGCAAGCTCCCTACTTGGAGCATCAGCACCTTTAACCTCCTGTTCCGTAGAGGTTGCAATTTGTCCTGAGGATAAACGGGAAGACGTGGAACCAACGAGAGACTAGCTCTTGGTGTTGGGACAGGCACAGGTCACTCTATTTTCCCATCAGAAAGAAGAATTAACCACAGGCTCAGCCTGCCCCCCGGAACCAGAACAGGGCCTGAAGCCATTCTGCGATTTTGCGGCCAGCTCCCATAAAAACGAGTTGTAAAATGGAGGTTCAGGGCAGTGCAATTCACAAACCTGCAGAGTTATAAATGATAACTCTCGTCCACAAATATATTGAGGGAAGGCAAAGAAGAGGATTTGAAATCAAGGCAGAATTGCAGGAAAGAGATTTCAGGAGGTAGATTCGAATCGCATTTAAAGCACATGAAAAGCGGCAAAACGTTGACAATGATGCCCTTGGCCAAAAAGGGCGTATGCGTTTTTTCCTGAATATATTCAGGAAAAAACGCATACGCCCTTTTTGGCCAACCAAGCAACCTGGAAAGGCAAATGAGCGCTACAAACAAGTCTCGCTTCCCATCGGTCAAAAGGGCCATGCTGAAAAAAGTGTCAAAACCAGAAGTGCAGGACAGGCCATGGAGAAATGGGAGCCTTGCTACACTGATGGGCGGGATGTAAATTGCCAACAGCCACTCTGGAGAAGTGTACGGTGAGTCCTGAAACATCTGAAAAACACAGCTTAGAGAGCATAGGGCACTTCCACTCATGGGGGTATGAATTGGGAAAATGAAAAATCAGCAAGACACAAGCACCCCAAAGTTTAGGGCTGCTCTGTTGACAAGGACCTCCACTTCATTCCACCTTAAATATCCCAGGAAAGAGAAAAATGGGTAAAGAAGTTGTGGTCCTTATGTACAATGGAATATCACTCAGCCATGAAATCAATGTCATAAGGCTAGTAGCAGCATGATGAGTGGATTTAGGTACGACGATTCTAAGTGAAATAAGTCACACAGAAAAGGACACTTCTCATAAGGTATCACTGATAGAGGGAATGTAAAAACCGTTACACTTGAACTGAATTACAAAACAGAACAGAGTCACACATGCAGAAAACACACTATGGCTGCTTAACGGGAAAGGTGAGGTGGGGTGATACATAAAACAAGGGTTTCAAATTAGCTCAGATACCGTTCCATAAACCCAATATGTAATAGACAAGACCTACTCCTTGCTCAGAGAACTGGACTCAACACGCCCTATTCACCGCACAAGAATATATCTGACTAGTAATAATCGTAAAGCGTATGTATTGATATCTCTCTGTTAGTGTGTCAAGTGGGTGTAAAGCGGCATAAACACAGCAGTGAAAAGCAGCTAAATCCCATTATGAAAATAAATTACTTTGAAAAACCCATGAAACAAAGACAGTGAACGAGAGAGGAATTCTTACACAATGCGTTCAGGGGCTGTGATGCAACCTGGATTGACCATATCTAGACCCACAGCTGGATGAGACATAAGGGTGGACACTCTTGGGGCTGAGAGGTTTGGTGAGGTTGGGTGAGCAAACGCAGACCCTTTAAAGTAATACTGCATGGTACCCATCGCATGGGTCCCAAATCTCCAGCTTCAAGGGCATCTTCCTACATCAAAAACATGCATGAGAAACCCAGAAGATGGTACACCGTGTGATGGGGAAAGGTTTCTAAAACGCACCTCATTTCTCATCTCCTTGTGCCCGGGTTCGCCATTCCAGCCGCTTTACTAGCAAGCTCCCTACTTGGAGCATCAGCACCTTTAACCTCCTGTTCCGTACAGGTTGCAATTTGTCCTGAGGATAAACGGGAAGACGTGGAACCAACGAGAGACTAGCTCTTGGTGTTGGGACAGGCACAGGTCACTCTATTTTCCCATCAGAAAGAAGAATTAACCACAGGCCCAGCCTGCCCCCCGGAACCAGAACAGGGCCTGAAGCCATTCTGTGATTTTGCGGCCAGCTCCCATAAAAACGAGTTGTAAAATGGAGGTTCAGGGCACTGCAATTCACAAACCTGCAGTTATAAATGATAACTCTCGTCCACAAATATATTGAGGGAAGGCAACGAAGAGGATTTGAAATCAAGGCAGAATTGCAGGAAACAGATTTCAGGAAGTAGATTCGAATCGCATTTAAAGCACATGAAAAGCGGCAAAACGTTGACAATGATGCCCTTGGCCAAAAAGGGCGTATGCGTTTTTTCCTGAATATATTCAGGAAAAAACGCATACGCCCTTTTTGGCCAACCAAGCAACCTGGAAAGGCAAATCAGCGCTACAAACAAGTCTCGCTTCCCATCGGTCAAAAGGGCCATGCTGAAAAAAGTGTCAAAACCAGAAATGCAGGACAGGCCATGGAGAAATGGGAGCCTTGCTACACTGATGGGCGGGATGTAAATTGCCAACAGCCACTCTGGAGAAGTGTACGGTGAGTCCTGAAACATCTGAAAAACACAGCTTAGAGAGCATAGGGCACTTCCACTCATGGGGGTATGAATTGGGAAAATGAAAAATCAGCAAGACACAAGCACCCCAAAGTTGAGGGCTGCTCTGTTGACAAGGACCTCCACTTCATTCCACCTTAAATATCCCAGGAAAGAGAAAAATGGGTAAAGAAGTTGTGGTCCTTATGTACAATGAAATATCACTCAGCCATGAAATCAATGTCATAAGGCTAGTAGCAGCATGATGAGTGGATTTAGGTACGACGATTCTAAGTGAAATAAGTCACACAGAAAAGGACACTTCTCATAAGGTATCACTGATAGAGGGAATGTAAAAACCGTTACACTTGAACTGAATTACAAAACAGAACAGAGTCACACATGCAGAAAACACACTATGGCTGCTTAACGGGAAAGGTGAGGTGGGGTGATACATAAAACAAGGGTATCAAATTAGCTCAGATACCGTTCCATAAACCCAATATGTAATAGACAAGACCTACTCCTTGCTCAGAGAACTGGACTCAACACGCCCTATTCACCGCACAAGATTATATCTGACTAGTAATAATCGTAAAGCCTATGTATTGATATCTCTCTGTTAGTGTGTCAAGTGGGTGTAAAGTGGCATAAACACAGCAGTGAAAAGCAGCTAAATCCCATTATGAAAATAAATTACTTTGAAAAACCCATGAAACAAAGACAGTGAACGAGAGAGGAATTCTTACACAATGCGTTCAGGGGCTGTGATGCAACCTGGATTGACCATATCTAGACCCACAGCTGGATGAGACATAAGGGTGGACACTCTTGGGGCTGAGAGGTTTGGTGAGGTTGGGTGAGCAAACGCAGACCCTTTAAAGTAATACTGCATGGTACCCATCGCATGGGTCCCAAATCTCCAGCTTCAAGGGCATCTTCCTACATCAAAACATGCATGAGAAACCCAGAAGATGGTACACAGTGTGATGGGGAAAGGTTTCTAAAACGCACCTCATTTCTCATCGCCTTGTGCCCGGGTTCGCCATTCCAGCTGCTTTACTAGCAAGCTCCCTACTTGGAGCATCAGCACCTTTAACCTCCTGTTCCGTACAGGTTGCAATTTGTCCTGAGGATAAACGGGAAGACGTGGAACCAACGAGAGACTAGCTCTTGGTGTTGGGACAGGCACAGGTCACTCTATTTTCCCATCAGAAAGAAGAATTAACCACAGGCTCAGCCTGCCCCCCGGAACCAGAAGAGGGCCTGAAGCCATTCTGCGATTTTGCGGCCAGCTCCCATAAAAACGAGTTGTAAAATGGAGGTTCAGGGCACTGCAATTCACAAACCTGCAGAGTTATAAATGATAACTCTCGTCCACAAATATATTGAGGGAAGGCAAAGAAGAGGATTTGAAATCAAGGCAGAATTGCAGGAAAGAGATTTCAGGAGGTAGATTCGAATCGCATTTAAAGCACATGAAAAGCGGCAAAACGTTGACAATGATGCCCTTGGCCAAAAAGGGCGTATGCGTTTTTTCCTGAATATATTCAGGAAAAAACGCATACGCCCTTTTTGGCCAACCAAGCAACCTGGAAAGGCAAATCAGCGCTACAAACAAGTCTCGCTTCCCATCGGTCAAAAGGGCCATGCTGAAAAAAGTGTCAAAACCAGAAATGCAGGACAGGCCATGGAGAAATGGGAGCCTTGCTACACTGATGGGCGGGATGTAAATTGCCAACAGCCACTCTGGAGAAGTGTACGGTGAGTCCTGAAACATCTGAAAAACACAGCTTAGAGAGCATAGGGCACTTCCACTCATGGGGGTATGAATTGGGAAAATGAAAAATCAGCAAGACACAAGCACCCCAAAGTTTAGGGCTGCTCTGTTGACAAGGACCTCCACTTCATTCCACCTTAAATATCCCAGGAAAGAGAAAAATGGGTAAAGAAGTTGTGGTCCTTATGTACAATGGAATATCACTCAGCCATGAAATCAATGTCATAAGGCTAGTAGCAGCATGATGAGTGGATTTAGGTACGACGATTCTAAGTGAAATAAGTCACACAGAAAAGGACACTTCTCATAAGGTATCACTGATAGAGGGAATGTAAAAACCGTTACACTTGAACTGAATTACAAAACAGAACAGAGTCACACATGCAGAAAACACACTATGGCTGCTTAACGGGAAAGGTGAGGTGGGGTGATACATAAAACAAGGGTTTCAAATTAGCTCAGATACCGTTCCATAAACCCAATATGTAATACACAAGACCTACTCCTTGCTCAGAGAACTGGACTCAACACGCCCTATTCACCGCACAAGAATATATCTGACTAGTAATAATCGTAAAGCGTATGTATTGATATCTCTCTGTTAGTGTGTCAAGTGGGTGTAAAGCGGCATAAACACAGCAGTGAAAAGCAGCTAAATCCCATTATGAAAATAAATTACTTTGAAAAACCCATGAAACAAAGACAGTGAACGAGAGAGGAATTCTTACACAATGCGTTCAGGGGCTGTGATGCAACCTGGATTGACCATATCTAGACCCACAGCTGGATGAGACATAAGGGTGGACACTCTTGGGGCTGAGAGGTTTGGTGAGGTTGGGTGAGCAAACGCAGACCCTTTAAAGTAATACTGCGTGGTACCCATCGCATGGGTCCCAAATCTCCAGGTTCAAGGGCATCTTCCTACATCAAAAACATGCATGAGAAACCCAGAAGATGGTACACCGTGTGATGGGGAAAGGTTTCTAAAACGCACCTCATTTCTCATCTCCTTGTGCCCGGGTTCGCCATTCCAGCCGCTTTACTAGCAAGCTCCCTACTTGGAGCATCAGCACCTTTAACCTCCTGTTCCGTACAGGTTGCAATTTGTCCTGAGGATAAACGGGAAGACGTGGAACCAACGAGAGACTAGCTCTTGGTGTTGGGACAGGCACAGGTCACTCTATTTTCCCATCAGAAAGAAGAATTAACCACAGGCTCAGCCTGCCCCCCGGAACCAGAACAGGGCCTGAATCCATTCTGTGATTTTGCGGCCAGCTCCCATAAAAACGAGTTGTAAAATGGAGGTTCAGGGCACGGCAATTCACAAACCTGCAGTTATAAATGATAACTCTCGTCCACAAATATATTGAGGGAAGGCAACGAAGAGGATTTGATATCAAGGCAGAATTGCAGGAAACAGATTTCAGGAAGTAGATTCGAATCGCATTTAAAGCACATGAAAAGCGGCAAAACGTTGACAATGATGCCCTTGGCCAAAAAGGGCGTATGCGTTTTTTCCTGAATATATTCAGGAAAAAACGCATACGCCCTTTTTGGCCAACCAAGCAACCTGGAAAGGCAAATCAGCGCTACAAACAAGTCTCGCTTCCCATCGGTCAAAAGGGCCATGCTGAAAAAAGTGTCAAAACCAGAAATGCAGGACAGGCCATGGAGAAATGGGAGCCTTGCTACACTGATGGGCGGGATGTAAATTGCCAACAGCCACTCTGGAGAAGTGTACGGTGTGTCCTGAAACATCTGAAAAACACAGCTTAGAGAGCATAGGGCACTTCCACTCATGGGGGTATGAATTGGGAAAATGAAAAATCAGCAAGACACAAGCACCCCAAAGTTTAGGGCTGCTCTGTTGACAAGGACCTCCACTTCATTCCACCTTAAATATCCCAGGAAAGAGAAAAATGGGTAAAGAAGTTGTGTTCCTTATGTACAATGGAATATCACTCAGCCATGAAATCAATGTCATAAGGCTAGTAGCAGCATGATGAGTGGATTAAGGTACGACGATACTAAGTGAAATAAGTCACACAGAAAAGGACACTTCTCATAAGGTATCACTGATAGAGGGAATGTAAAAACCGTTACACTTGAACTGAATTACAAAACAGAACAGAGTCACACATGCAGAAAACACACTATGGCTGCTTAACGGGAAAGGTGAGGTGGGGTGATACATAAAACAAGGGTTTCAAATTAGCTCAGATACCGTTCCATAAACCCAATATGTAATAGACAAGACCTACTCCTTGCTCAGAGAACTGGACTCAACACGCCCTATTCACCGCACAAGAATATATCTGACTAGTAATAATCGTAAAGCCTATGTATTGATATCTCTCTGTTAGTGTGTCAAGTGGGTGTAAAGCGGCATAAACACAGCAGTGAAAAGCAGCTAAATCCCATTATGAAAATAAATTACTTTGAAAAACCCATGAAACAAAGACAGTGAACGAGAGAGGAATTCTTACACAATGCGTTCAGGGGCTGTGATGCAACCTGGATTGACCATATCTAGACCCACAGCTGGATGAGACATAAGGGTGGACACTCTTGGGGCTGAGAGGTTTGGTGAGGTTGGGTGAGCAAACGCAGACCCTTTAAAGTAATACGGCGTGGTACCCATCGCATGGGTCCCAAATCTCCAGCTTCAAGGGCATCTTCCTACATCAAAAACATGCATGAGAAACCCAGAAGATGGTACACCGTGTGATGGGGAAAGGTTTCTAAAACGCACCTCATTTCTCATCTCCTTGTGCCCGGGTTCGCCATTCCAGCCGCTTTACTAGCAAGCTCCCTACTTGGAGCATCAGCACCTTTAACCTCCTGTTCCGTACAGGTTGCAATTTTTCCTGAGGATAAACGGGAATACGTGGAACCAACGAGAGACTAGCTCTTGGTGTTGGGACAGGCACAGGTCACTCTATTTTCCCATCAGAAAGAAGAATTAACCACAGGCTCAGCCTGCCCCCCGGAACCAGAACAGGGCCTGAAGCCATTCTGTGATTTTGCGGCCAGCTCCCATAAAAACGAGTTGTAAAATGGAGGTTCAGGGCACTGCAATTCACAAACCTGCAGTTATAAATGATAACTCTCGTCCACAAATATATTGAGGGAAGGCAACGAAGAGGATTTGAAATCAAGGCAGAATTGCAGGAAACAGATTTCAGGAAGTAGATTCGAATCGCATTTAAAGCACATGAAAAGCGGCAAAACGTTGACAATGATGCCCTTGGCCAAAAAGGGCGTATGCGTTTTTTCCTGAATATATTCAGGAAAAAACGCATACGCCCTTTTTGGCCAACCAAGCAACCTGGAAAGGCAAATCAGCGCTACAAACAAGTCTCGCTTCCCATCGGTCAAAAGGGCCATGCTGAAAAAAGTGTCAAAACCAGAAATGCAGGACAGGCCATGGAGAAATGGGAGCCTTGCTACACTGATGGGCGGGATGTAAATTGCCAACAGCCATTCTGGAGAAGTGTACGGTGAGTCCTGAAACATCTGAAAAACACAGCTTAGAGAGCATAGGGCACTTCCACTCATGGGGGTATAAATTGGGAAAATGAAAAATCAGCAAGACACAAGCACCCCAAAGTTGAGGGCTGCTCTGTTGACAAGGACCTCCACTTCATTCCACCTTCAATATCCCAGGAAAGAGAAAAATGGATAAAGAAGTTGTGGTCCTTATGTACAATGGAATATCACTCAGCCATGAAATCAATGTCATAAGGTTAGTAGCAGCATGATGAGTGGATTTAGGTACGACGATTCTAAGTGAAATAAGTCACACAGAAAAGGACACTTCTCATAAGGTATCACTTATAGAGGGAATGTAAAAACCGTTACACTTGAACTGAATTACAAAACAGAACAGAGTCACACATGCAGAAAACACACTATGGCTGCTTAACGGGAAAGGTGAGGTGGGGTGATACATAAAACAAGGGTATCAAATTAGCTCAGATACCGTTCCATAAACCCAATATGTAGTAGACAAGACCTACTCCTTGCTCAGAGAACTGGACTCAACACGCCCTATTCACCGCACAAGAATATATCTGACTAGTAATAATCTTGAAACCTATGTATTGATATCTCTCTGTTAGTGTGTCAAGTGGGTGTAAAGCGGCATAAACACAGCAGTGAAAAGGAGCTAAACCCCATTATAAAAATAAATTACTTTGAAACACCCATGAAACAAAGACAGTGAAAGAGAGAGAAATTCTTACACAATGCGTTCAGGGGCTGTGATGCAACCTGGATTGACCATATCTAGACTCACAGCTGGATCAGACATAAGGGTGGACACTCTTGGGGCTGAGAGGTTTGGTGAGGTTGGGTGAGCAAACGCAGACCCTTTAAAGTAATACTGCATGGTACCCATCGCATGGGTCCCAAATCTCCAGCTTCAAGGGCATCTTCCTACATCAAAACATGCATGAGAAACCCAGAAGATGGTACACAGTGTGATGGGGAAAGGTTTCTAAAACGCACCTCATTTCTCATCGCCTTGTGCCCGGGTTCGCCATTCCAGCCGCTTTACTAGCAAGCTCCCTACTTGGAGCATCAGCACCTTTAACCTCCTGTTCCGTACAGGTTGCAATTTGTCCTGAGGATAAACGGGAAGACGTGGAACCAACGAGAGACTAGCTCTTGGTGTTGGGACAGGCACAGGTCACTCTATTTTCCCATCAGAAAGAAGAATTAACCACAGGCTCAGCCTGCCCCCCGGAACCAGAACAGGGCCTGAAGCCATTCTGCGATTTTGCGGCCAGCTCCCATAAAAACGAATTGTAAAATGGAGGTTCAGGGCACTGCAATTCACAAACCTGCAGAGTTATAAATGATAACTCTCGTCCACAAATATATTGAGGGAAGGCAAAGAAGAGGATTTGAAATCAAGGCAGAATTGCAGGAAAGAGATTTCAGGAGGTAGATTCGAATCGCATTTAAAGCACATGAAAAGCGGCAAAACGTTGACAATGATGCCCTTGGCCAAAAAGGGCGTATGCGTTTTTTCCTGAATATATTCAGGAAAAAACGCATACGCCCTTTTTGGCCAACCAAGCAACCTGGAAAGGCAAATCAGCGCTACAAACAAGTCTCGCTTCCCATCGGTCAAAAGGGCCATGCTGAAAAAAGTGTCAAAACCAGAAATGCAGGACAGGCCATGGAGAAATGGGAGCCTTGCTACACTGATGGGCGGGATGTAAATTGCCAACAGCCACTCTGGAGAAGTGTACGGTGAGTCCTGAAACATCTGAAAAACACAGCTTAGAGAGCATAGGGCACTTCCACTCATGGGGGTATGAATTGGGAAAATGAAAAATCAGCAAGACACAAGCACCCCAAAGTTGAGGGCTGCTCTGTTGACAAGGACCTCCACTTCATTCCACCTTAAATATCCCAGGAAAGAGAAAAATGGGTAAAGAAGTTGTGGTCCTTATGTACAATGGAATATCACTCAGCCATGAAATCAATGTCATAAGGCTAGTAGCAGCATGATGAGTGGATTTAGGTACGACGATTCTAAGTGAAATAAGTCACACAGAAAAGGACACTTCTCATAAGGTATCACTGATAGAGGGAATGTAAAAACCGTTACACTTGAACTGAATTACAAAACAGAACAGAGTCACACATGCAGAAAACACACTATGGCTGCTTAACGGGAAAGGTGAGGTGGGGTGATACATAAAACAAGGGTATCAAATTAGCTCAGATACCGTTCCATAAACCCAATATGTAATAGACAAGACCTACTCCTTGCTCAGAGAACTGGACTCAACACGCCCTATTCACCGCACAAGATTATATCTGACTAGTAATAATCGTAAAGCCTATGTATTGATATCTCTCTGTTAGTGTGTCAAGTGGGTGTAAAGCGGCATAAACACAGCAGTGAAAAGCAGCTAAATCCCATTATGAAAATAAATTACTTTGAAAAACCCATGAAACAAAGACAGTGAACGAGAGAGGAATTCTTACACAACGCGTTCAGGGGCTGTGATGCAACCTGGATTGACCATATCTAGACGCACAGCTGGATGAGACATAAGGGTGGACACTCTTGGGGCTGAGAGGTTTGGTGAGGTTGGGTGAGCAAACGCAGACCCTTTAAAGTAATACTGCATGGTACCCATCGCATGGGTCCCAAATCTCCAGCTTCAAGGGCATCTTCCTACATCAAAAACATGCATGAGAAACCCAGAAGATGGTACACCGTGTGATGGGGAAAGGTTTCTAAAACGCACCTCATTTCTCATCTCCTTGTGCCCGGGTTCGCCATTCCAGCCGCTTTACTAGCAAGCTCCCTACTTGGAGCATCAGCACCTTTAACCTCCTGTTCCGTACAGGTTGCAATTTGTCCTGAGGATAAACGGGAAGACGTGGAACCAACGAGAGACTAGCTCTTGGTGTTGGGACAGGCACAGGTCACTCTATTTTCCCATCAGAAAGAAGAATTAACCACAGGCTCAGCCTGCCCCCCGGAACCAGAACAGGGCCTGAATCCATTCTGTGATTTTGCGGCCAGCTCCCATAAAAACGAGTTGTAAAATGGAGGTTCAGGGCACTGCAATTCACAAACCTGCAGTTATAAATGATAACTCTCGTCCACAAATATATTGAGGGAAGGCAACGAAGAGGATTTGAAATCAAGGCAGAATTGCAGAAACAGATTTCAGGAAGTAGATTCGAATCGCATTTAAAGCACATGAAAAGTGGCAAAACGTTGACAATGATGCCCTTGGCCAAAAAGGGCGTATGCGTTTTTTCCTGAATATATTCAGGAAAAAAAGCATACGCCCTTTTTGGCCAACCAAGCAACCTGGAAAGGCAAATCAGCGCTACAGAGAAGTCTCGCTTCCCATCGGTCAAAAGGGCCATGCTGAAAAAAGTGTCAAAACCAGAAATGCAGGACAGGCCATGGAGAAATGGGAGCCTTGCTACACTGATGGGCGGGATGTAAATTGCCAACAGCCACTCTGGAGAAGTGTCCGGTGAGTCCTGAAACATCTGAAAAACACAGCTTAGAGAGCATAGGGCACTTCCACTCATGGGGGTATAAATTGGGAAAATTAAAAATCAGCAAGACACAAGCACCCCAAAGTTTAGGGCTGCTCTGTTGACAAGGACCTCCACTTCATTCCACCTTCAATATCCCAGGAAAGAGAAAAATGGATAAAGAAGTTGTGGTCCTTATGTACAATGGAATATCACTCAGCCATGAAATCAATGTCATAAGGCTAGTAGCAGCATGATGAGTGGATTAAGGTACGACGATTCTAAGTGAAATAAGTCACACAGAAAAGGACACTTCTCATAAGGTATCACTGATAGAGGGAATGTAAAAACCGTTACACTTGAACTGAATTACAAAACAGAACAGAGTCACACATGCAGAAAACACACTATGGCTGCTTAACGGGAAAGGTGAGGTGGGGTGATACATAAAACAAGGGTTTCAAATTAGCTCAGATACCGTTCCATAAACCCAATATGTAATAGACAAGACCTACTCCTTGCTCAGAGAACTGGACTCAACACGCCCTATTCACCGCACAAGAATATATCTGACTAGTAATAATCGTAAAGCCTATGTATTGATATCTCTCTGTTAGTGTGTCAAGTGGGTGTAAAGCGGCATAAACACAGCAGTGAAAAGCAGCTAAATCCCATTATGAAAATAAATTACTTTGAAAAACCCATGAAACAAAGACAGTGAACGAGAGAGGAATTCTTACACAATGCGTTCAGGGGCTGTGATGCAACCTGGATTGACCATATCTAGACCCACAGCTGGATGAGACATAAGGGTGGACACTCTTGGGGCTGAGAGGTTTGGTGAGGTTGGGTGAGCAAACGCAGACCCTTTAAAGTAATACTGCATGGTACCCATCGCATGGGTCCCAAATCTCCAGCTTCAAGGGCATCTTCCTACATCAAAAACATGCATGAGAAACCCAGAAGATGGTACACCGTGTGATGGGGAAAGGTTTCTAAAACGCACCTCATTTCTCATCTCCTTGTGCCCGGGTTCGCCATTCCGGCCGCTTTACTAGCAAGCTCCCTACTTGGAGCATCAGCACCTTTAACCTCCTGTTCCGTACAGGTTGCAATTTGTCCTGAGGATAAACGGGAAGACGTGGAACCAACGAGAGACTAGCTCTTGGTGTTGGGACAGGCACAGGTCACTCTATTTTCCCATCAGGAAGAAGAATTAACCACAGGCTCAGCCTGCCCCCCGGAACCAGAACAGGGCCTGAAGCAATTCTGTGATTTTGCGGCCAGCTCCCATAAAAACGAGTTGTAAAATGGAGGTTCAGGGCACTGCAATTCACAAACCTGCAGTTATAAATGATAACTCTCGTCCACAAATATATTGAGGGAAGGCAACGAAGAGGATTTGAAATCAAGGCAGAATTGCAGGAAACAGATTTCAGGAAGTAGATTCGAATCGCATTTAAAGCACATGAAAAGCGGCAAAACGTTGACAATGATGCCCTTGGCCAAAAAGGGCGTATGCGTTTTTTCCTGAATATATTCAGGAAAAAACGCATACGCCCTTTTTGGCCAACCAAGCAACCTGGAAAGGCAAATCAGCGCTACAAACAAGTCTCGCTTCCCATCGGTCAAAAGGGCCATGCTGAAAAAAGTGTCAAAACCAGAAATGCAGGACAGGCCATGGAGAAATGGGAGCCTTGCTACACTGATGGGCGGGATGTAAATTGCCAACAGCCACTCTGGAGAAGTGTACGGTGAGTCCTGAAACATCTGAAAAACACAGCTTAGAGAGCATAGGGCACTTCCACTCATGGGGGTATGAATTGGGAAAATGAAAAATCAGCAAGACACAAGCACCCCAAAGTTGAGGGCTGCTCTGTTGACAAGGACCTCCACTTCATTCCACCTTAAATATCCCAGGAAAGAGAAAAATGGGTAAAGAAGTTGTGGTCCTTATGTACAATGGAATATCACTCAGCCATGAAATCAATGTCATAAGGCTAGTAGCAGCATGATGAGTGGATTTAGGTACGACGATTCTAAGTGAAATAAGTCACACAGAAAAGGACACTTCTCATAAGGTATCACTGATAGAGGGAATGTAAAAACCGTTACACTTGAACTGAATTACAAAACAGAACAGAGTCACACATGCAGAAAACACACTATGGCTGCTTAACGGGAAAGGTGAGGTGGGGTGATACATAAAACAAGGGTATCAAATTAGCTCAGATACCGTTCCATAAACCCAATATGTAATAGACAAGACCTACTCCTTGCTCAGAGAACTGGACTCAACACGCCCTATTCACCGCACAAGAATATATCTGACTAATAATAATCGTAAAACCTATGTATTGATATCTCTCTGTTAGTGTGTCAAGTGGGTGTAAAGCGGCATAAACACAGCAGTGAAAAGCAGCTAAACCCCATTATAAAAATAAATTACTTTGAAACAACCATGAAACAAAGACAGTGAAAGAGAGAGAAATTCTTACACAATGCGTTCAGGGGCTGTGATGCAACCTGGATTGACCATATCTAGACCCACAGCTGGATGAGACATAAGGGTGGACACTCTTGGGGCTGAGAGGTTTGGTGAGGTTGGGTGAGCAAACGCAGACCCTTTAAAGTAATACTGCATGGTACCCATCGCATGGGTCCCAAATCTCCAGCTTCAAGGGCATCTTCCTACGTCAAAACATGCATGAGAAACCCAGAAGATGGTACACAGTGTGATGGGGAAAGGTTTCTAAAACGCACCTCATTTCTCATCGCCTTGTGCCCGGGTTCGCCATTCCAGCCGCTTTACTAGCAAGCTCCCTACTTGGAGCATCAGCACCTTTAACCTCCTGTTCCGTACAGGTTGCAATTTGTCCTGAGGATAAACGGGAAGACGTGGAACCAACGAGAGACTAGCTCTTGGTGTTGGGACAGGCACAGGTCACTCTATTTTCCCATCAGAAAGAAGAATTAACCACAGGCTCAGCCTGCCCCCCGGAACCAGAACAGGGCCTGAAGCCATTCTGCGATTTTGCGGCCAGCTCCCATAAAAACGAATTGTAAAATGGAGGTTCAGGGCACTGCAATTCACAAACCTGCAGAGTTATAAATGATAACTCTCGTCCACAAATATATTGAGGGAAGGCAAAGAAGAGGATTTGAAATCAAGGCAGAATTGCAGGAAAGAGATTTCAGGAGGTAGATTCGAATCGCATTTAAAGCACATGAAAAGCGGCAAAACGTTGACAATGATGCCCTTGGCCAAAAAGGGCGTATGCGTTTTTTCCTGAATATATTCAGGAAAAAACGCATACGCCCTTTTTGGCCAACCAAGCAACCTGGAAAGGCAAATCAGCGCAACAAACAAGTCTCGCTTCCCATCGGTCAAAAGGGCCATGCTGAAAAAAGTGTCAAAACCAGAAATGCAGGACAGGCCATGGAGAAATGGGAGCCTTGCTACACTGATGGGCGGGATGTAAATTGCCAACAGCCACTCTGGAGAAGTGTACGGTGAGTCCTGAAACATCTGAAAAACACAGCTTAGAGAGCATAGGGCACTTCCACTCATGGGGGTATGAATTGGGAAAATGAAAAATCAGCAAGACACAAGCACCCCAAAGTTGAGGGCTGCTCTGTTGACAAGGACCTCCACTTCATTCCACCTTAAATATCCCAGGAAAGAGAAAAATGGGTAAAGAAGTTGTGGTCCTTATGTACAATGGAATATCACTCAGCCATGAAATCAATGTCATAAGGCTAGTAGCAGCATGATGAGTGGATTTAGGTACGACGATTCTAAGTGAAATAAGTCACACAGAAAAGGACACTTCTCATAAGGTATCACTGATAGAGGGAATGTAAAAACCGTTACACTTGAACTGAATTACAAAACAGAACAGAGTCACACATGCAGAAAACACACTATGGCTGCTTAACGGGAAAGGTGAGGTGGGGTGATACATAAAACAAGGGTTTCAAATTAGCTCAGATACCGTTCCATAAACCCAATATGTAATAGACAAGACCTACTCCTTGCTCAGAGAACTGGACTCAACACGCCCTATTCACCGCACAAGAATATATCTGACTAGTAATAATCGTAAAGCCTATGTATTGATATCTCTCTGTTAGTGTGTCAAGTGGGTGTAAAGCGGCATAAACACAGCAGTGAAAAGCAGCTAAATCCCATTATGAAAATAAATTACTTTGAAAAACCCATGAAACAAAGACAGTGAACGAGAGAGGAATTCTTACACAACGCGTTCAGGGGCTGTGATGCAACCTGGATTGACCATATCTAGACGCACAGCTGGATGAGACATAAGGGTGGACACTCTTGGGGCTGAGAGGTTTGGTGAGGTTGGGTGAGCAAACGCAGACCCTTTAAAGTAATACTGCATGGTACCCATCGCATGGGTCCCAAATCTCCAGCTTCAAGGGCATCTTCCTACATCAAAAACATGCATGAGAAACCCAGAAGATGGTACACCGTGTGATGGGGAAAGGTTTCTAAAACGCACCTCATTTCTCATCTCCTTGTGCCCGGGTTCGCCATTCCAGCCGCTTTACTAGCAAGCTCCCTACTTGGAGCATCAGCACCTTTAACCTCCTGTTCCGTACAGGTTGCAATTTGTCCTGAGGATAAACGGGAAGACGTGGAACCAACGAGAGACTAGCTCTTGGTGTTGGGACAGGCACAGGTCACTCTATTTTCCCATCAGAAAGAAGAATTAACCACAGGCTCAGCCTGCCCCCCGGAACCAGAACAGGGCCTGAAGCCATTCTGTGATTTTGCGGCCAGCTCCCATAAAAACGAGTTGTAAAATGGAGGTTCAGGGCACTGCAATTCACAAACCTGCAGTTATAAATGATAACTCTCGTCCACAAATATATTGAGGGAAGGCAACGAAGAGGATTTGAAATCAAGGCAGAATTGCAGGAAACAGATTTCAGGAAGTAGATTCGAATCGCATTTAAAGCACATGAAAAGCGGCAAAACGTTGACAATGATGCCCTTGGCCAAAAAGGGCGTATGCGTTTTTTCCTGAATATATTCAGGAAAAAAAGCATACGCCCTTTTTGGCCAACCAAGCAACCTGGAAAGGCAAATCAGCGCTACAGAGAAGTCTCGCTTCCCATCGGTCAAAAGGGCCATGCTGAAAAAAGTGTCAAAACCAGAAATGCAGGACAGGCCATGGAGAAATGGGAGCCTTGCTACACTGATGGGCGGGATGTAAATTGCCAACAGCCACTCTGGAGAAGTGTACGGTGAGTCCTGAAACATCTGAAAAACACAGCTTAGAGAGCATAGGGCACTTCCACTCATGGGGGTATGAATTGGGAAAATGAAAAATCAGCAAGACACAAGCACCCCAAAGTTGAGGGCTGCTCTGTTGACAAGGACCTCCACTTCATTCCACCTTAAATATCCCAGGAAAGAGAAAAATGGGTAAAGAAGTTGTGGTCCTTATGTACAATGGAATATCACTCAGCCATGAAATCAATGTCATAAGGCTAGTAGCAGCATGATGAGTGGATTTAGGTACGACGATTCTAAGTGAAATAAGTCACACAGAAAAGGACACTTCTCATAAGGTATCACTGATAGAGGGAATGTAAAAACCGTTACACTTGAACTGAATTACAAAACAGAACAGAGTCACACATGCAGAAAACACACTATGGCTGCTTAACGGGAAAGGTGAGGTGGGGTGATACATAAAACAAGGGTATCAAATTAGCTCAGATACCGTTCCATAAACCCAATATGTAATAGACAAGACCTACTCCTTGCTCAGAGAACTGGACTCAACACGCCCTATTCACCGCACAAGATTATATCTGACTAGTAATAATCGTAAAGCCTATGTATTGATATCTCTCTGTTAGTGTGTCAAGTGGGTGTAAAGTGGCATAAACACAGCAGCGAAAAGCAGCTAAATCCCATTATGAAAATAAATTACTTTGAAAAACCCATGAAACAAAGACAGTGAACGAGAGAGGAATTCTTACACAATGCGTTCAGGGGCTGTGATGCAACCTGGATTGACCATATCTAGACCCACAGCTGGATGAGACATAAGGGTGGACACTCTTGGGGCTGAGAGGTTTGGTGAGGTTGAGTGAGCAAACGCAGACCCTTTAAAGTAATACTGCATGGTACCCATCGCATGGGTCCCAAATCTCCAGCTTCAAGGGCATCTTCCTACATCAAAACATGCATGAGAAACCCAGAAGATGGTACACAGTGTGATGGGGAAAGGTTTCTAAAATGCACCTCATTTCTCATCGCCTTGTGCCTGGGTTCGCCATTCCAGCCGCTTTACTAGCAAGCTCCCTACTTGGAGCATCAGCACCTTTAACCTCCTGTTCCGTACAGGTTGCAATTTGTCCTGAGGATAAACGGGAAGACGTGGAACCAACGAGAGACTAGCTCTTGGTGTTGGGACAGGCACAGGTCACTCTATTTTCCCATCAGAAAGAAGAATTAACCACAGGCTCAGCCTGCCCCCCGGAACCAGAACAGGGCCTGAAGCCATTCTGCGATTTTGCGGCCAGCTCCCATAAAAACGAGTTGTAAAATGGAGGTTCAGGGCACTGCAATTCACAAACCTGCAGAGTTATAAATGATAACTCTCGTCCACAAAT
Source organism: Balaenoptera borealis (assembly GCF_965194805.1). NCBI lineage: Eukaryota > Metazoa > Chordata > Mammalia > Artiodactyla > Balaenopteridae > Balaenoptera > Balaenoptera borealis. The sequence continues at coordinate 141,022 of NW_028123801.1, read as the reverse complement.
ATATTGAGGGAAGGCAAAGAAGAGGATTTGAAATCAAGGCAGAATTGCAGGAAAGAGATTTCAGGAGGTAGATTCGAATCGCATTTAAAGCACATGAAAAGCGGCAAAACGTTGACAATGATGCCCTTGGCCAAAAAGTGCGTATGCGTTTTTTCCTGAATATATTCAGGAAAAAACGCATACGCCCTTTTTGGCCAACCAAGCAACCTGGAAAGGCAAATCAGCGCTACAAACAAGTCTCGCTTCCCATCGGTCAAAAGGGCCATGCTGAAAAAAGTGTCAAAACCAGAAATGCAGGACAGGCCATGGAGAAATGGGAGCCTTGCTACACTGATGGGCGGGATGTAAATTGCCAACAGCCACTCTGGAGAAGTGTACGGTGAGTCCTGAAACATCTAAAAAACACAGCTTAGAGAGCATAGGGCACTTCCACTCATGGGGGTATGAATTGGGAAGATGAAAAATCAGCAAGACACAAGCACCCCAAAGTTGAGGGCTGCTCTGTTGACAAGGACCTCCACTTCATTCCACCTTAAATATCCCAGGAAAGAGAAAAATGGGTAAAGAAGTTGTGGTCCTTATGTACAATGGAATATCACTCAGCCATGAAATCAATGTCATAAGGCTAGTAGCAGCATGATGAGTGGATTAAGGTACGACGATTCTAAGTGAAATAAGTCACACAGAAAAGGACACTTCTCATAAGGTATCACTGATAGAGGGAATGTAAAAACCGTTACACTTGAACTGAATTACAAAACAGAACAGAGTCACACATGCAGAAAACACACTATGGCTGCTTAACGGGAAAGGTGAGGTGGGGTGATACATAAAACAAGGGTTTCAAATTAGCTCAGATACCGTTCCATAAACCCAATATGTAATAGACAAGACCTACTCCTTGCTCAGAGAACTGGACTCAACACGCGCTATTCACCGCACAAGAATATATCTGACTAGTAATAATCGTAAAGCCTATGTATTGATATCTCTCTGTTAGTGTGTCAAGTGGGTGTAAAGCGGCATAAACACAGCAGTGAAAAGCAGCTAAATCCCATTATGAAAATAAATTACTTTGAAAAACCCATGAAACAAAGACAGTGAACGAGAGAGGAATTCTTACACAATGCGTTCAGGGGCTGTGATGCAACCTGGATTGACCATATCTAGACCCACAGCTGGATGAGACATAAGAGTGGACACTCTTGGGGCTGAGAGGTTTGGTGAGGTTGGGTGAGCAAACGCAGACCCTTTAAAGTAATACTGCATGGTACCCATCGCATGGGTCCCAAATCTCCAGGTTCAAGGGCATCTTCCTACATCAAAAACATGCATGAGAAACCCAGAAGATGGTACACCATGTGATGGGGAAAGGTTTCTAAAACGCACCTCATTTCTCATCTCCTTGTGCCCGGGTTCGCCATTCCAGCCGCTTTACTAGCAAGCTCCCTACTTGGAGCATCAGCACCTTTAACCTCCTGTTCCGTACAGGTTGCAATTTGTCCTGAGGATAAACGGGAAGACGTGGAACCAACGAGAGACTAGCTCTTGGTGTTGGGACAGGCACAGGTCACTCTATTTTCCCATCAGAAAGAAGAATTAACCACAGGCTCAGCCTGCCCCCCGGAACCAGAACAGGGCCTGAAGCCATTCTGTGATTTTGCGGCCAGCTCCCATAAAAACGAGTTGTAAAATGGAGGTTCAGGGCACTGCAATTCACAAACCTGCATTTATAAATGATAACTTTCGTCCACAAATATATTGAGGGAAGGCAACGAAGAGGATTTGAAATCAAGGCAGAATTGCAGGAAACAGATTTCAGGAAGTAGATTCGAATCGCATTTAAAGCACATGAAAAGCGGCAAAACGTTGACAATGATGCCTTTGGCCAAAAAGGGCGTATGCGTTTTTTCCTGAATATATTCAGGAAAAAACGCATACGCCCTTTTTGGCCAACCAAGCAACCTGGAAAGGCAAATCAGCGCTACAAACAAGTCTCGCTTCCCATTGGTCAAAAGGGCCATGCTGAAAAAAGTGTCAAAACCAGAAATGCAGGACAGGCCATGGAGAAATGGGAGCCTTGCTACACTGATGGGCGGGATGTAAATTGCCAACAGCCACTCTGGAGAAGTGTACGGTGAGTCCTGAAACATCTGAAAAACACAGCTTAGAGAGCATAGGGCACTTCCACTCATGGGGGTATGATTTGGGAAAATGAAAAATCAGCAAGACACAAGCACCCCAAAGTTTAGGGCTGCTCTGTTGACAAGGAACTCCACTTCATTCCACCTTAAATATCCCAGGAAAGAGAAAAATGGGTAAAGAAGTTGTGGTCCTTATGTACAATGGAATATCACTCAGCCATGAAATCAATGTCATAAGGCTAGTAGCAGCATGATGAGTGGATTTAGGTACGACGATTCTAAGTGAAATAAGTCACACAGAAAAGGACACTTCTCATAAGGTATCACTGATAGAGGGAATGTAAAAACCGTTACACTTGAACTGAATTACAAAACAGAACAGAGTCACACATGCAGAAAACACACTATGGCTGCTTAACGGGAAAGGTGAGGTGGGGTGATACATAAAACAAGGGTATCAAATTAGCTCAGATACCATTCCATAAACCCAATATGTAATAGACAAGACCTACTCCTTGCTCAGAGAACTGGACTCAACACGCCCTATTCACCGCACAAGAATATATCTAACTAATAATAATCGTAAAGCCTATGTATTGATATCTCTCTGTTAGTGTGTCAAGTGGGTGTAAAGCGGCATAAACACAACAGTGAAAAGCAGCTAAACCCCATTATAAAAATAAATTACTTTGAAACACCCATGAAACAAAGACAGTGAAAGAGAGAGAAATTCTTACACAATGCGTTCAGGGGCTGTGATGCAACCTGGATTGACCATATCTAGACTGACAGCTGGATCAGACATAAGGGTGGACACTCTTCGGGCTGAGAGGTTTGGTGAGGTTGGGTGAGCAAACGCAGACCCTTTAAAGTAATACTGCATGGTACCCATCGCATGGGTCCCAAATCTCCAGGTTCAAGGGCATCTTCCTACATCGAAAACATGCATGAGAAACCCAGAAGATGGTACACCGTGTGATGGGGAAAGGTTTCTAAAACGCACCTCATTTCTCATCGCCTTGTGCCCGGGTTCGCCATTCCAGCCACTTTACTAGCAAGCTCCCTACTTGGAGCATCAGCACCTTTAACCTCCTGTTCCGTACAGGTTGCAATTTGTCCTGAGGATAAACGGGAAGACGTGGAACCAACGAGAGACTAGCTCTTGGTGTTGGGACAGGCACAGGTCACTCTATTTTCCCATCAGAAAGAAGAATTAACCACAGGCTCAGCCTGCCCCCCAGAACCAGAACAGGGCCTGAAGCCATTCTGCGATTTTGCCGCCAGCTCCCATAAAAACGAGTTGTAAAATGGAGGTTCAGGGCACTGCAATTCACAAACCTGCAGTTATAAATGATAACTCTCGTCCACAAATATATTGAGGGAAGGCAAAGAAGAGGATTTGAAATCAAGGCAGAATTGCAGGAAAGAGATTTCAAGAGGTAGATTCGAATCGCATTTAAAGCACATGAAAAGCGGCAAATCGTTGACAATGATGCCCTTGGCCAAAAAGGGCGTATGCGTTTTTTCCTGAATATATTCAGGAAAAAACGCATACGCCCTTTTTGGCCAACCAAGCAACCTGGAAAGGCAAATCAGCGCTACAAACAAGTCTCGCTTCCCATCGGTCAAAAGGGCCATGCTGAAAAAAGTGTCAAAACCAGAAATGCAGGACAGGCCATGGAGAAATGGGAGCCTTGCTACACTGATGGGCGGGATGTAAATTGCCAACAGCCACTCTGGAGAAGTGTACGGTGAGTCCTGAAACATCTAAAAAACACAGCTTAGAGAGCATAGGGCACTTCCACTCATGGGGGTATGAATTGGGAAGATGAAAAATCAGCAAGACACAAGCACCCCAAAGTTTAGGGCTGCTCTGTTGACAAGGACCTCCACTTCATTCCACCTTAAATATCCCAGGAAAGAGAAAAATGGGTAAAGAAGTTGTGGTCCTTATGTACAATGGAATATCACTCAGCCATGAAATCAATGTCATAAGGCTAGTAGCAGCATGATGAGTGGATTAAGGTACGACGATTCTAAGTGAAATAAGTCACACAGAAAAGGACACTTCTCATAAGGTATCACTGATAGAGGGAATGTAAAAACCGTTACACTTGAACTGAATTACAAAACAGAACAGAGTCACACATGCAGAAAACACACTATGGCTGCTTAACGGGAAAGGTGAGGTGGGGTGATACATAAAACAAGGGTTTCAAATTAGCTCAGATACCGTTCCATAAACCCAATATGTAATAGACAAGACCTACTCCTTGCTCAGAGAACTGGACTCAACACGCCCTATTCACCGCACAAGAATATATCTGACTAGTAATAATCGTAAAGCCTATGTATTGATATCTCTCTGTTAGTGTGTCAAGTGGGTGTAAAGCGGCATAAACACAGCAGTGAAAAGCAGCTAAATCCCATTATGAAAATAAATTACTTTGAAAAACCCATGAAACAAAGACAGTGAACGAGAGAGGAATTCTTACACAATGCGTTCAGGGGCTGTGATGCAACCTGGATTGACCATATCTAGACCCACAGCTGGATGAGACATAAGAGTGGACACTCTTGGGGCTGAGAGGTTTGGTGAGGTTGGGTGAGCAAACGCAGACCCTTTAAAGTAATACTGCACGGTACCCATCGCATGGGTCCCAAATCTCCAGGTTCAAGGGCATCTTCCTACATCAAAAACATGCATGAGAAACCCAGAAGATGGTACACCATGTGATGGGGAAAGGTTTCTAAAACGCACCTCATTTCTCATCTCCTTGTGCCCGGGTTCGCCATTCCAGCCGCTTTACTAGCAAGCTCCCTACTTGGAGCATCAGCACCTTTAACCTCCTGTTCCGTACAGGTTGCAATTTGTCCTGAGGATAAACGGGAAGACGTGGAACCAACGAGAGACTAGCTCTTGGTGTTGGGACAGGCACAGGTCACTCTATTTTCCCATCAGAAAGAAGAATTAACCACAGGCTCAGCCTGCCCCCCGGAACCAGAACAGGGCCTGAAGCCATTCTGTGATTTTGCGGCCAGCTCCCATAAAAACGAGTTGTAAAATGGAGGTTCAGGGCACTGCAATTCACAAACCTGCATTTATAAATGATAACTTTCGTCCACAAATATATTGAGGGAAGGCAACGAAGAGGATTTGAAATCAAGGCAGAATTGCAGGAAACAGATTTCAGGAAGTAGATTCGAATCGCATTTAAAGCACATGAAAAGCGGCAAAACGTTGACAATGATGCCTTTGGCCAAAAAGGGCGTATGCGTTTTTTCCTGAATATATTCAGGAAAAAACGCATACGCCCTTTTTGGCCAACCAAGCAACCTGGAAAGGCAAATCAGCGCTACAAACAAGTCTCGCTTCCCATCGGTCAAAAGGGCCATGCTGAAAAAAGTGTCAAAACCAGAAATGCAGGACAGGCCATGGAGAAATGGGAGCCTTGCTACACTGATGGGCGGGATGTAAATTGCCAACAGCCACTCTGGAGAAGTGTACGGTGAGTCCTGAAACATCTGAAAAACACAGCTTAGAGAGCATAGGGCACTTCCACTCATGGGGGTATGAATTGGGAAAATGAAAAATCAGCAAGACACAAGCACCCCAAAGTTGAGGGCTGCTCTGTTGACAAGGACCTCCACTTCATTCCACCTTAAATATCCCAGGAAAGAGAAAAATGGGTAAAGAAGTTGTGGTCCTTATGTACAATGGAATATCACTCAGCCATGAAATCAATGTCATAAGGCTAGTAGCAGCATGATGAGTGGATTTAGGTACGACGATTCTAAGTGAAATAAGTCACACAGAAAAGGACACTTCTCATAAGGTATCACTGATAGAGGGAATGTAAAAACCGTTACACTTGAACTGAATTACAAAACAGAACAGAGTCACACATGCAGAAAACACACTATGGCTGCTTAACGGGAAAGGTGAGGTGGGGTGATACATAAAACAAGGGTATCAAATTAGCTCAGATACCGTTCCATAAACCCAATATGTAATAGACAAGACCTACTCCTTGCTCAGAGAACTGGACTCAACACGCCCTATTCACCGCACAAGAATATATCTGACTAATAATAATCGTAAAACCTATGTATTGATATCTCTCTGTTAGTGTGTCAAGTGGGTGTAAAGCGGCATAAACACAGCAGTGAAAAGCAGCTAAACCCCATTATAAAAATAAATTACTTTGAAACAACCATGAAACAAAGACAGTGAAAGAGAGAGAAATTCTTACACAATGCGTTCAGGGGCTGTGATGCAACCTGGATTGACCATATCTAGACCCACAGCTGGATGAGACATAAGGGTGGACACTCTTGGGGCTGAGAGGTTTGGTGAGGTTGGGTGAGCAAACGCAGACCCTTTAAAGTAATACTGCATGGTACCCATCGCATGGGTCCCAAATCTCCAGCTTCAAGGGCATCTTCCTACGTCAAAACATGCATGAGAAACCCAGAAGATGGTACACAGTGTGATGGGGAAAGGTTTCTAAAACGCACCTCATTTCTCATCGCCTTGTGCCCGGGTTCGCCATTCCAGCCGCTTTACTAGCAAGCTCCCTACTTGGAGCATCAGCACCTTTAACCTCCTGTTCCGTACAGGTTGCAATTTGTCCTGAGGATAAACGGGAAGACGTGGAACCAACGAGAGACTAGCTCTTGGTGTTGGGACAGGCACAGGTCACTCTATTTTCCCATCAGAAAGAAGAATTAACCACAGGCTCAGCCTGCCCCCCGGAACCAGAACAGGGCCTGAAGCCATTCTGCGATTTTGCGGCCAGCTCCCATAAAAACGAATTGTAAAATGGAGGTTCAGGGCACTGCAATTCACAAACCTGCAGAGTTATAAATGATAACTCTCGTCCACAAATATATTGAGGGAAGGCAAAGAAGAGGATTTGAAATCAAGGCAGAATTGCAGGAAAGAGATTTCAGGAGGTAGATTCGAATCGCATTTAAAGCACATGAAAAGCGGCAAAACGTTGACAATGATGCCCTTGGCCAAAAAGGGCGTATGCGTTTTTTCCTGAATATATTCAGGAAAAAACGCATACGCCCTTTTTGGCCAACCAAGCAACCTGGAAAGGCAAATCAGCGCAACAAACAAGTCTCGCTTCCCATCGGTCAAAAGGGCCATGCTGAAAAAAGTGTCAAAACCAGAAATGCAGGACAGGCCATGGAGAAATGGGAGCCTTGCTACACTGATGGGCGGGATGTAAATTGCCAACAGCCACTCTGGAGAAGTGTACGGTGAGTCCTGAAACATCTGAAAAACACAGCTTAGAGAGCATAGGGCACTTCCACTCATGGGGGTATGAATTGGGAAAATGAAAAATCAGCAAGACACAAGCACCCCAAAGTTGAGGGCTGCTCTGTTGACAAGGACCTCCACTTCATTCCACCTTAAATATCCCAGGAAAGAGAAAAATGGGTAAAGAAGTTGTGGTCCTTATGTACAATGGAATATCACTCAGCCATGAAATCAATGTCATAAGGCTAGTAGCAGCATGATGAGTGGATTTAGGTACGACGATTCTAAGTGAAATAAGTCACACAGAAAAGGACACTTCTCATAAGGTATCACTGATAGAGGGAATGTAAAAACCGTTACACTTGAACTGAATTACAAAACAGAACAGAGTCACACATGCAGAAAACACACTATGGCTGCTTAACGGGAAAGGTGAGGTGGGGTGATACATAAAACAAGGGTTTCAAATTAGCTCAGATACCGTTCCATAAACCCAATATGTAATAGACAAGACCTACTCCTTGCTCAGAGAACTGGACTCAACACGCCCTATTCACCGCACAAGAATATATCTGACTAGTAATAATCGTAAAGCCTATGTATTGATATCTCTCTGTTAGTGTGTCAAGTGGGTGTAAAGCGGCATAAACACAGCAGTGAAAAGCAGCTAAATCCCATTATGAAAATAAATTACTTTGAAAAACCCATGAAACAAAGACAGTGAACGAGAGAGGAATTCTTACACAACGCGTTCAGGGGCTGTGATGCAACCTGGATTGACCATATCTAGACGCACAGCTGGATGAGACATAAGGGTGGACACTCTTGGGGCTGAGAGGTTTGGTGAGGTTGGGTGAGCAAACGCAGACCCTTTAAAGTAATACTGCATGGTACCCATCGCATGGGTCCCAAATCTCCAGCTTCAAGGGCATCTTCCTACATCAAAAACATGCATGAGAAACCCAGAAGATGGTACACCGTGTGATGGGGAAAGGTTTCTAAAACGCACCTCATTTCTCATCTCCTTGTGCCCGGGTTCGCCATTCCAGCCGCTTTACTAGCAAGCTCCCTACTTGGAGCATCAGCACCTTTAACCTCCTGTTCCGTACAGGTTGCAATTTGTCCTGAGGATAAACGGGAAGACGTGGAACCAACGAGAGACTAGCTCTTGGTGTTGGGACAGGCACAGGTCACTCTATTTTCCCATCAGAAAGAAGAATTAACCACAGGCTCAGCCTGCCCCCCGGAACCAGAACAGGGCCTGAAGCCATTCTGTGATTTTGCGGCCAGCTCCCATAAAAACGAGTTGTAAAATGGAGGTTCAGGGCACTGCAATTCACAAACCTGCAGTTATAAATGATAACTCTCGTCCACAAATATATTGAGGGAAGGCAACGAAGAGGATTTGAAATCAAGGCAGAATTGCAGGAAACAGATTTCAGGAAGTAGATTCGAATCGCATTTAAAGCACATGAAAAGCGGCAAAACGTTGACAATGATGCCCTTGGCCAAAAAGGGCGTATGCGTTTTTTCCTGAATATATTCAGGAAAAAAAGCATACGCCCTTTTTGGCCAACCAAGCAACCTGGAAAGGCAAATCAGCGCTACAGAGAAGTCTCGCTTCCCATCGGTCTAAAGGGCCATGCTGAAAAAAGTGTCAAAACCAGAAATGCAGGACAGGCCATGGAGAAATGGGAGCCTTGCTACACTGATGGGCGGGATGTAAATTGCCAACAGCCACTCTGGAGAAGTGTACGGTGAGTCCTGAAACATCTGAAAAACACAGCTTAGAGAGCATAGGGCACTTCCACTCATGGGGGTATGAATTGGGAAAATGAAAAATCAGCAAGACACAAGCACCCCAAAGTTGAGGGCTGCTCTGTTGACAAGGACCTCCACTTCATTCCACCTTAAATATCCCAGGAAAGAGAAAAATGGGTAAAGAAGTTGTGGTCCTTATGTACAATGGAATATCACTCAGCCATGAAATCAATGTCATAAGGCTAGTAGCAGCATGATGAGTGGATTTAGGTACGACGATTCTAAGTGAAATAAGTCACACAGAAAAGGACACTTCTCATAAGGTATCACTGATAGAGGGAATGTAAAAACCGTTACACTTGAACTGAATTACAAAACAGAACAGAGTCACACATGCAGAAAACACACTATGGCTGCTTAACGGGAAAGGTGAGGTGGGGTGATACATAAAACAAGGGTATCAAATTAGCTCAGATACCGTTCCATAAACCCAATATGTAATAGACAAGACCTACTCCTTGCTCAGAGAACTGGACTCAACACGCCCTATTCACCGCACAAGATTATATCTGACTAGTAATAATCGTAAAGCCTATGTATTGATATCTCTCTGTTAGTGTGTCAAGTGGGTGTAAAGTGGCATAAACACAGCAGCGAAAAGCAGCTAAATCCCATTATGAAAATAAATTACTTTGAAAAACCCATGAAACAAAGACAGTGAACGAGAGAGGAATTCTTACACAATGCGTTCAGGGGCTGTGATGCAACCTGGATTGACCATATCTAGACCCACAGCTGGATGAGACATAAGGGTGGACACTCTTGGGGCTGAGAGGTTTGGTGAGGTTGAGTGAGCAAACGCAGACCCTTTAAAGTAATACTGCATGGTACCCATCGCATGGGTCCCAAATCTCCAGCTTCAAGGGCATCTTCCTACATCAAAACATGCATGAGAAACCCAGAAGATGGTACACAGTGTGATGGGGAAAGGTTTCTAAAATGCACCTCATTTCTCATCGCCTTGTGCCTGGGTTCGCCATTCCAGCCGCTTTACTAGCAAGCTCCCTACTTGGAGCATCAGCACCTTTAACCTCCTGTTCCGTACAGGTTGCAATTTGTCCTGAGGATAAACGGGAAGACGTGGAACCAACGAGAGACTAGCTCTTGGTGTTGGGACAGGCACAGGTCACTCTATTTTCCCATCAGAAAGAAGAATTAACCACAGGCTCAGCCTGCCCCCCGGAACCAGAACAGGGCCTGAAGCCATTCTGCGATTTTGCGGCCAGCTCCCATAAAAACGAGTTGTAAAATGGAGGTTCAGGGCACTGCAATTCACAAACCTGCAGAGTTATAAATGATAACTCTCGTCCACAAATATATTGAGGGAAGGCAAAGAAGAGGATTTGAAATCAAGGCAGAATTGCAGGAAAGAGATTTCAGGAGGTAGATTCGAATCGCATTTAAAGCACATGAAAAGCGGCAAAACGTTGACAATGATGCCCTTGGCCAAAAAGTGCGTATGCGTTTTTTCCTGAATATATTCAGGAAAAAACGCATACGCCCTTTTTGGCCAACCAAGCAACCTGGAAAGGCAAATCAGCGCTACAAACAAGTCTCGCTTCCCATCGGTCAAAAGGGCCATGCTGAAAAAAGTGTCAAAACCAGAAATGCAGGACAGGCCATGGAGAAATGGGAGCCTTGCTACACTGATGGGCGGGATGTAAATTGCCAACAGCCACTCTGGAGAAGTGTACGGTGAGTCCTGAAACATCTAAAAAACACAGCTTAGAGAGCATAGGGCACTTCCACTCATGGGGGTATGAATTGGGAAGATGAAAAATCAGCAAGACACAAGCACCCCAAAGTTGAGGGCTGCTCTGTTGACAAGGACCTCCACTTCATTCCACCTTAAATATCCCAGGAAAGAGAAAAATGGGTAAAGAAGTTGTGGTCCTTATGTACAATGGAATATCACTCAGCCATGAAATCAATGTCATAAGGCTAGTAGCAGCATGATGAGTGGATTAAGGTACGACGATTCTAAGTGAAATAAGTCACACAGAAAAGGACACTTCTCATAAGGTATCACTGATAGAGGGAATGTAAAAACCGTTACACTTGAACTGAATTACAAAACAGAACAGAGTCACACATGCAGAAAACACACTATGGCTGCTTAACGGGAAAGGTGAGGTGGGGTGATACATAAAACAAGGGTTTCAAATTAGCTCAGATACCGTTCCATAAACCCAATATGTAATAGACAAGACCTACTCCTTGCTCAGAGAACTGGACTCAACACGCGCTATTCACCGCACAAGAATATATCTGACTAGTAATAATCGTAAAGCCTATGTATTGATATCTCTCTGTTAGTGTGTCAAGTGGGTGTAAAGCGGCATAAACACAGCAGTGAAAAGCAGCTAAATCCCATTATGAAAATAAATTACTTTGAAAAACCCATGAAACAAAGACAGTGAACGAGAGAGGAATTCTTACACAATGCGTTCAGGGGCTGTGATGCAACCTGGATTGACCATATCTAGACCCACAGCTGGATGAGACATAAGAGTGGACACTCTTGGGGCTGAGAGGTTTGGTGAGGTTGGGTGAGCAAACGCAGACCCTTTAAAGTAATACTGCATGGTACCCATCGCATGGGTCCCAAATCTCCAGGTTCAAGGGCATCTTCCTACATCAAAAACATGCATGAGAAACCCAGAAGATGGTACACCATGTGATGGGGAAAGGTTTCTAAAACGCACCTCATTTCTCATCTCCTTGTGCCCGGGTTCGCCATTCCAGCCGCTTTACTAGCAAGCTCCCTACTTGGAGCATCAGCACCTTTAACCTCCTGTTCCGTACAGGTTGCAATTTGTCCTGAGGATAAACGGGAAGACGTGGAACCAACGAGAGACTAGCTCTTGGTGTTGGGACAGGCACAGGTCACTCTATTTTCCCATCAGAAAGAAGAATTAACCACAGGCTCAGCCTGCCCCCCGGAACCAGAACAGGGCCTGAAGCCATTCTGTGATTTTGCGGCCAGCTCCCATAAAAACGAGTTGTAAAATGGAGGTTCAGGGCACTGCAATTCACAAACCTGCATTTATAAATGATAACTTTCGTCCACAAATATATTGAGGGAAGGCAACGAAGAGGATTTGAAATCAAGGCAGAATTGCAGGAAACAGATTTCAGGAAGTAGATTCGAATCGCATTTAAAGCACATGAAAAGCGGCAAAACGTTGACAATGATGCCTTTGGCCAAAAAGGGCGTATGCGTTTTTTCCTGAATATATTCAGGAAAAAACGCATACGCCCTTTTTGGCCAACCAAGCAACCTGGAAAGGCAAATCAGCGCTACAAACAAGTCTCGCTTCCCATCGGTCAAAAGGGCCATGCTGAAAAAAGTGTCAAAACCAGAAATGCAGGACAGGCCATGGAGAAATGGGAGCCTTGCTACACTGATGGGCGGGATGTAAATTGCCAACAGCCACTCTGGAGAAGTGTACGGTGAGTCCTGAAACATCTGAAAAACACAGCTTAGAGAGCATAGGGCACTTCCACTCATGGGGGTATGAATTGGGAAAATGAAAAATCAGCAAGACACAAGCACCCCAAAGTTTAGGGCTGCTCTGTTGACAAGGAACTCCACTTCATTCCACCTTAAATATCCCAGGAAAGAGAAAAATGGGTAAAGAAGTTGTGGTCCTTATGTACAATGGAATATCACTCAGCCATGAAATCAATGTCATAAGGCTAGTAGCAGCATGATGAGTGGATTTAGGTACGACGATTCTAAGTGAAATAAGTCACACAGAAAAGGACACTTCTCATAAGGTATCACTGATAGAGGGAATGTAAAAACCGTTACACTTGAACTGAATTACAAAACAGAACAGAGTCACACATGCAGAAAACACACTATGGCTGCTTAACGGGAAAGGTGAGGTGGGGTGATACATAAAACAAGGGTATCAAATTAGCTCAGATACCATTCCATAAACCCAATATGTAATAGACAAGACCTACTCCTTGCTCAGAGAACTGGACTCAACACGCCCTATTCACCGCACAAGAATATATCTAACTAATAATAATCGTAAAGCCTATGTATTGATATCTCTCTGTTAGTGTGTCAAGTGGGTGTAAAGCGGCATAAACACAACAGTGAAAAGCAGCTAAACCCCATTATAAAAATAAATTACTTTGAAACACCCATGAAACAAAGACAGTGAAAGAGAGAGAAATTCTTACACAATGCGTTCAGGGGCTGTGATGCAACCTGGATTGACCATATCTAGACTGACAGCTGGATCAGACATAAGGGTGGACACTCTTCGGGCTGAGAGGTTTGGTGAGGTTGGGTGAGCAAACGCAGACCCTTTAAAGTAATACTGCATGGTACCCATCGCATGGGTCCCAAATCTCCAGGTTCAAGGGCATCTTCCTACATCGAAAACATGCATGAGAAACCCAGAAGATGGTACACCGTGTGATGGGGAAAGGTTTCTAAAACGCACCTCATTTCTCATCGCCTTGTGCCCGGGTTCGCCATTCCAGCCACTTTACTAGCAAGCTCCCTACTTGGAGCATCAGCACCTTTAACCTCCTGTTCCGTACAGGTTGCAATTTGTCCTGAGGATAAACGGGAAGACGTGGAACCAACGAGAGACTAGCTCTTGGTGTTGGGACAGGCACAGGTCACTCTATTTTCCCATCAGAAAGAAGAATTAACCACAGGCTCAGCCTGCCCCCCAGAACCAGAACAGGGCCTGAAGCCATTCTGCGATTTTGCCGCCAGCTCCCATAAAAACGAGTTGTAAAATGGAGGTTCAGGGCACTGCAATTCACAAACCTGCAGTTATAAATGATAACTCTCGTCCACAAATATATTGAGGGAAGGCAAAGAAGAGGATTTGAAATCAAGGCAGAATTGCAGGAAAGAGATTTCAAGAGGTAGATTCGAATCGCATTTAAAGCACATGAAAAGCGGCAAATCGTTGACAATGATGCCCTTGGCCAAAAAGGGCGTATGCGTTTTTTCCTGAATATATTCAGGAAAAAACGCATACGCCCTTTTTGGCCAACCAAGCAACCTGGAAAGGCAAATCAGCGCTACAAACAAGTCTCGCTTCCCATCGGTCAAAAGGGCCATGCTGAAAAAAGTGTCAAAACCAGAAATGCAGGACAGGCCATGGAGAAATGGGAGCCTTGCTACACTGATGGGCGGGATGTAAATTGCCAACAGCCACTCTGGAGAAGTGTACGGTGAGTCCTGAAACATCTAAAAAACACAGCTTAGAGAGCATAGGGCACTTCCACTCATGGGGGTATGAATTGGGAAGATGAAAAATCAGCAAGACACAAGCACCCCAAAGTTTAGGGCTGCTCTGTTGACAAGGACCTCCACTTCATTCCACCTTAAATATCCCAGGAAAGAGAAAAATGGGTAAAGAAGTTGTGGTCCTTATGTACAATGGAATATCACTCAGCCATGAAATCAATGTCATAAGGCTAGTAGCAGCATGATGAGTGGATTAAGGTACGACGATTCTAAGTGAAATAAGTCACACAGAAAAGGACACTTCTCATAAGGTATCACTGATAGAGGGAATGTAAAAACCGTTACACTTGAACTGAATTACAAAACAGAACAGAGTCACACATGCAGAAAACACACTATGGCTGCTTAACGGGAAAGGTGAGGTGGGGTGATACATAAAACAAGGGTTTCAAATTAGCTCAGATACCGTTCCATAAACCCAATATGTAATAGACAAGACCTACTCCTTGCTCAGAGAACTGGACTCAACACGCCCTATTCACCGCACAAGAATATATCTGACTAGTAATAATCGTAAAGCCTATGTATTGATATCTCTCTGTTAGTGTGTCAAGTGGGTGTAAAGCGGCATAAACACAGCAGTGAAAAGCAGCTAAATCCCATTATGAAAATAAATTACTTTGAAAAACCCATGAAACAAAGACAGTGAACGAGAGAGGAATTCTTACACAATGCGTTCAGGGGCTGTGATGCAACCTGGATTGACCATATCTAGACCCACAGCTGGATGAGACATAAGAGTGGACACTCTTGGGGCTGAGAGGTTTGGTGAGGTTGGGTGAGCAAACGCAGACCCTTTAAAGTAATACTGCACGGTACCCATCGCATGGGTCCCAAATCTCCAGGTTCAAGGGCATCTTCCTACATCAAAAACATGCATGAGAAACCCAGAAGATGGTACACCATGTGATGGGGAAAGGTTTCTAAAACGCACCTCATTTCTCATCTCCTTGTGCCCGGGTTCGCCATTCCAGCCGCTTTACTAGCAAGCTCCCTACTTGGAGCATCAGCACCTTTAACCTCCTGTTCCGTACAGGTTGCAATTTGTCCTGAGGATAAACGGGAAGACGTGGAACCAACGAGAGACTAGCTCTTGGTGTTGGGACAGGCACAGGTCACTCTATTTTCCCATCAGAAAGAAGAATTAACCACAGGCTCAGCCTGCCCCCCGGAACCAGAACAGGGCCTGAAGCCATTCTGTGATTTTGCGGCCAGCTCCCATAAAAACGAGTTGTAAAATGGAGGTTCAGGGCACTGCAATTCACAAACCTGCATTTATAAATGATAACTTTCGTCCACAAATATATTGAGGGAAGGCAACGAAGAGGATTTGAAATCAAGGCAGAATTGCAGGAAACAGATTTCAGGAAGTAGATTCGAATCGCATTTAAAGCACATGAAAAGCGGCAAAACGTTGACAATGATGCCTTTGGCCAAAAAGGGCGTATGCGTTTTTTCCTGAATATATTCAGGAAAAAACGCATACGCCCTTTTTGGCCAACCAAGCAACCTGGAAAGGCAAATCAGCGCTACAAACAAGTCTCGCTTCCCATCGGTCAAAAGGGCCATGCTGAAAAAAGTGTCAAAACCAGAAATGCAGGACAGGCCATGGAGAAATGGGAGCCTTGCTACACTGATGGGCGGGATGTAAATTGCCAACAGCCACTCTGGAGAAGTGTACGGTGAGTCCTGAAACATCTGAAAAACACAGCTTAGAGAGCATAGGGCACTTCCACTCATGGGGGTATGAATTGGGAAAATGAAAAATCAGCAAGACACAAGCACCCCAAAGTTTAGGGCTGCTCTGTTGACAAGGACCTCCACTTCATTCCACCTTAAATATCCCAGGAAAGAGAAAAATGGGTAAAGAAGTTGTGGTCCTTATGTACAATGGAATATCACTCAGCCATGAAATCAATGTCATAAGGCTAGTAGCAGCATGATGAGTGGATTTAGGTACGACGATTCTAAGTGAAATAAGTCACACAGAAAAGGACACTTCTCATAAGGTATCACTGATAGAGGGAATGTAAAAACCGTTACACTTGAACTGAATTACAAAACAGAACAGAGTCACACATGCAGAAAACACACTATGGCTGCTTAACGGGAAAGGTGAGGTGGGGTGATACATAAAACAAGGGTATCAAATTAGCTCAGATACCATTCCATAAACCCAATATGTAATAGACAAGACCTACTCCTTGCTCAGAGAACTGGACTCAACACGCCCTATTCACCGCACAAGAATATATCTAACTAATAATAATCGTAAAGCCTATGTATTGATATCTCTCTGTTAGTGTGTCAAGTGGGTGTAAAGCGGCATAAACACAACAGTGAAAAGCAGCTAAACCCCATTATAAAAATAAATTACTTTGAAACACCCATGAAACAAAGACAGTGAAAGAGAGAGAAATTCTTACACAATGCGTTCAGGGGCTGTGATGCAACCTGGATTGACCATATCTAGACTGACAGCTGGATCAGACATAAGGGTGGACACTCTTCGGGCTGAGAGGTTTGGTGAGGTTGGGTGAGCAAACGCAGACCCTTTAAAGTAATACTGCCTGGTACCCATCGCATGGGTCCCAAATCTCCAGGTTCAAGGGCATCTTCCTACATCGAAAACATGCATGAGAAACCCAGAAGATGGTACACCGTGTGATGGGGAAAGGTTTCTAAAACGCACCTCATTTCTCATCGCCTTGTGCCCGGGTTCGCCATTCCAGCCACTTTACTAGCAAGCTCCCTACTTGGAGCATCAGCACCTTTAACCTCCTGTTCCGTAGAGGTTGCAATTTGTCCTGAGGATAAACGGGAAGACGTGGAACCAACGAGAGACTAGCTCTTGGTGTTGGGACAGGCACAGGTCACTCTATTTTCCCATCAGAAAGAAGAATTAACCACAGGCTCAGCCTGCCCCCCGGAACCAGAACAGGGCCTGAAGCCATTCTGCGATTTTGCCGCCAGCTCCCATAAAAACGAGTTGTAAAATGGAGGTTCAGGGCACTGCAATTCACAAACCTGCAGTTATAAATGATAACTCTCGTCCACAAATATATTGAGGGAAGGCAAAGAAGAGGATTTGAAATCAAGGCAGAATTGCAGGAAAGAGATTTCAAGAGGTAGATTCGAATCGCATTTAAAGCACATGAAAAGCGGCAAATCGTTGACAATGATGCCCTTGGCCAAAAAGGGCGTATGCGTTTTTTCCTGAATATATTCAGGAAAAAACGCATACGCCCTTTTTGGCCAACCAAGCAACCTGGAAAGGCAAATCAGCGCTACAGAGAAGTCTCGCTTCCCATCGGTCAAAAGGGCCATGCTGAAAAAAGTGTCAAAACCAGAAATGCAGGACAGGCCATGGAGAAATGGGAGCCTTGCTACACTGATGGGCGGGATGTAAATTGCCAACAGCCACTCTGGAGAAGTGTACGGTGAGTCCTGAAACATCTAAAAAACACAGCTTAGAGAGCATAGGGCACTTCCACTCATGGGGGTATGAATTGGGAAGATGAAAAATCAGCAAGACACAAGCACCCCAAAGTTTAGGGCTGCTCTGTTGACAAGGACCTCCACTTCATTCCACCTTAAATATCCCAGGAAAGAGAAAAATGGGTAAAGAAGTTGTGGTCCTTATGTACAATGGAATATCACTCAGCCATGAAATCAATGTCATAAGGCTAGTAGCAGCATGATGAGTGGATTTAGGTACGACGATTCTAAGTGAAATAAGTCACACAGAAAAGGACACTTCTCATAAGGTATCACTGATAGAGGGAATGTAAAAACCGTTACACTTGAACTGAATTACAAAACAGAACAGAGTCACACATGCAGAAAACACACTATGGCTGCTTAACGGGAAAGGTGAGGTGGGGTGATACATAAAACAAGGGTTTCAAATTAGCTCAGATACCGTTCCATAAACCCAATATGTAATAGACAAGACCTACTCCTTGCTCAGAGAACTGGACTCAACACGCCCTATTCACCGCACAAGAATATATCTGACTAGTAATAATCGTAAAGCCTATGTATTGATATCTCTCTGTTAGTGTGTCAAGTGGGTGTAAAGCGGCATAAACACAGCAGTGAAAAGCAGCTAAATCCCATTATGAAAATAAATTACTTTGAAAAACCCATGAAACAAAGACAGTGAACGAGAGAGGAATTCTTACACAATGCGTTCAGGGGCTGTGATGCAACCTGGATTGACCATATCTAGACCCACAGCTGGATGAGACATAAGGGTGGACACTCTTGGGGCTGAGAGGTTTGGTGAGGTTGGGTGAGCAAACGCAGACCCTTTAAAGTAATACTGCATGGTACCCATCGCATGGGTCCCAAATCTCCAGGTTCAAGGGCATCTTCCTACATCAAAAACATGCATGAGAAACCCAGAAGATGGTACACCGTGTGATGGGGAAAGGTTTCTAAAACGCACCTCATTTCTCATCTCCTTGTGCCCGGGTTCGCCATTCCAGCCGCTTTACTAGCAAGCTCCCTACTTGGAGCATCAGCACCTTTAACCTCCTGTTCCGTACAGGTTGCAATTTGTCCTGAGGATAAACGGGAAGACGTGGAACCAACGAGAGACTAGCTCTTGGTGTTGGGACAGGCACAGGTCACTCTATTTTCCCATCAGAAAGAAGAATTAACCACAGGCTCAGCCTGCCCCCCGGAACCAGAACAGGGCCTGAATCCATTCTGTGATTTTGCGGCCAGCTCCCATAAAAACGAGTTGTAAAATGGAGGTTCAGGGCACTGCAATTCACAAACTTGCAGTTATAAATGACAACTCTCGTCCACAAATATATTGAGGGAAGGCAACGAAGAGGATTTGAAATCAAGGCAGAATTGCAGGAAACAGATTTCAGGAGGTAGATTCGAATCGCATTTAAAGCACATGAAAAGCGGCAAAACGTTGACAATGATGCCCTTGGCCAAAAAGGGCGTATGCGTTTTTTCCTGAATATATTCAGGAAAAAACGCATACGCCCTTTTTGGCCAACCAAGCAACCTGGAAAGGCAAATCAGCGCTACAAACAAGTCTCGCTTCCCATCGGTCAAAAGGGCCATGCTGAAAAAAGTGTCAAAACCAGAAATGCAGGACAGGCCATGGAGAAATGGGAGCCTTGCTACACTGATGGGCGGGATGTAAATTGCCAACAGCCACTCTGGAGAAGGGGACGGTGAGTCCTGAAACATCTAAAAAACACAGCTTAGAGAGCATAGGGCACTTCCACTCATGGGGGTATGAATTGGGAAAATGAAAAATCAGCAAGACACAAGCACCCCAAAGTTTAGGGCTGCTCTGTTGACAAGGACCTCCACTTCATTCCACCTTAAATATCCCAGGAAAGAGAAAAATGGGTAAAGAAGTTGTGGTCCTTATGTACAATGGAATATCACTCAGCCATGAAATCAATGTCATAAGGCTAGTAGCAGCATGATGAGTGGATTTAGGTACGACGATTCTAAGTGAAATAAGTCACACAGAAAAGGACACTTCTCATAAGGTATCACTGATAGAGGGAATGTAAAAACCGTTACACTTGAACTGAATTACAAAACAGAACAGACTCACACATGCAGAAAACACACTATGGCTGCTTAACGGGAAAGGTGAGGTGGGGTGATACATAAAACAAGGGTATCAAATTAGCTCAGATACCGTTCCATAAACCCAATATGTAATAGACAAGACCTACTCCTTGCTCAGAGAACTGGACTCAACACGCCCTATTCACCGCACAAGAATATATCTGACTAGTAATAATCGTAAAGCCTATGTATTGATATCTCTCTGTTAGTGTGTCAAGTGGGTGTAAAGCGGCATAAACACAGCAGTGAAAAGCAGCTAAATCCCATTATGAAAATAAATTACTTTGAAAAACCCATGAAACAAAGACAGTGAACGAGAGAGGAATTCTTACACAATGCGTTCAGGGGCTGTGATGCAACCTGGATTGACCATATCTAGACCCACAGCTGGATGAGACATAAGGGTGGACACTCTTGGGGCTGAGAGGTTTGGTGAGGTTGGGTGAGCAAACGCAGACCCTTTAAAGTAATACTGCATGGTACCCATCGCATGGGTCCCAAATCTCCAGGTTCAAGGGCATCTTCCTACATCAAAAACATGCATGAGAAACCCAGAAGATGGTACACCGTGTGATGGGGAAAGGTTTCTAAAACGCACCTCATTTCTCATCTCCTTGTGCCCGGGTTCGCCATTCCAGCCGCTTTACTAGCAAGCTCCCTACTTGGAGCATCAGCACCTTTAACCTCCTGTTCCGTACAGGTTGCAATTTGTCCTGAGGATAAACGGGAAGACGTGGAACCAACGAGAGACTAGCTCTTGGTGTTGGGACAGGCACAGGTCACTCTATTTTCCCATCAGAAAGAAGAATTAACCACAGGCTCAGCCTGCCCCCCGGAACCAGAACAGGGCCTGAATCCATTCTGTGATTTTGCGGCCAGCTCCCATAAAAACGAGTTGTAAAATGGAGGTTCAGGGCACTGCAATTCACAAACTTGCAGTTATAAATGACAACTCTCGTCCACAAATATATTGAGGGAAGGCAACGAAGAGGATTTGAAATCAAGGCAGAATTGCAGGAAACAGATTTCAGGAGGTAGATTCGAATCGCATTTAAAGCACATGAAAAGCGGCAAAACGTTGACAATGATGCCCTTGGCCAAAAAGGGCGTATGCGTTTTTTCCTGAATATATTCAGGAAAAAACGCATACGCCCTTTTTGGCCAACCAAGCAACCTGGAAAGGCAAATCAGCGCTACAAACAAGTCTCGCTTCCCATCGGTCAAAAGGGCCATGCTGAAAAAAGTGTCAAAACCAGAAATGCAGGACAGGCCATGGAGAAATGGGAGCCTTGCTACACTGATGGGCGGGATGTAAATTGCCAACAGCCACTCTGGAGAAGGGGACGGTGAGTCCTGAAACATCTAAAAAACACAGCTTAGAGAGCATAGGGCACTTCCACTCATGGGGGTATGAATTGGGAAAATGAAAAATCAGCAAGACACAAGCACCCCAAAGTTTAGGGCTGCTCTGTTGACAAGGACCTCCACTTCATTCCACCTTAAATATCCCAGGAAAGAGAAAAATGGGTAAAGAAGTTGTGGTCCTTATGTACAATGGAATATCACTCAGCCATGAAATCAATGTCATAAGGCTAGTAGCAGCATGATGAGTGGATTTAGGTACGACGATTCTAAGTGAAATAAGTCACACAGAAAAGGACACTTCTCATAAGGTATCACTGATAGAGGGAATGTAAAAACCGTTACACTTGAACTGAATTACAAAACAGAACAGACTCACACATGCAGAAAACACACTATGGCTGCTTAACGGGAAAGGTGAGGTGGGGTGATACATAAAACAAGGGTATCAAATTAGCTCAGATACCATTCCATAAACCCAATATGTAATAGACAAGACCTACTCCTTGCTCAGAGAACTGGACTCAACACGCCCTATTCACCGCACAAGAATATATCTGACTAGTAATAATCGTAAAGTCTATGTATTGATATCTCTCTGTTAGTGTGTCAAGTGGGTGTAAAGCGGCATAAACACAGCAGTGAAAAGCAGCTAAATCCCATTATGAAAATAAATTACTTTGAAAAACCCATGAAACAAAGACAGTGAACGAGAGAGGAATTCTTACACAATGCGTTCAGGGGCTGTGATGCAACCTGGATTGACCATATCTAGACCCACAGCTGGATGAGACATAAGGGTGGACACTCTTGGGGCTGAGAGGTTTGGTGAGGTTGGGTGAGCAAACGCAGACCCTTTAAAGTAATACTGCATGGTACCCATCGCATGGGTCCCAAATCTCCAGGTTCAAGGGCATCTTCCTACATCAAAAACATGCATGAGAAACCCAGAAGATGGTACACCGTGTGATGGGGAAAGGTTTCTAAAACGCACCTCATTTCTCATCTCCTTGTGCCCGGGTTCGCCATTCCAGCCGCTTTACTAGCAAGCTCCCTACTTGGAGCATCAGCACCTTTAACCTCCTGTTCCGTAGAGGTTGCAATTTGTCCTGAGGATAAACGGGAAGACGTGGAACCAACGAGAGACTAGCTCTTGGTGTTGGGACAGGCACAGGTCACTCTATTTTCCCATCAGAAAGAAGAATTAACCACAGGCTCAGCCTGCCCCCCGGAACCAGAACAGGGCCTGAATCCATTCTGTGATTTTGCGGCCAGCTCCCATAAAAACGAGTTGTAAAATGGAGGTTCAGGGCACTGCAATTCACAAACTTGCAGTTATAAATGATAACTCTCGTCCACAAATATATTGAGGGAAGGCAACGAAGAGGATTTGAAATCAAGGCAGAATTGCAGGAAACAGATTTCAGGAGGTAGATTCGAATCGCATTTAAAGCACATGAAAAGCGGCAAAACGTTGACAATGATGCCCTTGGCCAAAAAGGGCGTATGCGTTTTTTCCTGAATATATTCAGGAAAAAACGCATACGCCCTTTTTGGCCAACCAAGCAACCTGGAAAGGCAAATCAGCGCTACAAACAAGTCTCGCTTCCCATCGGTCAAAAGGGCCATGCTGAAAAAAGTGTCAAAACCAGAAATGCAGGACAGGCCATGGAGAAATGGGAGCCTTGCTACACTGATGGGCGGGATGTAAATTGCCAACAGCCACTCTGGAGAAGTGTACGGTGAGTCCTGAAACATCTAAAAAACACAGCTTAGAGAGCATAGGGCACTTCCACTCATGGGGGTATGAATTGGGAAAATGAAAAATCAGCAAGACACAAGCACCCCAAAGTTTAGGGCTGCTCTGTTGACAAGGACCTCCACTTCATTCCACCTTAAATATCCCAGGAAAGAGAAAAATGGGTAAAGAAGTTGTGGTCCTTATGTACAATGGAATATCACTCAGCCATGAAATCAATGTCATAAGGCTAGTAGCAGCATGATGAGTGGATTTAGGTACGACGATTCTAAGTGAAATAAGTCACACAGAAAAGGACACTTCTCATAAGGTATCACTGATAGAGGGAATGTAAAAACCGTTACACTTGAACTGAATTACAAAACAGAACAGAGTCACACATGCAGAAAACACACTATGGCTGCTTAACGGGAAAGGTGAGGTGGGGTGATACATAAAACAAGGGTATCAAATTAGCTCAGATACCATTCCATAAACCCAATATGTAATAGACAAGACCTACTCCTTGCTCAGAGAACTGGACTCAACACGCCCTATTCACCGCACAAGAATATATCTGACTAATAATAATCGTAAAGCCTATGTATTGATATCTCTCTTTTAGTGTGTCAAGTGGGTGTAAAGGGGCATAAACACAGCAGTGAAAAGCAGCTAAATCCCATTATGAAAATAAATTACTTTGAAAAACCCATGAAACAAAGAGTGAAAGAGAAAGGAATTCTTACACAATGCGTTCAGGGGCTGTGATGCAACCTGGATTGACCATATCTAGACCCACAGCTGGATCAGACATAAGGGTGGACACTCTTGGGGCTGAGAGGTTTGGTGAGGTTGGGTGAGCAAACGCAGACCCTTTAAAGTAATACTGCATGGTACCCATCGCATGGGTCCCAAATCTCCAGGTTCAAGGGGATCTTCCTACATCAAAAACATGCATGAGAAACCCAGAAGATGGTACACCGTGTGATGGGGAAAGGTTTCTAAAACGCACCTCATTTCTCATCTCCTTGTGCCCGGGTTCGCCATTCCAGCCGCTTTACTAGCAAGCTCCCTACTTGGAGCATCAGCACCTTTAACCTCCTGTTCCGTACAGGTTGCAATTTGTCCTGAGGATAAACGGGAAGACGTGGAACCAACGAGAGACTAGCTCTTGGTGTTGGGACAGGCACAGGTCACTCTATTTTCCCATAAGAAAGAAGAATTAACCACAGGCTCAGCCTACCCCCCGGAACCAGAACAGGGCCTGAAGCCATTCTGCGATTTTGCGGCCAGCTCCCATAAAAACGAGTTGTAAAATGGAGGTTCAGGGCACTGCAATTCAGAAACCTGCAGTTATAAATGATAACTCTCGTCCAGAAATATTTTTAAGGGAAGGCAAAGAAGAGGATTTGAAATCAAGGCAGAATTGCAGGAAACAGATTTCAGGAGGTAGATTCGAATCGCCTTTAAAGCACATGAAAAGCGGCAAAACGTTGACAATGATGCCCTTGGCCAAAAAGGGCGTATGCGTTTTTTCCTGAATATATTCAGGAAAAAACGCATACGCCCTTTTTGGCCAACCAAGCAACCTGGAAAGGCAAATCAGTGCTACAAAGAAGTCTCGCTGCCCATCGGTCAAAAGGGCCATGCTGAAAAAAGTGTCAAAACCAGAAATGCAGGACAGGCCATGGAGAAATGGGAGCCTTGCTACACCGATGGGCGGGATGTAAATTGCCAAGAGCCACTCTGGAGTAGTGTACGGTGAGTCCTGAAACATCTGAAAAACACAGCTTAGAGAGCATAGGGCACTTTCACTCATGGGGGTATAAATTGGGAAAATTAAAAATCAGCAAGACACAAGCAACCCAAAGTTTAGGGCTGCTCTGTTGACCAGGACCTCCATTTCATTCCACCTTAAATATCCCAGGAAAAAGAAATATGGATAAAGAAGTTGTGGTCCTTATGTACAATGGAATATCACTCAGCCAGGAAATCAATGTCGTAAGGTTAGTAGCAGCATGATGAGTGGATTTAGGTACGACGATTCTAAGTGAAATAAGTCACACAGAAAAGGACACTTCTCATAAGGTATCACTTATAGAGGGAATGTAAAAACCGTTACACTTGAACTGAATTACAAAACAGAACAGAGTCACACATGCAGAAAACAAACTATGGCTGCTTAACGGGAAAGGTGAGGTGGGGTGATACATAAAACAAGGGTATCAAATTAGCTCAGATACCGTTCCATAAACCCAATATGTAATAGACAAGACCTACTCCTTGCTCAGAGAACTGGACTCAACACGCCCTATTCACCGCACAAGAATATATCTGACTAGTAATAATCATAAAACCTATGTATTGATATCTCTCTGTTAGTGTGTCAAGTGGGTGTAAAGCGGCATAAACAAAGCAGTGAAAAGCAGCTAAATCCCATTATGAAAATAAATTACTTTGAAAAACCCATGAAACAAAGACAGTGAAAGAGAGAGTAATTCTTACACAATGCGTTCAGGGGCTGTGATGCAACCTGGATTGACCATATCTAGACCCACAGCTGGAAGAGACATAAGGGTGGACACTCTTGGGGCTGAGAGGTTTGGTGAGGTTGGGTGAGCAAATGCAGACCCTTTAAAGTAATACTGCGTGGTACCCATCGCATGGGTCCCAAATCTCCAGGTTCAAGGGCATCTTCCTACATCAAAAACATGCATGAGAAACCCAGAAGATGGTACACCGTGTGATGGGGAAAGGTTTCTAAAACGCACCTCATTTCTCATCTCCTTGTGCCCGGGTTCGCCATTCCAGCCGCTTTACTAGCAAGCTCCCTACTTGGAGCATCAGCACCTTTAACCTCCTGTTCCGTACAGGTTGCAATTTGTCCTGAGGATAAACGGGAAGACGTGGAACCAACGAGAGACTAGCTCTTGGTGTTGGGACAGGCACAGGTCACTCTATTTTCCCATCAGAAAGAAGAATTAACCACAGGCTCAGCCTGCCCCCCGGAACCAGAACAGGGCCTGAAGCCATTCTGCGATTTTGCCGCCAGCTCCCATAAAAACGAGTTGTAAAATGGAGGTTCAGGGCACTGCAATTCACAAACCTGCAGTTATAAATGATAACTCTCGTCCACAAATATATTGAGGGAAGGCAAAGAAGAGGATTTGAAATCAAGGCAGAATTGCAGGAAAGAGATTTCAAGAGGTAGATTCGAATCGCATTTAAAGCACATGAAAAGCGGCAAATCGTTGACAATGATGCCCTTGGCCAAAAAGGGCGTATGCGTTTTTTCCTGAATATATTCAGGAAAAAACGCATACGCCCTTTTTGGCCAACCAAGCAACCTGGAAAGGCAAATGAGCGCTACAAACAAGTCTCGCTTCCCATCGGTCAAAAGGGCCATGCTGAAAAAAGTGTCAAAACCAGAAATGCAGGACAGGCCATGGAGAAATGGGAGCCTTGCTACACTGATGGGCGGGATGTAAATTGCCAACAGCCACTCTGGAGAAGGGGACGGTGAGTCCTGAAACATCTAAAAAACACAGCTTAGAGAGCATAGGGCACTTCCACTCATGGGGGTATGAATTGGGAAGATGAAAAATCAGCAAGACACAAGCACCCCAAAGTTTAGGGCTGCTCTGTTGACAAGGACCTCCACTTCATTCCACCTTAAATATCCCAGGAAAGAGAAAAATGGGTAAAGAAGTTGTGGTCCTTATGTACAATGGAATATCACTCAGCCATGAAATCAATGTCATAAGGCTAGTAGCAGCATGATGAGTGGATTTAGGTACGACGATTCTAAGTGAAATAAGTCACACAGAAAAGGACACTTCTCATAAGGTATCACTGATAGAGGGAATGTAAAAACCGTTACACTTGAACTGAATTACAAAACAGAACAGACTCACACATGCAGAAAACACACTATGGCTGCTTAACGGGAAAGGTGAGGTGGGGTGATACATAAAACAAGGGTTTCAAATTAGCTCAGATACCGTTCCATAAACCCAATATGTAATAGACAAGACCTACTCCTTGCTCAGAGAACTGGACTCAACACGCCCTATTCACCGCACAAGAATATATCTGACTAGTAATAATCGTAAAGCCTATGTATTGATATCTCTCTGTTAGTGTGTCAAGTGGGTGTAAAGTGGCATAAACACAGCAGTGAAAAGCAGCTAAATCCCATTATGAAAATAAATTACTTTGAAAAACCCATGAAACAAAGACAGTGAACGAGAGAGGAATTCTTACACAATGCGTTCAGGGGCTGTGATGCAACCTGGATTGACCATATCTAGACCCACAGCTGGATGAGACATAAGGGTGGACACTCTTGGGGCTGAGAGGTTTGGTGAGGTTGGGTGAGCAAACGCAGACCCTTTAAAGTAATACTGCATGGTACCCATCGCATGGGTCCCAAATCTCCAGGTTCAAGGGCATCTTCCTACATCAAAAACATGCATGAGAAACCCAGAAGATGGTACACCGTGTGATGGGGAAAGGTTTCTAAAACGCACCTCATTTCTCATCTCCTTGTGCCCGGGTTCGCCATTCCAGCCGCTTTACTAGCAAGCTCCCTACTTGGAGCATCAGCACCTTTAACCTCCTGTTCCGTAGAGGTTGCAATTTGTCCTGAGGATAAACGGGAAGACGTGGAACCAACGAGAGACTAGCTCTTGGTGTTGGGACAGGCACAGGTCACTCTATTTTCCCATCAGAAAGAAGAATTAACCACAGGCTCAGCCTGCCCCCCGGAACCAGAACAGGGCCTGAATCCATTCTGTGATTTTGCGGCCAGCTCCCATAAAAACGAGTTGTAAAATGGAGGTTCAGGGCACTGCAATTCACAAACTTGCAGTTATAAATGATAACTCTCGTCCACAAATATATTGAGGGAAGGCAACGAAGAGGATTTGAAATCAAGGCAGAATTGCAGGAAACAGATTTCAGGAGGTAGATTCGAATCGCATTTAAAGCACATGAAAAGCGGCAAAACGTTGACAATGATGCCCTTGGCCAAAAAGGGCGTATGCGTTTTTTCCTGAATATATTCAGGAAAAAACGCATACGCCCTTTTTGGCCAACCAAGCAACCTGGAAAGGCAAATCAGCGCTACAAACAAGTCTCGCTTCCCATCGGTCAAAAGGGCCATGCTGAAAAAAGTGTCAAAACCAGAAATGCAGGACAGGCCATGGAGAAATGGGAGCCTTGCTACACTGATGGGCGGGATGTAAATTGCCAACAGCCACTCTGGAGAAGTGTACGGTGAGTCCTGAAACATCTAAAAAACACAGCTTAGAGAGCATAGGGCACTTCCACTCATGGGGGTATGAATTGGGAAAATGAAAAATCAGCAAGACACAAGCACCCCAAAGTTTAGGGCTGCTCTGTTGACAAGGACCTCCACTTCATTCCACCTTAAATATCCCAGGAAAGAGAAAAATGGGTAAAGAAGTTGTGGTCCTTATGTACAATGGAATATCACTCAGCCATGAAATCAATGTCATAAGGCTAGTAGCAGCATGATGAGTGGATTTAGGTACGACGATTCTAAGTGAAATAAGTCACACAGAAAAGGACACTTCTCATAAGGTATCACTGATAGAGGGAATGTAAAAACCGTTACACTTGAACTGAATTACAAAACAGAACAGAGTCACACATGCAGAAAACACACTATGGCTGCTTAACGGGAAAGGTGAGGTGGGGTGATACATAAAACAAGGGTATCAAATTAGCTCAGATACCATTCCATAAACCCAATATGTAATAGACAAGACCTACTCCTTGCTCAGAGAACTGGACTCAACACGCCCTATTCACCGCACAAGAATATATCTGACTAGTAATAATCGTAAAGCCTATGTATTGATATCTCTCTGTTAGTGTGTCAAGTGGGTGTAAAGCAGCATAAACACAGCAGTGAAAAGCAGCTAAATCCCATTATGAAAATAAATTACTTTGAAAAACCCATGAAACAAAGACAGTGAACGAGAGAGGAATTCTTACACAATGCGTTCAGGGGCTGTGATGCAACCTGGATTGACCATATCTAGACCCACAGCTGGATGAGACATAAGGGTGGACACTCTTGGGGCTGAGAGGTTTGGTGAGGTTGGGTGAGCAAACGCAGACCCTTTAAAGTAATACTGCATGGTACCCATCGCATGGGTCCCAAATCTCCAGGTTCAAGGGCATCTTCCTACATCAAAAACATGCATGAGAAACCCAGAAGATGGTACACCGTGTGATGGGGAAAGGTTTCTAAAACGCACCTCATTTCTCATCTCCTTGTGCCCGGGTTCGCCATTCCAGCCGCTTTACTAACAAGCTCCCTACTTGGAGCATCAGCACCTTTAACCTCCTGTTCCGTAGAGGTTGCAATTTGTCCTGAGGATAAACGGGAAGACGTGGAACCAACGAGAGACTAGCTCTTGGTGTTGGGACAGGCACAGGTCACTCTATTTTCCCATCAGAAAGAAGAATTAACCACAGGCTCAGCCTGCCCCCCGGAACCAGAACAGGGCCTGAATCCATTCTGTGATTTTGCGGCCAGCTCCCATAAAAACGAGTTGTAAAATGGAGGTTCAGGGCACTGCAATTCACAAACTTGCAGTTATAAATGATAACTCTCGTCCACAAATATATTGAGGGAAGGCAACGAAGAGGATTTGAAATCAAGGCAGAATTGCAGGAAACAGATTTCAGGAGGTAGATTCGAATCGCATTTAAAGCACATGAAAAGCGGCAAAACGTTGACAATGATGCCCTTGGCCAAAAAGGGCGTATGCGTTTTTTCCTGAATATATTCAGGAAAAAACGCATACGCCCTTTTTGGCCAACCAAGCAACCTGGAAAGGCAAATCAGCGCTACAAACAAGTCTCGCTTCCCATCGGTCAAAAGGGCCATGCTGAAAAAAGTGTCAAAACCAGAAATGCAGGACAGGCCATGGAGAAATGGGAGCCTTGCTACACTGATGGGCGGGATGTAAATTGCCAACAGCCACTCTGGAGAAGTGTACGGTGAGTCCTGAAACATCTAAAAAACACAGCTTAGAGAGCATAGGGCACTTCCACTCATGGGGGTATGAATTGGGAAAATGAAAAATCAGCAAGACACAAGCACCCCAAAGTTTAGGGCTGCTCTGTTGACAAGGACCTCCACTTCATTCCACCTTAAATATCCCAGGAAAGAGAAAAATGGGTAAAGAAGTTGTGGTCCTTATGTACAATGGAATATCACTCAGCCATGAAATCAATGTCATAAGGCTAGTAGCAGCATGATGAGTGGATTTAGGTACGACGATTCTAAGTGAAATAAGTCACACAGAAAAGGACACTTCTCATAAGGTATCACTGATAGAGGGAATGTAAAAACCGTTACACTTGAACTGAATTACAAAACAGAACAGAGTCACACATGCAGAAAACACACTATGGCTGCTTAACGGGAAAGGTGAGGTGGGGTGATACATAAAACAAGGGTATCAAATTAGCTCAGATACCATTCCATAAACCCAATATGTAATAGACAAGACCTACTCCTTGCTCAGAGAACTGGACTCAACACGCCCTATTCACCGCACAAGAATATATCTGACTAATAATAATCGTAAAGCCTATGTATTGATATCTCTCTTTTAGTGTGTCAAGTGGGTGTAAAGGGGCATAAACACAGCAGTGAAAAGCAGCTAAATCCCATTATGAAAATAAATTACTTTGAAAAACCCATGAAACAAAGAGTGAAAGAGAAAGGAATTCTTACACAATGCGTTCAGGGGCTGTGATGCAACCTGGATTGACCATATCTAGACCCACAGCTGGATGAGACATAAGGGTGGACACTCTTGGGGCTGAGAGGTTTGGTGAGGTTGGGTGAGCAAACGCAGACCCTTTAAAGTAATACTGCATGGTACCCATCGCATGGGTCCCAAATCTCCAGGTTCAAGGGCATCTTCCTACATCAAAAACATGCATGAGAAACCCAGAAGATGGTACACCGTGTGATGGGGAAAGGTTTCTAAAACGCACCTCATTTCTCATCTCCTTGTGCCCGGGTTCGCCATTCCAGCCGCTTTACTAACAAGCTCCCTACTTGGAGCATCAGCACCTTTAACCTCCTGTTCCGTAGAGGTTGCAATTTGTCCTGAGGATAAACGGGAAGACGTGGAACCAACGAGAGACTAGCTCTTGGTGTTGGGACAGGCACAGGTCACTCTATTTTACCATCAGAAAGAAGAATTAACCACAGGCTCAGCCTGCCCCCCGGAACCAGAACAGGGCCTGAATCCATTCTGTGATTTTGCGGCCAGCTCCCATAAAAACGAGTTGTAAAATGGAGGTTCAGGGCACTGCAATTCACAAACTTGCAGTTATAAATGATAACTCTCGTCCACAAATATATTGAGGGAAGGCAACGAAGAGGATTTGAAATCAAGGCAGAATTGCAGGAAACAGATTTCAGGAGGTAGATTCGAATCGCATTTAAAGCACATGAAAAGCGGCAAAACGTTGACAATGATGCCCTTGGCCAAAAAGGGCGTATGCGTTTTTTCCTGAATATATTCAGGAAAAAACGCATACGCCCTTTTTGGCCAACCAAGCAACCTGGAAAGGCAAATCAGCGCTACAAACAAGTCTCGCTTCCCATCGGTCAAAAGGGCCATGCTGAAAAAAGTGTCAAAACCAGAAATGCAGGACAGGCCATGGAGAAATGGGAGCCTTGCTACACTGATGGGCGGGATGTAAATTGCCAACAGCCACTCTGGAGAAGTGTACGGTGAGTCCTGAAACATCTAAAAAACACAGCTTAGAGAGCATAGGGCACTTCCACTCATGGGGGTATGAATTGGGAAAATGAAAAATCAGCAAGACACAAGCACCCCAAAGTTTAGGGCTGCTCTGTTGACAAGGACCTCCACTTCATTCCACCTTAAATATCCCAGGAAAGAGAAAAATGGGTAAAGAAGTTGTGGTCCTTATGTACAATGGAATATCACTCAGCCATGAAATCAATGTCATAAGGCTAGTAGCAGCATGATGAGTGGATTTAGGTACGACGATTCTAAGTGAAATAAGTCACACAGAAAAGGACACTTCTCATAAGGTATCACTGATAGAGGGAATGTAAAAACCGTTACACTTGAACTGAATTACAAAACAGAACAGAGTCACACATGCAGAAAACACACTATGGCTGCTTAACGGGAAAGGTGAGGTGGGGTGATACATAAAACAAGGGTATCAAATTAGCTCAGATACCATTCCATAAACCCAATATGTAATAGACAAGACCTACTCCTTGCTCAGAGAACTGGACTCAACACGCCCTATTCACCGCACAAGAATATATCTGACTAATAATAATCGTAAAGCCTATGTATTGATATCTCTCTTTTAGTGTGTCAAGTGGGTGTAAAGGGGCATAAACACAGCAGTGAAAAGCAGCTAAATCCCATTATGAAAATAAATTACTTTGAAAAACCCATGAAACAAAGAGTGAAAGAGAAAGGAATTCTTACACAATGCGTTCAGGGGCTGTGATGCAACCTGGATTGACCATATCTAGACCCACAGCTGGATCAGACATAAGGGTGGACACTCTTGGGGCTGAGAGGTTTGGTGAGGTTGGGTGAGCAAACGCAGACCCTTTAAAGTAATACTGCATGGTACCCATCGCATGGGTCCCAAATCTCCAGGTTCAATGGGATCTTCCTACATCAAAAACATGCATGAGAAACCCAGAAGATGGTACACCGTGTGATGGGGAAAGGTTTCTAAAACGCACCTCATTTCTCATCTCCTTGTGCCCGGGTTCGCCATTCCAGCCGCTTTACTAGCAAGCTCCCTACTTGGAGCATCAGCACCTTTAACCTCCTGTTCCGTACAGGTTGCAATTTGTCCTGAGGATAAACGGGAAGACGTGGAACCAACGAGAGACTACCTCTTGGTGTTGGGACAGGCACAGGTCACTCTATTTTCCCATAAGAAAGAAGAATTAACCACAGGCTCAGCCTACCCCCCGGAACCAGAACAGGGCCTGAAGCCATTCTGCGATTTTGCGGCCAGCTCCCATAAAAACGAGTTGTAAAATGGAGGTTCAGGGCACTGCAATTCAGAAACCTGCAGTTATAAATGATAACTCTCGTCCAGAAATATTTTGAGGGAAGGCAAAGAAGAGGATTTGAAATCAAGGCAGAATTGCAGGAAACAGATTTCAGGAGGTAGATTCGAATCGCCTTTAAAGCACATGAAAAGCGGCAAAACGTTGACAATGATGCCCTTGGCCAAAAAGGGCGTATGCGTTTTTTCCTGAATATATTCAGGAAAAAACGCATACGCCCTTTTTGGCCAACCAAGCAACCTGGAAAGGCAAATCAGTGCTACAAAGAAGTCTCGCTGCCCATCGGTCAAAAGGGCCATGCTGAAAAAAGTGTCAAAACCAGAAATGCAGGACAGGCCATGGAGAAATGGGAGCCTTGCTACACCGATGGGCGGGATGTAAATTGCCAAGAGCCACTCTGGAGTAGTGTACGGTGAGTCCTGAAACATCTGAAAAACACAGCTTAGAGAGCATAGGGCACTTTCACTCATGGGGGTATAAATTGGGAAAATTAAAAATCAGCAAGACACAAGCAACCCAAAGTTTAGGGCTGCTCTGTTGACCAGGACCTCCATTTCATTCCACCTTAAATATCCCAGGAAAAAGAAATATGGATAAAGAAGTTGTGGTCCTTATGTACAATGGAATATCACTCAGCCATGAAATCAATGTCATAAGGCTAGTAGCAGCATGATGAGTGGATTTAGGTACGACGATTCTAAGTGAAATAAGTCACACAGAAAAGGACACTTCTCATAAGGTATCACTGATAGAGGGACTGTAAAAACCGTTACACTTGAACTGAATTACAAAACAGAACAGAGTCACACATGCAGAAAACACACTATGGCTGCTTAACGGGAAAGGTGAGGTGGGGTGATACATAAAACAAGGGTATCAAATTAGCTCAGATACCGTTCCATAAACCCAATATGTAATAGACAAGACCTACTCCTTGCTCAGAGAACTGGACTCAACACGCCCTATTCACCGCACAAGAATATATCTGACTAGTAATAATCATAAAACCTATGTATTGATATCTCTCTGTTAGTGTGTCAAGTGGGTGTAAAGCGGCATAAACAAAGCAGTGAAAAGCAGCTAAATCCCATTATGAAAATAAATTACTTTGAAAAACCCATGAAACAAAGACAGTGAAAGAGAGAGTAATTCTTACACAATGCGTTCAGGGGCTGTGATGCAACCTGGATTGACCATATCTAGACCCACAGCTGGAAGAGACATAAGGGTGGACACTCTTGGGGCTGAGAGGTTTGGTGAGGTTGGGTGAGCAAATGCAGACCCTTTAAAGTAATACTGCGTGGTACCCATCGCATGGGTCCCAAATCTCCAGGTTCAAGGGCATCTTCCTACATCAAAAACATGCATGAGAAACCCAGAAGATGGTACACCGTGTGATGGGGAAAGGTTTCTAAAACGCACCTCATTTCTCATCTCCTTGTGCCCGGGTTCGCCATTCCAGCCGCTTTACTAGCAAGCTCCCTACTTGGAGCATCAGCACCTTTAACCTCCTGTTCCGTACAGGTTGCAATTTGTCCTGAGTATAAACGGGAAGACGTGGAACCAACGAGAGACTAGCTCTTGGTGTTGGGACAGGCACAGGTCACTCTATTTTCCCATCAGAAAGAAGAATTAACCACAGGCTCAGCCTGCCCCCCGGAACCAGAACAGGGCCTGAAGCCATTCTGCGATTTTGCCGCCAGCTCCCATAAAAACGAGTTGTAAAATGGAGGTTCAGGGCACTGCAATTCACAAACCTGCAGTTATAAATGATAACTCTCGTCCACAAATATATTGAGGGAAGGCAAAGAAGAGGATTTGAAATCAAGGCAGAATTGCAGGAAAGAGATTTCAAGAGGTAGATTCGAATCGCATTTAAAGCACATGAAAAGCGGCAAATCGTTGACAATGATGCCCTTGGCCAAAAAGGGCGTATGCGTTTTTTCCTGAATATATTCAGGAAAAAACGCATACGCCCTTTTTGGCCAACCAAGCAACCTGGAAAGGCAAATCAGCGCTACAAACAAGTCTCGCTTCCCATCGGTCAAAAGGGCCATGCTGAAAAAAGTGTCAAAACCAGAAATGCAGGACAGGCCATGGAGAAATGGGAGCCTTGCTACACTGATGGGCGGGATGTAAATTGCCAACAGCCACTCTGGAGAAGTGTACGGTGAGTCCTGAAACATCTAAAAAACACAGCTTAGAGAGCATAGGGCACTTCCACTCATGGGGGTATGAATTGGGAAGATGAAAAATCAGCAAGACACAAGCACCCCAAAGTTTAGGGCTGCTCTGTTGACAAGGACCTCCACTTCATTCCACCTTAAATATCCCAGGAAAGAGAAAAATGGGTAAAGAAGTTGTGGTCCTTATGTACAATGGAATATCACTCAGCCATGAAATCAATGTCATAAGGCTAGTAGCAGCATGATGAGTGGATTTAGGTACGACGATTCTAAGTGAAATAAGTCACACAGAAAAGGACACTTCTCATAAGGTATCACTGATAGAGGGAATGTAAAAACCGTTACACTTGAACTGAATTACAAAACAGAACAGAGTCACACATGCAGAAAACACACTATGGCTGCTTAACGGGAAAGGTGAGGTGGGGTGATACATAAAACAAGGGTTTCAAATTAGCTCAGATACCGTTCCATAAACCCAATATGTAATAGACAAGACCTACTCCTTGCTCAGAGAACTGGACTCAACACGCCCTATTCACCGCACAAGAATATATCTGACTAGTAATAATCGTAAAGCCTATGTATTGATATCTCTCTGTTAGTGTGTCAAGTGGGTGTAAAGTGGCATAAACACAGCAGTGAAAAGCAGCTAAATCCCATTATGAAAATAAATTACTTTGAAAAACCCATGAAACAAAGACAGTGAACGAGAGAGGAATTCTTACACAATGCGTTCAGGGGCTGTGATGCAACCTGGATTGACCATATCTAGACCCACAGCTGGATGAGACATAAGGGTGGACACTCTTGGGGCTGAGAGGTTTGGTGAGGTTGGGTGAGCAAACGCAGACCCTTTAAAGTAATACTGCATGGTACCCATCGCATGGGTCCCAAATCTCCAGGTTCAAGGGCATCTTCCTACATCAAAAACATGCATGAGAAACCCAGAAGATGGTACACTGTGTGATGGGGAAAGGTTTCTAAAACGCACCTCATTTCTCATCTCCTTGTGCCCGGGTTCGCCATTCCAGCCGCTTTACTAGCAAGCTCCCTACTTGGAGCATCAGCACCTTTAACCTCCTGTTCCGTAGAGGTTGCAATTTGTCCTGAGGATAAACGGGAAGACGTGGAACCAACGAGAGACTAGCTCTTGGTGTTGGGACAGGCACAGGTCACTCTATTTTCCCATCAGAAAGAAGAATTAACCACAGGCTCAGCCTGCCCCCCGGAACCAGAACAGGGCCTGAATCCATTCTGTGATTTTGCGGCCAGCTCCCATAAAAACGAGTTGTAAAATGGAGGTTCAGGGCACTGCAATTCACAAACTTGCAGTTATAAATGATAACTCTCGTCCACAAATATATTGAGGGAAGGCAACGAAGAGGATTTGAAATCAAGGCAGAATTGCAGGAAACAGATTTCAGGAGGTAGATTCGAATCGCATTTAAAGCACATGAAAAGCGGCAAAACGTTGACAATGATGCCCTTGGCCAAAAAGGGCGTATGCGTTTTTTCCTGAATATATTCAGGAAAAAACGCATACGCACTTTTTGGCCAACCAAGCAACCTGGAAAGGCAAATCAGCGCTACAAACAAGTCTCGCTTCCCATCGGTCAAAAGGGCCATGCTGAAAAAAGTGTCAAAACCAGAAATGCAGGACAGGCCATGGAGAAATGGGAGCCTTGCTACACTGATGGGCGGGATGTAAATTGCCAACAGCCACTCTGGAGAAGTGTACGGTGAGTCCTGAAACATCTAAAAAACACAGCTTAGAGAGCATAGGGCACTTCCACTCATGGGGGTATGAATTGGGAAAATGAAAAATCAGCAAGACACAAGCACCCCAAAGTTTAGGGCTGCTCTGTTGACAAGGACCTCCACTTCATTCCACCTTAAATATCCCAGGAAAGAGAAAAATGGGTAAAGAAGTTGTGGTCCTTATGTACAATGGAATATCACTCAGCCATGAAATCAATGTCATAAGGCTAGTAGCAGCATGATGAGTGGATTTAGGTACGACGATTCTAAGTGAAATAAGTCACACAGAAAAGGACACTTCTCATAAGGTATCACTGATAGAGGGAATGTAAAAACCGTTACACTTGAACTGAATTACAAAACAGAACAGACTCACACATGCAGAAAACACACTATGGCTGCTTAACGGGAAAGGTGAGGTGGGGTGATACATAAAACAAGGGTATCAAATTAGCTCAGATACCATTCCATAAACCCAATATGTAATAGACAAGACCTACTCCTTGCTCAGAGAACTGGACTCAACACGCCCTATTCACCGCACAAGAATATATCTGACTAGTAATAATCGTAAAGCCTATGTATTGATATCTCTCTGTTAGTGTGTCAAGTGGGTGTAAAGCGGCATAAACACAGCAGTGAAAAGCAGCTAAATCCCATTATGAAAATAAATTACTTTGAAAAACCCATGAAACAAAGACAGTGAACGAGAGAGGAATTCTTACACAATGCGTTCAGGGGCTGTGATGCAACCTGGATTGACCATATCTAGACCCACAGCTGGATGAGACATAAGGGTGGACACTCTTGGGGCTGAGAGGTTTGGTGAGGTTGGGTGAGCAAACGCAGACCCTTTAAAGTAATACTGCATGGTACCCATCGCATGGGTCCCAAATCTCCAGCTTCAAGGGCATCTTCCTACATCAAAAACATGCATGAGAAACCCAGAAGATGGTACACCGTGTGATGGGGAAAGGTTTCTAAAACGCACCTCATTTCTCATCTCCTTGTGCCCGGGTTCGCCATTCCAGCCGCTTTACTAGCAAGCTCCCTACTTGGAGCATCAGCACCTTTAACCTCCTGTTCCGTAGAGGTTGCAATTTGTCCTGAGGATAAACGGGAAGACGTGGAACCAACGAGAGACTAGCTCTTGGTGTTGGGACAGGCACA
Source organism: Balaenoptera borealis (assembly GCF_965194805.1). Classification (NCBI taxonomy): domain Eukaryota; kingdom Metazoa; phylum Chordata; class Mammalia; order Artiodactyla; family Balaenopteridae; genus Balaenoptera; species Balaenoptera borealis. Next base: position 102,539 of record NW_028123801.1, on the reverse strand, counting down.
GGTCACTCTATTTTCCCATCAGAAAGAAGAATTAACCACAGGCTCAGCCTGCCCCCCGGAACCAGAACAGGGCCTGAATCCATTCTGTGATTTTGCGGCCAGCTCCCATAAAAACGAGTTGTAAAATGGAGGTTCAGGGCACTGCAATTCACAAACTTGCAGTTATAAATGATAACTCTCGTCCACAAATATATTGAGGGAAGGCAACGAAGAGGATTTGAAATCAAGGCAGAATTGCAGGAAACAGATTTCAGGAGGTAGATTCGAATCGCATTTAAAGCACATGAAAAGCGGCAAAACGTTGACAATGATGCCCTTGGCCAAAAAGGGCGTATGCGTTTTTTCCTGAATATATTCAGGAAAAAACGCATACGCCCTTTTTGGCCAACCAAGCAACCTGGAAAGGCAAATCAGCGCTACAAACAAGTCTCGCTTCCCATCGGTCAAAAGGGCCATGCTGAAAAAAGTGTCAAAACCAGAAATGCAGGACAGGCCATGGAGAAATGGGAGCCTTGCTACACTGATGGGCGGGATGTAAATTGCCAACAGCCACTCTGGAGAAGTGTACGGTGAGTCCTGAAACATCTAAAAAACAGAGCTTAGAGAGCATAGGGCACTTCCACTCATGGGGGTATGAATTGGGAAAATGAAAAATCAGCAAGACACAAGCACCCCAAAGTTTAGGGCTGCTCTGTTGACAAGGACCTCCACTTCATTCCACCTTAAATATCCCAGGAAAGAGAAAAATGGGTAAAGAAGTTGTGGTCCTTATGTACAATGGAATATCACTCAGCCATGAAATCAATGTCATAAGGCTAGTAGCAGCATGATGAGTGGATTTAGGTACGACGATTCTAAGTGAAATAAGTCACACAGAAAAGGACACTTCTCATAAGGTATCACTGATAGAGGGAATGTAAAAACCGTTACACTTGAACTGAATTACAAAACAGAACAGAGTCACACATGCAGAAAACACACTATGGCTGCTTAACGGGAAAGGTGAGGTGGGGTGATACATAAAACAAGGGTATCAAATTAGCTCAGATACCATTCCATAAACCCAATATGTAATAGACAAGACCTACTCCTTGCTCAGAGAACTGGACTCAACACGCCCTATTCACCGCACAAGAATATATCTGACTAATAATAATCGTAAAGCCTATGTATTGATATCTCTCTTTTAGTGTGTCAAGTGGGTGTAAAGGGGCATAAACACAGCAGTGAAAAGCAGCTAAATCCCATTATGAAAATAAATTACTTTGAAAAACCCATGAAACAAAGAGTGAAAGAGAAAGGAATTCTTACACAATGCGTTCAGGGGCTGTGATGCAACCTGGATTGACCATATCTAGACCCACAGCTGGATCAGACATAAGGGTGGACACTCTTGGGGCTGAGAGGTTTGGTGAGGTTGGGTGAGCAAACGCAGACCCTTTAAAGTAATACTGCATGGTACCCATCGCATGGGTCCCAAATCTCCAGGTTCAAGGGGATCTTCCTACATCAAAAACATGCATGAGAAACCCAGAAGATGGTACACCGTGTGATGGGGAAAGGTTTCTAAAACGCACCTCATTTCTCATCTCCTTGTGCCCGGGTTCGCCATTCCAGCCGCTTTACTAGCAAGCTCCCTACTTGGAGCATCAGCACCTTTAACCTCCTGTTCCGTACAGGTTGCAATTTGTCCTGAGGATAAACGGGAAGACGTGGAACCAACGAGAGACTACCTCTTGGTGTCGGGACAGGCACAGGTCACTCTATTTTCCCATAAGAAAGAAGAATTATCCACAGGCTCAGCCTACCCCCCGGAACCAGAACAGGGCCTGAAGCCATTCTGCGATTTTGCGGCCAGCTCCCATAAAAACGAGTTGTAAAATGGAGGTTCAGGGCACTGCAATTCAGAAACCTGCAGTTATAAATGATAACTCTCGTCCAGAAATATTTTGAGGGAAGGCAAAGAAGAGGATTTGAAATCAAGGCAGAATTGCAGGAAACAGATTTCAGGAGGTAGATTCGAATCGCCTTTAAAGCACATGAAAAGCGGCAAAACGTTGACAATGATGCCCTTGGCCAAAAAGGGCGTATGCGTTTTTTCCTGAATATATTCAGGAAAAAACGCATACGCCCTTTTTGGCCAACCAAGCAACCTGGAAAGGCAAATCAGTGCTACAAAGAAGTCTCGCTGCCCATCGGTCAAAAGGGCCATGCTGAAAAAAGTGTCAAAACCAGAAATGCAGGACAGGCCATGGAGAAATGGGAGCCTTGCTACACCGATGGGCGGGATGTAAATTGCCAAGAGCCACTCTGGAGTAGTGTACGGTGAGTCCTGAAACATCTGAAAAACACAGCTTAGAGAGCATAGGGCACTTTCACTCATGGGGGTATAAATTGGGAAAATTAAAAATCAGCAAGACACAAGCAACCCAAAGTTTAGGGCTGCTCTGTTGACCAGGACCTCCATTTCATTCCACCTTAAATATCCCAGGAAAAAGAAATATGGATAAAGAAGTTGTGGTCCTTATGTACAATGGAATATCACTCAGCCATGAAATCAATGTCGTAAGGTTAGTAGCAGCATGATGAGTGGATTTAGGTACGACGATTCTAAGTGAAATAAGTCACACAGAAAAGGACACTTCTCATAAGGTATCACTTATAGAGGGAATGTAAAAACCGTTACACTTGAACTGAATTACAAAACAGAACAGAGTCACACATGCAGAAAACACACTATGGCTGCTTAACGGGAAAGGTGAGGTGGGGTGATACATAAAACAAGGGTATCAAATTAGCTCAGATACCGTTCCATAAACCCAATATGTAATAGACAAGACCTACTCCTTGCTCAGAGAACTGGACTCAACACGCCCTATTCACCACACAAGAATATATCTGACTAGTAATAATCATAAAACCTATGTATTGATATCTCTCTGTTAGTGTGTCAAGTGGGTGTAAAGCGGCATAAACAAAGCAGTGAAAAGCAGCTAAATCCCATTATGAAAATAAATTACTTTGAAAAACCCATGAAACAAAGACAGTGAAAGAGAGAGTAATTCTTACACAATGCGTTCAGGGGCTGTGATGCAACCTGGATTGACCATATCTAGACCCACAGCTGGAAGAGACATAAGGGTGGACACTCTTGGGGCTGAGAGGTTTGGTGAGGTTGGGTGAGCAAATGCAGACCCTTTAAAGTAATACTGCGTGGTACCCATCGCATGGGTCCCAAATCTCCAGGTTCAAGGGCATCTTCCTACATCAAAAACATGCATGAGAAACCCAGAAGATGGTACACCGTGTGATGGGGAAAGGTTTCTAAAACGCACCTCATTTCTCATCTCCTTGTGCCCGGGTTCGCCATTCCAGCCGCTTTACTAGCAATCTCCCTACTTGGAGCATCAGCACCTTTAACCTCCTGTTCCGTAGAGGTGGCAATTTGTCCTGAGGATGAACGGGAAGACGTGGAACCAACGAGAGACTAGCTCTTGGTGTTGGGACAGGCACAGGTCACTCTATTTTCCCATCAGGAAGAAGAATTAACCACAGGCTCAGCCTGCCCCCCGGAACCAGAACAGGGCCTGAAGCCATCCTGTGCTTTTGCGGCCAGCTCCCAAAAAAGCGAGTTGTAAAATGGAGGTTCAGGGCACTGCAATTCAGAAACCTACAGAGTTATAAATGATAACTCTCGTCCACAAATATATTGAGGGAAGGCAAAGAAGAGGATTTGAAATCAAGGCAGAATTGCAGGAAACAGATTTCAGGAGGTAGATTCGAATCGCCTTTAAAGCACATGAAAAGCGGCAAAACGTTGACAATGATGTCCTTGGCCAAAAAGGGCGTATGCGTTTTTTCCTGAATATATTCAGGAAAAAACGCATACGCCCTTTTTGGCCAACCAAGCAACCTGGAAAGGCAAATCAGCGCTACAAAGAAGTCTCGCTTCCCATCGGTCAAAAGGGCCATGCTGAATATGGGAAAGGAAATAGTTAATCAAGTCCAGGAAGCACAGAGAGTCCCATACAGGATAAACCCAAGGAGAAACACGCCAAGACACATAATAATCAAACTGTCAAAAATTAAATATAAAGAAAACATATTAAAAGCAGCAAGGGAAAAACAACAAATAACACACAAGGGAATCCCCATAAGGTTAACATCTGATCTTTCAGCAGAAACTCTGCAAGCCAGAAGGGAGTGGCAGGATATACTTAAAGTGATGAAGGAGAAAAACCTACAACCAAGGTTACTCTACCCAGCCAGGATCTCATTCAGATTTGATGGAGAAATTAAAACCTTTACAGACAAGCAAAAGCTGAGAGAGTTCAGCACCACAAAACCAGCTTTACAACAAATGCTAAAGGAACTTCTCTAGGCAGGAAACACAAGAGAAGGAAAACACCTACAATAACAAACCCAAAACATTTAAGAAAATGGGAATGGGAACATACATATCGATAATTACCTTGAATGTAAATGGATTAAATGCTCCCACCAAAAGACACAGACTGGCTGAATGGATACAAAAACAAGACCCATATATATGCTGTCTACAAGAGACCCACTTCAGACCTAGAGACACATACAGACTGAAAGTGAGGGGATGGAAAAAGATATTCCATGCAAATGGAAATCAAAAGAAAGCTGGAGTAGCAATTCTTATATCAGACAAAATAGACTTTAAAATAAAGAATATTATAAGAGACAAAGAAGGACACTATATAATGATCAAGGGATCGATCCAAGAGGAAGGTATAACAATTGTAAATATTTATGCACCCAACATAGGAGCACCTCAATACATAAGGCAAATACTAACAGCCATAAAAGGGGAAATTGACAGCAACACAATCATAGTAGGGGACTTTAACACCCCACTTTCACCAATGGACAGATCATCCAAAATGAAAATAAATAAGGAAACACAAGCTTTAAATGATACATTAAACAAGATGGACTTAATTGATATTTATAGGACATTCCACCCAAAAACAACAGAATACACATTTTTCTCAAGTGCGCATGGAACATTCTCCAGGATAGATCATATCTTGGGTCACAAATCAAGCCTTGGTAAATTTAAGAAAATTGAAATCGTATCAAGTATCTTTTCCGACCACAACGCTATGAGACTAGATATCAATTACAGGAAAAGATCTGTAAAAAATACAAACACATGGAGGCTACACAATACACTACTTAATAATGAAGTGATCACTGAAGAAATCAAAGGGGAAATCAAAAAATACCTAGAAACAAATGACAATGGAGATACGACGACCCAAAACCTATGGGATGCAGCAAAAGCAGTGCTAAGAGGGAAGTTTATAGCAATACAAGCCTACCTCAAGAAACAGGAAACATCTCGAATAAACAACCTAACCTTGCACCTAAAGCAATTAGAGAAAGAAGAACAAAAAAACCCCAAAGCTAGCAGAAGGAAAGAAATCATAAAGATCAGGTCAGAAATAAATGAAAAAGAAATGAAGGAAACAATAGCAAAAATCAATAAAACTAAAAGCTGGTTCTTTGAGAAGATAAACAAAATTGATAAACCATTAGCCAGACTCATCAAGAGAAAAAGGGAGAAGACTCAAATCAATAGAATTAGAAATGAAAAAGGAGAAGTAACCACTGACACTGCAGAAATACAAAAGATCATGAGAGATTACTACAAGCAACTCTACGCCAATAAAATGGACAACCTGGAAGAAATGGACAGATTCTTAGAAATGCACAAACTGCCGAGACTGAACCAGGAAGAAATAGAAAATATGAACAGACCAATCACAAGCACTGAAATTGAAACTGTGATTAAAAACCTTCCAACAAACAAAAGCCCAGGACCAGATGGCTTCACAGGTGAATTCTATCAAACATTTAGAGAAGAGCTAACACCTATCCTTCTCAAACTCTTCCAAAATATTGCAGAGGGAGGAACACTCCCAAACTCATTCTACGAGGCCACCATCACCCTGATACCAAAACCAGACAAAGATGTCACAAAGAAGGAAAACTACAGGCCAATATCACTGATGAACATAGATGCAAAAATCCTCAACAAAATACTCGCAAACAGAATCCAACAGCACATTAAAAGGATCATACACCATGATCAAGTGGGGTTTATCCCAGGAATGCAAGGATTCTTCAATATACGTAAATCAATCAATGTGATACACCATATTAACAAATTGAAGGAGAAAAACCATATGATCATCTCAATAGATGCAGAGAAAGCTTTTGACAAAATTCAACACCCATTTATGATAAAAGCCCTGCAGAAAGTAGGCATAGAGGGAACTTTCCTCAACATAATAAAGGCCATATATGACAAACCCACAGCCAACATTGTCCTCAATGGTGAAAAACTGAAACCATTTCCACTAAGATCAGGAACAAGACAAGGTTGCCCACTCTCACCACTATTATTCAACATAGTTTTGGAAGTGTTAGCCACAGCAATCAGAGAAGACAAAGAAATAAAAGGAATCCAAATCGGAAAAGAAGAAGTAAAGCTGTCACTGTTTGCAGATGACATGATACTATACATAGAGAATCCTAAAGATGCTACCAGAAAACTCCTAGAGCTAATCAATGAATTTGGTAAAGTAGCAGGATACAAAATTAATGCACAGAAATCTCTTGCATTTCTATACACTAATGACGAAAAATCTGAAAGTGAAATTAAGAAAACACTCCCATTTACCATTGCAACAAAAAGAATAAAATATCTAGGAATAAACCTACCTAAGGAGACAAAAGACCTGTATGCAGAAAATTATAAGACACTGATGAAAGAAATTAAAGATGATACAAACAGATGGAGAGATATACCATGTTCCTGGATTGGAAAAATCAACATTGTGAAAATGAGTCTACTACCCAAAGCAATCTACAGATTCAATGCAATCCCTATCAAACTACCACTGGCATTTTTCACAGAACTAGAACAAAAAATTTCACAATTTGTATGGAAACACAAAAGACCCCGAATAGCCAAAGCAATCTTGAGAACGAAAAATGGAGCTGGGGGAATCAGGCTCCCTGACTTCAGACTATATTACAAAGCTACAGTAATCAAGACAGTTTGGTACTGGCACAAAAACAGAAATATAGATCAATGGAACAGGATAGAAAGCCCAGAGATAAACCCACGCACATATGGTCACCTTATCTTTGATAAAGGAGGCAAGCATATACAGTGGAGAAAAGACAGCCTCTTCAATAAGTGGTGCTGGGAAAATTGGACAGGTACATGTAAAAGTATGAAATTAGAACACTCCCTGACACCATGCACAAAAATAAACTCAAAATGGATTAAAGACCTAAGTGTAAGACCAGACACTATCGAACTCTTAGAGGAAAACATAGGCAGAACACTCTATGACATACATCACAGCAAGATTCTTTTTGACCCAGCTCCCAGAGAAATGGAAATAAGAACACAAATAAACAAATGGGACCTAATGAAACTTAAAAGCTTTTGCACAGCAAAGGAAACCATAAACAAGACCAAAAGACAACCATCAGAATGGGAGAAAATATTTGCAAATGAAGCAACTGACAAAGGATTAATCTCCAAGATTTACAAGCAGCTCATGCAGCTCAATAACAAAAAAACGAACAACCCAATCCAAAAATGGGCAGAAGACCTAAATAGACATTTCTCCAAAGAAGATATACAGATGGCCAACAGACACATGAAAGAATGCTCAACATCATTAATCATTAGAGAAATGCAAATCAAAACTACAATGAGATATCATCTCACACCGGTCAGAATGGCCATCATCAAAAAATCTAGAAACAATAAATGCTGGAGAGGGTGTGGAGGAAAGGGAACTCTCTTGCACTGTTGGTGGGAATGTAAATTGATACAGCCACTATGGAGAACAGTATGGAGGTTCCTTAAAAAACTACAAATAGAACTACCATACGACCCAGCAATCCCACTACTGGGCATATACCCTGAGAAAACCATAGGTCAAAAAGAGTCATGTACCAAAATGTTCATTGCAGCTCTATTTACAATAGCCAGGACATGGAAGCAACCTAAATGTCCATCGACAGATGAATGGATAAAGAAGATGTGGCACATATATACAATGGAATATTACTCAGCCATAAAAAGAAATGAAACGGAGGTATTTGTAATGAGGTGGATGGAGTTAGAGTCTGTCATACAGAGTGAAGTAAGTCAGAAAGAGAAAAACAAATACAGTATGCTAACACATATATACGGAATCTAAGGAAAAAAAAAAGCCATGAAGAACCTAGTGGCAAGACGGGAATAAAGACACAGACCTACTAGAGAATGGACTTGAGGATATGGGGAGGGGGTGGGGTGAGATGTGACAGGGTGAGAGAGTGTCATGGACATATATACACTACCAAATGTAAAATAGATAGCTAGTGGGAAGCAGCCGCATAGCACAGGGAGATCAGCTCGGTGCTTTGTGACCACCTAGAGGGGTGGGATGGGGAGGGTGGGAGGGAGGGAGATGCAAGAGGGAAGAGATATGGGAACATATTGTATATGTATAACTGATTAACTTTGTTATAAAGCAGAAGCTAACACACCATTGTAAGGCAATTATACTTCAATAAAGATGTTTAAAAAAATAAAAAAAAAAAAGGGCCATGCTGAAAAAAGTGACAAAACCAGAAATGCAGGACAGGCCATGGAGAAATGGGAGCCTTGCTACACTGATGGGCGGGATGTAAATTGCCAACAGCCACTCTGGAGAAGTGTACAGTGTGTCCTGAAACATCTAAAAAACACAGCTTAGAGAGCATAGGGCACTTCCACTCATGGGGGTATGAATTGGGAAAATGAAAAATCAGCAAGACACAAGCACCCCAAAGTTTAGGGCTGCTCTGTTGACAAGGACCTCCACTTCATTCCACCTTCAATATCCCAGGAAAGAGAAAAATGGGTAAAGAAGTTGTGGTCCTTATGTACAATGGAATATCACTCAGCCATGAAATCAATGTCATAAGGCTAGTAGCAGCATGATGAGTGGATTTAGGTACGACGATTCTAAGTGAAATAAGTCACACAGAAAAGGACACTTCTCATAAGGTATCACTGATAGAGGGAATGTAAAAACTGTTACACTTGAACTGAATTACAAAACAGAACAGAGTCACACATGCAGAAAACACACTATGGCTGCTTAACGGGAAAGGTGAGGTGGGGTGATACATAAAACAAGGGTTTCAAATTAGCTCAGATACCGTTCCATAAACCCAATATGTAATAGACAAGACCTACTCCTTGCTCAGAGAACTGGACTCAACACGCCCTGTTCACCGCACAAGAATATATCTGACTAGTAATAATCGTAAAACCTATGTATTGATATCTCTCTGTTAGTGTGTCAAGTGGGTGTAAAGCGGCATAAACACAGCAGTGAAAAGCAGCTAAACCTCATTATAATAATAAATTACTTTTAAAAACCCATGAAACAAAGACAGTGAAAGAGAGAGGAATTCTTACACAATGCGTTCAGGGGCTGTGATGCAACCTGGATTGACCATACCTAGACACACAGCTGGATGAGACATAAGGGTGGACACTCTTGGGGCTGAGAGGTTTGGTGAGGTTGGGTGAGCAAACGCAGACCCTTTAAATTAATACTGCGTGGAACCCATCGCATGGGTCCCAAATCTCCAGGTTCAAGGGCATCTTCCTACATCGAAAACATGCATGAGAAACCCAGAAGATGGTACACCATGTGATGGGGAAAGGTTTCTAAAACGCACCTCATTTCTCATCTCCTTGTGCCCGGGTTCCCATTCCAGCCGCTTTACTAGCAATCTCCCTATTTGGAGCATAAGCACCTTTAACCTCCTGTTTCGTACAGGTTGCAATTTGTCCTGAGGATGAACGGGAAGACGTGGAACCAATGAGAGACTAGCTCTTGGTTTTGGGACAGGCACAGGTCACTCTATTTTCCCATCAGGAAGAAGAATTAACCACAGGCTCAGCCTGCGCCCCGGAACAAGAACAGGGCCTGAAACCATCCTGCGCGCTTGCGGCCAGCTCCCAAAAAAGCGAGTTGAAAAATGGAGCTCAGGGGCACTGCAACTCAAAACCTGCAGAGTTATAAATGATAACTCTCGTTCACAAATATATTGAGGGAAGGCAACGAAGAGGATTTGAAATCAAGGCAGAATTGCAGGAAACAGATTTCAGGAGGTAGATACGAATCGCTTTTAAAGCACATGAAAAGCGGCAAAACGTCGACAATGATGCCTTTGGCCAAAAAGGGCGTATGCGTTTTTTCCTGAATATATTCAGGAAAAAACGCATACGCCCTTTTTGGCCAACCAAGCAACCTGGAAAGGCAAATCAGTGCTACAAAGCATTCTCGCTTCCCATCGGTCAAACGGACCAGGTTGAAAAAAGTGTCAAAACCAGAAATGCAAGACAGGCCATGGAGAAATGGAAGCCTTGCTATGCTGATGGGCCGGATGTAAATTGCCAACAGCCACTCTGGAGAAGTGTACGGTGTGTCCTGAAACATCGAAAAAATATAGCTTAGAGAACATAGGGCACTTCCACTCATGGGCGTATAAATTGGGGAAATTAAAAATCAGGAAGACACAGGCACCCCAAAGTTTAGGGCTGCTCTGTTGACAAGAACCTCCACTTCATGACACCTGAAATATCCCAGGAAAGAGAAAAATGGATAAAGAAGTGGTGGTCCTTATGTACAATGGAATAACACTCAGCCATGAAATCAATGTCATAAGGCTAGTAGCAGCATGATGAGTGGATTTAGGAACGACGATTCTAAGTGAAATAAGTCACACAGAAAAAGACACGTATCATAAGCTATCACTTATAGAGGGAATGTAAAAACCGCTACACTTGAACTGAATTACAAAGCAGAACAGAGTCACACGTTTAGAAAACACACTATGGCTGGTTAACGGGAAAGCTGAGGTGGGGTGATGCATAAAACAAGGGTTTCAAATTATCTGAGATACCGTTCCATAAACCCAATATGTAACAGACAAGAACTACTCCTTGCTCAGAGAACAGGACTCAACACACCCTATTCACCGCAAAAGAATATATTTGATTAGTAGTAATCTTAAAACCTATGTATTGATATCTCTCTGTTAGTGTGTCAAGTGGGTTTAAAGCGGCATAAACACAGTAGTGAAAAGCAGCTAAACCCCATTATAAAAATAAATTACTTTTAAAAACCCATGATACAAAGACAGTGAAAGAGAGAGAAATTCTTACACAATTCGTTCAGGGGCTGTGATGCAACCTGGATCGACCATATCTAGACCCACAGCTGGGTGAGACATAAGGGTGGACACTCTTGCGGCTGAGAGTTTTGGTGAGTTTGGATGAGCCAACGCAGACCCTTTAAAGTAATACTGCGTGACACCCATCCCATGGGTCCCAAATCTCCAGGTTCAAGGGCATCTTCCTACATCAAAAACATGCATGAGAAACCCAGAAGATGGTACACCATGTGATCGGGAAAGGTTTCTAAAATGCACCTCATTTATCATCTCCTTGTGCTCGGGTTCGCCATTCCAGCCACTTTCCTAGCAATCTCCCTACTTGGAGCATCAGCACCTTTAACCTCCTGTTCCGTACAGGTTGCAATTTGTACTGAGGATGAACGGGAAGAGGGGGAACCAATGAGAGACTAGATCTAGGTGTTGGGACAGGCACAGGTCACTCTATTTTCCCATAAGAAAGAAGAATTAACCACAGGCTCAGCCTGCGCCCCAGAACCAGAACAGGGCCTGAAGCCATTCTGCGATTTTGCGGCCAGCTCCCATAAAAACGAGTTGTAAAATGGAGGTTCAGGGCACTGCAATTCACAAACCTGCAGAGTTATAAATGATAACTGTCGTCCACAAATATATTGAGGGAAGGCAAAGAAAAGGATTTGAAATCAAGGCAGAATTGCAGGAAACAGATTTCAGGAGGTAGATACGAATCGCCTTTAAAGCACATGAAAAGCGGCAAAACGTTGACAATGATGCCCTTGGCCAAAAAGGGCGTATGCGTTTTTTCCTGAATATATTCAGGAAAAAACGCATACGCCCTTTTTGGCCAACCAAGCAACCTGGAAAGGCAAATCAGCGCTACAAAGAAGTCTCGCTTCCCATCGGTCAAAAGGGCCATGCTGAAAAAAGTGTCAAAACCAGAAATGCAGGACAGGCCATGGAGAAATGGGAGCCTTGCTACACTGATGGGCGGGATGTAAATTGCCAACAGTCACTCTGGAGAAGTGTACGGTGTGTCCTGAAACATCTAAAAAACACAGCTTAGAGAGCATAGGGCATTTCCACTCATGGGCGTATAAATTGGGAAAACTAAAAATCAGCAAGACACAGGCACACCAAAGTTTAGGGCTGCTCTGTTGACAAGAACCTTCTCTTCATTACACCTTAAATATCCCAGGAAATAGGAAAATGGATAACGATGTTGTGGTCCTTATGTACAATGGAATATCACTCAGCCATGAAATCAATGTCATAAGGCTATTAGCAGCATGATGAGTGGATTTATGTTCGACGATTCTAAGTGAAATAAGTCACACAGAAAAAGACACTTATCATAAGCTATCACTTATAGAGGGAATGTAAAAACCGCTACACTTGAACTGAATTACAAAGCAGAACAGAGTCACACGTTTAGAAAACACACTATGGCTGCATAACGGGAAAGGTGAGGTGGGGTGATGCATAAAACAAGGGTTTCATATTAGCTCAAATACCGATCCATAAACCCAATATGTAATAGACAAGACCTACTCCTTGCTCAGTGAAGTGGATGCAACACCCCCTATTCAACGAACAAGAATATATCTGACTAGTAAAAATCTTAAAACCTATGTATTGATTTCTCTCTGTAAGTGAATCAAGTGGCTGTAAAGGGGCATAAACACAGCAGTGAAAATCAGGTAAACCCCATTATAAAAATAAATTACTTTAAAATCCCAAAAAACAAAGACAGTGATAGAGGGAGAAATTTTTACATAATTCGTTCCGGGGCTGTGATGCAACCTGGTGTGACCATATCTAGACCCACAGCTGGATGAGAAATAAAGCTGGACACTCTTGGGGCTGAAGGTCTCTTTCCCTATTTACCAGATTGGGAACGTAGAAAGGCTGCCACCCTCTGGCCGTTACCTGCAAAAGCAGCTTTAAAACCTGTGCTAATGGTCACTTCATATGAACAAGTACTTCAGGGCTGTAAATGAAACGTGCCCTCAAAATGTCTTGAGGGAGGTAATGGCCAAAAATTTTCAAAATGTGACACTTACTTTAAGAAAACACTTTGAAGAACTAAGCTGTAATCACAGTTTGATAAATAAAAAGGGCATGCTTTAAAGCTCAATTTCAACAGATTATGGGACACATGCAAATTCAACCACAGATAGGTATCAGCTCGCACCTGTTAGAATAACCATCAGCAAGAAAACTACAAACAATAAATATTGAAGGTGTTTTGGAGAAATGCATACCCTCAATTTTAAGTGGGACGTAACCTGGAAAGAGCCACTAATGAGAACTGAATGGTGGTGCCTTTAAAACATACACACTGAGCTACCATATGATACAGCAAGCCCACTCCTTGGCCTATAACATAAGAAGATATAACTGGAAAGACACAGGCAAGCAAATGTGCATTGCAGCAGTATTACAATAGCCAAGACATGGAGGCAACCAGAAAGTCCATCAAGAGGTGCGTGGCCAAAGAAGAACTGGTACACGTACAGATGGAATATTAGCCAGGGAAAAAAATGAAACAATGCCATTTGCAGCACCATGTATGATTCTTGAGGTAATCAGGCAAATTGTACTAAGTCAGAAAGCAAAAGACACATATCCTATAATATCACTTATAGGTCTTAGCTAAAAATTGATACCAATGAAGATATTTCCACAGAGAAATGCAATCACAGATTCATTAAACAAACTTATGGTTCACCAAATGGAAAGGTGTGAGGATTGGATACATTAGGATATTGGGGTTAAGATAGATATAGAAACACATGTGAAATTTGTAATCACCAAAGACCTACGTAATACCAAGACAAGACTACTCAACATCGTGTCATAACCTACATGGGAAAATGATCCAAAGAAGAATAGATATATGTATATGTTTAAAAGAACCACATCTTTCACACCTAGAAGAAACAAAACATTTTAATTAAATTTGCTCTGACAAAAAATAAAAATTAAATTAAAAAAAGAACAAGAAGTAATGAGACATAAACTTAAGGGGCTATTTGCTGGCACATTGCATTCTAATTTACAACCAGAACATGACTTCCATTAAGGCTCTGTCATCACTAATAAAGCAGCTTTATAAGCAATGTTGAAGGTAGCTTAAAAGAAGTCTCACTAATTATTGATAGTAACAAGGAAACAAAGAAAAGTAAAAATCTCACTGCAAAAAGTATACATAGGGTAAGGATAGTAGATCAAACACTTATTAAACTTCTGTAAAGAATAAAAGACAACAGTAGTATGTTTTTTTAAAAAGAGAGGGCCCAAATAAATCTGAAATGAAAGAGATGATGTTACAACGGACACCACAGAAATACAAAGTATCCTAAGATACACACAGGGTAACTCAGGGCTCAGACTGGACAGAGCCCACTCTCCAGTCCCCTGTACATGACTTACAGGAGCCTCAGGAACTGAGGAGGGGGTCCCTGAGGAGAGGCTCAAGATAGAATATGGTAGACATTAACATGACTGCATTCATCTTAAACATGCCTGAACTACATTCACACGAGATGATTTTGTCCTGTATGTACATCGGCACCTCTAGTTGGAACTGCAGATCTTTGGCTTCAACACCTCTACTGACAACGTTAGCGTCACCTGCTGTGGACCGTCTCCTATAGGATTTCTAGAATCACAAAACATCGAAGCTTCACAGGACCCAGAGTCTGTGCAACTCCACACAGAGTCTCAGAGTCTCAACTCCACTCAGATACTCCACTCTTGGAGGGCACACACAAAGTAGTGTGCACATCAGGACCCAGGGGAAGGAGCAGTGACCCTGTAGGAGAATGACCAGAACTACCTGCTACTTTTAGAGGGTCTCCTGCAGAGGCAGGTGGTGGCTGTGGCTGTGGCTCACCGTGAGGACAACGACACTGGCAGCAGAAGTTCTGGGAAATACTCCTTGGTGTGAGCCCTCCCAGAGTCCGCCATTAGCCCCACCAAGAGCAAGGTAGGCTCCAGGGCTGGGTCGCCTCAGGCCAAACAACCAACAGGGAGGGAACCCAGCCCCATGCATCAGCAGACAAGCGGATTAAACTTTTTATTAAAGTTTTATTTAATCCGTAGACAAGCGGATTAAAGCTCTGCCCACCAAAGCAACACCCAGCTCTACCCACCACCAGTCCTTCCCATCAGGAAGCTTGCACAAGCCTCTAAGATAGACTCATCCACCGGAGAGCAGACAGCAGAAGCAAGAAGAACTACAATTCTGCAGCCTGTGGAAGGAAAACCACATTCACAGAAAGATAGACAAAATGAAAAGGCAGAGGACTTTATACCAGATCAAGGAACAAGATAAAACCCCAGAAAAAAAAAAACAAAATGAGGTGGAGATAGGGAACCTTCCAGAAAAAAAATTCAGAATAATGATAGTGAAGTTGAGCCAAGACCTTGGAAAAAGAAAGGAGGCAAAGATCGAGAAGATGCAAGAAATGTTTAACAAAGACCTAGAAGAATTAAGGAACAAACACCTAGAAGAATTAAAGAACAAACAAACAGAGGTGAACAATGGAATAACTGAAATGAAAAATACACTAGAAGGAATCAGTAGCAGAATAACTGTGGCAGAAGAACGGATAAGTGACCTGGAAGACAGAAAGGTGGAAATCACTGCCATGGAACAGAATAAAGAAAAAGAATGAAAATAAACGAAGACACCCCAAGAGTCCTCTGGGACAACATTAAACGCAACAACATTCGCATTATAGGGGTCCCAGAAGGAGAAGAGAGAGAGAAAGGACCCGAGAATATATTTAAAGAGATAATGGTCAAAAACTTCCCTAGCATGGGAAAAGAAATAGCCACCCAAGTCCAGAAGCACAGAGTGTCCCAGGCAGGATAAACCAAAGGAGAAAAATGACAAGACACATAGTAATCAAATTGACAAAAATTAACGACAAAGAAAAATGATTGAAAGCAGCAAGGGAAAAATGACAAATAACATACAAGGGAACTCCCATAAGGATAACAACTGATTTCTCAGCAGAAAATCTACAAGCCAGAAGGAAGTGGCATGATAAATTTAAAGTGATGAAAGGGAAGAACCTACAACCAAGAGTACTCCACCCTGCAAAGAGCTCATTCAGATTTGATGGAGAAATCAAAAGCCTTACAGACAAGCAAAAGCTAAGAGAATTCAGCACCATGAAACCAGCTCTACACCAAATGCTAAAGGAACTTCTCTAAGTGGGAAACACAAGAGAAGAAAAGGACCCACCAAGACAAACCCATAACAATTAAGAAAATAGTAGTAGGAACATACATATCGATAATTACCTTAAACGTGAATGCACTACATGTTCCAACCAAAAGACACAGGCTCGCTGAATGGATACAAAAACAAGACCCATATATATGCTGTCTACAAGAGATCCATTTCAGACCTAGGGACACATACAGACTCAAAGTGAGGCGATGGAAAAATATATTCTATGCAAATGAAAATCAAAAGAAAGCTGGAGTAGCAATACTCATATCAGATAAAATAGACTTTAAAATAAAGAATGTTACAAGAGACAAGGAAAGGCACTACATAATGGTCAGGGGATCAATCCAAGAAGAAGATATAACAATTATAAATATATATGTACCCAAAATAGGAGCAGCTCAATGTATAAGGCAACTGCTAACAGCTATAAAAGAGTAAATCGACAGTAACACAATAATAGCGGGGGACTTTAACAGCTCACTTACACCAGTGGAGATCAGCCAGACAGAAAATTAATAAGGAAACACAAGCTTTAAATGACACAAT
Organism: Balaenoptera borealis; assembly: GCF_965194805.1. NCBI lineage: Eukaryota > Metazoa > Chordata > Mammalia > Artiodactyla > Balaenopteridae > Balaenoptera > Balaenoptera borealis. The sequence continues at coordinate 85,495 of NW_028123801.1, read as the reverse complement.
AGACCAGATAGAGTTAATTGATATTTATAGGACATTCCATCCAAAAACAGCAGATTACACGTTCTTCTCAACTGCACACGGAACATTCTCCAGGATAGATCACATCTTGGGTCACAGATAAAGCCTCAGTAAATTTAAGAAAACTGAAATCATATCAAGCAGCTGTTCCGACCACAATGCTATGAGATTAGAAATCAATTACACGGAAAAAACCGTAAAAAACACAAACACATGGAGGCTAAACAATACGTTACTAAATAACCAAGAGATCACTGAAGAAATCAAAGAGGAAATCAAAAACTACCTAGAGACAAATGACAACAAAAACACGATGATCCAAAACCTATGGGATGCAGCAAAAGGAGTTCTAAGAGGGAAGTTTATAGCAATACAAGCCTACCTCAAGAAACAAGAAAAATCTCAAATAAACAATCTAACCTTACACCTAGAGGAACTAGAGAAAGAAGAACAAAACCCAAAGTTAGTAGAAGGAAAGAAATCATAAAGATCAGAGCAGAAATAAATGAAATAGAAACAAAGAAAACGAAAGCAAAGATCAATAAAACTAAAAGCTGGTTCTTTGAGAAGATAAGCAAAAATGATCAACCTTTAGCCGGACTCCAGAAAAAGAGGGAGAGGACGCAAATCAACAAAATTAGAAGTGAAAAAGCAGAAGTTATAACAGACACCACAGGAATACAAAGCATCCTAAGAGACTACTACAAGCAACTCTAGGCCAATAAAATGGACAATCTGGAAGAAATGGACAAATTCTTAGAAAGGGATAACCTTCTAAGACTGAACCAGGAAGAAATAGAAAATATGAACAAACCTATCACAAGCAATGAAATTGAAACTGTGATTAAAAATCTTCCAACAAACAAAAGTCCAGAACCAGATGGCATCACAGGTGAATTCTATCAAACATTTAGAGCAGAGCTAACACCCAACCTTCTCAAATTCTTCAAAACAATTGCAGCGGAAGGAACACTCCCAAACTCATTCTATGAGACCACCATCACCCTGATACCAAAATCAGACAGAGATACTACAAGGAAAGAAAATTATAGACCAATATCACTGATGAATATAGATGTAAAAATCCTCAACAAAATACTAGCAAACAGAATCGAACAACACATGAAAAGGATCATACACCATGATCAAGTGGGGTTTATCCCAGGGATGCGAGGATTCTTCAATATACACAAATCAATGTGATACACCATATTAACAAATTGTAGAATAAAAGCATATGATCATCTCAATAGATGAAGGAAAAGATTTTGAGAAAATTCAACACTCATTTACGATAAAAACTCTGCAGAGTGTGGGCATAGAGGGAAACTACCTCAACATAATAAAGGCCATATATGACAAACCCACAGCAAACAACATTCTCAATGGTGAAAAACTGAAAGCGTTTCCTCTAAGATCAGGAACAAGACGAGGATGTCCACTCTCACCACTGCTATTCAACATAGTTTTGGAAGTCCTAGCCATGGCAATCAGAGAAGAAAAAGAAATAAAAGGAATACAAAAAGGAAAAGAAGAAGTAAAATTGTCACTGTTTGCAGATGACATGATATCATAGATAGAGAATCCTAAAGATGCCACCAGAAAACCACTGGAGCTAATCAATGAATTTGGTAAAGTTGCAGGATACAAAATTAATGCACAGAAATTGCTTGCATTCCTATACACTAACAATGAAAGATCAGAAAGAGAAATTAAGGAAACAATCCCATTACCACTGCAACAAAAAGAATAAAATACCTAGGAATAAACCTACCTAAGGAAGTAAAAGACCTGTACTCAGAAAACTATAAGACACTGATGAAAGAAATCAAAGATGATATAAACAGATGGAGACATATACCATGTTCTCGGATTAGAAGAATCAATATTGTGAAAATGACTATACTACCCAAAGCAATCTACAGATTCAATGCAATCCCGATCAAAATACCTTTGGCATTTTCTACAGAACAAGAAAAAAAAATCTTAAAATTTGTAGGGAGACACAAAAGACCCTGGATAGCCAAAGCAGTCTTGAGGGGGAAAAAAAAGAGCTGGAGGAATCAGACTTCCAGACTTCAGACTATATTGCAAAGCTACAGTAATCAAGATAATATGGTACTGACACAAAAACAGAAATATAGGTCAATAGAACAGGATAGAAAGCACAGAGATAAACCCACGTACCTATGGTTCACTAATCTATGACAAAGGAGGCAAGGGTATACAATGGAGAAAAGACAGTGTCTTCAGCAAGTGGTGCTGGGAAAACTGGACAGTTACATGTAAAAGAATGAAATTAGTACACTCCCTAACACCATACACAAAAATAAACTCAAAATGGATTAGAGACCTAAATATAAGACCAGCCACTATAAAACTCTTAGAGGAAAACATAAGCAGAACAGTCTATGACATAAATCACAGCAAGATCCTTTTTGACCCACCTCCTAGAGAAATGGAAATAAAAACAAAAATAAAAAAATGGGACCGAATGAAACATAAATTCTTTTGCACAGCAAAGGAAAACATAAGCAAGATGAAAAGACAACCATCAGAATGGGAGAAAATATTTTCAAATGAAGCAAATGGCAAAGGATTAATCTCCAAAAAGCAGCTCATGTAGCTCAATATCACAAAACCAAACAACCCAATCCAAAAATGGGCAGAAGACCTAAATAGACATTTCTCCAAAGAAGATATACAGGTTGCCAACAAACACATGAAAGGATGCTGAACATCACTAATCATTAGAGAAATGCAAATCAAAACTACAGTGAGGTATCACCTCACACCAGTCAGAATGGCCATCATCAAAAAATCTACCAACAATAAATGCTGGAGAGGCATTTATTGGAGCAAAGGGAACCCTCTTGCACTGTTGGTGGGAATGTAAATTGATATAGCCACTAGGGAGAACGGTATGGGGGTTCCTTAAAAACTAAAAATAGAACTACCATACAACCCAGCAAACCCACTCCTGGACATTTACCCTGAGAAAACCATAATTCAAAAAGAGTCATGTACCACAATGTTCACTGTAGCTCTATTTACAATAGCCAGGACATGGAAGCAACCTAAGTGTCCATCAACAGATAAATGGATAAGGAAGATGTGGCACACATATACAATGGAACATTATTCAGCCATAAAAAGAAACGAAATTGAGTTACTTTTAGTGAGGTGGATGGATCTAGAGTCTGTCCTACAGAGTGAAGTAAGTCAGAAAGAGAAAAACAAATACCGTATGCTAACACATATATATGGAATCTTAAAAAAAAAAGTTTATGAAGAACCTAGGGGCAGGAAAGGATTAAGGACACAGACGTAGAGAAAGGACTTGAGGACATGGGGAGAGGGAAGGGTAAGCTGGGACAAAGTGAGAGAGTGGTATGGACATATATACACTACCAAATGTAAAATTGATAGCTACTGGGAAGCAGCCACATAGCACAGGGAGATCAGCGCTGTGCTTTGTGACCACCTAAAAGGGTGGGATAAGGGAGTGAGAGGGAGTTGCAAGAGGGAGGGGATATGGTGTTATATGTATACGCACAGCTGATTCACTTTTTTATACAGCAGAAACTAACACACAATTGTAAAGCAATTATACTCCAATAAAGATGTAAAAGAAAAAAAAAAAGCCCAGAGATAAACCTACACACCTATGGCCCACTAATCTATGACAAAGGAGGCAAGGGTATACAAAGGAGAAAAGACAGTCTCTTCAATAAGTGGTGCTGGGAAAAATGGACAGCTACATGTAAAAGAATGAAATTAGAACACTCCCTAACACCATACACAAAAAATAAACTCAAAATGGATTAGAGACCGAAATGTAAGACCGGACACTATAAAACTCTTAGAGGAAAACATAGGAAGAATACTCTTTGACATAAATCACAGCAAGATCTTTTTTGATCCACCTCCTAGAGTAATGGAATAAAAAAAAAATAAACATATGGGAGCAAATGAAACCTAAAAGCTTTTGCAAAGCAAAGGAAACTACAAACAAGACGAAAAGACAACCCTCACAATGGGAGAAAATATTTGCAAACGAATCAATGGACAAAGGATTAATCTCCAATGTATATAAACAGCTCATGCAGCTCAACAGTAAAAAAACAAACAACCCAATCCAAAAATGGGCAGATGACGTAAATAGACATTTGTCCCAAGAAGACATACAGATGACCAAGAAGCACATGAAAAGCTGCTCAACATCACTAATTATTAGAGAAATATAAACCAAAACTACAATGAGGTATCGCCTCACACGAGTTAGAATGGGCATCATCAGAAAATCTACAAGCAACAAATGCTGGAGAGGGTGTGGAGAAAAGGGAACCCTCTTACACTATTTGTGGGAATGTAAATTGATACAGTCACGATGGAGAACAGTATGGAGGTTCCTTAAGAAACTAAAAATAGAATTACCATATGACCCAGCAATCCCACTACTGGCCATATACCCAGAGAAAACCATAATTCAAAAAGACATATTCACCACAATATTCATTGCAGCACTATTTACAATAGCCAGGTCATGGAAGCAACCTAAATGCCCATAGACAGACGAACAGAAAAGATGTGCTACATATATAAAATGGAATATTACTCAGCCATAAAAAGGAATGAAATTGGGTCATTTGTAGAGACGTGGATAGATCTAGAGACTGTCATACAGAGTGAAGTAAGTCAGAAAGAGAAAAACAAATATCGTATATTAACGCATACATGTGGAACCTAGAAAAATGGTAAAGATGAACCGGTTTGCAAGGCAGAAATAGAGACACAGATGTAGAGAACAAATGTATGGACACCAAGGGGGGAAAGTGGCAGGGTGGTGGTGGTGGGATGAATTGCGAGCCTGGGATTGACATATATACACTTATATGTATAAAATAGGTTACCAATAAGAGCCTGCTGTATAAAAAAATGAATAAAATAAATTCAAAAATTAAAAAATAAGTAATACTTAAAAAAATAAAACAGAAAAAAAGTTCTGCCCTTCCCATAGACGTATTTATATGAATGAATTATTTCCATGCTTATATCCATAAATACAAAAAGAGGAATAAAACTTACCTTGAACCAAAAAAGAAAAAAAAAAAAAAAAAAACAGAACCCACTGGTCATACAGAGGAAAACCCTATCAGGGCACTTGCTCCAGGGGTAAACAATTCTGAAGTTGGTCACAGGTGGGGAATCATCTCCCATGCAGCCAGCAGCCCCCACACGAGGAGCGTCCTCATTGCAAAGCTGGGGGACCGTGAGGAGGCGTCTCTGAGTAAACGTGAGCTGAGCCCCAGGCCAGCTGCTGCTGAACTTTTCCCACCCTTCCCAGGTAAAACACCTGAATGTGTGCAAAGACTTTAAAAACTAGAGGAAGGGGCTTGGAGTCACACCAGCGACAGCACGCAGGCCGACTTGGTGCCTGCAGGCCAGCCAGGATGGTCCTGGCCCCGGGCGCTCGTCTGGAAGCTTTCCATTTCCCTGCCTGAGGTACCCCTCCTGTCCCGGCCCCCACTGCTTTTTTCCTTCCTCACCTCTGCCCGGGGAGAAATTCCAGCAGCAAGTATGGGTGACACATCCTCTTCTTTAGCAGGTGGCAGCCCGGCAACTCCTGCAGAAAGTCCAGCAGAGCCCCAGTCACACTGGGCCACTCATAGAGCCGTGGGCCCTACTCCCTCCCACCAGCCCAACCCCGAGACTGCTGATGGGGCAGAGAATATGGCGTCAGGCACAGCTGCAGAGGCTTTTGCTGCCTGGAGGGGTGTTTATATTGACCTCAACCCAGGCACACCTGGGAAGGGCTGGCCGGCCGGGTCAGGCTGCCCAGGTCAGCCAATCCTCGCCCCTCAGGGGCTCAGAGTTGCAGAAAATGGGCCTTGCTGCACCGGCCAGATCCAAGGAACAGGTGTAGGGTCCCGAGAGTCAGGATAGATAAGGGGCGGCAGCCCTGGCTTGTTTTCGAATCATTTTATCTGGTCCATGAGTGGGAGACAACTTCAAGAAGACCCTCTGCTAATGAGAGGAACCCAGGAGTCAGGGAGAGGAGGGGTGGTGGGTGGAGACAGAGGCCTGGTGCCCCGGCTGCAGTGGAAGCCCCTGGAAGACCAGGCAGAGGGAGGCCGCACAGAGTGAAGCCTAGGGTCACAGACCTGTTGGAGCTGCTGTTTGTTAGTTCAAGCTCTGCTCTGAGGTGCTCTGTGTCAGCTCTGAGTGACAGGGGTGCTGGGGGTGCTCTGCAATGAGGGCTATGTGCACGGTTCCTGTGTGCCCAGCCCTGCCGGGGTACCTGTCCACGGGAGCTCCATATCCAGGGAGGGGCCTGCCCACGAGAGCCCCGTGGGCTGCTGCGTACCTGCCCAGGTGAGCTCCATATCCTGGGAGGGGCCTGACCACAAGAGCCCCGTGGGCTGCTGGGGACCTGCTAGAGGACGCCAGGACAGTCAGTGAAGCCACAGAGGATATACATCTAGTAGTTCCTAATTCCTACACCCTGCTGGTCATTCTACCATCCACCAGGACATGGCATTCTGTATTAGACTTCAATGATGCCTTCTTCTGTATTCCATTAGTCCCAGAGTCACAAGAAATTTTGGCTGTGAGTGGCAGGACTCAACTTACAACAAAAACAATACTGCTGGGCCGTCCTGCCCCAGGGGTTCAAAAATTCCCACACCATCTTTGGGGAAACGTTAGCTAAAGACCTAAAAGATCTACCTCTGGAGAAGGGAACCCTCCTTCAATATGCAGATGACATTCTGATCACCAGCCCGACTAAGGAGGCCTCTGAACTACCTAGCCAATAAAAGATAGAAGGTGTCCAAGGAAAAGGCTCAAATATCACAAACTAAGGTGGCCTTCCTGGGCTTCATTCGCACAGAAGGTCGGAGAAGCCCACCCCAGGAAAGGGAAGAAGCCATTTGCAGCCTCACCTTTCCTGAAACTAGAAGACAGCTTAGGGGTTCCTGGGGAGACCGGGGTTTGCTGCATCTGGATCCCTAACTACAGTCTAATAGCTGGGCCTCTATATGAAACACTGAAAGGAAAAGATGATGATCCTTTTGAATAGAATCCAGAAGCGGCCTTTCAAGAATGGAAAGAGCAGTCAATTCAGACCCTGGCCCTGGACCTCCCTAAGTTAGCTAAACCCTTTGACCTTTACATTCCTGGTCCAAGGCGAATCGCCCTTGGAGTATTAGTGCAAAAACTGGGACCACTTGAAATGGAACAATGTAAGAATGCCCTCCAGGCATTGGCCAGCCACCCCATCCGACCAGGATACTGGGGGTATCTAAAAACCTGGAAATCAGCAGCCCGCAAGGCCAGCTCCCTCCTAAGGGAAAAGGACGCCACTTGGTGATCCTAACCACCCACCATGCCCTGAAGTTGCAGGGATTGCTCCGTGGGCACAATGACCTCGAGTGAGGAGGCCCTCCAACACCAACCTCCAGAGAGACAACCTGGGGCAATGGGCCCCCATGACGACTCGTGTGACCATCACTTGACCTGGAGCTTCTCTCAGAAAACAACAAGAGTGTGCCCCCAAAGAGCAGACTATTGCTTACAGGACTTACTGCACCCAGAGCGGAGCTAATAAACTTGGCAGGGGAACCGTAAATAACGCTGCCACCATAGAAAAGCCTACAGACACCGCAGTGACGGCGGCCAATGAGACCGGCTGTACTCCTGGCTACTTCAAAAGGCCGTTGACTGAGTGGCCGTCATGGTCCTGGATCACCACCGGCCCTGGACTGTCTGGGAGTTGAGCAAGCAGGGCTCTGACACCTGGTGCTGTTTGTACGTTAATTCAGTGGCCTAACTGAAGAAAGCACAGACTACTGGTCAGAGCATCTAGGCTGGCAGAAACCATCAGCCTAAGGGGGCCGAACCAATGTGGAGCAGGGTAAAACCGCCCACCCCCCCAGCGTCTCTGCACATCTCTTTCTTGGACCCTTAAAGGTCATTAGATTCTATAAAACTTCCAATGCTGGTGCTCAGGCAGACGAGCAGTGAGGGAGGAGGCCTGCAGACAATCAACCTCACCTGGAGGCTGCTGGGGAGAAGTCCTGCCCCTCCCCCCGGGTATGAGGACACCCAACTCAGCATGAAGCATTTACAGAAGACGTGTCTGCACCCTCAGCGCCCCAAGAATGAGGAATGGGACAAAAGGCAGAGGAGGGCTTTGTCACTGGCAAAGCCCATTAAAAATTCCTGGGAGATAAAAATAGAATCTGGGCAATAAAATAAAGTCTAACCATTTTTTCCTTTGTGCTTTGTCTAATTTCACTTGCTCCTAGGTTTCCACATGCAGAGGTCCCACACCCGACACTTCAGACCCGATTTCCTCGTGCAAAATGGCTGGGCCGACACCTCAGCTCGTGGGGCCCCGTGCAGACTCTGCGACATAGAGCCTGAGCTCCAGCCAACCTGGCCCTCGAGAGCTCCGCCCCCTCCCTCCTGCTGATGCTGACAGGATCCCTACACAGCAGCCCGGCCCACAACCCGCAGGGGAGCACACACTCTCACCTCTCCATTCTCTGATCAAAATATAAAGTTTTCCTTTGCTTCTGAACCAAAGTCAGTCTCGATCTGTTGGCTCCAATGACACTGGGCAGGGAGACCCTTGTTGGGGCCCACTCTGCAGGATCAGTAACAGAATTTGAGAACATTGTAACTTCAATGAACAGATGTGTGAGCCAAACTGTAATTAACATAGAGCAGTGTATAAGGCTCGTGTAAAATAAGATGTTTCTAACACTTCCATTTGATATTTCCATCACTTTATTATAAGCAAGTTCAGTGGAGGGGTTTGTCTTATTTGTCAGGTCAACAGTAGAGAAATGCAGTGATTTCTTTCCAAGGATGTACATCTAATAATCTTGGTTGAAGTTTCAACCTTGTTTGGAATGATTTTCCATTGAAAATGATACCTCTCTTTCAGCTCCTAGATTTCTGAGAAGTATAAAATCTTATATTTTTTATTACCAAAGGGGAAAGGTGGGAGGAGGGATAAATTAACAGTTTCAGATTAACATATACACACTGCTATGTATAAAATATATCATCAACAAGGAACTACTGTATAGCACAGGGAACTATACTCAATATTTTGTAATGACCCCTGAGGGGAAATAACCTGAAAAACAATAGATATCTATATCGACATCATCTATCAACTACAGATAAAATGGAAACTAAAGGAGGCCGATGGTGAGCGTTTCTGAACCTAAAGACTTCAATCATCTAAAGTTCAGACTCTGCCTACGGCCCAAGTCCCTTAATGAACACACATGTACCAGTAGCTTAAAAATTCCCCAGATTGGAGTTCGGGGAGACACTGATTTGGAAAAATCCCTTGTGTTCTCCTTACATACACGGGACCTTTCCTACAGCTAAAACATGCCTGTGACACCCAGAAGATGGAACACGGTTGGATCAGGAAGATTTTGGAAAAGGCACCAAAACGCCTAATTTCCTGGTTGTTGGGTTCACCTCTCCAGCCTTTTTCCTTAAAATCTCCCCACTTGAGGATGTCAGCACCTTCAACATCCAGTTGCACAGAAATTGGAATTTGTCCAAAGGAAGAAGGGGAAGGAGGAGAAACAAGGAGAGCCAAGCCCTAGATGTTCGGAGAGGCACATGTCACTCTACTTTCCAGTCAGGAAGAAGAATTAAGAAAAGGCTTAGCCTGCCACCGGGAACCAGAGTAGGGCCAGAAGCAAATGAGAGTTTCTGCGGAAAGCTCCCAAAAAAGCGAGTTGAAAAATGGAGCTCAGGGGCACTGCAATTCACAAATCTGCAGAGTTATAAATGATAACTCTCGTCCACAAATATATTGAGGGAAGGCAACGAAGAGGATTTGAAATCAAGGCAGAATTGCAGGAAACAGATTTCAGGAGTTAGATTCGAATCACCCCTAAAGCACATGAAAAGCGGCAAAACGTCGACAATGATGCACTTGGCCAAAAAGAGCATATGCGTTTTTTTCTGAATGAATTCAGGAAAAAACCCATAGGCCCTTTGTGGCCAACCAAGCAAGCCGGAAATGCAATTCAGCACTACAAAGAAGTCTGACTTCCCATCGGTCAAAATGGCCTTGCTAAAAAAGTGTAAAAACAAGAAATGCAGGAGAGGCCAGGGAGGAAAGGGAGCCTTGTTACACTGATGGGTGGGGTATAAATTGCCAATGATGACTCTGGAGAAGGGTATGGTGTTTCCTAAAACATCTAAAAAACACAGCTAGAGAGAAAGGAGCACATCCACTCATGGGCGTAGAAATTGGGAAAACTAAAAATCAGCAAGACACAGGCACCCCAAACATTAGGGCTGCTCTGTAGACAAAAACCTCCACTTAATTCCACCTTAAATATCCAAGGAAAGAGAAAAATGGATAAAGAAGTTGTGGTCCATATGTACAATTGTATATCACTCAGGCGTGAGATAAATATTATAAGGCTGGTAGCAGCATGATGAGTGGATTTAGGTAGGACTATTCTAAGTGAAATAAGTCACACAGAAAAAGACACTTATCATAAGATATCACTAACAGAGGGAATGTAAAAACTGCTACAGTTGAACGGAATTACAAAACAGAACAGATTCACACATTAAGAAAACACACTATGGTTGCTTAACGGGAAAGGTGAGGTGGGGTGATGCATAAAACAAGGATTTCAAATTAGCTCAGATAACGTTCCATAAATCCAATATGTAATAGACAAGACCTACTCCTTGCTCAGTGAACTGGACTCAACACCCCCTATTCACCGCTCAAGAACATATATGACTAGTAAGAATCGTAAAACCTGTGTATTGATATCTCTCTGGAAGTGAGTCAAGTGGGTGTAAAGCTGCATAAACACAGCCGTGAAAAGCAGCTAAACCCCATTATAAAAATAAATTACTTTTAAAAACCCGTGAAACAAAGACAGTGAAAGAGAGAAATTCTTACAAAATTCGTTCAGGGGCTGTGATGCAACCTGGATTGACCATATCTAGACCCACAGCTGGATGAGACATAAGGGTGGACACTCTCGGGGCTGAGAGGCTTGGTGAGGTTGGGGGAGCAAACGCAGAGCCTTTAAAGTAATACTGCCTGTTACCCATCCCATGGGTTCCAAATCTCCAGGTTCAAGGGCATCTTCCTACATCGAAAACATGCATGAGAAACCCAGAAGGTGGTACACTGTGTGATCGGGAAAGGTTTCTAAAACGCACCTCATTTCTCCTCTCCTTGTGCTCGGGTTCGCCATTCCAGCTGCTTTAGTAGCAATCGCCCTCCATGGAGAATCAGCACCTTTAACCTCCTGTTCCATACACCTTGCAATTTGTCCTGAGGATGAACGGAAAGACGGGGAGCCAATGAGAGATTAGCTCTTGGTGTTGGGACAGGCACAGGTCACTCTATTTTCCCATCAGGAAGAAGAATTAACCACAGGCTCAGCGTGCCGCCCAGAACAGGAATAGTGCCTGAGGCCATCCTGCGCTTTTGCGGACAGCTCCCAAAAAAGCGAGTTGAAAAATGGAGCTCAGGGGCATTGCAATTCACAAACCAGCAGAGTTATAAATGATAACTCTCGTCCAAAAATATATTGAGGGAAGGCAACGAAGAGGATTTGAAATCAAGGCAGAATTGCAAGAAACAGATTTCAGGAAGTAGATACGAATCGCCTTTAAAGCACATGAAAAGCGGCAAAACGTCGAAAATGATGCCCTTGGCCAAAAAGGGCGTATGCGTTTTTTCCTGAATATATTCAGGAAAAAACGCATACGCCCTTTTTGGCCAACCTAGCAACCTGGAAAGGCAAATCAGTGCTACAAAGAAGTCTCGCTTCCCATCAGTCAAAAGTGCCATGCTGAAAAAAGTGTCAAAACCAGAAATGCAGGACAGGCCATGGAGAAATGGGAGCCTTGCTACACTGATGGGCGGGATGTAAATTGCCAACAGCCACACTGGAGAAGTGTCCGGTGAGTCCTGAAACATCTGAAAAACACAGCTTAGAGAGCATAGGGCACTTCCACTCATGGGGGTATAAATTGGGAAAATGAAAAATCAGCAAGACACAAGCACCCCAAAGTTTAGGGCTGCTCTGTTGACCAGGACCTCCACTTCATTCCACCTTAAATATCCCAGGAAAGAGAAAAATGGATAAAGAAGTTGTGGTCCTTATGTACAATGGAATATCACTCAGCCAGGAAATCAATGTCGTAAGGTTAGTAGCAGCATGATGAGTGGATTTAGGTACGACGATTCTAAGTGAAATAAGTCACACAGAAAAGGACACTTCTCATAAGGTATCACTGATAGAGGGAATGTAAAAACCGTTACACTTGAACTGAATTACAAAACAGAACAGAGTCACACATGCAGAAAACACACTATGGCTGCTTAACGGGAAAGGTGAGGTGGGGTGATACATAAAACAAGGGTATCAAATTAGCTCAGATACCGTTCCATAAACCCAATATGTAATAGACAAGACCTACTCCTTGCTCAGAGAACTGGACTCAACACGCCCTATTCACCGCACAAGAATATATCTGACTAATAATAATCGTAAAACCTATGTATTGATATCTCTCTGTTAGTGTGTCAAGTGGGTGTAAAGCGGCATAAACACAGCAGTGAAAAGCAGCTAAACCCCATTATAAAAATAAATTACTTTGAAACACCCATGAAACAAAGACAGTGAAAGAGAGAGAAATTCTTACACAATGCGTTCAGGGGCTGTGATGCAACCTGGATTGACCATATCTAGACGCACAGCTGGATGAGACATAAGGGTGGACACTCTTGGGGCTGAGACGTTTGGTGAGGTTGGGTGAGCAAACGCAGACCCTTTAAAGGAATACTGCGTGGTACCCATCGCATGGGTCCCAAATCTCCAGGTTCAAGGGCATCTTCCTACATCAAAAACATGCATGAGAAACCCAGAAGATGGTACACCGTGTGATGGGGAAAGGTTTCTAAAACGCACCTCATTTCTCATCTCCTTGTGCCCGGGTTCGCCATTCCAGCCGCTTTACTAGCAAGCTCCCTACTTGGAGCATCAGCACCTTTAACCTCCTGTTCCGTACAGGTTGCAATTTGTCCTGAGGATAAACGGGAAGACGTGGAACCAACGTGAGACTAGCTCTTGGTGTTGGGACAGGCACAGGTCACTCTATTTTCCCATCAGAAAGAAGAATTGACCACACGCTCAGCCTGACCCCCGGAACCAGAACAGGGCCTGAAGCCATTATGCGATTTTGCGGCCAGCTCCCATAAAAACGAGTTGTAAAATGGAGGTTCAGGGCACTGCAATTCACAAACCTGCAGAGTTATAAATGATAACTCTCGTCCACAAATATATTGAGGGGAGGCAAAGAAGAGGATTTGAAATCAAGGCAGAATTGCAGGAAACAGATTTCAGGAGGTAGATACGAATCGCCTTTAAAGCACATGAAAAGCGGCAAAACGTTGACAATGATGCCCTTGGCCAAAAAGGGCGTATGCGTTTTTTCCTGAATATATTCAGGAAAAAACGCATACGCCCTTTTTGGCCAACCAAGCAACCTGGAAAGGCAAATCAGCGCTACAAACAAGTCTCGCTTCCCATCGGTCAAAAGGGCCATGCTGAAAAAAGTGTCAAAACCAGAAATGCAGGACAGGCCATGGAGAAATGGGAGCCTTGCTACACTGATGGGCGGGATGTAAATTGCCAAGAGCCACTCTGGAGAAGTGTCCGGTGAGTCCTGAAACATCTGAAAAACACAGCTTAGAGAGCATAGGGCACTTCCACTCATGGGGGTATAAATTGGGAAAATGAAAAATCAGCAAGACACAAGCACCCCAAAGTTTAGGGCTGCTCTGTTGACCAGGACCTCCACTTCATTCCACCTTAAATATCCCAGGAAAGAGAAAAATGGATAAAGAAGTTGTGGTCCTTATGTACAATGGAATATCACTCAGCCAGGAAATCAATGTCCTAAGGTTAGTAGCAGCATGATGAGTGGATTTAGGTACGACGATTCTAAGTGAAATAAGTCACACAGAAAAGGACACTTCTCATAAGGTATCACTGATAGAGGGAATGTAAAAACCGTTACACTTGAACTGAATTACAAAACAGAACAGAGTCACACATGCAGAAAACACACTATGGCTGCTTAACGGGAAAGGTGAGGTGGGGTGATACATAAAACAAGGGTATCAAATTAGCTCAGATACCGTTCCATAAACCCAATATGTAATAGACAAGACCTACTCCTTGCTCAGAGAACTGGACTCAACACGCCCTATTCACCGCACAAGAATATATCTGACTAATAATAATCGTAAAACCTATGTATTGATATCTCTCTGTTAGTGTGTCAAGTGGGTGTAAAGCGGCATAAACACAGCAGTGAAAAGCAGCTAAACCCCATTATAAAAATAAATTACTTTGAAACATCCATGAAACAAAGACGGTGAAAGAGAGAGAAATTCTTACACAATGCGTTCAGGGGCTGTGATGCAACCTGGATTGACCATATCTAGACCCACAGCTGGATGAGACATAAGGGTGGACACTCTTGGGGCTGAGAGGTTTGGTGAGGTTGGGTGAGCAAATGCAGACCCTTTAAAGTAATACTGCGTGGTACCCATCGCATGGGTCCCAAATCTCCAGGTTCTAGGGCATCTTCCTACATCAAAAACATGCATGAGAAACCCAGAAGATGGTACACCGTGTGATGGGGAAAGGTTTCTAAAACGCACCTCATTTCTCATCGCCTTGTGCCCGGGTTCGCCATTCCAGCCGCTTTACTAGCAAGCTCCCTACTTGGAGCATCAGCACCTTTAACCTCCTGTTCCGTAGAGGTTGCAATTTGTCCTGAGGATAAACGGGAAGACGTGGAACCAACGAGAGACTAGCTCTTGGTGTTGGGACAGGCACAGGTCACTCAATTTTCCCATCAGAAAGAAGAATTAACCACAGGCTCAGCCTGACCCCCGGAACCAGAACAGGGCCTGAAGCCATTCTGCGATTTTGCGGCCAGCTCCCATAAAAACGAGTTGTAAAATGGAGGTTCAGGGCACTGCAATTCACAAACCTGCAGAGTTATAAATGATAACTCTCGTCCACAAATATATTGAGGGAAGGCAAAGAAGAGGATTTGAAATCAAGGCAGAATTGCACGAAACAGATTTCAGGAGGTAGATACGAATCGCCTTTAAAGCACATGAAAAGCGGCAAAACGTTGACAATGATGCCCTTGGCCAAAAAGGGCGTATGCGTTTTTTCCTGAATATATTCAGGAAAAAACGCATACGCCCTTTTTGGCCAACCAAGCAACCTGGAAAGGCAAATCAGCGCTACAAACAAGTCTCGCTTCCCATCGGTCAAAAGGGCCATGCTGAAAAAAGTGTCAAAACCAGAAATGCAGGACAGGCCATGGAGAAATGGGAGCCTTGCTACACTGATGGGCGGGATGTAAATTGCCAAGAGCCACTCTGGAGAAGTGTCCGGTGAGTCCTGAAACATCTGAAAAACACAGCTTAGAGAGCATAGGGCACTTCCACTCATGGGGGTATAAATTGGGAAAATGAAAAATCAGCAAGACACAAGCACCCCAAAGTTTAGGGCTGCTCTGTTGACCAGGACCTCCACTTCATTCCACCTTAAATATCCCAGGAAAGAGAAAAATGGATAAAGAAGTTGTGGTCCTTATGTACAATGGAATATCACTCAGCCAGGAAATCAATGTCGTAAGGTTAGTAGCAGCATGATGAGTGGATTTAGGTACGACGATTCTAAGTGAAATAAGTCACACAGAAAAGGACACTTCTCATAAGGTATCACTGATAGAGGGAATGTAAAAACCGTTACACTTGAACTGAATTACAAAACAGAACAGAGTCACACATGCAGAAAACACACTATGGCTGCTTAACGGGAAAGGTGAGGTGGGGTGATACATAAAACAAGGGTATCAAATTAGCTCAGATACCATTCCATAAACCCAATATGTAATAGACAAGACCTACTCCTTGCTCAGAGAACTGGACTCAACACGCCCTATTCACCGCACAAGAATATATCTGATTAATAATAATCGTAAAACCTATGTATTGATATCTCTCTGTTAGTGTGTCAAGTGGGTGTAAAGCGGCATAAACACAGCAGTGAAAAGCAGCTAAACCCCATTATAAAAATAAATTACTTTGAAACACCCATGAAACAAAGACAGTGAAAGAGAGAGAAATTCTTACACAATGCGTTCAGGGGCTGTGATGCAACCTGGATTGACCATATCTAGACGCACAGCTGGATGAGACATAAGGGTGGACACTCTTGGGGCTGAGAGGTTTGGTGAGGTTGGGTGAGCAAACGCAGACCCTTTAAAGGAATACTGCGTGGTACCCATCGCATGGGTCCCAGATCTCCAGGTTCAAGGGCATCTTCCTACATCAAAAACATGCATGAGAAACCCAGAAGATGGTACACCGTGTGATGGGGAAAGGTTTCTAAAACGCACCTCATTTCTCATCTCCTTGTGCCCGGGTTCGCCATTCCAGCCGCTTTACTAGCAAGCTCCCTACTTGGAGCATCAGCACCTTTAACCTCCTGTTCCGTAGAGGTTGCAATTTGTCCTGAGGATAAACGGGAAGACGTGGAACCAACGAGAGACTAGCTCTTGGTGTTGTGACAGGCACAGGTCACTCTATTTTCCCATCAGAAAGAAGAATTAACCACAGGCTCAGCCTGACCCCCGGAACCAGAACAGGGCCTGAAGCCATTCTGCGATTTTGCGGCCAGCTCCCATAAAAACGAGTTGTAAAATGGAGGTTCAGGGCACTGCAATTCACAAACGTGCAGAGTTATAAATGATAACTCTCGTCCACAAATATATTGAGGGAAGGCAAAGAAGAGGATTTGAAATCAAGGCAGAATTGCAGGAAACAGATTTCAGGAGGTAGATACGAATCGCCTTTAAAGCACATGAAAAGCGGCAAAACGTTGACAATGATGCCCTTGGCCAAAAAGGGCGTATGCGTTTTTTCCTGAATATATTCAGGAAAAAACGCATACGCCCTTTTTGGCCAACCAAGCAACCTGGAAAGGCAAATCAGCGCTACAGAGAAGTCTCGCTTCCCATCGGTCAAAAGGGCCATGCTGAAAAAAGTGTCAAAACCAGAAATGCAGGACAGGCCATGGAGAAATGGGAGCCTTGCTACACTGATGGGCGGGATGTAAATTGCCAAGAGCCACTCTGGAGAAGTGTCCGGTGAGTCCTGAAACATCTGAAAAACACAGCTTAGAGAGCATAGGGCACTTCCACTCATGGGGGTATAAATTGGGAAAATTAAAAATCAGCAAGACACAAGCACCCCAAAGTTTAGGGCTGCTCTGTTGACCAGGACCTCCACTTCATTCCACCTTAAATATCCCAGGAAAGAGAAAAATGGATAAAGAAGTTGTGGTCCTTATGTACAATGGAATATCACTCAGCCAGGAAATCAATGTCCTAAGGTTAGTAGCAGCATGATGAGTGGATTTAGGTACGACGATTCTAAGTGAAATAAGTCACACAGAAAAGGACACTTCTCATAAGGTATCACTGATAGAGGGAATGTAAAAACCGTTACACTTGAACTGAATTACAAAACAGAACAGAGTCACACATGCAGAAAACACACTATGGCTGCTTAACGGGAAAGGTGAGGTGGGGTGATACATAAAACAAGGGTATCAAATTAGCTCAGATACCGTTCCATAAACCCAATATGTAATAGACAAGACCTACTCCTTGCTCAGAGAACTGGACTCAACACGCCCTATTCACCGCACAAGAATATATCTGATTAATAATAATCGTAAAACCTATGTATTGATATCTCTCTGTTAGTGTGTCAAGTGGGTGTAAAGCGGCATAAACACAGCAGTGAAAAGCAGCTAAACCCCATTATAAAAATAAATTACTTTGAAACACCCATGAAACAAAGACAGTGAAAGAGAGAGAAATTCTTACACAATGCGTTCAGGGGCTGTGATGCAACCTGGATTGACCATATCTAGACGCACAGCTGGATGAGACATAAGGGTGGACACTCTTGGGGCTGAGAGGTTTGGTGAGGTTGGGTGAGCAAACGCAGACCCTTTAAAGGAATACTGCGTGGTACCCATCGCATGGGTCCCAAATCTCCAGGTTCAAGGGCATCTTCCTACATCAAAAACATGCATGAGAAACCCAGAAGATGGTACACCGTGTGATGGGGAAAGGTTTCTAAAACGCACCTCATTTCTCATCTCCTTGTGCCCGGGTTCGCCATTCCAGCCGCTTTACTAGCAAGCTCCCTACTTGGAGCATCAGCACCTTTAACCTCCTGTTCCGTACAGGTTGCAATTTGTCCTGAGGATAAACGGGAAGACGTGGAACCAACGTGAGACTAGCTCTTGGTGTTGGGACAGGCACAGGTCACTCTATTTTCCCATCAGAAAGAAGAATTAACCACACGCTCAGCCTGCCCCCCGGAACCAGAACAGGGCCTGAAGCCATTATGCGATTTTGCGGCCAGCTCCCATAAAAACGAGTTGTAAAATGGAGGTTCAGGGCACTGCAATTCACAAACCTGCAGAGTTATAAATGATAACTCTCGTCCACAAATATATTGAGGGGAGGCAAAGAAGAGGATTTGAAATCAAGGCAGAATTGCAGGAAACAGATTTCAGGAGGTAGATACGAATCGCCTTTAAAGCACATGAAAAGCGGCAAAACGTTGACAATGATGCCCTTGGCCAAAAAGGGCGTATGCGTTTTTTCCTGAATATATTCAGGAAAAAACGCATACGCCCTTTTTGGCCAACCAAGCAACCTGGAAAGGCAAATCAGCGCTACAAACAAGTCTCGCTTCCCATCGGTCAAAAGGGCCATGCTGAAAAAAGTGTCAAAACCAGAAATGCAGGACAGGCCATGGAGAAATGGGAGCCTTGCTACACTGATGGGCGGGATGTAAATTGCCAAGAGCCACTCTGGAGAAGTGTCCGGTGAGTCCTGAAACATCTGAAAAACACAGCTTAGAGAGCATAGGGCACTTCCACTCATGGGGGTATAAATTGGGAAAATGAAAAATCAGCAAGACACAAGCACCCCAAAGTTTAGGGCTGCTCTGTTGACCAGGACCTCCACTTCATTCCACCTTAAATATCCCAGGAAAGAGAAAAATGGATAAAGAAGTTGTGGTCCTTATGTACAATGGAATATCACTCAGCCAGGAAATCAATGTCCTAAGGTTAGTAGCAGCATGATGAGTGGATTTAGGTACGACGATTCTAAGTGAAATAAGTCACACAGAAAAGGACACTTCTCATAAGGTATCACTGATAGAGGGAATGTAAAAACCGTTACACTTGAACTGAATTACAAAACAGAACAGAGTCACACATGCAGAAAACACACTATGGCTGCTTAACGGGAAAGGTGAGGTGGGGTGATACATAAAACAAGGGTATCAAATTAGCTCAGATACCATTCCATAAACCCAATATGTAATAGACAAGACCTACTCCTTTCTCAGAGAACTGGACTCAACACGCCCTATTCACCGCACAAGAATATATCTGATTAATAATAATCGTAAAACCTATGTATTGATATCTCTCTGTTAGTGTGTCAAGTGGGTGTAAAGCGGCATAAACACAGCAGTGAAAAGCAGCTAAACCCCATTATAAAAATAAATTACTTTGAAACACCCATGAAACAAAGACAGTGAAAGAGAGAGAAATTCTTACACAATGCGTTCAGGGGCTGTGATGCAACCTGGATTGACCATATCTAGACGCACAGCTGGATGAGACATAAGGGTGGACACTCTTGGGGCTGAGAGGTTTGGTGAGGTTGGGTGAGCAAACGCAGACCCTTTAAAGGAATACTGCGTGGTACCCATCGCATGGGTCCCAAATCTCCAGGTTCAAGGGCATCTTCCTACATCAAAAACATGCATGAGAAACCCAGAAGATGGTACACCGTGTGATGGGGAAAGGTTTCTAAAACGCACCTCATTTCTCATCTCCTTGTGCCCGGGTTCGCCATTCCAGCCGCTTTACTAGCAAGCTCCCTACTTGGAGCATCAGCACCTTTAACCTCCTGTTCCGTAGAGGTTGCAATTTGTCCTGAGCATAAACGGGAAGACGTGGAACCAACGTGAGACTAGCTCTTGGTGTTGGGACAGGCACAGGTCACTCTATTTTCCCATCAGAAAGAAGAATTAACCACAGGCTCAGCCTGCTCCCCGGAACCAGAACAGGGCCTGAAGCCATTATGCGATTTTGCGGCCAGCTCCCATAAAAACGAGTTGTAAAATGGAGGTTCAGGGCACTGCAATTCACAAACCTGCAGAGTTATAAATGATAACTCTCGTCCACAAATATATTGAGGGGAGGCAAAGAAGAGGATTTGAAATCAAGGCAGAATTGCAGGAAACAGATTTCAGGAGGTAGATACGAATCGCCTTTAAAGCACATGAAAAGCGGCAAAACGTTGACAATGATGCCCTTGGCCAAAAAGGGCGTATGCGTTTTTTCCTGAATATATTCAGGAAAAAACGCATACGCCCTTTTTGGCCAACCAAGCAACCTGGAAAGGCAAATCAGCGCTACAAACAAGTCTCGCTTCCCATCGGTCAAAAGGGCCATGCTGAAAAAAGTGTCAAAACCAGAAATGCAGGACAGGCCATGGAGAAATGGGAGCCTTGCTACACTGATGGGCGGGATGTAAATTGCCAAGAGCCACTCTGGAGAAGTGTCCGGTGAGTCCTGAAACATCTGAAAAACACAGCTTAGAGAGCATAGGGCACTTCCACTCATGGGGGTATAAATTGGGAAAATGAAAAATCAGCAAGACACAAGCACCCCAAAGTTTAGGGCTGCTCTGTTGACCAGGACCTCCACTTCATTCCACCTTAAATATCCCAGGAAAGAGAAAAATGGATAAAGAAGTTGTGGTCCTTATGTACAATGGAATATCACTCAGCCAGGAAATCAATGTCCTAAGGTTAGTAGCAGCATGATGAGTGGATTTAGGTACGACGATTCTAAGTGAAATAAGTCACACAGAAAAGGACACTTCTCATAAGGTATCACTGATAGAGGGAATGTAAAAACCGTTACACTTGAACTGAATTACAAAACAGAACAGAGTCACACATGCAGAAAACACACTATGGCTGCTTAACGGGAAAGGTGAGGTGGGGTGATACATAAAACAAGGGTATCAAATTAGCTCAGATACCGTTCCATAAACCCAATATGTAATAGACAAGACCTACTCCTTGCTCAGAGAACTGGACTCAACACGCCCTATTCACCGCACAAGAATATATCTGATTAATAATAATCGTAAAACCTATGTATTGATATCTCTCTGTTAGTGTGTCAAGTGGGTGTAAAGCGGCATAAACACAGCAGTGAAAAGCAGCTAAACCCCATTATAAAAATAAATTACTTTGAAACACCCATGAAACAAAGACAGTGAAAGAGAGAGAAATTCTTACACAATGCGTTCAGGGGCTGTGATGCAACCTGGATTGACCATATCTAGACGCACAGCTGGATGAGACATAAGGGTGGACACTCTTGGGGCTGAGAGGTTTGGTGAGGTTGGGTGAGCAAACGCAGACCCTTTAAAGGAATACTGCGTGGTACCCATCGCATGGGTCCCAAATCTCCAGGTTCAAGGGCATCTTCCTACATCAAAAACATGCATGAGAAACCCAGAAGATGGTACACCGTGTGATGGGGAAAGGTTTCTAAAACGCACCTCATTTCTCATCTCCTTGTGCCCGGGTTCGCCATTCCAGCCGCTTTACTAGCAAGCTCCCTACTTGGAGCATCAGCACCTTTAACCTCCTGTTCCGTAGAGGTTGCAATTTGTCCTGAGGATAAACGGGAAGACGTGGAACCAACGAGAGACTAGCTCTTGGTGTTGTGACAGGCACAGGTCACTCTATTTTCCCATCAGAAAGAAGAATTAACCACAGGCTCAGCCTGACCCCCGGAACCAGAACAGGGCCTGAAGCCATTCTGCGATTTTGCGGCCAGCTCCCATAAAAACGAGTTGTAAAATGGAGGTTCAGGGCACTGCAATTCACAAACCTGCAGAGTTATAAATGATAACTCTCGTCCACAAATATATTGAGGGAAGGCAAAGAAGAGGATTTGAAATCAAGGCAGAATTGCAGGAAACAGATTTCAGGAGGTAGATACGAATCGCCTTTAAAGCACATGAAAAGCGGCAAAACGTTGACAATGATGCCCTTGGCCAAAAAGGGCGTATGCGTTTTTTCCTGAATATATTCAGGAAAAAACGCATACGCCCTTTTTGGCCAACCAAGCAACCTGGAAAGGCAAATCAGCGCTACAGAGAAGTCTCGCTTCCCATCGGTCAAAAGGGCCATGCTGAAAAAAGTGTCAAAACCAGAAATGCAGGACAGGCCATGGAGAAATGGGAGCCTTGCTACACTGATGGGCGGGATGTAAATTGCCAAGAGCCACTCTGGAGAAGTGTCCGGTGAGTCCTGAAACATCTGAAAAACACAGCTTAGAGAGCATAGGGCACTTCCACTCATGGGGGTATAAATTGGGAAAATTAAAAATCAGCAAGACACAAGCACCCCAAAGTTTAGGGCTGCTCTGTTGACCAGGACCTCCACTTCATTCCACCTTAAATATCCCAGGAAAGAGAAAAATGGATAAAGAAGTTGTGGTCCTTATGTACAATGGAATATCACTCAGCCAGGAAATCAATGTCGTAAGGTTAGTAGCAGCATGATGAGTGGATTTAGGTACGACGATTCTAAGTGAAATAAGTCACACAGAAAAGGACACTTCTCATAAGGTATCACTGATAGAGGGAATGTAAAAACCGTTACACTTGAACTGAATTACAAAACAGAACAGAGTCACACATGCAGAAAACACACTATGGCTGCTTAACGGGAAAGGTGAGGTGGGGTGATACATAAAACAAGGGTATCAAATTAGCTCAGATACCATTCCATAAACCCAATATGTAATAGACAAGACCTACTCCTTGCTCAGAGAACTGGACTCAACACGCCCTATTCACCGCACAAGAATATATCTGATTAATAATAATCGTAAAACCTATGTATTGATATCTCTCTGTTAGTGTGTCAAGTGGGTGTAAAGCGGCATAAACACAGCAGTGAAAAGCAGCTAAACCCCATTATAAAAATAAATTACTTTGAAACACCCATGAAACAAAGACAGTGAAAGAGAGAGAAATTCTTACACAATGCGTTCAGGGGCTGTGATGCAACCTGGATTGACCATATCTAGACGCACAGCTGGATGAGACATAAGGGTGGACACTCTTGGGGCTGAGAGGTTTGGTGAGGTTGGGTGAGCAAACGCAGACCCTTTAAAGGAATACTGCGTGGTACCCATCACATGGGTCCCAAATCTCCAGGTTCAAGGGCATCTTCCTACATCAAAAACATGCATGAGAAACCCAGAAGATGGTACACCGTGTGATGGGGAAAGGTTTCTAAAACGCACCTCATTTCTCATCTCCTTGTGCCCGGGTTCGCCATTCCAGCCGCTTTACTAGCAAGCTCCCTACTTGGAGCATCAGCACCTTTAACCTCCTGTTCCGTAGAGGTTGCAATTTGTCCTGAGGATAAACGGGAAGACGTGGAACCAACGAGAGACTAGCTCTTGGTGTTGTGACAGGCACAGGTCACTCTATTTTCCCATCAGAAAGAAGAATTAACCACAGGCTCAGCCTGACCCCCGGAACCAGAACAGGGCCTGAAGCCATTCTGCGATTTTGCGGCCAGCTCCCATAAAAACGAGTTGTAAAATGGAGGTTCAGGGCACTGCAATTCACAAACCTGCAGAGTTATAAATGATAACTCTCGTCCACAAATATATTGAGGGAAGGCAAAGAAGAGGATTTGAAATCAAGGCAGAATTGCAGGAAACAGATTTCAGGAGGTAGATACGAATCGCCTTTAAAGCACATGAAAAGCGGCAAAACGTTGACAATGATGCCCTTGGCCAAAAAGGGCGTATGCGTTTTTTCCTGAATATATTCAGGAAAAAACGCATACGCCCTTTTTGGCCAACCAAGCAACCTGGAAAGGCAAATCAGCGCTACAGAGAAGTCTCGCTTCCCATCGGTCAAAAGGGCCATGCTGAAAAAAGTGTCAAAACCAGAAATGCAGGACAGGCCATGGAGAAATGGGAGCCTTGCTACACTGATGGGCGGGATGTAAATTGCCAAGAGCCACTCTGGAGAAGTGTCCGGTGAGTCCTGAAACATCTGAAAAACACAGCTTAGAGAGCATAGGGCACTTCCACTCATGGGGGTATAATTTGGGAAAATGAAAAATCAGCAAGACACAAGCACCCCAAAGTTTAGGGCTGCTCTGTTGACCAGGACCTCCACTTCATTCCACCTTAAATATCCCAGGAAAGAGAAAAATGGATAAAGAAGTTGTGGTCCTTATGTACAATGGAATATCACTCAGCCAGGAAATCAATGTCGTAAGGTTAGTAGCAGCATGATGAGTGGATTTAGGTACGACGATTCTAAGTGAAATAAGTCACACAGAAAAGGACACTTCTCATAAGGTATCACTGATAGAGGGAATGTAAAAACCGTTACACTTGAACTGAATTACAAAACAGAACAGAGTCACACATGCAGAAAACACACTATGGCTGCTTAACGGGAAAGGTGAGGTGGGGTGATACATAAAACAAGGGTATCAAATTAGCTCAGATACCATTCCATAAACCCAATATGTAATAGACAAGACCTACTCCTTGCTCAGAGAACTGGACTCAACACGCCCTATTCACCGCACAAGAATATATCTGATTAATAATAATCGTAAAACCTATGTATTGATATCTCTCTGTTAGTGTGTCAAGTGGGTGTAAAGCGGCATAAACACAGCAGTGAAAAGCAGCTAAACCCCATTATAAAAATAAGTTACTTTGAAACACCCATGAAACAAAGACAGTGAAAGAGAGAGAAATTCTTACACAATGCGTTCAGGGGCTGTGATGCAACCTGGATTGACCATATCTAGACGCACAGCTGGATGAGACATAAGGGTGGACACTCTTGGGGCTGAGAGGTTTGGTGAGGTTGGGTGAGCAAACGCAGACCCTTTAAAGGAATACTGCGTGGTACCCATCGCATGGGTCCCAAATCTCCAGGTTCAAGGGCATCTTCCTACATCAAAAACATGCATGAGAAACCCAGAAGATGGTACACCGTGTGATGGGGAAAGGTTTCTAAAACGCACCTCATTTCTCATCTCCTTGTGCCCGGGTTCGCCATTCCAGCCGCTTTACTAGCAAGCTCCCTACTTGGAGCATCAGCACCTTTAACCTCCTGTTCCGTACAGGTTGCAATTTGTCCTGAGGATAAACGGGAAGACGTGGAACCAACGTGAGACTAGCTCTTGGTGTTGGGACAGGCACAGGTCACTCTATTTTCCCATCAGAAAGAAGAATTAACCACACGCTCAGCCTGCCCCCCGGAACCAGAACAGGGCCTGAAGCCATTATGCGATTTTGCGGCCAGCTCCCATAAAAACGAGTTGTAAAATGGAGGTTCAGGGCACTGCAATTCACAAACCTGCAGAGTTATAAATGATAACTCTCGTCCACAAATATATTGAGGGGAGGCAAAGAAGAGGATTTGAAATCAAGGCAGAATTGCAGGAAACAGATTTCAGGAGGTAGATACGAATCGCCTTTAAAGCACATGAAAAGCGGCAAAACGTTGACAATGATGCCCTTGGCCAAAAAGGGCGTATGCGTTTTTTCCTGAATATATTCAGGAAAAAACGCATACGCCCTTTTTGGCCAACCAAGCAACCTGGAAAGGCAAATCAGCGCTACAAACAAGTATCGCTTCCCATCGGTCAAAAGGGCCATGCTGAAAAAAGTGTCAAAACCAGAAATGCAGGACAGGCCATGGAGAAATGGGAGCCTTGCTACACTGATGGGCGGGATGTAAATTGCCAAGAGCCACTCTGGAGAAGTGTCCGGTGAGTCCTGAAACATCTGAAAAACACAGCTTAGAGAGCATAGGGCACTTCCACTCATGGGGGTATAAATTGGGAAAATGAAAAATCAGCAAGACACAAGCACCCCAAAGTTTAGGGCTGCTCTGTTGACCAGGACCTCCACTTCATTCCACCTTAAATATCCCAGGAAAGAGAAAAATGGATAAAGAAGTTGTGGTCCTTATGTACAATGGAATATCACTCAGCCAGGAAATCAATGTCCTAAGGTTAGTAGCAGCATGATGAGTGGATTTAGGTACGACGATTCTAAGTGAAATAAGTCACACAGAAAAGGACACTTCTCATAAGGTATCACTGATAGAGGGAATGTAAAAACCGTTACACTTGAACTGAATTACAAAACAGAACAGAGTCACACATGCAGAAAACACACTATGGCTGCTTAACGGGAAAGGTGAGGTGGGGTGATACATAAAACAAGGGTATCAAATTAGCTCAGATACCGTTCCATAAACCCAATATGTAATAGACAAGACCTACTCCTTGCTCAGAGAACTGGACTCAACACGCCCTATTCACCGCACAAGAATATATCTGATTAATAATAATCGTAAAACCTATGTATTGATATCTCTCTGTTAGTGTGTCAAGTGGGTGTAAAGCGGCATAAACACAGCAGTGAAAAGCAGCTAAACCCCATTATAAAAATAAATTACTTTGAAACACCCATGAAACAAAGACAGTGAAAGAGAGAGAAATTCTTACACAATGCGTTCAGGGGCTGTGATGCAACCTGGATTGACCATATCTAGACGCACAGCTGGATGAGACATAAGGGTGGACACTCTTGGGGCTGAGAGGTTTGGTGAGGTTGGGTGAGCAAACGCAGACCCTTTAAAGGAATACTGCGTGGTACCCATCGCATGGGTCCCAAATCTCCAGGTTCAAGGGCATCTTCCTACATCAAAAACATGCATGAGAAACCCAGAAGATGGTACACCGTGTGATGGGGAAAGGTTTCTAAAACGCACCTCATTTCTCATCTCCTTGTGCCCGGGTTCGCCATTCCAGCCGCTTTACTAGCAAGCTCCCTACTTGGAGCATCAGCACCTTTAACCTCCTGTTCCGTAGAGGTTGCAATTTGTCCTGAGGATAAACGGGAAGACGTGGAACCAACGAGAGACTAGCTCTTGGTGTTGTGACAGGCACAGGTCACTCTATTTTCCCATCAGAAAGAAGAATTAACCACAGGCTCAGCCTGACCCCCGGAACCAGAACAGGGCCTGAAGCCATTCTGCGATTTTGCGGCCAGCTCCCATAAAAACGAGTTGTAAAATGGAGGTTCAGGGCACTGCAATTCACAAACCTGCAGAGTTATAAATGATAACTCTCGTCCACAAATATATTGAGGGAAGGCAAAGAAGAGGATTTGAAATCAAGGCAGAATTGCAGGAAACAGATTTCAGGAGGTAGATACGAATCGCCTTTAAAGCACATGAAAAGCGGCAAAACGTTGACAATGATGCCCTTGGCCAAAAAGGGCGTATGCGTTTTTTCCTGAATATATTCAGGAAAAAACGCATACGCCCTTTTTGGCCAACAAAGCAACCTGGAAAGGCAAATCAGCGCTACAGAGAAGTCTCGCTTCCCATCGGTCAAAAGGGCCATGCTGAAAAAAGTGTCAAAACCAGAAATGCAGGACAGGCCATGGAGAAATGGGAGCCTTGCTACACTGATGGGCGGGATGTAAATTGCCAAGAGCCACTCTGGAGAAGTGTCCGGTGAGTCCTGAAACATCTGAAAAACACAGCTTAGAGAGCATAGGGCACTTCCACTCATGGGGGTATAAATTGGGAAAATGAAAAATCAGCAAGACACAAGCACCCCAAAGTTTAGGGCTGCTCTGTTGACCAGGACCTCCACTTCATTCCACCTTAAATATCCCAGGAAAGAGAAAAATGGATAAAGAAGTTGTGGTCCTTATGTACAATGGAATATCACTCAGCCAGGAAATCAATGTCGTAAGGTTAGTAGCAGCATGATGAGTGGATTTAGGTACGACGATTCTAAGTGAAATAAGTCACACAGAAAAGGACACTTCTCATAAGGTATCACTGATAGAGGGAATGTAAAAACCGTTACACTTGAACTGAATTACAAAACAGAACAGAGTCACACATGCAGAAAACACACTATGGCTGCTTAACGGGAAAGGTGAGGTGGGGTGATACATAAAACAAGGGTATCAAATTAGCTCAGATACCATTCCATAAACCCAATGTGTAATAGACAAGACCTACTCCTTGCTCAGAGAACTGGACTCAACACGCCCTATTCACCGCACAAGAATATATCTGATTAATAATAATCGTAAAACCTATGTATTGATATCTCTCTGTTAGTGTGTCAAGTGGGTGTAAAGCGGCATAAACACAGCAGTGAAAAGCAGCTAAACCCCATTATAAAAATAAATTACTTTGAAACACCCATGAAACAAAGACAGTGAAAGAGAGAGAAATTCTTACACAATGCGTTCAGGGGCTGTGATGCAACCTGGATTGACCATATCTAGACGCACAGCTGGATGAGACATAAGGGTGGACACTCTTGGGGCTGAGAGGTTTGGTGAGGTTGGGTGAGCAAACGCAGACCCTTTAAAGGAATACTGCGTGGTACCCATCACATGGGTCCCAAATCTCCAGGTTCAAGGGCATCTTCCTACATCAAAAACATGCATGAGAAACCCAGAAGATGGTACACCGTGTGATGGGGAAAGGTTTCTAAAACGCACCTCATTTCTCATCTCCTTGTGCCCGGGTTCGCCATTCCAGCCGCTTTACTAGCAAGCTCCCTACTTGGAGCATCAGCACCTTTAACCTCCTGTTCCGTAGAGGTTGCAATTTGTCCTGAGGATAAACGGGAAGACGTGGAACCAACGAGAGACTAGCTCTTGGTGTTGTGACAGGCACAGGTCACTCTATTTTCCCATCAGAAAGAAGAATTAACCACACGCTCAGCCTGACCCCCGGAACCAGAACAGGGCCTGAAGCCATTCTGCGATTTTGCGGCCAGCTCCCATAAAAACGAGTTGTAAAATGGAGGTTCAGGGCACTGCAATTCACAAACCTGCAGAGTTATAAATGATAACTCTCGTCCACAAATATATTGAGGGAAGGCAAAGAAGAGGATTTGAAATCAAGGCAGAATTGCAGGAAACAGATTTCAGGAGGTAGATACGAATCGCCTTTAAAGCACATGAAAAGCGGCAAAACGTTGACAATGATGCCCTTGGCCAAAAAGGGCGTATGCGTTTTTTCCTGAATATATTCAGGAAAAAACGCATACGCCCTTTTTGGCCAACCAAGCAACCTGGAAAGGCAAATCAGCGCTACAGAGAAGTCTCGCTTCCCATCGGTCAAAAGGGCCATGCTGAAAAAAGTGTCAAAACCAGAAATGCAGGACAGGCCATGGAGAAATGGGAGCCTTGCTACACTGATGGGCGGGATGTAAATTGCCAAGAGCCACTCTGGAGAAGTGTCCGGTGAGTCCTGAAACATCTGAAAAACACAGCTTAGAGAGCATAGGGCACTTCCACTCATGGGGGTATAAATTGGGAAAATGAAAAATCAGCAAGACACAAGCACCCCAAAGTTTAGGGCTGCTCTGTTGACCAGGACCTCCACTTCATTCCACCTTAAATATCCCAGGAAAGAGAAAAATGGATAAAGAAGTTGTGGTCCTTATGTACAATGGAATATCACTCAGCCAGGAAATCAATGTCGTAAGGTTAGTAGCAGCATGATGAGTGGATTTAGGTACGACGATTCTAAGTGAAATAAGTCACACAGAAAAGGACACTTCTCATAAGGTATCACTGATAGAGGGAATGTAAAAACCGTTACACTTGAACTGAATTACAAAACAGAACAGAGTCACACATGCAGAAAACACACTATGGCTGCTTAACGGGAAAGGTGAGGTGGGGTGATACATAAAACAAGGGTATCAAATTAGCTCAGATACCGTTCCATAAACCCAATATGTAATAGACAAGACCTACTCCTTGCTCAGAGAACTGGACTCAACACGCCCTATTCACCGCACAAGAATATATCTGATTAATAATAATCGTAAAACCTATGTATTGATATCTCTCTGTTAGTGTGTCAAGTGGGTGTAAAGCGGCATAAACACAGCAGTGAAAAGCAGCTAAACCCCATTATAAAAATAAATTACTTTGAAACACCCATGAAACAAAGACAGTGAAAGAGAGAGAAATTCTTACACAATGCGTTCAGGGGCTGTGATGCAACCTGGATTGACCATATCTAGACGCACAGCTGGATGAGACATAAGGGTGGACACTCTTGGGGCTGAGAGGTTTGGTGAGGTTGGGTGAGCAAACGCAGACCCTTTAAAGGAATACTGCGTGGTACCCATCGCATGGGTCCCAAATCTCCAGGTTCAAGGGCATCTTCTTACATCAAAAACATGCATGAGAAACCCAGAAGATGGTACACCGTGTGATGGGGAAAGGTTTCTAAAACGCACCTCATTTCTCATCTCCTTGTGCCCGGGTTCGCCATTCCAGCCGCTTTACTAGCAAGCTCCCTACTTGGAGCATCAGCACCTTTAACCTCCTGTTCCGTACAGGTTGCAATTTGTCCTGAGGATAAACGGGAAGACGTGGAACCAACGTGAGACTAGCTCTTGGTGTTGGGACAGGCACAGGTCACTCTATTTTCCCATCAGAAAGAAAAATTAACCACACGCTCAGCCTGCCCCCCGGAACCAGAACAGGGCCTGAAGCCATTATGCGATTTTGCGGCCAGCTCCCATAAAAACGAGTTGTAAAATGGAGGTTCAGGGCACTGCAATTCACAAACCTGCAGAGTTATAAATGATAACTCTCGTCCACAAATATATTGAGGGAAGGCAAAGAAGAGGATTTGAAATCAAGGCAGAATTGCACGAAACAGATTTCAGGAGGTAGATACGAATCGCCTTTAAAGCACATGAAAAGCGGCAAAACGTTGACAATGATGCCCTTGGCCAAAAAGGGCGTATGCGTTTTTTCCTGAATATATTCAGGAAAAAACGCATACGCCCTTTTTGGCCAACCAAGCAACCTGGAAAGGCAAATCAGCGCTACAAACAAGTCTCGCTTCCCATCGGTCAAAAGGGCCATGCTGAAAAAAGTGTCAAAACCAGAAATGCAGGACAGGCCATGGAGAAATGGGAGCCTTGCTACACTGATGGGCGGGATGTAAATTGCCAAGAGCCACTCTGGAGAAGTGTCCGGTGAGTCCTGAAACATCTGAAAAACACAGCTTAGAGAGCATAGGGCACTTCCACTCATGGGGGTATAAATTGGGAAAATGAAAAATCAGCAAGACACAAGCACCCCAAAGTTTAGGGCTGCTCTGTTGACCAGGACCTCCACTTCATTCCACCTTAAATATCCCAGGAAAGAGAAAAATGGATAAAGAAGTTGTGGTCCTTATGTACAATGGAATATCACTCAGCCAGGAAATCAATGTCGTAAGGTTAGTAGCAGCATGATGAGTGGATTTAGGTACGACGATTCTAAGTGAAATAAGTCACACAGAAAAGGACACTTCTCATAAGGTATCACTGATAGAGGGAATGTAAAAACCGTTACACTTGAACTGAATTACAAAACAGAACAGAGTCACACATGCAGAAAACACACTATGGCTGCTTAACGGGAAAGGTGAGGTGGGGTGATACATAAAACAAGGGTATCAAATTAGCTCAGATACCATTCCATAAACCCAATGTGTAATAGACAAGACCTACTCCTTGCTCAGAGAACTGGACTCAACACGCCCTATTCACCGCACAAGAATATATCTGATTAATAATAATCGTAAAACCTATGTATTGATATCTCTCTGTTAGTGTGTCAAGTGGGTGTAAAGCGGCATAAACACAGCAGTGAAAAGCAGCTAAACCCCATTATAAAAATAAATTACTTTGAAACACCCATGAAACAAAGACAGTGAAAGAGAGAGAAATTCTTACACAATGCGTTCAGGGGCTGTGATGCAACCTGGATTGACCATATCTAGACGCACAGCTGGATGAGACATAAGGGTGGACACTCTTGGGGCTGAGAGGTTTGGTGAGGTTGGGTGAGCAAACGCAGACCCTTTAAAGGAATACTGCGTGGTACCCATCACATGGGTCCCAAATCTCCAGGTTCAAGGGCATCTTCCTACATCAAAAACATGCATGAGAAACCCAGAAGATGGTACACCGTGTGATGGGGAAAGGTTTCTAAAACGCACCTCATTTCTCATCTCCTTGTGCCCGGGTTCGCCATTCCAGCCGCTTTACTAGCAAGCTCCCTACTTGGAGCATCAGCACCTTTAACCTCCTGTTCCGTAGAGGTTGCAATTTGTCCTGAGGATAAACGGGAAGACGTGGAACCAACGAGAGACTAGCTCTTGGTGTTGTGACAGGCACAGGTCACTCTATTTTCCCATCAGAAAGAAGAATTAACCACACGCTCAGCCTGACCCCCGGAACCAGAACAGGGCCTGAAGCCATTCTGCGATTTTGCGGCCAGCTCCCATAAAAACGAGTTGTAAAATGGAGGTTCAGGGCACTGCAATTCACAAACCTGCAGAGTTATAAATGATAACTCTCGTCCACAAATATATTGAGGGAAGGCAAAGAAGAGGATTTGAAATCAAGGCAGAATTGCAGGAAACAGATTTCAGGAGGTAGATACGAATCGCCTTTAAAGCACATGAAAAGCGGCAAAACGTTGACAATGATGCCCTTGGCCAAAAAGGGCGTATGCGTTTTTTCCTGAATATATTCAGGAAAAAACGCATACGCCCTTTTTGGCCAACCAAGCAACCTGGAAAGGCAAATCAGCGCTACAGAGAAGTCTCGCTTCCCATCGGTCAAAAGGGCCATGCTGAAAAAAGTGTCAAAACCAGAAATGCAGGACAGGCCATGGAGAAATGGGAGCCTTGCTACACTGATGGGCGGGATGTAAATTGCCAAGAGCCACTCTGGAGAAGTGTCCGGTGAGTCCTGAAACATCTGAAAAACACAGCTTAGAGAGCATAGGGCACTTCCACTCATGGGGGTATAAATTGGGAAAATGAAAAATCAGCAAGACACAAGCACCCCAAAGTTTAGGGCTGCTCTGTTGACCAGGACCTCCACTTCATTCCACCTTAAATATCCCAGGAAAGAGAAAAATGGATAAAGAAGTTGTGGTCCTTATGTACAATGGAATATCACTCAGCCAGGAAATCAATGTCGTAAGGTTAGTAGCAGCATGATGAGTGGATTTAGGTACGACGATTCTAAGTGAAATAAGTCACACAGAAAAGGACACTTCTCATAAGGTATCACTGATAGAGGGAATGTAAAAACCGTTACACTTGAACTGAATTACAAAACAGAACAGAGTCACACATGCAGAAAACACACTATGGCTGCTTAACGGGAAAGGTGAGGTGGGGTGATACATAAAACAAGGGTATCAAATTAGCTCAGATACCGTTCCATAAACCCAATATGTAATAGACAAGACCTACTCCTTGCTCAGAGAACTGGACTCAACACGCCCTATTCACCGCACAAGAATATATCTGATTAATAATAATCGTAAAACCTATGTATTGATATCTCTCTGTTAGTGTGTCAAGTGGGTGTAAAGCGGCATAAACACAGCAGTGAAAAGCAGCTAAACCCCATTATAAAAATAAATTACTTTGAAACACCCATGAAACAAAGACAGTGAAAGAGAGAGAAATTCTTACACAATGCGTTCAGGGGCTGTGATGCAACCTGGATTGACCATATCTAGACGCACAGCTGGATGAGACATAAGGGTGGACACTCTTGGGGCTGAGAGGTTTGGTGAGGTTGGGTGAGCAAACGCAGACCCTTTAAAGGAATACTGCGTGGTACCCATCGCATGGGTCCCAAATCTCCAGGTTCAAGGGCATCTTCCTACATCAAAAACATGCATGAGAAACCCAGAAGATGGTACACCGTGTGATGGGGAAAGGTTTCTAAAACGCACCTCATTTCTCATCTCCTTGTGCCCGGGTTCGCCATTCCAGCCGCTTTACTAGCAAGCTCCCTACTTGGAGCATCAGCACCTTTAACCTCCTGTTCCGTACAGGTTGCAATTTGTCCTGAGGATAAACGGGAAGACGTGGAACCAACGTGAGACTAGCTCTTGGTGTTGGGACAGGCACAGGTCACTCTATTTTCCCATCAGAAAGAAGAATTAACCACACGCTCAGCCTGCCCCCCGGAACCAGAACAGGGCCTGAAGCCATTATGCGATTTTGCGGCCAGCTCCCATAAAAACGAGTTGTAAAATGGAGGTTCAGGGCACTGCAATTCACAAACCTGCAGAGTTATAAATGATAACTCTCGTCCACAAATATATTGAGGGAAGGCAAAGAAGAGGATTTGAAATCAAGGCAGAATTGCACGAAACAGATTTCAGGAGGTAGATACGAATCGCCTTTAAAGCACATGAAAAGCGGCAAAACGTTGACAATGATGCCCTTGGCCAAAAAGGGCGTATGCGTTTTTTCCTGAATATATTCAGGAAAAAACGCATACGCCCTTTTTGGCCAACCAAGCAACCTGGAAAGGCAAATCAGCGCTACAAACAAGTCTCGCTTCCCATCGGTCAAAAGGGCCATGCTGAAAAAAGTGTCAAAACCAGAAATGCAGGACAGGCCATGGAGAAATGGGAGCCTTGCTACACTGATGGGCGGGATGTAAATTGCCAAGAGCCACTCTGGAGAAGTGTCCGGTGAGTCCTGAAACATCTGAAAAACACAGCTTAGAGAGCATAGGGCACTTCCACTCATGGGGGTATAAATTGGGAAAATGAAAAATCAGCAAGACACAAGCACCCCAAAGTTTAGGGCTGCTCTGTTGACCAGGACCTCCACTTCATTCCACCTTAAATATCCCAGGAAAGAGAAAAATGGATAAAGAAGTTGTGGTCCTTATGTACAATGGAATATCACTCAGCCAGGAAATCAATGTCGTAAGGTTAGTAGCAGCATGATGAGTGGATTTAGGTACGACGATTCTAAGTGAAATAAGTCACACAGAAAAGGACACTTCTCATAAGGTATCACTGATAGAGGGAATGTAAAAACCGTTACACTTGAACTGAATTACAAAACAGAACAGAGTCACACATGCAGAAAACACACTATGGCTGCTTAACGGGAAAGGTGAGGTGGGGTGATACATAAAACAAGGGTATCAAATTAGCTCAGATACCATTCCATAAACCCAATATGTAATAGACAAGACCTACTCCTTGCTCAGAGAACTGGACTCAACACGCCCTATTCACCGCACAAGAATATATCTGATTAATAATAATCGTAAAACCTATGTATTGATATCTCTCTGTTAGTGTGTCAAGTGGGTGTAAAGCGGCATAAACACAGCAGTGAAAAGCAGCTAAACCCCATTATAAAAATAAATTACTTTGAAACACCCATGAAACAAAGACAGTGAAAGAGAGAGAAATTCTTACACAATGCGTTCAGGGGCTGTGATGCAACCTGGATTGACCATATCTAGACGCACAGCTGGATGAGACATAAGGGTGGACACTCTTGGGGCTGAGAGGTTTGGTGAGGTTGGGTGAGCAAACGCAGACCCTTTAAAGGAATACTGCGTGGTACCCATCGCATGGGTCCCAAATCTCCAGGTTCAAGGGCATCTTCCTACATCAAAAACATGCATGAGAAACCCAGAAGATGGTACACCGTGTGATGGGGAAAGGTTTCTAAAACGCACCTCATTTCTCATCTCCTTGTGCCCGGGTTCGCCATTCCAGCCGCTTTACTAGCAAGCTCCCTACTTGGAGCATCAGCACCTTTAACCTCCTGTTCCGTAGAGGTTGCAATTTGTCCTGAGGATAAACGGGAAGACGTGGAACCAACGAGAGACTAGCTCTTGGTGTTGTGACAGGCACAGGTCACTCTATTTTCCCATCAGAAAGAAGAATTAACCACAGGCTCAGCCTGACCCCCGGAACCAGAACAGGGCCTGAAGCCATTCTGCGATTTTGCGGCCAGCTCCCATAAAAACGAGTTGTAAAATGGAGGTTCA
The DNA here is from genome assembly GCF_965194805.1 of Balaenoptera borealis. Classification (NCBI taxonomy): domain Eukaryota; kingdom Metazoa; phylum Chordata; class Mammalia; order Artiodactyla; family Balaenopteridae; genus Balaenoptera; species Balaenoptera borealis. The sequence continues at coordinate 49,293 of NW_028123801.1, read as the reverse complement.
GGGCACTGCAATTCACAAACGTGCAGAGTTATAAATGATAACTCTCGTCCACAAATATATTGAGGGAAGGCAAAGAAGAGGATTTGAAATCAAGGCAGAATTGCAGGAAACAGATTTCAGGAGGTAGATACGAATCGCCTTTAAAGCACATGAAAAGCGGCAAAACGTTGACAATGATGCCCTTGGCCAAAAAGGGCGTATGCGTTTTTTCCTGAATATATTCAGGAAAAAACGCATACGCCCTTTTTGGCCAACCAAGCAACCTGGAAAGGCAAATCAGCGCTACAGAGAAGTCTCGCTTCCCATCGGTCAAAAGGGCCATGCTGAAAAAAGTGTCAAAACCAGAAATGCAGGACAGGCCATGGAGAAATGGGAGCCTTGCTACACTGATGGGCGGGATGTAAATTGCCAAGAGCCACTCTGGAGAAGTGTCCGGTGAGTCCTGAAACATCTGAAAAACACAGCTTAGAGAGCATAGGGCACTTCCACTCATGGGGGTATAAATTGGGAAAATTAAAAATCAGCAAGACACAAGCACCCCAAAGTTTAGGGCTGCTCTGTTGACCAGGACCTCCACTTCATTCCACCTTAAATATCCCAGGAAAGAGAAAAATGGATAAAGAAGTTGTGGTCCTTATGTACAATGGAATATCACTCAGCCAGGAAATCAATGTCGTAAGGTTAGTAGCAGCATGATGAGTGGATTTAGGTACGACGATTCTAAGTGAAATAAGTCACACAGAAAAGGACACTTCTCATAAGGTATCACTGATAGAGGGAATGTAAAAACCGTTACACTTGAACTGAATTACAAAACAGAACAGAGTCACACATGCAGAAAACACACTATGGCTGCTTAACGGGAAAGGTGAGGTGGGGTGATACATAAAACAAGGGTATCAAATTAGCTCAGATACCGTTCCATAAACCCAATATGTAATAGACAAGACCTACTCCTTGCTCAGAGAACTGGACTCAACACGCCCTATTCACCGCACAAGAATATATCTGATTAATAATAATCGTAAAACCTATGTATTGATATCTCTCTGTTAGTGTGTCAAGTGGGTGTAAAGCGGCATAAACACAGCAGTGAAAAGCAGCTAAACCCCATTATAAAAATAAATTACTTTGAAACACCCATGAAACAAAGACAGTGAAAGAGAGAGAAATTCTTACACAATGCGTTCAGGGGCTGTGATGCAACCTGGATTGACCATATCTAGACGCACAGCTGGATGAGACATAAGGGTGGACACTCTTGGGGCTGAGAGGTTTGGTGAGGTTGGGTGAGCAAACGCAGACCCTTTAAAGGAATACTGCGTGGTACCCATCGCATGGGTCCCAAATCTCCAGGTTCAAGGGCATCTTCCTACATCAAAAACATGCATGAGAAACCCAGAAGATGGTACACCGTGTGATGGGGAAAGGTTTCTAAAACGCACCTCATTTCTCATCTCCTTGTGCCCGGGTTCGCCATTCCAGCCGCTTTACTAGCAAGCTCCCTACTTGGAGCATCAGCACCTTTAACCTCCTGTTCCGTACAGGTTGCAATTTGTCCTGAGGATAAACGGGAAGACGTGGAACCAACGTGAGACTAGCTCTTGGTGTTGGGACAGGCACAGGTCACTCTATTTTCCCATCAGAAAGAAGAATTAACCACACGCTCAGCCTGCCCCCCGGAACCAGAACAGGGCCTGAAGCCATTATGCGATTTTGCGGCCAGCTCCCATAAAAACGAGTTGTAAAATGGAGGTTCAGGGCACTGCAATTCACAAACCTGCAGAGTTATAAATGATAACTCTCGTCCACAAATATATTGAGGGGAGGCAAAGAAGAGGATTTGAAATCAAGGCAGAATTGCAGGAAACAGATTTCAGGAGGTAGATACGAATCGCCTTTAAAGCACATGAAAAGCGGCAAAACGTTGACAATGATGCCCTTGGCCAAAAAGGGCGTATGCGTTTTTTCCTGAATATATTCAGGAAAAAACGCATACGCCCTTTTTGGCCAACCAAGCAACCTGGAAAGGCAAATCAGCGCTACAAACAAGTCTCGCTTCCCATCGGTCAAAAGGGCCATGCTGAAAAAAGTGTCAAAACCAGAAATGCAGGACAGGCCATGGAGAAATGGGAGCCTTGCTACACTGATGGGCGGGATGTAAATTGCCAAGAGCCACTCTGGAGAAGTGTCCGGTGAGTCCTGAAACATCTGAAAAACACAGCTTAGAGAGCATAGGGCACTTCCACTCATGGGGGTATAAATTGGGAAAATGAAAAATCAGCAAGACACAAGCACCCCAAAGTTTAGGGCTGCTCTGTTGACCAGGACCTCCACTTCATTCCACCTTAAATATCCCAGGAAAGAGAAAAATGGATAAAGAAGTTGTGGTCCTTATGTACAATGGAATATCACTCAGCCAGGAAATCAATGTCGTAAGGTTAGTAGCAGCATGATGAGTGGATTTAGGTACGACGATTCTAAGTGAAATAAGTCACACAGAAAAGGACACTTCTCATAAGGTATCACTGATAGAGGGAATGTAAAAACCGTTACACTTGAACTGAATTACAAAACAGAACAGAGTCACACATGCAGAAAACACACTATGGCTGCTTAACGGGAAAGGTGAGGTGGGGTGATACATAAAACAAGGGTATCAAATTAGCTCAGATACCATTCCATAAACCCAATATGTAATAGACAAGACCTACTCCTTGCTCAGAGAACTGGACTCAACACGCCCTATTCACCGCACAAGAATATATCTGATTAATAATAATCGTAAAACCTATGTATTGATATCTCTCTGTTAGTGTGTCAAGTGGGTGTAAAGCGGCATAAACACAGCAGTGAAAAGCAGCTAAACCCCATTATAAAAATAAATTACTTTGAAACACCCATGAAACAAAGACAGTGAAAGAGAGAGAAATTCTTACACAATGCGTTCAGGGGCTGTGATGCAACCTGGATTGACCATATCTAGACGCACAGCTGGATGAGACATAAGGGTGGACACTCTTGGGGCTGAGAGGTTTGGTGAGGTTGGGTGAGCAAACGCAGACCCTTTAAAGGAATACTGCGTGGTACCCATCGCATGGGTCCCAAATCTCCAGGTTCAAGGGCATCTTCCTACATCAAAAACATGCATGAGAAACCCAGAAGATGGTACACCGTGTGATGGGGAAAGGTTTCTAAAACGCACCTCATTTCTCATCTCCTTGTGCCCGGGTTCGCCATTCCAGCCGCTTTACTAGCAAGCTCCCTACTTGGAGCATCAGCACCTTTAACCTCCTGTTCCGTAGAGGTTGCAATTTGTCCTGAGCATAAACGGGAAGACGTGGAACCAACGTGAGACTAGCTCTTGGTGTTGGGACAGGCACAGGTCACTCTATTTTCCCATCAGAAAGAAGAATTAACCACAGGCTCAGCCTGCTCCCCGGAACCAGAACAGGGCCTGAAGCCATTATGCGATTTTGCGGCCAGCTCCCATAAAAACGAGTTGTAAAATGGAGGTTCAGGGCACTGCAATTCACAAACCTGCAGAGTTATAAATGATAACTCTCGTCCACAAATATATTGAGGGGAGGCAAAGAAGAGGATTTGAAATCAAGGCAGAATTGCAGGAAACAGATTTCAGGAGGTAGATACGAATCGCCTTTAAAGCACATGAAAAGCGGCAAAACGTTGACAATGATGCCCTTGGCCAAAAAGGGCGTATGCGTTTTTTCCTGAATATATTCAGGAAAAAACGCATACGCCCTTTTTGGCCAACCAAGCAACCTGGAAAGGCAAATCAGCGCTACAAACAAGTCTCGCTTCCCATCGGTCAAAAGGGCCATGCTGAAAAAAGTGTCAAAACCAGAAATGCAGGACAGGCCATGGAGAAATGGGAGCCTTGCTACACTGATGGGCGGGATGTAAATTGCCAAGAGCCACTCTGGAGAAGTGTCCGGTGAGTCCTGAAACATCTGAAAAACACAGCTTAGAGAGCATAGGGCACTTCCACTCATGGGGGTATAAATTGGGAAAATGAAAAATCAGCAAGACACAAGCACCCCAAAGTTTAGGGCTGCTCTGTTGACCAGGACCTCCACTTCATTCCACCTTAAATATCCCAGGAAAGAGAAAAATGGATAAAGAAGTTGTGGTCCTTATGTACAATGGAATATCACTCAGCCAGGAAATCAATGTCGTAAGGTTAGTAGCAGCATGATGAGTGGATTTAGGTACGACGATTCTAAGTGAAATAAGTCACACAGAAAAGGACACTTCTCATAAGGTATCACTGATAGAGGGAATGTAAAAACCGTTACACTTGAACTGAATTACAAAACAGAACAGAGTCACACATGCAGAAAACACACTATGGCTGCTTAACGGGAAAGGTGAGGTGGGGTGATACATAAAACAAGGGTATCAAATTAGCTCAGATACCGTTCCATAAACCCAATATGTAATAGACAAGACCTACTCCTTGCTCAGAGAACTGGACTCAACACGCCCTATTCACCGCACAAGAATATATCTGATTAATAATAATCGTAAAACCTATGTATTGATATCTCTCTGTTAGTGTGTCAAGTGGGTGTAAAGCGGCATAAACACAGCAGTGAAAAGCAGCTAAACCCCATTATAAAAATAAATTACTTTGAAACACCCATGAAACAAAGACAGTGAAAGAGAGAGAAATTCTTACACAATGCGTTCAGGGGCTGTGATGCAACCTGGATTGACCATATCTAGACGCACAGCTGGATGAGACATAAGGGTGGACACTCTTGGGGCTGAGAGGTTTGGTGAGGTTGGGTGAGCAAACGCAGACCCTTTAAAGGAATACTGCGTGGTACCCATCGCATGGGTCCCAAATCTCCAGGTTCAAGGGCATCTTCCTACATCAAAAACATGCATGAGAAACCCAGAAGATGGTACACCGTGTGATGGGGAAAGGTTTCTAAAACGCACCTCATTTCTCATCTCCTTGTGCCCGGGTTCGCCATTCCAGCCGCTTTACTAGCAAGCTCCCTACTTGGAGCATCAGCACCTTTAACCTCCTGTTCCGTACAGGTTGCAATTTGTCCTGAGGATAAACGGGAAGACGTGGAACCAACGTGAGACTAGCTCTTGGTGTTGGGACAGGCACAGGTCACTCTATTTTCCCATCAGAAAGAAGAATTAACCACACGCTCAGCCTGCCCCCCGGAACCAGAACAGGGCCTGAAGCCATTATGCGATTTTGCGGCCAGCTCCCATAAAAACGAGTTGTAAAATGGAGGTTCAGGGCACTGCAATTCACAAACCTGCAGAGTTATAAATGATAACTCTCGTCCACAAATATATTGAGGGGAGGCAAAGAAGAGGATTTGAAATCAAGGCAGAATTGCAGGAAACAGATTTCAGGAGGTAGATACGAATCGCCTTTAAAGCACATGAAAAGCGGCAAAACGTTGACAATGATGCCCTTGGCCAAAAAGGGCGTATGCGTTTTTTCCTGAATATATTCAGGAAAAAACGCATACGCCCTTTTTGGCCAACCAAGCAACCTGGAAAGGCAAATCAGCGCTACAAACAAGTCTCGCTTCCCATCGGTCAAAAGGGCCATGCTGAAAAAAGTGTCAAAACCAGAAATGCAGGACAGGCCATGGAGAAATGGGAGCCTTGCTACACTGATGGGCGGGATGTAAATTGCCAAGAGCCACTCTGGAGAAGTGTCCGGTGAGTCCTGAAACATCTGAAAAACACAGCTTAGAGAGCATAGGGCACTTCCACTCATGGGGGTATAAATTGGGAAAATGAAAAATCAGCAAGACACAAGCACCCCAAAGTTTAGGGCTGCTCTGTTGACCAGGACCTCCACTTCATTCCACCTTAAATATCCCAGGAAAGAGAAAAATGGATAAAGAAGTTGTGGTCCTTATGTACAATGGAATATCACTCAGCCAGGAAATCAATGTCGTAAGGTTAGTAGCAGCATGATGAGTGGATTTAGGTACGACGATTCTAAGTGAAATAAGTCACACAGAAAAGGACACTTCTCATAAGGTATCACTGATAGAGGGAATGTAAAAACCGTTACACTTGAACTGAATTACAAAACAGAACAGAGTCACACATGCAGAAAACACACTATGGCTGCTTAACGGGAAAGGTGAGGTGGGGTGATACATAAAACAAGGGTATCAAATTAGCTCAGATACCGTTCCATAAACCCAATATGTAATAGACAAGACCTACTCCTTGCTCAGAGAACTGGACTCAACACGCCCTATTCACCGCACAAGAATATATCTGATTAATAATAATCGTAAAACCTATGTATTGATATCTCTCTGTTAGTGTGTCAAGTGGGTGTAAAGCGGCATAAACACAGCAGTGAAAAGCAGCTAAACCCCATTATAAAAATAAATTACTTTGAAACACCGATGAAACAAAGACAGTGAAAGAGAGAGAAATTCTTACACAATGCGTTCAGGGGCTGTGATGCAACCTGGATTGACCATATCTAGACGCACAGCTGGATGAGACATAAGGGTGGACACTCTTGGGGCTGAGAGGTTTGGTGAGGTTGGGTGAGCAAACGCAGACCCTTTAAAGGAATACTGCGTGGTACCCATCGCATGGGTCCCAAATCTCCAGGTTCAAGGGCATCTTCCTACATCAAAAACATGCATGAGAAACCCAGAAGATGGTACACCGTGTGATGGGGAAAGGTTTCTAAAACGCACCTCATTTCTCATCTCCTTGTGCCCGGGTTCGCCATTCCAGCCGCTTTACTAGCAAGCTCCCTACTTGGAGCATCAGCACCTTTAACCTCCTGTTCCGTAGAGGTTGCAATTTGTCCTGAGGATAAACGGGAAGACGTGGAACCAACGAGAGACTAGCTCTTGGTGTTGTGACAGGCACAGGTCACTCTATTTTCCCATCAGAAAGAAGAATTAACCACAGGCTCAGCCTGACCCCCGGAACCAGAACAGGGCCTGAAGCCATTCTGCGATTTTGCGGCCAGCTCCCATAAAAACGAGTTGTAAAATGGAGGTTCAGGGCACTGCAATTCACAAACCTGCAGAGTTATAAATGATAACTCTCGTCCACAAATATATTGAGGGAAGGCAAAGAAGAGGATTTGAAATCAAGGCAGAATTGCAGGAAACAGATTTCAGGAGGTAGATACGAATCGCCTTTAAAGCACATGAAAAGCGGCAAAACGTTGACAATGATGCCCTTGGCCAAAAAGGGCGTATGCGTTTTTTCCTGAATATATTCAGGAAAAAACGCATACGCCCTTTTTGGCCAACCAAGCAACCTGGAAAGGCAAATCAGCGCTACAGAGAAGTCTCGCTTCCCATCGGTCAAAAGGGCCATGCTGAAAAAAGTGTCAAAACCAGAAATGCAGGACAGGCCATGGAGAAATGGGAGCCTTGCTACACTGATGGGCGGGATGTAAATTGCCAAGAGCCACTCTGGAGAAGTGTCCGGTGAGTCCTGAAACATCTGAAAAACACAGCTTAGAGAGCATAGGGCACTTCCACTCATGGGGGTATAAATTGGGAAAATTAAAAATCAGCAAGACACAAGCACCCCAAAGTTTAGGGCTGCTCTGTTGACCAGGACCTCCACTTCATTCCACCTTAAATATCCCAGGAAAGAGAAAAATGGATAAAGAAGTTGTGGTCCTTATGTACAATGGAATATCACTCAGCCAGGAAATCAATGTCGTAAGGTTAGTAGCAGCATGATGAGTGGATTTAGGTACGACGATTCTAAGTGAAATAAGTCACACAGAAAAGGACACTTCTCATAAGGTATCACTGATAGAGGGAATGTAAAAACCGTTACACTTGAACTGAATTACAAAACAGAACAGAGTCACACATGCAGAAAACACACTATGGCTGCTTAACGGGAAAGGTGAGGTGGGGTGATACATAAAACAAGGGTATCAAATTAGCTCAGATACCATTCCATAAACCCAATATGTAATAGACAAGACCTACTCCTTGCTCAGAGAACTGGACTCAACACGCCCTATTCACCGCACAAGAATATATCTGATTAATAATAATCGTAAAACCTATGTATTGATATCTCTCTGTTAGTGTGTCAAGTGGGTGTAAAGCGGCATAAACACAGCAGTGAAAAGCAGCTAAACCCCATTATAAAAATAAATTACTTTGAAACACCCATGAAACAAAGACAGTGAAAGAGAGAGAAATTCTTACACAATGCGTTCAGGGGCTGTGATGCAACCTGGATTGACCATATCTAGACGCACAGCTGGATGAGACATAAGGGTGGACACTCTTGGGGCTGAGAGGTTTGGTGAGGTTGGGTGAGCAAACGCAGACCCTTTAAAGGAATACTGCGTGGTACCCATCGCATGGGTCCCAAATCTCCAGGTTCAAGGGCATCTTCCTACATCAAAAACATGCATGAGAAACCCAGAAGATGGTACACCGTGTGATGGGGAAAGGTTTCTAAAACGCACCTCATTTCTCATCTCCTTGTGCCCGGGTTCGCCATTCCAGCCGCTTTACTAGCAAGCTCCCTACTTGGAGCATCAGCACCTTTAACCTCCTGTTCCGTAGAGGTTGCAATTTGTCCTGAGGATAAACGGGAAGACGTGGAACCAACGAGAGACTAGCTCTTGGTGTTGTGACAGGCACAGGTCACTCTATTTTCCCATCAGAAAGAAGAATTAACCACAGGCTCAGCCTGACCCCCGGAACCAGAACAGGGCCTGAAGCCATTCTGCGATTTTGCGGCCAGCTCCCATAAAAACGAGTTGTAAAATGGAGGTTCAGGGCACTGCAATTCACAAACCTGCAGAGTTATAAATGATAACTCTCGTCCACAAATATATTGAGGGAAGGCAAAGAAGAGGATTTGAAATCAAGGCAGAATTGCACGAAACAGATTTCAGGAGGTAGATACGAATCGCCTTTAAAGCACATGAAAAGCGGCAAAACGTTGACAATGATGCCCTTGGCCAAAAAGGGCGTATGCGTTTTTTCCTGAATATATTCAGGAAAAAACGCATACGCCCTTTTTGGCCAACCAAGCAACCTGGAAAGGCAAATCAGCGCTACAGAGAAGTCTCGCTTCCCATCGGTCAAAAGGGCCATGCTGAAAAAAGTGTCAAAACCAGAAATGCAGGACAGGCCATGGAGAAATGGGAGCCTTGCTACACTGATGGGCGGGATGTAAATTGCCAAGAGCCACTCTGGAGAAGTGTCCGGTGAGTCCTGAAACATCTGAAAAACACAGCTTAGAGAGCATAGGGCACTTCCACTCATGGGGGTATAAATTGGGAAAATGAAAAATCAGCAAGACACAAGCACCCCAAAGTTTAGGGCTGCTCTGTTGACCAGGACCTCCACTTCATTCCACCTTAAATATCCCAGGAAAGAGAAAAATGGATAAAGAAGTTGTGGTCCTTATGTACAATGGAATATCACTCAGCCAGGAAATCAATGTCGTAAGGTTAGTAGCAGCATGATGAGTGGATTTAGGTACGACGATTCTAAGTGAAATAAGTCACACAGAAAAGGACACTTCTCATAAGGTATCACTGATAGAGGGAATGTAAAAACCGTTACACTTGAACTGAATTACAAAACAGAACAGAGTCACACATGCAGAAAACACACTATGGCTGCTTAACGGGAAAGGTGAGGTGGGGTGATACATAAAACAAGGGTATCAAATTAGCTCAGATACCGTTCCATAAACCCAATATGTAATAGACAAGACCTACTCCTTGCTCAGAGAACTGGACTCAACACGCCCTATTCACCGCACAAGAATATATCTGATTAATAATAATCGTAAAACCTATGTATTGATATCTCTCTGTTAGTGTGTCAAGTGGGTGTAAAGCGGCATAAACACAGCCGTGAAAAGCAGCTAAACCCCATTATAAAAATAAATTACTTTGAAACACCCATGAAACAAAGACAGTGAAAGAGAGAGAAATTCTTACACAATGCGTTCAGGGGCTGTGATGCAACCTGGATTGACCATATCTAGACCCACAGCTGGATGAGACATAAGGGTGGACACTCTTGGGGCTGAGAGGTTTGGTGAGGTTGGGTGAGCAAACGCAGACCCTTTAAAATAATACTGCGTGGTACCCATCGCATGGGTCCCAAATCTCCAGGTTCAAGGGCATCTTCCTACATCGAAAACATGCATGAGAAACCCAGAAGATGGTACACCGTGTGATGGGGAAAGGTTTCTAAAACGCACCTCATTTCTCATCTCCTTGTGCCCGGGTTCGCCATTCCAGCCGCTTTACTAGCAAGCTCCCTACTTGGAGCATCAGCACCTTTAACCTCCTGTTCCGTACAGGTTGCAATTTGTCCTGAGGATGAACGGGAAGACGGGGAACCAACGAGAGACTAGCTCTTGGTGTTGGGACAGGCACAGGTCACTCTATTTTCCCATCAGGAAGAAGAATTAACCACAGGCTCAGCCTGCCCCCCGGAACCAGAACAGGGCCTGAAGCCATTCTGCGATTTTGCGGCCAGCTCCCAAAAAAGCGAGTTGTAAAATGGAGGTTGAGGTTCAGGGCACTGCAATTCACAAACCTGCAGAGTTATAAATGATAACTCTCATCCACAAATATATTGAGGGAAGGCAAAGAAGAGGATTTGAAATCAAGGCAGAATTGCACGAAACAGATTTCAGGAGGTAGATTCGAATCGCCTTTAAAGCACATGAAAAGCGGCAAAATGTTGACAATGATGCCCTTGGCCAAAAAGGGCGTATGCGTTTTTTCCTGAATATATTCAGGAAAAAACGCATACGCCCTTTTTGGCCAACCAAGCAACCTGGAAAGGCAAATCAGCGCTACAAAGAAGTCTCGCTTCCCATCGGTCAAAAGGGCCATGCTGAAAAAAGTGTCAAAACCAGAAATGCAGGACAGGCCATGGAGAAATGAGAGCCTTGCTACACTGATGGGCGGGATGTAAATTGCCAACAGCCACTCTGGAGAAGTGTACGGTGTGTCCTGAAACATCTGAAAAACACAGCTTAGAGAGCATAGGGCACTTCCACTCATGGGGGTATAAATTGGGAAAATGAAAAATCAGCAAGACACAAGCACCCCAAAGTTGAGGGCTGCTCTGTTGACAAGGACCTCCACTTCATTCCACCTTAAATATCCAAGGAAAGAGAAAAATGGATAAAGAAGTTGTGGTCCTTATGTACAATGGAATATCACTCAGCCATGAAATCAATGTCATAAGGTTAGTAGCAGCATGATGAGTGGATTTAGGTACGACGATTCTAACTGAAATAAGTCACACAGAAAAGGACACTTCTCATAAGGTATCACTTTTAGAGGGAATGTAAAAACCGTTACACTTGAACTGAATTACAAAACAGAACAGAGTCACACATGCAGAAAACAGACTATGGCTGCTTAACGGGAAAGGTGAGGTGGGGTGATACATAAAACAAGGGTATCAAATTAGCTCAGATACCGTTCCATAAACCCAATATGTAGTAGACAAGACCTACTCCTTGCTCAGAGAACTGGACTCAACACGCCCTATTCACCGCACAAGAATATATCTGACTAGTAATAATCTTAAAACCTATGTATTGATATCTCTCTGTTAGTGTGTCAAGTGGGTGTAAAGCGGCATAAACACAGCCGTGAAAAGCAGCTAAACCCCATTATGAAAATAAATTACTTTGAAAAACCCATGAAACAACGACAGTGAAAGAGACAGAAATTCTTACACAATGAGTTCATGGGCTGTGATGCAACCTGGATTGACCATATCTAGACCCACAGCTGGATGAGACATAAGGGTGGACACTCTTGGGGCTGAGAGGTTTGGTGAGGTTGGGTGAGCAAACGCAGACCCTTTAAAGTAATACTGCGTGGTACCCATCGCATGGGTCCCAAATCTCCAGGTTCAAGGGCATCTTCCTACATCGAAAACATGCATGAGAAACCCAGAAGATGGTACACCGTGTGATGGGGAAAGGTTTCTAAAACGCACCTCATTTCTCATCTCCTTGTGCCCGGGTTCGCCATTCCAGCCGATTTACTAGCAATCTCCCTACTTGGAGCATCATCACCTTTAACCTCCTGTTCCGTACAGGTTGCAATTTGTCCTGAGGATGAACGGGAAGACGGGGAACCAACGAGAGACTAGCTCTTGGTGTCGGGACAGGCACAGGTCACTCTATTTTCCCATCAGAAAGAAGAATTAACCACAGGCTCAGCCTGCCCCCCGGAACCAGAACAGGGCCTGAAGCCATCCTGCGCTTTTGCGGCCAGCTCCCAAAAAAGCGAGTTGTAAAATGGAGGTTCAGGGCACTGCAATTCACAAACCTGCAGAGTTATAAATGATAACTCTCGTCCACAAATATATTGAGGGAAGGCAAAGAAGAGGATTTGAAATCAAGGCAGAATTGCAGGAAACAGATTTCAGGAGGTAGATACGAATCGCCTTTAAAGCACATGAAAAGCGGCAAAACGTTGACAATGATGCCCTTGGCCAAAAAGGGCGTATGCGTTTTTTCCTGAATATATTCAGGAAAAAACGCATACGCCCTTTTTGGCCAACCAAGCATCCTGGAAAGGCAAATCAGCGCTACAGAGAAGTCTCGCTTCCCATCCATCAAAAGGGCCATGCTGAAAAAAGTGTCAAAACCAGAAATGCAGGACAGGCCATGGAGAAATGGGAGCCTTGCTACACTGATGGGCGGGATGTAAATTGCCAACAGCCACTCTGGAGAAGTGTACGGTGAGTCCTGAAACATCTAAAAAACACAGCTTAGAGAGCATAGGGCACTTCCACTCATGGGGGTATAAATTGGGAAAATTAAAAATCAGCAAAACACAAGCACCCCAAAGTTGAGGGCTGCTCTGTTGACAAGGACCTCCACTTCATTCCACCTTAAATATCCCAGGAAAGAGAAAAATGGATAAAGAAGTTGTGGTCCTTATGTACAATGGAATATCACTCAGCCATGAAATCAATGTCATAAGGTTAGTAGCAGCATGATGAGTGGATTTAGGTACGACGATTCTAAGTGAAATAAGTCACACAGAAAAGGACACTTCTCATAAGGTATCACTGATAGAGGGAATGTAAAAACCGTTACACTTGCACTGAATTACAAAAGAAACAGAGTCACACATGCAGAAAACACACTATGGCTGCTTAACGGGAAAGGTGAGGTGGGGTGATACATAAAACAAGGGTTTCAAATTAGCTCAGATACCGTTCCATAAACCCAATATGTAATAGACAAGACCTACTCCTTGCTCAGAGAACTGGACTCAACACGCCCTATTCACCGCACAAGAATATATCTGACTAGTAATAATCTTAAAACCTATGTATTGATATCTCTCTGTTAGTGTGTCAAGTGGGTGTAAAGCGGCATAAACACAGCCGTGAAAAGCAGCTAAACCCCATTATGAAAATAAATTACTTTGAAAAACCCATGAAACAACGACAGTGAAAGAGATAGAAATTCGTACACAATGAGTTCAGGGGCTGTGATGCAACCTGGATTGACCATATCTAGACGCACAGCTGGATGAGACATAAGGGTGGACACTCTTGGGGCTGAGAGGTTTGGTGAGGTTGGGTGAGCAAACGCAGACCCTTTAAAGTAATACTTCGTGGTACCCATCGCATGGGTCCCAAATCTCCAGCTTCCAGGGCATCTTCCTACATCGAAAACATGCATGAGAAACCCAGAAGATAGTATACCGTGTGATGGGGAAAGGTTTCTAAAACGCACCTCATTTCTCATCTCCTTGTGCCCGGGTTCGCCATTCCAGCCGCTTTACTAGCAGTCTCCCTACTAGGAGCATCAGCACCTTTAACCTCCTGTTCCGTACAGGTTGCAATTTGTCCTGAGGATGAACGGGAAGACGGGGAACCAACGAGAGACTAGCTCTTGGTGTTGGGACAGGCACAGGTCACTCTATTTTCCCATCAGGAAGAAGAATTAACCACAGGCTCAGCCTGCCCCCCGGACCCAGAACAGGGCCTGAAGCCATCCTGCGCTTTTGCGGCCAGCTCCCAACAAAGCGAGTTGTAAAATGGAGGTTCAGGGCACTGCAATTCACAAACCTGCAGAGTTATAAATGATAACTCTCGTCCACAAATATATTGAGGGAAGGCAAAGAAGAGGATTTGAAATCAAGGCAGAATTGCAGGAAACAGATTTCAGGAGGTAGATTCGAATCGCCTTTAAAGCACATGAAAAGCGGCAAAATGTTGACAATGATGCCCTTGGCCAAAAAGGGCGTATGCGTTTTTTCCTGACTATATTCAGGAAAAAACGCATACGCCCTTTTTGGCCAACCAAGCAACCTGGAAAGGCAAATCAGCGCTACAAAGAAGTCTCGCTTCCCATCGGTCAAAAGGGCCATGCTGAAAAATGTGTCAAAACCAGAAATGCAGGACAGGCCATGGAGAAATGAGAGCCTTGCTACACTGATAGGCGGGATGTAAATTGCCAACAGCCACTCTGGAGAAGTGTACGGTGTGTCCTGAAACATCTGAAAAACACAGCTTAGAGAGCATAGGGCACTTCCACTCATGGGGGTATAAATTGGGAAAATGAAAAATCAGCAAGACACAAGCACCCCAAAGTTGAGGGCTGCTCTGTTGACAAGGACCTCCACTTCATTCCACCTTAAATATCCCAGGAAAGAGAAAAATGGATAAAGAAGTTGTGGTCCTTATGTACAATGGAATATCACTCAGCCATGAAATCAATGTCATAAGGTTAGTAGCAGCATGATGAGTGGATTTAAGTACGACGATTCTAAGTGAAATAAGTCACACAAGAAAAGTACACTTCTCATAAGGTATCACTTTTAGAGGGAATGTAAAAACCGTTACACTTGAACTGAATTACAAAACAGAACAGAGTCACACATGCAGAAAACAGACTATGGCTGCTTAACGGGAAAGGTGAGGTGGGGTGATACATAAAACAAGGGTATCAAATTAGCTCAGATACCATTCCATAAACCCAATATGTAGTAGACAAGACCTACTCCTTGCTCAGAGAACTGGACTCAACACGCCCTATTCACCGCACAAGAATATATCTGACTAGTAATAATCTTAAAACCTATGTATTGATATCTCTCTGTTAGTGTGTCAAGTGGGTGTAAAGCGGCATAAACACAGCCGTGAAAAGCAGCTAAACCCCATTATGAAAATAAATTACTTTGAAAAACCCATGAAACAACGACAGTGAAAGAGATAGAAATTCTTACACAATGAGTTCAGGGGCTGTGATGAAACCTGGGTTGACCATATCTAGACCCACAGCTAGATGAGACATAAGGGTGGACACTCTTGGGGCTGAGAGGATTGGTGAGGTTGGGTGAGCAAACGCAGACCCTTTAAAGTAATACTGCGTGGTACCCATCGCATGGGTCCCAAATCTCCAGGTTCAAGGGCATCTTCCTACATCGAAAACATGCATGAGAAACCCAGAAGATGGTACACCGTGTGATGGGGAAAGGTTTCTAAAACGCACCTCATTTCTCATCTCCTTGTGCCCGGGTTCGCCATTCCAGCCGCTTTACTAGCAATCTCCCTACTTGGAGCATCAGCACCTTTAACCTCCTGTTCCGTACAGGTTGCAATTTGTCCTGAGGATGAACGGGAAGACGGGGAACCAACGAGAGACTAGCTCTTGGTGTCGGGACAGGCACAGGTCACTCTATTTTCCCATCAGGAAGAAGAATTAACCACAGGCTCAGCCTGCCCCCCGGAACCAGAACAGGGCCTGAAGCCATCCTGCGCTTTTGCGGCCAGCTCCCAAAAAAGCGAGTTGTAAAATGGAGGTTCAGGGCACTGCAATTCACAAACCTGCAGAGTTATAAATGATAACTCTCGTCCACAAATATATTGAGGGAAGGCAAAGAAGAGGATTTGAAATCAAGGCAGAATTGCACGAAACAGATTTCAGGAGGTAGATACGAATCGCCTTTAAAGCACATGAAAAGCGGCAAAACGTTGACAATGATGCCCTTGGCCAAAAAGGGCGTATGCGTTTTTTCCTGAATATATTCAGGAAAAAACGCATACGCCCTTTTTGGCCAACCAAGCAATCTGGAAAGGCAAATCAGCGCTACAGAGAAGTCTCGCTTCCCATCGGTCAAAAGGGCCATGCTGAAAAAAGTGTCAAAACCAGAAATGCAGGACAGGCCATGGAGAAATGGGAGCCTTGCTACACTGATGGGCGGGATGTAAATTGCCAACAGCCACTCTGGAGAAGTGTACGGTGAGTCCTGAAACATCTAAAAAACACAGCTTAGAGAGCATAGGGCACTTCCACTCATGGGGGTATAAATTGGGAAAATGAAAAATCAGCAAGACACAAGCACCCCAAAGTTGAGGGCTGCTCTGTTGACAAGGACCTCCACTTCATTCCACCTTAAATATCCAAGGAAAGAGAAAAATGGATAAAGAAGTTGTGGTCCTTATGTACAATGGAATATCACTCAGCCATGAAATCAATGTCATAAGGTTAGTAGCAGCATGATGAGTGGATTTAGGTACGACGATTCTAAGTGAAATAAGTCACACAGAAAAGGACACTTCTCATAAGGTATCACTTTTAGAGGGAATGTAAAAACCGTTACACTTGAACTGAATTACAAAACAGAACAGAGTCACACATGCAGAAAACAGACTATGGCTGCTTAACGGGAAAGGTGAGGTGGGGTGATACATAAAACAAGGGTATCAAATTAGCTCAGATACCGTTCCATAAACCCAATATGTAGTAGACAAGACCTACTCCTTGCTCAGAGAACTGGACTCAACACGCCCTATTCACCGCACAAGAATATATCTGACTAGTAATAATCTTAAAACCTATGTATTGATATCTCTCTGTTAGTGTGTCAAGTAGGTGTAAAGCGGCATAAACACAGCCGTGAAAAGCAGCTAAACCCCATTATGAAAATAAATTACTTTGAAAAACCCATGAAACAACGACAGTGAAAGAGACAGAAATTCTTACACAATGCGTTCAGGGGCTGTGATGCAACCTGGATTGACCATATCTAGACCCACAGCTGGATGAGACATAAGGGTGGACACTCTTGGGGCTGAGAGGTTTGGTGAGGTTGGGTGAGCAAATGCAGACCCTTTAAAGTAATACTGCGTGGTACCCATCGCATGGGTCCCAAATCTCCAGGTTCAAGGGCATCTTCCTACATCGAAAACATGCATGAGAAACCCAGAAGATGGTACACCGTGTGATGGGGAAAGGTTTCTAAAACGCACATCATTTCTCATCTCCTTGTGCCCGGGTTCGCCATTCCAGCCGCTTTACTAGCAATCTCCCTACTTGGAACATCAGCACCTTTAACCTCCTGTTCCGTACAGGTTGCAATTTGTCCTGAGGATGAACGGGAAGACGGGGAACCAACGAGAGACTAGCTCTTGGTGTCGGGACAGGCACTGGTCACTCTATTTTCCCATCAGGAAGAAGAATTAACCACAGGCTCAGCCTGCCCCCCGGAACCAGAACAGGGCCTGAAGCCATACTGCACTTTTGCGGCCAGCTCCCAAAAAAGCGAGTTGTAAAATGGAGGTTCAGGGCACTGCAATTCACAAACCTGCAGAGTTATAAATGATAACTCTCGTCCACAAATATATTGAGGGAAGGCAAAGAAGAGGATTTGAAATCAAGGCAGAATTGCACGAAACAGATTTCAGGAGGTAGATTCGAATCGCATTTAAAGCACATGAAAAGCGGCAAAACGTTGACAATGATGCCCTTGGCCAAAAAGGGCGTATGCGTTTTTTCCTGAATATATTCAGGAAAAAACGCATACGCCCTTTTTGGCCAACCAAGCAACCTGGAAAGGCAAATCAGCGCTACAGAGAAGTCTCGCTTCCCATCGGTCAAAAGGGCCATGCTGAAAAAAGTGTCAAACCAGAAATGCAGGACAGGCCATGGAGAAATGGGAGCCTTGCTACACTGATGGGCGGGATGTAAATTGCCAACAGCCACTCTGGAGAAGTGTACGGTGTGTCCTGAAACATCTGAAAAACACAGCTTAGAGAGCATAGGGCACTTCCACTCATGGGTGTATAAATTGGGAAAATTAAAAATCAGCAAGACACAAGCACCCAAAGTTGAGGGCTGCTCTGTTGACAAGGACCTCCACTTCATTCCACCTTAAATATCCCAGGAAAGAGAAAAATGGATAATAAAGTTGTGGTCTTTATGTACAATGGAATATCACTCAGCCATGAAATCAATGTCATACGGTTAGTAGCACCATAATGAGTGGATTTAGGTACGACGATTCTAAGTGAAATAAGTCACACAGAAAAGGACACTTCTCATAAGGTATCACTGATAGAGGGAATGTAAAAACCGTTACACTTGCACTGAATTACAAAACAGAACAGAGTCACACATGCAGAAAACACACTATGGCTGCTTAACGGGAAAGGTGAGGTGGGGTGATACATAAAACAAGGGTTTCAAATTAGCTCAGATACCGTTCCATAAACCCAATATGTAATAGACAAGACCTACTCCTTGCTCAGAGAACTGGACTCAACACGCCCTATTCACCGCACAAGAATATATCTGACTAGTAATAATCTTAAAACCTATGTACTGATATCTCTCTGTTAGTGTGTCAAGTGGGTGTAAAGCGGCATAAACACAGCAGTGAAAAGCAGCTAAACCCCATTATAAAAATAAATTACTTTGAAACACCCATGAAACAAAGACAGTGAAAGAGATAGAAATTCTTACACAATGAGTTCAGGGGCTGTGATGCAACCTGGATTGACCATATCTAGACCCACAGCTGGATGAGACATAAGGGTGGACACTCTTGGGGCTGAGAGGTTTGGTGAGGTTGGGTGAGCAAACGCAGACCCTTTAAAGTAATACTGCGTGGTACCCATCGCATGGGTCCCAAATCTCCAGGTTCAAGGGCATCTTCCTACATCGAAAACATGCATGAGAAACCCAGAAGATGGTACACCGTGTGATGGGGAAAGGTTTCTAAAACGCACCTCATTTCTCATCTCCTTGTGCCCGGGTTCGCCATTCCAGCCGCTTTACTAGCAATCTCCCTACTTGGAGCATCAGCACCTTTAACCTCCTGTTCCGTACAGGTTGCAATTTGTCCTGAGGATGAACGGGAAGACGGGGAACCAACGAGAGACTAGCTCTTGGTGTCGGGACAGGCACAGGTCACTCTATTTTCCCATCAGGAAGAAGAATTAACCACAGGCTCAGCCTGCCCCCCGGAACCAGAACAGGGCCTGAAGCCATCCTGCGCTTTTGCGGCCAGCTCCCAAAAAAGCGAGTTGTAAAATGGAGGTTCAGGGCACTGCAATTCACAAACCTGCAGAGTTATAAATGATAACTCTCGTCCACAAATATATTGAGGGAAGGCAAAGAAGAGGATTTGAAATCAAGGCAGAATTGCACGAAACAGATTTCAGGAGGTAGATACGAATCGCCTTTAAAGCACATGAAAAGCGGCAAAACGTTGACAATGATGCCCTTGGCCAAAAAGGGCGTATGCGTTTTTTCCTGAATATATTCAGGAAAAAACGCATACGCCCTTTTTGGCCAACCAAGCATCCTGGAAAGGCAAATCAGCGCTACAGAGAAGTCTCGCTTCCCATCGGTCAAAAGGGCCATGCTGAAAAAAGTGTCAAAACCAGAAATGCAGGACAGGCCATGGAGAAATGAGAGCCTTGCTACACTGATGGGCGGGATGTAAATTGCCAACAGCCACTCTGGAGAAGTGTACGGTGTGTCCTGAAACATCTGAAAAACACAGCTTAGAGAGCATAGGGCACTTCCACTCATGGGGGTATAAATTGGGAAAATGAAAAATCAGCAAGACACAAGCACCCCAAAGTTGAGGGCTGCTCTGTTGACAAGGACCTCCACTTCATTCCACCTTAAATATCCAAGGAAAGAGAAAAATGGATAAAGAAGTTGTGGTCCTTATGTACAATGGAATATCACTCAGCCATGAAATCAATGTCATAAGGTTAGTAGCAGCATGATGAGTGGATTTAGGTACGACGATTCTAAGTGAAATAAGTCACACAGAAAAGGACACTTCTCATAAGGTATCACTTTTAGAGGGAATGTAAAAACCGTTACACTTGAACTGAATTACAAAACAGAACAGAGTCACACATGCAGAAAACAGACTATGGCTGCTTAACGGGAAAGGTGAGGTGGGGTGATACATAAAACAAGGGTATCAAATTAGCTCAGATACCGTTCCATAAACCCAATATGTAGTAGACAAGACCTACTCCTTGCTCAGAGAACTGGACTCAACACGCCCTATTCACCGCACAAGAATATATCTGACTAGTAATAATCTTAAAACATATGTATTGATATCTCTCTGTTAGTGTGTCAAGTGGGTGTAAAGCGGCATAAACACAGCCGTGAAAAGCAGCTAAACCCCATTATGAAAATAAATTACTTTGAAAAACCCATGAAACAACGACAGTGAAAGAGAGAGAAATTCGTACACAATGAGTTCAGGGGCTGTGATGCAACCTGGATTGACCATATCTAGACCCACAGCTGGATGAGACATAAGGGTGGACACTCTTGGGGCTGAGAGGTTTGGTGAGGTTGGGTGAGCAAACGCAGACCCTTTAAAATAATACTGCGTGGTACCCATCGCATGGGTCCCAAATCTCCAGCTTCAAGGGCATCTTCCTACATCGAAAACATGCATGAGAAACCCAGAAGATGGTACACCGTGTGATGGGGAAAGGTTTCTAAAACGCACCTCATTTCTCATCTCCTTGTGCCCGGGTTCGCCATTCCAGCCGCTTTACTAGCAATCTCCCTACTTGGAGCATCAGCACCTTTAACCTCCTGTTCCGTACAGGTTGCAATTTGTCCTGAGGATGAACGGGAAGACGGGGAACCAACGAGAGACTAGCTCTTGGTGTTGGGACAGGCACAGGTCACTCTATTTTCCCATCAGGAAGAAGAATTAACCACAGGCTCAGCCTGCCCCCCGGAACCAGAACAGGGCCTGAAGCCATTCTGCGATTTTGCGGCCAGCTCCCAAAAAAGCGAGTTGTAAAATGGAGGTTGAGGTTCAGGGCACTGCAATTCACAAACCTGCAGAGTTATAAATGATAACTCTCATCCACAAATATATTGAGGGAAGGCAAAGAAGAGGATTTGAAATCAAGGCAGAATTGCACGAAACAGATTTCAGGAGGTAGATTCGAATCGCCTTTAAAGCACATGAAAAGCGGCAAAATGTTGACAATGATGCCCTTGGCCAAAAAGGGCGTATGCGTTTTTTCCTGAATATATTCAGGAAAAAACGCATACGCCCTTTTTGGCCAACCAAGCAACCTGGAAAGGCAAATCAGCACTACAAAGAAGTCTCGCTTCCCATCGGTCAAAAGGGCCATGCTGAAAAAAGTGTCAAAACCAGAAATGCAGGACAGGCCATGGAGAAATGAGAGCCTTGCTACACTGATGGGCGGGATGTAAATTGCCAACAGCCACTCTGGAGAAGTGTACGGTGTGTCCTGAAACATCTGAAAAACACAGCTTAGAGAGCATAGGGCACTTCCACTCATGGGGGTATAAATTGGGAAAATGAAAAATCAGCAAGACACAAGCACCCCAAAGTTGAGGGCTGCTCTGTTGACAAGGACCTCCACTTCATTCCACCTTAAATATCCAAGGAAAGAGAAAAATGGATAAAGAAGTTGTGGTCCTTATGTACAATGGAATATCACTCAGCCATGAAATCAATGTCATAAGGTTAGTAGCAGCATGATGAGTGGATTTAGGTACGACGATTCTAACTGAAATAAGTCACACAGAAAAGGACACTTCTCATAAGGTATCACTTTTAGAGGGAATGTAAAAACCGTTACACTTGAACTGAATTACAAAACAGAACAGAGTCACACATGCAGAAAACAGACTATGGCTGCTTAACGGGAAAGGTGAGGTGGGGTGATACATAAAACAAGGGTATCAAATTAGCTCAGATACCGTTCCATAAACCCAATATGTAGTAGACAAGACCTACTCCTTGCTCAGAGAACTGGACTCAACACGCCCTATTCACCGCACAAGAATATATCTGACTAGTAATAATCTTAAAACCTATGTATTGATATCTCTCTGTTAGTGTGTCAAGTGGGTGTAAAGCGGCATAAACACAGCCGTGAAAAGCAGCTAAACCCCATTATGAAAATAAATTACTTTGAAAAACCCATGAAACAACGACAGTGAAAGAGACAGAAATTCTTACACAATGAGTTCATGGGCTGTGATGCAACCTGGATTGACCATATCTAGACCCACAGCTGGATGAGACATAAGGGTGGACACTCTTGGGGCTGAGAGGTTTGGTGAGGTTGGGTGAGCAAACGCAGACCCTTTAAAGTAATACTGCGTGGTACCCATCGCATGGGTCCCAAATCTCCAGGTTCAAGGGCATCTTCCTACATCGAAAACATGCATGAGAAACCCAGAAGATGGTACACCGTGTGATGGGGAAAGGTTTCTAAAACGCACCTCATTTCTCATCTCCTTGTGCCCGGGTTCGCCATTCCAGCCGATTTACTAGCAATCTCCCTACTTGGAGCATCATCACCTTTAACCTCCTGTTCCGTACAGGTTGCAATTTGTCCTGAGGATGAACGGGAAGACGGGGAACCAACGAGAGACTAGCTCTTGGTGTCGGGACAGGCACAGGTCACTCTATTTTCCCATCAGAAAGAAGAATTAACCACAGGCTCAGCCTGCCCCCCGGAACCAGAACAGGGCCTGAAGCCATCCTGCGCTTTTGCGGCCAGCTCCCAAAAAAGCGAGTTGTAAAATGGAGGTTCAGGGCACTGCAATTCACAAACCTGCAGAGTTATAAATGATAACTCTCGTCCACAAATATATTGAGGGAAGGCAAAGAAGAGGATTTGAAATCAAGGCAGAATTGCAGGAAACAGATTTCAGGAGGTAGATACGAATCGCCTTTAAAGCACATGAAAAGCGGCAAAACGTTGACAATGATGCCCTTGGCCAAAAAGGGCGTATGCGTTTTTTCCTGAATATATTCAGGAAAAAACGCATACGCCCTTTTTGGCCAACCAAGCATCCTGGAAAGGCAAATCAGCGCTACAGAGAAGTCTCGCTTCCCATCCATCAAAAGGGCCATGCTGAAAAAAGTGTCAAAACCAGAAATGCAGGACAGGCCATGGAGAAATGGGAGCCTTGCTACACTGATGGGCGGGATGTAAATTGCCAACAGCCACTCTGGAGAAGTGTACGGTGAGTCCTGAAACATCTAAAAAACACAGCTTAGAGAGCATAGGGCACTTCCACTCATGGGGGTATAAATTGGGAAAATTAAAAATCAGCAAAACACAAGCACCCCAAAGTTGAGGGCTGCTCTGTTGACAAGGACCTCCACTTCATTCCACCTTAAATATCCCAGGAAAGAGAAAAATGGATAAAGAAGTTGTGGTCCTTATGTACAATGGAATATCACTCAGCCATGAAATCAATGTCATAAGGTTAGTAGCAGCATGATGAGTGGATTTAGGTACGACGATTCTAAGTGAAATAAGTCACACAGAAAAGGACACTTCTCATAAGGTATCACTGATAGAGGGAATGTAAAAACCGTTACACTTGCACTGAATTACAAAAGAAACAGAGTCACACATGCAGAAAACACACTATGGCTGCTTAACGGGAAAGGTGAGGTGGGGTGATACATAAAACAAGGGTTTCAAATTAGCTCAGATACCGTTCCATAAACCCAATATGTAATAGACAAGACCTACTCCTTGCTCAGAGAACTGGACTCAACACGCCCTATTCACCGCACAAGAATATATCTGACTAGTAATAATCTTAAAACCTATGTATTGATATCTCTCTGTTAGTGTGTCAAGTGGGTGTAAAGCGGCATAAACACAGCCGTGAAAAGCAGCTAAACCCCATTATGAAAATAAATTACTTTGAAAAACCCATGAAACAACGACAGTGAAAGAGATAGAAATTCGTACACAATGAGTTCAGGGGCTGTGATGCAACCTGGATTGACCATATCTAGACGCACAGCTGGATGAGACATAAGGGTGGACACTCTTGGGGCTGAGAGGTTTGGTGAGGTTGGGTGAGCAAACGCAGACCCTTTAAAGTAATACTGCGTGGTACCCATCGCATGGGTCCCAAATCTCCAGGTTCAAGGGCATCTTCCTACATCAAAAACATGCATGAGAAACCCAGAAGATGGTACACCGTGTGATGGGGAAAGGTTTCTAAAACGCACCTCATTTCTCATCTCCTTGTGCCCGGGTTCACCATTCCAGCCACTTTACTAGCAATCTCCCTACTTGGAGCATCAGCACCTTTAACCTCCTGTTCCGTACAGGTTGCAATTTGTCCTGAGGATGAACGGGAAGACGGGGAACCAACGAGAGACTAGCTCTTGGTGTCGGGACAGGCACAGGTCACTCTATTTTCCCATCAGGAAGAAGAATTAACCACAGGCTCATCCTCCCCCCCGGAACCAGAACAGGTCCTGAAGCCATCCTGCGCTTTTGCGGCCAGCTCCCAAAAAAGCGAGTTGTACAATGGAGCTTCAGGGCACTGCAATTCACAAACATGCAGAGTTATAAATGATAACTCTCGTCCACAAATATATTGAGGGAAGGCAAAGAAGAGGATTTGAAATCAAGGCAGAAATGCAGGAAACGGATTTCAGGAGGTAGATTCGAATCGCCTTTAAAGCACATGAAAAGCGGCAAAACGTTGACAATGATGCCCTTGGCCAAAAAGGGCGTATGCGTTTTTTCCTGAATATATTCAGGAAAAAACGCATACGCCCTTTTTGGCCAACCAAGCAACCTGGAAAGGCAAATCAGCGCTACAAAGAAGACTCGCTACCCATCAGTCAAAAGGGCCATGCTGAAAAAAGTCTCAAAACCAGAAATGCAGGACAGGCCATGGAGAAATGGGAGCCTTGCTACACTGATGGGCGGGATGTAAATTGCCAACAGCCACTCTGGAGAAGTGTACGGTGTGTCCTGAAACATCTAAAAAACACAGCTTAGAGAGCATAGGGCACTTCCACTCATGGGGGTATAAATTGGGAAAATGAAAAATCAGCAAGACACAAGCACCCCAAAGTTTAGGGCTGCTCTGTTGACAAGGACCTCCACTTCATTCCACCTTCAATATCCCAGGAGGGAGAAAAATGGATAAAGAAGTTGTGGTCCTTATGTACAATGGAATATCACTCAGCCATGAAATCAATGTCGTAAGGTTAGTAGCAGCATGATGAGTGTATTTAGGTACGACAATTCTAAGTGAAATAAGTCACACAGAAAAGGACACTTCTCATAAGGTATCACTGATAGAGGGAATGTAAAAACCGTTACACTTGAACTGAATTACAAAACAGAACAGAGTCACACATGCAGAAAACACACTATGGCTGCTTAACGGGAAAGGTGAGGTGGGGTGATACATAAAACAAGGGTATCAAATTAGCTCAGATACCGTTCCATAAACCCAATATGTAATAGACAAGACCTACTCCTTGCTCAGAGAACTGGACTCAACACGCCCTATTCACCGCACAAGAATATATCTGACTAGTAATAATTTTAAAACCTATGTATTGATATCTCTCTGTTAGTGTGTCAAGTGGGTGTAAAGCGGCATAAACACAGCCGTGAAAAGCAGCTAAACCCCATTATGAAAATAAATTACTTTGAAAAACCCATGAAACAACGACAGTGAAAGAGAGAGAAATTCTTACACAATGCGTTCAGGGGCTGTGATGCAACCTGGATTGACCATATCTAGACCCACAGCTGGATGAGACATAAGGGTGGACACTCTTGGGGCTGAGAGGTTTGGTGAGGTTGGGTGAGCAAACGCAGACCCTTTAAAATAATACTGCGTGGTACCCATCGCATGGGTCCCAAATCTCCAGCTTCAAGGGCATCTTCCTACATCGAAAACATGCATGAGAAACCCAGAAGATGGTACACCGTGTGATGGGGAAAGGTTTCTAAAACGCACCTCATTTCTCATCTCCTTGTGCCCGGGTTCGCCATTCCAGCCGCTTTACTAGCAATCTCCCTACTTGGAGCATCAGCACCTTTAACCTCCTGTTCCGTACAGGTTGCAATTTGTCCTGAGGATGAACGGGAAGACGGGGAACCAACGAGAGACTAGCTCTTGGTGTTGGGACAGGCACAGGTCACTCTATTTTCCCATCAGAAAGAAGAATTAACCACAGGCTCAGCCTGCCCCCCGGAACCAGAACAGGGCCTGAATCCATTCTGTGATTTTGCGGCCAGCTCCCAAAAAAGCGAGTTGTAAAATGGAGGTTCAGGGCACTGCAATTCACAAACCTGCAGAGTTATAAATGATAACTCTCGTCCACAAATATATTGAGGGAAGGCAAAGAAGAGGATTTGAAATCAAGGCAGAAATGCAGGAAACAGATTTCAGGAGGTAGATTCGAATCGCCTTTAAAGCACATGAAAAGCGGCAAAACGTTGACAATGATGCCCTTGGCCAAAAAGGGCGTATGCGTTTTTTCCTGAATATATTCAGGAAAAAACGCATACGCCCTTTTTGGCCAACCAAGCAACCTGGAAAGGCAAATCAGCGCTACAAAGAAGACTCGCTACCCATCGGTCAAAAGGGCCATGCTGAAAAAAGTCTCAAAACCAGAAATGCAGGACAGGCCATGGAGAAATGGGAGCCTTGCTACACTGATGGGCGGGATGTAAATTGCCAACAGCCACTCTGGAGAAGTGTACGGTGTGTCCTGAAACATCTAAAAAACACAGCTTAGAGAGCATAGGGCACTTCCACTCATGGGGGTATAAATTGGGAAAATGAAAAATCAGCAAGACACAAGCACCCCAAAGTTGAGGGCTGCTCTGTTGACAAGGACCTCCACTTCATTCCACCTTAAATATCCAAGGAAAGAGAAAAATGGGTAAAGAAGTTGTGGTCCTTATGTACAATGGAATATCACTCAGCCATGAAATCAATGTCATAAGGTTAGTAGCAGCATGATGAGTGGATTTAGGTACGACGATTCTAACTGAAATAAGTCACACAGAAAAGGACACTTCTCATAAGGTATCACTTATAGAGGGAATGTAAAAACCGTTACACTTGAACTGAATTACAAAACAGAACAGAGTCACACATGCAGAAAACAGACTATGGCTGCTTAACGGGAAAGGTGAGGTGGGGTGATACTTAAAACAAGGGTATCAAATTAGCTCAGATACCGTTCCATAAACCCAATATGTAGTAGACAAGACCTACTCCTTGCTCAGAGAACTGGACTCAACACGCCCTATTCACCGCACAAGAATATATCTGACTAGTAATAATCTTAAAACCTATGTATTGATATCTCTCTGTTAGTGTGTCAAGTGGGTGTAAAGCGGCATAAACACAGCCGTGAAAAGCAGCTAAACCCCATTATGAAAATAAATTACTTTGAAAAACCCATGAAACAACGACAGTGAAAGAGACAGAAATTCTTACACAATGAGTTCATGGGCTGTGATGCAACCTGGATTGACCATATCTAGACCCACAGCTGGATGAGACATAAGGGTGGACACTCTTGGGGCTGAGAGGTTTGGTGAGGTTGGGTGAGCAAACGCAGACCCTTTAAAGTAATACTGCGTGGTACCCATTGCATGGGTCCCAAATCTCCAGGTTCAAGGGCATCTTCCTACATCGAAAACATGCATGAGAAACCCAGAAGATGGTACACCGTGTGATGGGGAAAGGTTTCTAAAACGCACCTCATTTCTCATCTCCTTGTGCCCGGGTTCGCCATTCCAGCCGATTTACTAGCAATCTCCCTACTTGGAGCATCAGCACCTTTAACCTCCTGTTCCGTACAGGTTGCAATTTGTCCTGAGGATGAACGGGAAGACGGGGAACCAACGAGAGACTAGCTCTTGGTGTCGGGACAGGCACAGGTCACTCTATTTTCCCATCAGGAAGAAGAATTAACCACAGGCTCAGCCTGCCCCCCGGAACCAGAACAGGGCCTGAAGCCATCCTGCGCTTTTGCGGCCAGCTCCCAAAAAAGCGAGTTGTAAAATGGAGGTTCAGGGCACTGCAATTCACAAACCTGCAGAGTTATAAATGATAACTCTCGTCCACAAATATATTGAGGGAAGGCAAAGAAGAGGATTTGAAATCAAGGCAGAATTGCACGAAACAGATTTCAGGAGGTAGATACGAATCGCCTTTAAAGCACATGAAAAGCGGCAAAACGTTGACAATGATGCCCTTGGCCAAAAAGGGCGTATGCGTTTTTTCCTGAATATATTCAGGAAAAAACGCATACGCCCTTTTTGGCCAACCAAGCAACCTGGAAAGGCAAATCAGCGCTACAGAGAAGTCTCGCTTCCCATCGGTCAAAAGGGCCATGCTGAAAAAAGTGTCAAAACCAGAAATGTAGGACAGGCCATGGAGAAATGGGAGCCTTGCTACACTGATGGGCGGGATGTAAATTGCCAACAGCCACTCTGGAGAAGTGTACGGTGAGTCCTGAAACATCTAAAAAACACAGCTTAGAGAGCATAGGGCACTTCCACTCATGGGGGTATAAATTGGGAAAATTAAAAATCAGCAAAACACAAGCACCCCAAAGTTTAGGGCTGCTCTGTTGACAAGGACCTCCACTTCATTCCACCTTAAATATCCCAGGAAAGAGAAAAATGGATAAAGAAGTTGTGGTCCTTATGTACAATGGAATATCATTCAGCCATGAAATCAATGTCATAAGGTTAGTAGCAGCATGATGAGTGGATTTAGGTACGACGATTCTAAGTGAAATAAGTCACACAGAAAAGGACACTTCTCATAAGGTATCACTTTTAGAGGGAATGTAAAAACCGTTACACTTGAACTGAATTACAAAACAGAACAGAGTCACACATGCAGAAAACAGACTATGGCTGCTTAACGGGAAAGGTGAGGTGGGGTGATACATAAAACAAGGGTATCAAATTAGCTCAGATACCGTTCCATAAACCCAATATGTAATAGACAAGACCTACTCCTTGCTCAGAGAACTGGACTCAACACGCCCTATTCACCGCACAAGAATATATCTGACTAGTAATAATCTTAAAACCTATGTATTGATATCTCTCTGATAGTGTGTCAAGTGGGTGTAAAGCGGCATAAACACAGCAGTGAAAAGCAGCTAAACCCCATTATGAAAATAAATTACTTTGAAAAACCCATGAAATAACGACAGTGAAAGAGAGAGAAATTCTTACACAATGCGTTCAGGGGCTGTGATGCAACCTGGATTGACCA
Organism: Balaenoptera borealis; assembly: GCF_965194805.1. NCBI lineage: Eukaryota > Metazoa > Chordata > Mammalia > Artiodactyla > Balaenopteridae > Balaenoptera > Balaenoptera borealis. Next base: position 19,905 of record NW_028123801.1, on the reverse strand, counting down.
TATCTAGACCCACAGCTGGATGAGACATAAGGGTGGACACTCTTGGGGCTGAGAGGTTTGGTGAGGTTGGGTGAGCAAACGCAGACCCTTTAAAGTAATACTGCGTGGTACCCATCGAATGGGTCCCAAATCTCCAGCTTCAAGGGCATCTTCCTACATCGAAAACATGCATGAGAAACCCAGAAGATAGTACACCGTGTGATGGGGAAAGGTTTCTAAAACGCACCTCATTTCTCATCTCCTTGTGCCCGGGTTCGCCATTCCAGCCGCTTTACTAGCAATCTCCCTACTTGGAAAATCAGCACCTTTAACCTCCTGTTCCGTACAGGTTGCAATTTGTCCTGAGGATGAACGGGAAGACGGGGAACCAACGAGAGACTAGCTCTTGGTGTTGGGACAGGCACAGGTCACTCTATTTTCCCATCAGGAAGAAGAATTAACCACAGGCTCAGCCTGCCCCCCGGAACCAGAACAGGGCCTGAAGCCATCCTGCGCTTTTGCGGCCAGCTCCCAAAAAAGCGAGTTGTAAAATGGAGGTCCAGGGCACTGCAATTCACAAACCTGCAGAGTTATAAATGATAACTCTCGTCCACAAATATATTGAGGGAAGGCAAAGAAGAGGATTTGAAATCAAGGCAGAATTGCAGGAAACAGATTTCAGGAGGTAGATTCGAATCGCCTTTAAAGCACATGAAAAGCGGCAAAATGTTGACAATGATGCCCTTGGCCAAAAAGGGCGTATGCGTTTTTTCCTGAATATATTCAGGAAAAAACGCATACGCCCTTTTTGGCCAACCAAGCAACCTGGAAAGGCAAATCAGCGCTACAAAGAAGTCTCGATTCCCATCCGTCAAAAGGGCCATGCTGAAAAAAGTGTCAAAACCAGAAATGCAGGACAGGCCATGGAGAAATGGGAGCCTTGCTACACTGATGGGCGGGATGTAAATTGCCAACAGCCACTCTGGAGAAGTGTACGGTGTGTCCTGAAACATCTGAAAAACACAGCTTAGAGAGCATAGGGCACTTCCACTCATGGGGGTATAAATTGGGAAAATGAAAAATCAGCAAGACACAAGCACCCCAAAGTTGAGGGCTGCTCTGTTGACAAGGACCTCCACTTCATTCCACCTTAAATATCCCAGGAAAGAGAAAAATGGATAAAGAAGTTGTGGTCCTTATGTACAATGGAATATCACTCAGCCATGAAATCAATGTCATAAGGTTAGTAGCAGCATGATGAGTGGATTTAAGTACGACGATTCTAAGTGAAATAAGTCACACAAGAAAAGTACACTTCTCATAAGGTATCACTTTTAGAGGGAATGTAAAAACCGTTACACTTGAACTGAATTACAAAACAGAACAGAGTCACACATGCAGAAAACAGACTATGGCTGCTTAACGGGAAAGGTGAGGTGGGGTGATACATAAAACAAGGGTATCAAATTAGCTCAGATACCATTCCATAAACCCAATATGTAGTAGACAAGACCTACTCCTTGCTCAGAGAACTGGACTCAACACGCCCTATTCACCGCACAAGAATATATCTGACTAGTAATAATCTTAAAACCTATGTATTGATATCTCTCTGTTAGTGTGTCAAGTGGGTGTAAAGCGGCATAAACACAGCCGTGAAAAGCAGCTAAACCCCATTATGAAAATAAATTACTTTGAAAAACCCATGAAACAACGACAGTGAAAGAGATAGAAATTCTTACACAATGAGTTCAGGGGCTGTGATGAAACCTGGGTTGACCATATCTAGACCCACAGCTAGATGAGACATAAGGGTGGACACTCTTGGGGCTGAGAGGATTGGTGAGGTTGGGTGAGCAAACGCAGACCCTTTAAAGTAATACTGCGTGGTACCCATCGCATGGGTCCCAAATCTCCAGGTTCAAGGGCATCTTCCTACATCGAAAACATGCATGAGAAACCCAGAAGATGGTACACCGTGTGATGGGGAAAGGTTTCTAAAACGCACCTCATTTCTCATCTCCTTGTGCCCGGGTTCGCCATTCCAGCCGCTTTACTAGCAATCTCCCTACTTGGAGCATCAGCACCTTTAACCTCCTGTTCCGTACAGGTTGCAATTTGTCCTGAGGATGAACGGGAAGACGGGGAACCAACGAGAGACTAGCTCTTGGTGTCGGGACAGGCACAGGTCACTCTATTTTCCCATCAGGAAGAAGAATTAACCACAGGCTCAGCCTGCCCCCCGGAACCAGAACAGGGCCTGAAGCCATCCTGCGCTTTTGCGGCCAGCTCCCAAAAAAGCGAGTTGTAAAATGGAGGTTCAGGGCACTGCAATTCACAAACCTGCAGAGTTATAAATGATAACTCTCGTCCACAAATATATTGAGGGAAGGCAAAGAAGAGGATTTGAAATCAAGGCAGAATTGCACGAAACAGATTTCAGGAGGTAGATACGAATCGCCTTTAAAGCACATGAAAAGCGGCAAAACGTTGACAATGATGCCCTTGGCCAAAAAGGGCGTATGCGTTTTTTCCTGAATATATTCAGGAAAAAACGCATACGCCCTTTTTGGCCAACCAAGCAATCTGGAAAGGCAAATCAGCGCTACAGAGAAGTCTCGCTTCCCATCGGTCAAAAGGGCCATGCTGAAAAAAGTGTCAAAACCAGAAATGCAGGACAGGCCATGGAGAAATGGGAGCCTTGCTACACTGATGGGCGGGATGTAAATTGCCAACAGCCACTCTGGAGAAGTGTACGGTGAGTCCTGAAACATCTAAAAAACACAGCTTAGAGAGCATAGGGCACTTCCACTCATGGGGGTATAAATTGGGAAAATGAAAAATCAGCAAGACACAAGCACCCCAAAGTTGAGGGCTGCTCTGTTGACAAGGACCTCCACTTCATTCCACCTTAAATATCCAAGGAAAGAGAAAAATGGATAAAGAAGTTGTGGTCCTTATGTACAATGGAATATCACTCAGCCATGAAATCAATGTCATAAGGTTAGTAGCAGCATGATGAGTGGATTTAGGTACGACGATTCTAAGTGAAATAAGTCACACAGAAAAGGACACTTCTCATAAGGTATCACTTTTAGAGGGAATGTAAAAACCGTTACACTTGAACTGAATTACAAAACAGAACAGAGTCACACATGCAGAAAACAGACTATGGCTGCTTAACGGGAAAGGTGAGGTGGGGTGATACATAAAACAAGGGTATCAAATTAGCTCAGATACCGTTCCATAAACCCAATATGTAGTAGACAAGACCTACTCCTTGCTCAGAGAACTGGACTCAACACGCCCTATTCACCGCACAAGAATATATCTGACTAGTAATAATCTTAAAACCTATGTATTGATATCTCTCTGTTAGTGTGTCAAGTAGGTGTAAAGCGGCATAAACACAGCCGTGAAAAGCAGCTAAACCCCATTATGAAAATAAATTACTTTGAAAAACCCATGAAACAACGACAGTGAAAGAGACAGAAATTCTTACACAATGCGTTCAGGGGCTGTGATGCAACCTGGATTGACCATATCTAGACCCACAGCTGGATGAGACATAAGGGTGGACACTCTTGGGGCTGAGAGGTTTGGTGAGGTTGGGTGAGCAAATGCAGACCCTTTAAAGTAATACTGCGTGGTACCCATCGCATGGGTCCCAAATCTCCAGGTTCAAGGGCATCTTCCTACATCGAAAACATGCATGAGAAACCCAGAAGATGGTACACCGTGTGATGGGGAAAGGTTTCTAAAACGCACATCATTTCTCATCTCCTTGTGCCCGGGTTCGCCATTCCAGCCGCTTTACTAGCAATCTCCCTACTTGGAACATCAGCACCTTTAACCTCCTGTTCCGTACAGGTTGCAATTTGTCCTGAGGATGAACGGGAAGACGGGGAACCAACGAGAGACTAGCTCTTGGTGTCGGGACAGGCACTGGTCACTCTATTTTCCCATCAGGAAGAAGAATTAACCACAGGCTCAGCCTGCCCCCCGGAACCAGAACAGGGCCTGAAGCCATACTGCACTTTTGCGGCCAGCTCCCAAAAAAGCGAGTTGTACAATGGAGGTTCAGGGCACTGCAATTCACAAACCTGCAGAGTTATAAATGATAACTCTCGTCCACAAATATATTGAGGGAAGGCAAAGAAGAGGATTTGAAATCAAGGCAGAATTGCACGAAACAGATTTCAGGAGGTAGATTCGAATCGCCTTTAAAGCACATGAAAAGCGGCAAAACGTTGACAATGATGCCCTTGGCCAAAAAGGGCGTATGCGTTTTTTCCTGAATATATTCAGGAAAAAACGCATACGCCCTTTTTGGCCAACCAAGCAACCTGGAAAGGCAAATCAGCGCTACAGAGAAGTCTCGCTTCCCATCGGTCAAAAGGGCCATGCTGAAAAAAGTGTCAAACCAGAAATGCAGGACAGGCCATGGAGAAATGGGAGCCTTGCTACACTGATGGGCGGGATGTAAATTGCCAACAGCCACTCTGGAGAAGTGTACGGTGTGTCCTGAAACATCTGAAAAACACAGCTTAGAGAGCATAGGGCACTTCCACTCATGGGTGTATAAATTGGGAAAATTAAAAATCAGCAAGACACAAGCACCCAAAGTTGAGGGCTGCTCTGTTGACAAGGACCTCCACTTCATTCCACCTTAAATATCCCAGGAAAGAGAAAAATGGATAATAAAGTTGTGGTCTTTATGTACAATGGAATATCACTCAGCCATGAAATCAATGTCATACGGTTAGTAGCACCATAATGAGTGGATTTAGGTACGACGATTCTAAGTGAAATAAGTCACACAGAAAAGGACACTTCTCATAAGGTATCACTGATAGAGGGAATGTAAAAACCGTTACACTTGCACTGAATTACAAAACAGAACAGAGTCACACATGCAGAAAACACACTATGGCTGCTTAACGGGAAAGGTGAGGTGGGGTGATACATAAAACAAGGGTTTCAAATTAGCTCAGATACCGTTCCATAAACCCAATATGTAATAGACAAGACCTACTCCTTGCTCAGAGAACTGGACTCAACACGCCCTATTCACCGCACAAGAATATATCTGACTAGTAATAATCTTAAAACCTATGTACTGATATCTCTCTGTTAGTGTGTCAAGTGGGTGTAAAGCGGCATAAACACAGCAGTGAAAAGCAGCTAAACCCCATTATAAAAATAAATTACTTTGAAACACCCATGAAACAAAGACAGTGAAAGAGATAGAAATTCTTACACAATGAGTTCAGGGGCTGTGATGCAACCTGGATTGACCATATCTAGACCCACAGCTGGATGAGACATAAGGGTGGACACTCTTGGGGCTGAGAGGTTTGGTGAGGTTGGGTGAGCAAACGCAGACCCTTTAAAGTAATACTGCGTGGTACCCATCGCATGGGTCCCAAATCTCCAGGTTCAAGGGCATCTTCCTACATCGAAAACATGCATGAGAAACCCAGAAGATGGTACACCGTGTGATGGGGAAAGGTTTCTAAAACGCACCTCATTTCTCATCTCCTTGTGCCCGGGTTCGCCATTCCAGCCGCTTTACTAGCAATCTCCCTACTTGGAGCATCAGCACCTTTAACCTCCTGTTCCGTACAGGTTGCAATTTGTCCTGAGGATGAACGGGAAGACGGGGAACCAACGAGAGACTAGCTCTTGGTGTCGGGACAGGCACAGGTCACTCTATTTTCCCATCAGGAAGAAGAATTAACCACAGGCTCAGCCTGCCCCCCGGAACCAGAACAGGGCCTGAAGCCATCCTGCGCTTTTGCGGCCAGCTCCCAAAAAAGCGAGTTGTAAAATGGAGGTTCAGGGCACTGCAATTCACAAACCTGCAGAGTTATAAATGATAACTCTCGTCCACAAATATATTGAGGGAAGGCAAAGAAGAGGATTTGAAATCAAGGCAGAATTGCACGAAACAGATTTCAGGAGGTAGATACGAATCGCCTTTAAAGCACATGAAAAGCGGCAAAACGTTGACAATGATGCCCTTGGCCAAAAAGGGCGTATGCGTTTTTTCCTGAATATATTCAGGAAAAAACGCATACGCCCTTTTTGGCCAACCAAGCATCCTGGAAAGGCAAATCAGCGCTACAGAGAAGTCTCGCTTCCCATCGGTCAAAAGGGCCATGCTGAAAAAAGTGTCAAAACCAGAAATGCAGGACAGGCCATGGAGAAATGAGAGCCTTGCTACACTGATGGGCGGGATGTAAATTGCCAACAGCCACTCTGGAGAAGTGTACGGTGTGTCCTGAAACATCTGAAAAACACAGCTTAGAGAGCATAGGGCACTTCCACTCATGGGGGTATAAATTGGGAAAATGAAAAATCAGCAAGACACAAGCACCCCAAAGTTGAGGGCTGCTCTGTTGACAAGGACCTCCACTTCATTCCACCTTAAATATCCAAGGAAAGAGAAAAATGGATAAAGAAGTTGTGGTCCTTATGTACAATGGAATATCACTCAGCCATGAAATCAATGTCATAAGGTTAGTAGCAGCATGATGAGTGGATTTAGGTACGACGATTCTAAGTGAAATAAGTCACACAGAAAAGGACACTTCTCATAAGGTATCACTGATAGAGGGAATGTAAAAACCGTTACACTTGCACTGAATTACAAAAGAAACAGAGTCACACATGCAGAAAACACACTATGGCTGCTTAACGGGAAAGGTGAGGTGGGGTGATACATAAAACAAGGGTTTCAAATTAGCTCAGATACCGTTCCATAAACCCAATATGTAATAGACAAGACCTACTCCTTGCTCAGAGAACTGGACTCAACACGCCCTATTCACCGCACAAGAATATATCTGACTAGTAATAATCTTAAAACCTATGTATTGATATCTCTCTGTTAGTGTGTCAAGTGGGTGTAAAGCGGCATAAACACAGCCGTGAAAAGCAGCTAAACCCCATTATGAAAATAAATTACTTTGAAAAACCCATGAAACAACGACAGTGAAAGAGATAGAAATTCGTACACAATGAGTTCAGGGGCTGTGATGCAACCTGGATTGACCATATCTAGACGCACAGCTGGATGAGACATAAGGGTGGACACTCTTGGGGCTGAGAGGTTTGGTGAGGTTGGGTGAGCAAACGCAGACCCTTTAAAGTAATACTGCGTGGTACCCATCGCATGGGTCCCAAATCTCCAGGTTCAAGGGCATCTTCCTACATCAAAAACATGCATGAGAAACCCAGAAGATGGTACACCGTGTGATGGGGAAAGGTTTCTAAAACGCACCTCATTTCTCATCTCCTTGTGCCCGGGTTCACCATTCCAGCCACTTTACTAGCAATCTCCCTACTTGGAGCATCAGCACCTTTAACCTCCTGTTCCGTACAGGTTGCAATTTGTCCTGAGGATGAACGGGAAGACGGGGAACCAACGAGAGACTAGCTCTTGGTGTCGGGACAGGCACAGGTCACTCTATTTTCCCATCAGGAAGAAGAATTAACCACAGGCTCATCCTCCCCCCCGGAACCAGAACAGGTCCTGAAGCCATCCTGCGCTTTTGCGGCCAGCTCCCAAAAAAGCGAGTTGTACAATGGAGCTTCAGGGCACTGCAATTCACAAACATGCAGAGTTATAAATGATAACTCTCGTCCACAAATATATTGAGGGAAGGCAAAGAAGAGGATTTGAAATCAAGGCAGAAATGCAGGAAACGGATTTCAGGAGGTAGATTCGAATCGCCTTTAAAGCACATGAAAAGCGGCAAAACGTTGACAATGATGCCCTTGGCCAAAAAGGGCGTATGCGTTTTTTCCTGAATATATTCAGGAAAAAACGCATACGCCCTTTTTGGCCAACCAAGCAACCTGGAAAGGCAAATCAGCGCTACAAAGAAGACTCGCTACCCATCAGTCAAAAGGGCCATGCTGAAAAAAGTCTCAAAACCAGAAATGCAGGACAGGCCATGGAGAAATGGGAGCCTTGCTACACTGATGGGCGGGATGTAAATTGCCAACAGCCACTCTGGAGAAGTGTACGGTGTGTCCTGAAACATCTAAAAAACACAGCTTAGAGAGCATAGGGCACTTCCACTCATGGGGGTATAAATTGGGAAAATGAAAAATCAGCAAGACACAAGCACCCCAAAGTTTAGGGCTGCTCTGTTGACAAGGACCTCCACTTCATTCCACCTTCAATATCCCAGGAGGGAGAAAAATGGATAAAGAAGTTGTGGTCCTTATGTACAATGGAATATCACTCAGCCATGAAATCAATGTCGTAAGGTTAGTAGCAGCATGATGAGTGGATTTAGGTACGACAATTCTAAGTGAAATAAGTCACACAGAAAAGGACACTTCTCATAAGGTATCACTGATAGAGGGAATGTAAAAACCGTTACACTTGAACTGAATTACAAAACAGAACAGAGTCACACATGCAGAAAACACACTATGGCTGCTTAACGGGAAAGGTGAGGTGGGGTGATACATAAAACAAGGGTATCAAATTAGCTCAGATACCGTTCCATAAACCCAATATGTAATAGACAAGACCTACTCCTTGCTCAGAGAACTGGACTCAACACGCCCTATTCACCGCACAAGAATATATCTGACTAGTAATAATTTTAAAACCTATGTATTGATATCTCTCTGTTAGTGTGTCAAGTGGGTGTAAAGCGGCATAAACACAGCCGTGAAAAGCAGCTAAACCCCATTATGAAAATAAATTACTTTGAAAAACCCATGAAACAACGACAGTGAAAGAGAGAGAAATTCTTACACAATGCGTTCAGGGGCTGTGATGCAACCTGGATTGACCATATCTAGACCCACAGCTGGATGAGACATAAGGGTGGACACTCTTGGGGCTGAGAGGTTTGGTGAGGTTGGGTGAGCAAACGCAGACCCTTTAAAATAATACTGCGTGGTACCCATCGCATGGGTCCCAAATCTCCAGCTTCAAGGGCATCTTCCTACATCGAAAACATGCATGAGAAACCCAGAAGATGGTACACCGTGTGATGGGGAAAGGTTTCTAAAACGCACCTCATTTCTCATCTCCTTGTGCCCGGGTTCGCCATTCCAGCCGCTTTACTAGCAATCTCCCTACTTGGAGCATCAGCACCTTTAACCTCCTGTTCCGTACAGGTTGCAATTTGTCCTGAGGATGAACGGGAAGACGGGGAACCAACGAGAGACTAGCTCTTGGTGTTGGGACAGGCACAGGTCACTCTATTTTCCCATCAGAAAGAAGAATTAACCACAGGCTCAGCCTGCCCCCCGGAACCAGAACAGGGCCTGAATCCATTCTGTGATTTTGCGGCCAGCTCCCAAAAAAGCGAGTTGTAAAATGGAGGTTCAGGGCACTGCAATTCACAAACCTGCAGAGTTATAAATGATAACTCTCGTCCACAAATATATTGAGGGAAGGCAAAGAAGAGGATTTGAAATCAAGGCAGAAATGCAGGAAACAGATTTCAGGAGGTAGATTCGAATCGCCTTTAAAGCACATGAAAAGCGGCAAAACGTTGACAATGATGCCCTTGGCCAAAAAGGGCGTATGCGTTTTTTCCTGAATATATTCAGGAAAAAACGCATACGCCCTTTTTGGCCAACCAAGCAACCTGGAAAGGCAAATCAGCGCTACAAAGAAGACTCGCTACCCATCGGTCAAAAGGGCCATGCTGAAAAAAGTCTCAAAACCAGAAATGCAGGACAGGCCATGGAGAAATGGGAGCCTTGCTACACTGATGGGCGGGATGTAAATTGCCAACAGCCACTCTGGAGAAGTGTACGGTGTGTCCTGAAACATCTAAAAAACACAGCTTAGAGAGCATAGGGCACTTCCACTCATGGGGGTATAAATTGGGAAAATGAAAAATCAGCAAGACACAAGCACCCCAAAGTTGAGGGCTGCTCTGTTGACAAGGACCTCCACTTCATTCCACCTTAAATATCCAAGGAAAGAGAAAAATGGGTAAAGAAGTTGTGGTCCTTATGTACAATGGAATATCACTCAGCCATGAAATCAATGTCATAAGGTTAGTAGCAGCATGATGAGTGGATTTAGGTACGACGATTCTAACTGAAATAAGTCACACAGAAAAGGACACTTCTCATAAGGTATCACTTATAGAGGGAATGTAAAAACCGTTACACTTGAACTGAATTACAAAACAGAACAGAGTCACACATGCAGAAAACAGACTATGGCTGCTTAACGGGAAAGGTGAGGTGGGGTGATACTTAAAACAAGGGTATCAAATTAGCTCAGATACCGTTCCATAAACCCAATATGTAGTAGACAAGACCTACTCCTTGCTCAGAGAACTGGACTCAACACGCCCTATTCACCGCACAAGAATATATCTGACTAGTAATAATCTTAAAACCTATGTATTGATATCTCTCTGTTAGTGTGTCAAGTGGGTGTAAAGCGGCATAAACACAGCCGTGAAAAGCAGCTAAACCCCATTATGAAAATAAATTACTTTGAAAAACCCATGAAACAACGACAGTGAAAGAGACAGAAATTCTTACACAATGAGTTCATGGGCTGTGATGCAACCTGGATTGACCATATCTAGACCCACAGCTGGATGAGACATAAGGGTGGACACTCTTGGGGCTGAGAGGTTTGGTGAGGTTGGGTGAGCAAACGCAGACCCTTTAAAGTAATACTGCGTGGTACCCATTGCATGGGTCCCAAATCTCCAGGTTCAAGGGCATCTTCCTACATCGAAAACATGCATGAGAAACCCAGAAGATGGTACACCGTGTGATGGGGAAAGGTTTCTAAAACGCACCTCATTTCTCATCTCCTTGTGCCCGGGTTCGCCATTCCAGCCGATTTACTAGCAATCTCCCTACTTGGAGCATCAGCACCTTTAACCTCCTGTTCCGTACAGGTTGCAATTTGTCCTGAGGATGAACGGGAAGACGGGGAACCAACGAGAGACTAGCTCTTGGTGTCGGGACAGGCACAGGTCACTCTATTTTCCCATCAGGAAGAAGAATTAACCACAGGCTCAGCCTGCCCCCCGGAACCAGAACAGGGCCTGAAGCCATCCTGCGCTTTTGCGGCCAGCTCCCAAAAAAGCGAGTTGTAAAATGGAGGTTCAGGGCACTGCAATTCACAAACCTGCAGAGTTATAAATGATAACTCTCGTCCACAAATATATTGAGGGAAGGCAAAGAAGAGGATTTGAAATCAAGGCAGAATTGCACGAAACAGATTTCAGGAGGTAGATACGAATCGCCTTTAAAGCACATGAAAAGCGGCAAAACGTTGACAATGATGCCCTTGGCCAAAAAGGGCGTATGCGTTTTTTCCTGAATATATTCAGGAAAAAACGCATACGCCCTTTTTGGCCAACCAAGCAACCTGGAAAGGCAAATCAGCGCTACAGAGAAGTCTCGCTTCCCATCGGTCAAAAGGGCCATGCTGAAAAAAGTGTCAAAACCAGAAATGTAGGACAGGCCATGGAGAAATGGGAGCCTTGCTACACTGATGGGCGGGATGTAAATTGCCAACAGCCACTCTGGAGAAGTGTACGGTGAGTCCTGAAACATCTAAAAAACACAGCTTAGAGAGCATAGGGCACTTCCACTCATGGGGGTATAAATTGGGAAAATTAAAAATCAGCAAAACACAAGCACCCCAAAGTTTAGGGCTGCTCTGTTGACAAGGACCTCCACTTCATTCCACCTTAAATATCCCAGGAAAGAGAAAAATGGATAAAGAAGTTGTGGTCCTTATGTACAATGGAATATCATTCAGCCATGAAATCAATGTCATAAGGTTAGTAGCAGCATGATGAGTGGATTTAGGTACGACGATTCTAAGTGAAATAAGTCACACAGAAAAGGACACTTCTCATAAGGTATCACTTTTAGAGGGAATGTAAAAACCGTTACACTTGAACTGAATTACAAAACAGAACAGAGTCACACATGCAGAAAACAGACTATGGCTGCTTAACGGGAAAGGTGAGGTGGGGTGATACATAAAACAAGGGTATCAAATTAGCTCAGATACCGTTCCATAAACCCAATATGTAATAGACAAGACCTACTCCTTGCTCAGAGAACTGGACTCAACACGCCCTATTCACCGCACAAGAATATATCTGACTAGTAATAATCTTAAAACCTATGTATTGATATCTCTCTGATAGTGTGTCAAGTGGGTGTAAAGCGGCATAAACACAGCAGTGAAAAGCAGCTAAACCCCATTATGAAAATAAATTACTTTGAAAAACCCATGAAATAACGACAGTGAAAGAGAGAGAAATTCTTACACAATGCGTTCAGGGGCTGTGATGCAACCTGGATTGACCATATCTAGACCCACAGCTGGATGAGACATAAGGGTGGACACTCTTGGGGCTGAGAGGTTTGGTGAGGTTGGGTGAGCAAACGCAGACCCTTTAAAGTAATACTGCGTGGTACCCATCGAATGGGTCCCAAATCTCCAGCTTCAAGGGCATCTTCCTACATCGAAAACATGCATGAGAAACCCAGAAGATAGTACACCGTGTGATGGGGAAAGGTTTCTAAAACGCACCTCATTTCTCATCTCCTTGTGCCCGGGTTCGCCATTCCAGCCGCTTTACTAGCAATCTCCCTACTTGGAAAATCAGCACCTTTAACCTCCTGTTCCGTACAGGTTGCAATTTGTCCTGAGGATGAACGGGAAGACGGGGAACCAACGAGAGACTAGCTCTTGGTGTTGGGACAGGCACAGGTCACTCTATTTTCCCATCAGGAAGAAGAATTAACCACAGGCTCAGCCTGCCCCCCGGAACCAGAACAGGGCCTGAAGCCATCCTGCGCTTTTGCGGCCAGCTCCCAAAAAAGCGAGTTGTAAAATGGAGGTCCAGGGCACTGCAATTCACAAACCTGCAGAGTTATAAATGATAACTCTCGTCCACAAATATATTGAGGGAAGGCAAAGAAGAGGATTTGAAATCAAGGCAGAATTGCAGGAAACAGATTTCAGGAGGTAGATTCGAATCGCCTTTAAAGCACATGAAAAGCGGCAAAATGTTGACAATGATGCCCTTGGCCAAAAAGGGCGTATGCGTTTTTTCCTGAATATATTCAGGAAAAAACGCATACGCCCTTTTTGGCCAACCAAGCAACCTGGAAAGGCAAATCAGCGCTACAAAGAAGTCTCGATTCCCATCCGTCAAAAGGGCCATGCTGAAAAAAGTGTCAAAACCAGAAATGCAGGACAGGCCATGGAGAAATGGGAGCCTTGCTACACTGATGGGCGGGATGTAAATTGCCAACAGCCACTCTGGAGAAGTGTACGGTGTGTCCTGAAACATCTGAAAAACACAGCTTAGAGAGCATAGGGCACTTCCACTCATGGGGGTATAAATTGGGAAAATGAAAAATCAGCAAGACACAAGCACCCCAAAGTTGAGGGCTGCTCTGTTGACAAGGACCTCCACTTCATTCCACCTTAAATATCCCAGGAAAGAGAAAAATGGATAAAGAAGTTGTGGTCCTTATGTACAATGGAATATCACTCAGCCATGAAATCAATGTCATAAGGTTAGTAGCAGCATGATGAGTGGATTTAAGTACGACGATTCTAAGTGAAATAAGTCACACAAGAAAAGTACACTTCTCATAAGGTATCACTTTTAGAGGGAATGTAAAAACCGTTACACTTGAACTGAATTACAAAACAGAACAGAGTCACACATGCAGAAAACAGACTATGGCTGCTTAACGGGAAAGGTGAGGTGGGGTGATACATAAAACAAGGGTATCAAATTAGCTCAGATACCATTCCATAAACCCAATATGTAGTAGACAAGACCTACTCCTTGCTCAGAGAACTGGACTCAACACGCCCTATTCACCGCACAAGAATATATCTGACTAGTAATAATCTTAAAACCTATGTATTGATATCTCTCTGTTAGTGTGTCAAGTGGGTGTAAAGCGGCATAAACACAGCCGTGAAAAGCAGCTAAACCCCATTATGAAAATAAATTACTTTGAAAAACCCATGAAACAACGACAGTGAAAGAGATAGAAATTCTTACACAATGAGTTCAGGGGCTGTGATGAAACCTGGGTTGACCATATCTAGACCCACAGCTAGATGAGACATAAGGGTGGACACTCTTGGGGCTGAGAGGATTGGTGAGGTTGGGTGAGCAAACGCAGACCCTTTAAAGTAATACTGCGTGGTACCCATCGCATGGGTCCCAAATCTCCAGGTTCAAGGGCATCTTCCTACATCGAAAACATGCATGAGAAACCCAGAAGATGGTACACCGTGTGATGGGGAAAGGTTTCTAAAACGCACCTCATTTCTCATCTCCTTGTGCCCGGGTTCGCCATTCCAGCCGCTTTACTAGCAATCTCCCTACTTGGAGCATCAGCACCTTTAACCTCCTGTTCCGTACAGGTTGCAATTTGTCCTGAGGATGAACGGGAAGACGGGGAACCAACGAGAGACTAGCTCTTGGTGTCGGGACAGGCACAGGTCACTCTATTTTCCCATCAGGAAGAAGAATTAACCACAGGCTCAGCCTGCCCCCCGGAACCAGAACAGGGCCTGAAGCCATCCTGCGCTTTTGCGGCCAGCTCCCAAAAAAGCGAGTTGTAAAATGGAGGTTCAGGGCACTGCAATTCACAAACCTGCAGAGTTATAAATGATAACTCTCGTCCACAAATATATTGAGGGAAGGCAAAGAAGAGGATTTGAAATCAAGGCAGAATTGCACGAAACAGATTTCAGGAGGTAGATACGAATCGCCTTTAAAGCACATGAAAAGCGGCAAAACGTTGACAATGATGCCCTTGGCCAAAAAGGGCGTATGCGTTTTTTCCTGAATATATTCAGGAAAAAACGCATACGCCCTTTTTGGCCAACCAAGCAATCTGGAAAGGCAAATCAGCGCTACAGAGAAGTCTCGCTTCCCATCGGTCAAAAGGGCCATGCTGAAAAAAGTGTCAAAACCAGAAATGCAGGACAGGCCATGGAGAAATGGGAGCCTTGCTACACTGATGGGCGGGATGTAAATTGCCAACAGCCACTCTGGAGAAGTGTACGGTGAGTCCTGAAACATCTAAAAAACACAGCTTAGAGAGCATAGGGCACTTCCACTCATGGGGGTATAAATTGGGAAAATGAAAAATCAGCAAGACACAAGCACCCCAAAGTTGAGGGCTGCTCTGTTGACAAGGACCTCCACTTCATTCCACCTTAAATATCCAAGGAAAGAGAAAAATGGATAAAGAAGTTGTGGTCCTTATGTACAATGGAATATCACTCAGCCATGAAATCAATGTCATAAGGTTAGTAGCAGCATGATGAGTGGATTTAGGTACGACGATTCTAAGTGAAATAAGTCACACAGAAAAGGACACTTCTCATAAGGTATCACTTTTAGAGGGAATGTAAAAACCGTTACACTTGAACTGAATTACAAAACAGAACAGAGTCACACATGCAGAAAACAGACTATGGCTGCTTAACGGGAAAGGTGAGGTGGGGTGATACATAAAACAAGGGTATCAAATTAGCTCAGATACCGTTCCATAAACCCAATATGTAGTAGACAAGACCTACTCCTTGCTCAGAGAACTGGACTCAACACGCCCTATTCACCGCACAAGAATATATCTGACTAGTAATAATCTTAAAACCTATGTATTGATATCTCTCTGTTAGTGTGTCAAGTAGGTGTAAAGCGGCATAAACACAGCCGTGAAAAGCAGCTAAACCCCATTATGAAAATAAATTACTTTGAAAAACCCATGAAACAACGACAGTGAAAGAGACAGAAATTCTTACACAATGCGTTCAGGGGCTGTGATGCAACCTGGATTGACCATATCTAGACCCACAGCTGGATGAGACATAAGGGTGGACACTCTTGGGGCTGAGAGGTTTGGTGAGGTTGGGTGAGCAAATGCAGACCCTTTAAAGTAATACTGCGTGGTACCCATCGCATGGGTCCCAAATCTCCAGGTTCAAGGGCATCTTCCTACATCGAAAACATGCATGAGAAACCCAGAAGATGGTACACCGTGTGATGGGGAAAGGTTTCTAAAACGCACATCATTTCTCATCTCCTTGTGCCCGGGTTCGCCATTCCAGCCGCTTTACTAGCAATCTCCCTACTTGGAACATCAGCACCTTTAACCTCCTGTTCCGTACAGGTTGCAATTTGTCCTGAGGATGAACGGGAAGACGGGGAACCAACGAGAGACTAGCTCTTGGTGTCGGGACAGGCACTGGTCACTCTATTTTCCCATCAGGAAGAAGAATTAACCACAGGCTCAGCCTGCCCCCCGGAACCAGAACAGGGCCTGAAGCCATACTGCACTTTTGCGGCCAGCTCCCAAAAAAGCGAGTTGTACAATGGAGGTTCAGGGCACTGCAATTCACAAACCTGCAGAGTTATAAATGATAACTCTCGTCCACAAATATATTGAGGGAAGGCAAAGAAGAGGATTTGAAATCAAGGCAGAATTGCACGAAACAGATTTCAGGAGGTAGATTCGAATCGCCTTTAAAGCACATGAAAAGCGGCAAAACGTTGACAATGATGCCCTTGGCCAAAAAGGGCGTATGCGTTTTTTCCTGAATATATTCAGGAAAAAACGCATACGCCCTTTTTGGCCAACCAAGCAACCTGGAAAGGCAAATCAGCGCTACAGAGAAGTCTCGCTTCCCATCGGTCAAAAGGGCCATGCTGAAAAAAGTGTCAAACCAGAAATGCAGGACAGGCCATGGAGAAATGGGAGCCTTGCTACACTGATGGGCGGGATGTAAATTGCCAACAGCCACTCTGGAGAAGTGTACGGTGTGTCCTGAAACATCTGAAAAACACAGCTTAGAGAGCATAGGGCACTTCCACTCATGGGTGTATAAATTGGGAAAATTAAAAATCAGCAAGACACAAGCACCCAAAGTTGAGGGCTGCTCTGTTGACAAGGACCTCCACTTCATTCCACCTTAAATATCCCAGGAAAGAGAAAAATGGATAATAAAGTTGTGGTCTTTATGTACAATGGAATATCACTCAGCCATGAAATCAATGTCATACGGTTAGTAGCACCATAATGAGTGGATTTAGGTACGACGATTCTAAGTGAAATAAGTCACACAGAAAAGGACACTTCTCATAAGGTATCACTGATAGAGGGAATGTAAAAACCGTTACACTTGCACTGAATTACAAAACAGAACAGAGTCACACATGCAGAAAACACACTATGGCTGCTTAACGGGAAAGGTGAGGTGGGGTGATACATAAAACAAGGGTTTCAAATTAGCTCAGATACCGTTCCATAAACCCAATATGTAATAGACAAGACCTACTCCTTGCTCAGAGAACTGGACTCAACACGCCCTATTCACCGCACAAGAATATATCTGACTAGTAATAATCTTAAAACCTATGTACTGATATCTCTCTGTTAGTGTGTCAAGTGGGTGTAAAGCGGCATAAACACAGCAGTGAAAAGCAGCTAAACCCCATTATAAAAATAAATTACTTTGAAACACCCATGAAACAAAGACAGTGAAAGAGATAGAAATTCTTACACAATGAGTTCAGGGGCTGTGATGCAACCTGGATTGACCATATCTAGACCCACAGCTGGATGAGACATAAGGGTGGACACTCTTGGGGCTGAGAGGTTTGGTGAGGTTGGGTGAGCAAACGCAGACCCTTTAAAGTAATACTGCGTGGTACCCATCGCATGGGTCCCAAATCTCCAGGTTCAAGGGCATCTTCCTACATCGAAAACATGCATGAGAAACCCAGAAGATGGTACACCGTGTGATGGGGAAAGGTTTCTAAAACGCACCTCATTTCTCATCTCCTTGTGCCCGGGTTCGCCATTCCAGCCGCTTTACTAGCAATCTCCCTACTTGGAGCATCAGCACCTTTAACCTCCTGTTCCGTACAGGTTGCAATTTGTCCTGAGGATGAACGGGAAGACGGGGAACCAACGAGAGACTAGCTCTTGGTGTCGGGACAGGCACAGGTCACTCTATTTTCCCATCAGGAAGAAGAATTAACCACAGGCTCAGCCTGCCCCCCGGAACCAGAACAGGGCCTGAAGCCATCCTGCGCTTTTGCGGCCAGCTCCCAAAAAAGCGAGTTGTAAAATGGAGGTTCAGGGCACTGCAATTCACAAACCTGCAGAGTTATAAATGATAACTCTCGTCCACAAATATATTGAGGGAAGGCAAAGAAGAGGATTTGAAATCAAGGCAGAATTGCACGAAACAGATTTCAGGAGGTAGATACGAATCGCCTTTAAAGCACATGAAAAGCGGCAAAACGTTGACAATGATGCCCTTGGCCAAAAAGGGCGTATGCGTTTTTTCCTGAATATATTCAGGAAAAAACGCATACGCCCTTTTTGGCCAACCAAGCATCCTGGAAAGGCAAATCAGCGCTACAGAGAAGTCTCGCTTCCCATCGGTCAAAAGGGCCATGCTGAAAAAAGTGTCAAAACCAGAAATGCAGGACAGGCCATGGAGAAATGAGAGCCTTGCTACACTGATGGGCGGGATGTAAATTGCCAACAGCCACTCTGGAGAAGTGTACGGTGTGTCCTGAAACATCTGAAAAACACAGCTTAGAGAGCATAGGGCACTTCCACTCATGGGGGTATAAATTGGGAAAATGAAAAATCAGCAAGACACAAGCACCCCAAAGTTGAGGGCTGCTCTGTTGACAAGGACCTCCACTTCATTCCACCTTAAATATCCAAGGAAAGAGAAAAATGGATAAAGAAGTTGTGGTCCTTATGTACAATGGAATATCACTCAGCCATGAAATCAATGTCATAAGGTTAGTAGCAGCATGATGAGTGGATTTAGGTACGACGATTCTAAGTGAAATAAGTCACACAGAAAAGGACACTTCTCATAAGGTATCACTTTTAGAGGGAATGTAAAAACCGTTACACTTGAACTGAATTACAAAACAGAACAGAGTCACACATGCAGAAAACAGACTATGGCTGCTTAACGGGAAAGGTGAGGTGGGGTGATACATAAAACAAGGGTATCAAATTAGCTCAGATACCGTTCCATAAACCCAATATGTAGTAGACAAGACCTACTCCTTGCTCAGAGAACTGGACTCAACACGCCCTATTCACCGCACAAGAATATATCTGACTAGTAATAATCTTAAAACATATGTATTGATATCTCTCTGTTAGTGTGTCAAGTGGGTGTAAAGCGGCATAAACACAGCCGTGAAAAGCAGCTAAACCCCATTATGAAAATAAATTACTTTGAAAAACCCATGAAACAACGACAGTGAAAGAGAGAGAAATTCGTACACAATGAGTTCAGGGGCTGTGATGCAACCTGGATTGACCATATCTAGACCCACAGCTGGATGAGACATAAGGGTGGACACTCTTGGGGCTGAGAGGTTTGGTGAGGTTGGGTGAGCAAACGCAGACCCTTTAAAATAATACTGCGTGGTACCCATCGCATGGGTCCCAAATCTCCAGCTTCAAGGGCATCTTCCTACATCGAAAACATGCATGAGAAACCCAGAAGATGGTACACCGTGTGATGGGGAAAGGTTTCTAAAACGCACCTCATTTCTCATCTCCTTGTGCCCGGGTTCGCCATTCCAGCCGCTTTACTAGCAATCTCCCTACTTGGAGCATCAGCACCTTTAACCTCCTGTTCCGTACAGGTTGCAATTTGTCCTGAGGATGAACGGGAAGACGGGGAACCAACGAGAGACTAGCTCTTGGTGTTGGGACAGGCACAGGTCACTCTATTTTCCCATCAGGAAGAAGAATTAACCACAGGCTCAGCCTGCCCCCCGGAACCAGAACAGGGCCTGAAGCCATTCTGCGATTTTGCGGCCAGCTCCCAAAAAAGCGAGTTGTAAAATGGAGGTTGAGGTTCAG